>NC_053390.1:233322621-234007640 GCF_905171765.1 Bufo bufo
TGACAATCTTTTCAATGACGTCATCCGTCAGAAATAATTTTAGGTACGCCAAAGGATCATTGTGATCAACGTCTACCTTCATCCCAGGCGATCCTGTAAACGGGAATCTTGGCGGTGGTACTGCATCCATACCGCAATCAATAGGGCACCAAGAGCGCACCTCACTGAGCTCAAGTGCAGATTCGTCGCTGTCGCCACTTCTCTGGTCAGTGTCAGAGTCGGATGACGAATCTTTCCACGAATCGCTATCGCTGTCGCTCAATTCTGCGAGGGGCTCTGTGTCGCTGTCGCTGTCAATTATCTGATCCAAACCCGCTTTGGTGATGCTAAAGTGACGCTTTGATGCCATGGTAAAAAATATATATTTTTTTTGCTTAGAAAAAACAGCTAAAAGGGCAGCCAGGGCAGTGTAGAATGATCAGATGTCAAATCGGTCAAATCTGAGGTGATAGTGTAATCTGACAGGATTCCACTGTATTACCTAACTTTATGTGTGTGTTTGACTTTTATACAATGTATTTTTTTTGAATCTCCCGCCCAGTTCCGCCTCTGTGAGGCGCTGCGGCTCACAGAGACGAAACCAGGAAGAGAGATGAGACATCCGCCGGGGCTCTCACCGGCGATCACAGCGGGGAACATCGCTGGATCGCCGGGATTAGGTAAAGACACCCGCCGCTCCCTCTGCAATGTACCCCGAGCGTGACTCGGGGTTACCGCTTCTGGCAGCGAAAATTAACCCCGAGTCACGCTCGGGAATACCGTCAGGGAGGTTAATACCAGAATAGCACAGCAGTTTCTAAAGCGTGTATCTCACACGTACAGATGCAGACAAGGCTGGAAATTAAGATTTTTGCCCAAAATGAGTGTTTATTTAATACCAGAATAGAACAACAGTATCTAAAGGATGTATCTCACAATGACATATGAAGCAAAGGCTGCAAAATTAAGATTTTTGCCCAAAATGGGTGTTTTTTTAATACCAGAATAGCACAGCAGTATCTAAAGCGTGTATCTCACACGTACAGATGCAGACAAGGCCTCAAATTAAGATTTTTGCCCAAAATGGGTGTTTTTTTAATACCAGAATAGCACAGCAGTATCTAAAGCATGTATCCCACACAGAAAGATGCAGACAAGGCCGCAAATTAAGATTTTTGCCCGAAAAGGGTGTTTATTTAATACCAGAATAGCACAGCAGTATCTAAAGCGTATATCTCACACGTACAGATGCAGACAAGGCCGCAAATAAGATTTTTGCCCAAAATAGGTTTTATTTATTACCAGAATAGCACAGCAGTATCTAAAGCGTGTATCTCACACATAAAGATGCAGACAAGGCCGCAAAGTAAGATTTTTGCCCAAAATGGGTGTTTTTTTAACACCAGAATAGCACAGCAGTATCTAAAGCGTGTATCTCACACGTACAGATGCAGACAAGGCCTCAAATTAAGATTTTTGCCCAAAATGGGTGTTTATTTAATACCAGAATAGCACAGCAGTATCTAAAGCGTGTATCTCACACAGAAAGATGCAGACAAGGCCGCAAATTAAGATTTTTGCCCAAAATGGGTGTTTATTTAATACCAGAATAGCACAGCCGTATGTAAAGGTTTTATGTCACAATGACAGATGAAGCAAAGGCTGCAAAATAAAAAATTTTGCCGTCAAAGTTTTTATTTATTTTTAAAGCAGAATAGAACAACGGTATCTAAAGGGTGTATCTCACAATAACATATGCAGCAAAGTCTGCAAAATTAAGATTTTTGCCCAAAATGGGTGTTTATTTAATACCAGAATAGCATAGCAGTGTCTAAAGCGTTTATCTCACACGTGCAGATGCAGACAATGCCGCAAATTAAGATTTCTGCCCAAAATTGGTGTTTTTTTTAATACCAGAATAGCACAGCAGTATGTAAAGGGTGTATCTCACAATTACATATACAGCAAAGGCTGCAAAATTAAGATTTTTGCCCTGAATGTTTTTTTTTTTTTTAATACCAGAATAGCACAGCAGTATCTAAAGCGTTTATCTCACACGTGCAGATGCAGACAAGGCCGCAAATTAAGATTTTTGCCTAAAATGGGTGTTTATTTAATACCAGAATAGCACAGCAGTATGTAAATGGTGTATCTCACAATGACAGATGCAGCAAACGCTGCAAAATTAAGATTTTTGCCCTAAATGGGTGTTTTTTAATATTAGAATAGCACAGCAGTATCTAAAGCGTGTATCTCACACGTACAGATGCAGACAAGGCCGCAAATTAAGATCTTTGCCCTAAATGGGTGTTTTTTTAATAGCAGAATAGAACAACAGTATCTTAAGGGTGTATCTCACAATGACATATGCAGCAAAGGCTGCAGAATTAAGATTTTTGCCCAAAATGGGTGTTTTTTGAATCCCAGAAAATTATAGCTGTATTTCTAGCTTAAATTGCACACTGACTAATGCGGCCCCAGATGGAGGGTATTGCCAAAAATGGGTGTCTTTTAAAACCCAGAAAATTATTGAAATATTTCAAGCTTGTTTTTAACAATCACAGATGCAGCAAAGGCTGCAATTTTAAGTACTTTTCCCAAAATAGGTGTTTTTTTAATAACAGAATAGCACAGCAGTATCTAAAGTGTGTATCTCACACTGAGAGATGCAGACAAGGCCGCAAATTAAGTATTTTTCCCAAAAAGGCAGTTTTTTTAATAAAAGAATATGACAGCAGTAACTAACGCTTGTATTTCACACTGAAAAATGCTACAAGGGCTGTAAAATTTAGTATTTTGCCCAAAAAGTGGGTGTCTTTTAAAAGCCAGAAAATTATTGAAATATTTCAAGCTTGTTTTTAACAATCACAGATGCAGCATAGGCTGCAATATTAAGTACTTTGCCCAAAATGGGTGTTTTTTTTACTTACAGAATATGAAAGCAGTATCTAAAGCGTGTATCTCACACTGACTAATGCGGCAGAGTCCCCAGATGGAGGGTATTGCAAAAAATTTGTGTTTTTTAAAACCCAGAAAATTATTGAAGTATTTCAAGCTTGTTTTAACAATAACAGATGCACTAAAGACTGCAATATTAAGTACTTTGATCAAAAAGGGTGTTTTTTTAATAACAGAATCTGTCAGCAGTATATAACGCTTAAATTTCACACATACAGATGCAGACAAGGCCGCAAATTAAGTATTTTGCCCAAAATGGTGGTTTTTTTAATACCAGAATAGCACAGCAAAATCTAAAGCGTGTATCTCACACTGACAGATGCAGACAAGGCCGCAAATTAATTATTTTGCCCTAAATGGGTGTTTTTTAAAACCCAGAAAATTATAGCTGTATTTTTAGCTTAAATTGCACACTGACTAATGTGGCAGAGGCCCCAGATGGAGGGTATTGCCAAAAATGGGTGTTTTTTAAAACCCAGAAAATTATTTCAGTTTTTAAAGCTTGTTTTAACAATAACTGATGCAGCAAAGGCTGCTATATTAAGTACTTTGGCCAAAAAGGGTGGTTTTTATTAATAACAGAATATGACAGCATTATAAAATTCTTGAATTTCACACTGACAGATGCAGACATAGCAACATAGTAACATAGTAATATAGTACATCAGGCCGAAAAAAGACATTTGTCCATCCAGTTCGGCCTGTCATCCTGCAAGTAGATCCAGAGGAAGGCAAAAAGAAAACTGTGAGGTAGAAGCCAATTTTCCCCACTTTAGGGGAATAAAAAATTCCTTCCCAACTCCAGTCAGGCAATCAGAATGACTCCCTGGATCAACGACCCCTCTCTAGTAGCTATAGCCTGTAATATTATTACACTCCAGAAATACATCCAGGCCCCTCTTGAATTCCTTTATTGTACTTACCATCATCACCTCCTCAGGCAGAGAGTTCCATAGTCTCACTGCTCTTACCGTAAAGAATCCTCCTCTATGTTTGTGTACAAACCTTCTTTCCTCCAGATGCAGAGGATGTCCACTCATCACAGTCACAGTCCTGGGGATAATAGATGATGGGATAGATCTCTGTACTGACCCCTGATATATTTATACATAGTAATTAGATCTCCCATCAGTCGTCTTTTTTCTAAAGTGAATAACCCGAATTTTGATAATCTTTCAGTGTACTGTAGTTGCCCCATTCCAGTTATTACTCTAGTTGCCCTCCTCTGGACCCTCTGCATCTCTGCTATGTCTGCCTTTTGTTCACAGGAGTCCAAAACTGTACACAGTACTCCATGTGTGGTCTGACTAGCGATTTGTAAAGTGGTAGGACTATGTTCTTATCACGGGCATCTATGCCCCTTTTGATGCAACCCATTATCTTATTGGCCTTGGCAGCAGCTGCCTGACACAGTTTTTTGCAGCTTAGTTTGCTGTTTATTAAAAGTTCTAGATCCTTTTCCATGTCAGTGTTACTGAGTGTTTTACCATTTAGTATGTACGGGTGACTTGCATTATTCCTTCCCCTGTGCATAACCTTACATTTGTCAGTTTTAAACCTCATCTGCCACTTATCTGCCCAAGCCTGTGCAAGCCTTCTACAAGAGCATTAATAAATATATTGAAGAGAATAGGGCCCAATACTGACCCCTGAGGTACCCAACCAGTGACAGTGACCCAATCTGAGTGTGTATCGTTAATAACCACCCTCTGTTTTCATTTTTTTTTTATAATTCTTTATTTGTAAAGAACAAATCAAATCAATAATACGCTTTATGCGTGACAGGGAGTTACATCTGATATAATGCAAAACATGTACAAAGTCACAGAGCAGTCTAAGTACAAATATGACAATGATAATAGAAATAACAACATCCTGGAGAGGAACGGCTACAAGCTTTATGCTTAGGTTGTTAAAACAACAGGGCATTGCAAAGAATGAGCATGAAACCCCTTACATGAAGTATACTCAAATATGACTAAGACTGAATCATTGAAGAACGAACGTCCGCGATTACCCAGGGATGACGGAATCAACAGAATTAAAGGGCCCTATATCAGCTCCTAGTGGTGTCTATGTCAGTGGAGAGAGCAAGACAAATATATTATCTCCCTATAATGGGGAGAAAAGGGGGGAGGGATAAGGGGGGGGGGGGCAAGGACCAGTAAATTATAAGGTCTCACCCAGGGCTTATCCCAATTCTCTTAGCATGAAAATCCAACCAAGGTTGCAGGTTTTGAGAAAGGCAGCCCTCCTGCCCGTATTCCACCCCACCAGCTCTTTCATAAGGCAGATTTGGTGTATTTCATCTAACCATTCCCCAATTGTTGGGGGTTCTGTCTCCTTCCATCTCGCCGGGTTTAAGATCTTTGCTGCTGCTATGAGGTGTGTGGGTAAGTTATTGGCAGATGGTGTCAAATCTGTCTGAGGTCACCATAACAGTATAAGCTCTGGGGTGAGTAATACACTAGTCTTCCAAATTCTGTTAATGTGGCCCTCCACTTTCCAGAAACGTTTTAAAGATGGGCAGAACCACCAGATATGTGAGATCGAACCCTTTCCCTCACGACATCTCCAGCACGTGTCGTCCGAAAGCAAGTTTGCCCTATATAAAAAGTCAGGGGTCCGGTAACAACGCGTGAGAATTTTAAAATAATTTTCCTGTAGGCATATGCTTCCAGAGAAGCCATGGGAGTGTGTTAAAATAGTTTTGGTCTGATATGTTAATTCGCAGTTCCCGCTCCCATGCTTTTAAGTATGTTGGCTTATCAGAGGAGGGATCTAAGAGTAACTGAGAGTACAAATAAGAGAGGAATTTTTGGGATGGTCTAGAGGAGAACAGCGAGAGGTTTCCAGCTATGTGGGATCTAGGAGGGGTAGGCTGTGCTTTTTCATATATTCCTTTTAAGTGATTTCTATATTCTTGTCTACTAATGGGTTTAGTAAGGGTCCTGATATTCGTGTTTTAACATTTTCAATAAAGGATTCGAGATCTGTTCTCTTACGCAAGGCAGATAGTCTAATATCAGTGAAAGTGTGCCAACACTGATGGAAATCTCTTACCCCTCCTCTAAGAAAGTAGGGAAGGACGGAAAGTGGTGCTAATGGAGAGAGTATATTATGGTACATAGAGAGTCCTGCTGTTTTCCTACAATAGGAGAGCATAGTGCGTGTGAGATCGCTAAGGTGTTGAGACCTACTTTTTTCTGGAGATGCCACCTACAAGAGGTGAGCTTTGTTTTTACCCAACAGTCCGCGCTCTATATCAACATACAGTTTGTTATTAGAGGGATCGGCTACAGCAGTCCATCTTTCTAATTGGATGGCGTGGTGGTAAGTCCTAAGATCGGGAAGGGAGAGGCCACATCTTGCTTTTTTCCGAATAAGGAGGGGGTAGGAGAGGCGTGTTTTTTTGTTAGACCACAAAAAATTGCTAAAGAGAGCGCGAAAATCCAAGAACAGTTTGTCAGGAATATGTATGGGTAGGGTTCTCAATGTATACAAAATATGGGGAAGGGCGTAAGTTGTAAGCAGATTCTTCCTTCCTAGCCAGGATAGGTAAGGGATTTTAATGGATTTCAGAAAGTTTAATATTTTGGTGAGAAGAGGGGGGTAGATCAAATTATAAAACTGTGAGGGATCTGGGGGAACCTGGATCCCCAGGAACTTGATGGCGTTGTTCAGCCAACGAAAGGGGGAGGGGGGGCTATGATCTTTATTCTATTTTTCGGTATCGAGACATTGAGTATTTCAGATTTTTCAAAATTTATCTTGAAATTAGAGACCCTACCATATTCCTCTAACAACTGCATGACCTCCGGTAATGCTTCTTCTGGATTTGTGATTAATAATAAGAGGTCATCAGCAAAGGCCGCTAAGGAATGGGTGGAATGTCCAACCGTCAATCCGCGTATACTGTCAGAGGCTCTGATCTTATTAAGGAATGTTAAATGTTAATACTAAAACAAACAATGCTGGGGAGAGGGGGCATCCCTGTTGCGTCCCATTAGAAATGTTGAAAGGGGCAGAGAGGAAGCCATTCGCCATGACCCTAGCTAAGAGGCTCCAATATAAAGAAAAGATTGCGGAGACGAACGCGGAAGGGAAGCCAAAGTGCAAAAGAGCATTTTTCATGAAAGCCCAGTTCATCCTATCAAAGGCCTTTTCCGCGTCCGTCCCCACAAGCATCAAGGGAATCGTTCTCGGCCTGGCATAGTGGATAGCATGAAACACTCTGCTAACATTATGTCTACCCTCTCTGCCCCTCACAAACCCCACCTGTTCCTCTTGAATTAGTTGAGGGAGATATTTAGCTATCCACTGGATAAGAATCTTAGCCCATAATTTCACATCAGCGTTCAAGAGGGATATGGGTCTATAGCTGCTACATTTAACTGGGTCCTTTTCCTCCTTTGGAAGGACTACTATGTGCGCCATCAGGGATTGTGGTGGGAGGGGG
Source organism: Bufo bufo (assembly GCF_905171765.1). Classification (NCBI taxonomy): domain Eukaryota; kingdom Metazoa; phylum Chordata; class Amphibia; order Anura; family Bufonidae; genus Bufo; species Bufo bufo. The sequence continues at coordinate 233,330,018 of NC_053390.1, forward strand.
GCGCCTGTCAATAATGAATTACATAAGTTGGTAAGCTGGGGGAGTATCGTCTTCGGAATTTTTTTATAGTATGAAATGGGAAGTCCATCAGGTCCCAGGCTCTTACCGGAAGAGGTGTTAGAAAGACATTCCCGCACCTCCTCCTCTGATATGGGGGTCAATAAATTGTCCCTCTCCGAGACCGAGAGTCGAGGGACCAATACTGTCGCTAGGAAGGAGTAAATTTTCTGTTGAAGATCTGAAGGGTTGTCCGTCTGTAAATTATAGAGAGAAGAGTAAAAGGAGGCAAATTCTTCGGCTATTGCTGGAGTTGTCGTGAGGGAATCACCCTTATCAGATTGGATACGTGCGATATGGGCTTTTACCCTCTGTCCCTTAATCAAGCGGGTGAGCAATTTTGAGCCCCTATTACCATGAACATATGCCTGAAATTTAACCATCCTAAACATTTTTGCTGTCCTAATGTTTAGCAGGTCTGTGAGTTGAGTGCGCAATTTAACTATATCATTATATGTCGGCTTGGAGGGAGCTCTCTTATTGAGGTTTTCAAAAGTGGAAATTTGGGCTATTATGGAATCTATCGCCTTCGTCATTTGTTTGCAAACCTACGTACCCAAGGCAATAAGTTCACCTCTAATGTAGGCCTTGTGAGCCTCCCACATTATGGGCGTGCTTGTTTGTGAGTTGCTTTCAATTCGAAAAACATGTTTAGTTTATTCTCGAGTTGAGATCTATGTAGGTCGTTTTCTAGGAGCGTCTCATTTAGTCTCCAGGATGTATTCTGTAGATGTATTCTCATCGAGGTCGGTGCGTGATCTGAAACGGTGATTAGACTAATACTCGCAGACTCCACTCTCTCCAAAAGGTGATTGGAGACAAACATGTAATCTAGTCGTTGGTAGGTACCGTGTACGGCAGAGTAAAAAGTGAAATATTTCCTTTTTGGGTTTAATACCCTCCAGACATCAGAAACTTGGTGTGCAGCCAAAGCGCTTCTCAGCCTTTTGATCTGGGGGGCTGAGTGTCTGGGAAGGATAGAGGTGGAGTCTAATGGGTGGTCCAACACCAAATTAAAGTCACCACCAAGAATTTGCATTCCTTCTCTAAAGGAGTGAAGGTTTTGTAAGGTTTCAACTAGCCAATTGACTTGATTGACATTGGGTGCATATACAGTACAGACCAAAAGTTTGGACACACCTTCTCATTCAAAGAGTTTTCTTTATTTTCATGACTATGAAAATTGTAGATTCACACGGAAGGCATCAAAACTATGAATTAACACATGTGGAATTATATACATAACAAACAAGTGTGAAACAACTGAAAATATGTCATATTCTAGCTTCTTCAAAGTAGCCACCTTTTGCTTTGATTACTGCTTTGCACACTCTTGGCATTCTCTTGATGAGCTTCAAGAGGTAGTCCCCTGAAATGGTTTTCACTTCACAGGTGTGCCCTGTCAGGTTTAATAAGTGGGCTTTCTTGCCTTATAAATGGGGTTGGGACCATCAGTTGCATTGAGGAGAAGTCAGGTGGATACACAGCTGATAGTTCTACTGAATAGACTGTTAGAATTTGTATTATGGCAAGAAAAAGCAGCTAAGTAAAGAAAAACGAGTGGCCATCATTACTTTAGGAAATTAAAGTCAGTCAGTCAGCTGAAAAATTGGGAAAACTTTGAAAGTAAGGGCTATTTGACCATGAAGGAGAGTGATGGGGTGCTGCGCCAGATGACCTGGCCTCCACAGTCACCGGACCTGAACCCAATCGAGATGGTTTGGGATGAGCTGGACTGCAGAGTGAAGGCAAAAGGGCCAACAAGTAAGTAAGCATCTCTGGGAACTCCTTCAAGACTGTTGGAAGACCATTTCAGGGGACTACCTCTTCAAGCTCATCAAGAGAATGACAAGAGTGTGCAAAGCAGTAATCAAAGCAAAAGGTGGCTACTTTGAAGAACCTAGACTATGACATATTTTCAGTTGTTTCACACTTGTTTGTTATGAATATAATTCCACATGTGTTAATTCATAGTTTTGATGCCTTCATAGTGATAAAAATAAAGAAAACTCTTTGAATGAGAAGGTGTGTCCAAACTTTTGGTCTGTACTGTATGTTGGCCAGAGTAACCTTGTTTTCATAGAGTGCTCCCATTATGAACACAAAGCGCCCACTAGGATCAACGGATTGTGAGTGGACTTGGAAAGGTAGATCAGTTTTAATCCTTATGGAAGCCGACGAGTGGGTGCTGTGAATCCAGGTCTTGAAATGCTTAGTAAAAAGCGCGGGGACTCTATTATGTCTAAAGTGGGTCTCTTGCAAGAAGAGGATGTCCACTTTCTCCCTCCGCAACATTTGAAGAACCCTGTTCCTTTTTTATGGCACATTCAGGCCATTGACATTAATAGACGATATATTTAAAAGATCCATACCCATTTAGATAGAAAGCTGCATAGTAGTAGCTGTCCCAGGGGGCAGAAAAAGGGGGAGTTACGCACATTCCTCCAGGAGAAACTATTAACAAAACAAACATGTGCAACCCTGCTAATGGTTGTTTTATTACACAAGGGAATATATATAGTTGCCATCAGTGTCTGGGGGGGTGGCAAGTTGTTCCATTATGTGGTAAGACATAAGAAGGGGGGTAGAAAATCTGTGGGTTCCACTTAGCCACTATACATTCCTAAAGCAGCATTCATATGCACATGGTATTTCGGCCCTACAGACTCTTATGCAAATCTAGGCTGGTAGTGCCTTCAAAAAATATCATATCTCTAGGGCTGAAATAGTGCTGTGGTTACTTGAATGGGTGACAGACGTATTAGTGCAAGGAAGACATCCGTAATCTATGTCATCATATCTCATAGTAGCAACCCATACGTATAACAGTAGATGTGCATTTTAAAGAGGACCTTTCATTACAAAAAAAAATCTAAACTAAGCATACAGACATGGAGAGTGGCGCCCAGGGATCTTACTATTATCCCTGGGCGCCGCTCCGTTCTCCCGGTATAGGCTCCGGTATCTTCAGATTTTCGGCTCAACTGGGAGGAGCCTGCCGGGCTATGAGCTGAGCGCTGTGATTGGCCAGCGCTACAGCCTGGGAGAATGAGACGCCGGCAGGCTCCTCCCAGTTGAGCCAAAAATGTGAAGATACCGGAGTCTATACCGGGAGAACGGAGCGGCGCTGTCACGGATGGTGTTGCAGAAAACTGGAAGTTATAAATAAATATCCAACTGACTTGATCCCAAACTAAGGAACATATGGGTAAGCCCTATAAAACCCCTAGAGCTCTCCCTGACTGCTATGTCCATGCAAAGGTCTTTATGGTAGACGATTGCATGTCCTCGTACCTAGACTGTGTGACACCTGAAAACCCTATAATAGTGAGGGGACACGACCACCGGCTCCCTGCACTTAATACGGATGGAGTCATGGTCACCTAGAATCAAGCCAGCAAGGAAACACAAATAAAGGGAAAAAGACTTATCTGAGGAATCAGCAGTTGCAGCCTCCAGCAGTGAACACAATCCAGGAAGTAGTATAAACTGCAAAGTGAGGCACTATGGGAGGGAATATAAAGGGAGGCAATCAGTGTAAATAGATGACAGCTAGGAGAAGGAAAGGAGAAGACAAAGTGAAACCAAAACAAATAACATCATGCAAGAGGTACAGAAGAACGTCTGCCAGACCTTCTCAGAGAGCTGGCGGTGACAGTACCCCTCTCTCTACGAGTGGACTCCGGACACTCAGAGCCCACCTTCTCAGGATGGGACCTATGGAAAGCCCTGATGAGACGAGTGGCCTTAATGTCCGCCACTGGGACCACATCCTCTCCTCAGGACCATAACCCTCCCAATGAACGAGGTACTGGAGAGAACCACGGATAATGCGAGAATCCACAATCCTAGAGACCTGAAATTCAAGATTACCATCAACAACAATCGGAGGAGGAGGCAAAGAGGAGGGTACAGTGGGTTGGACATACGGTTTTAATAGGGATCTGTGAAAAACATTATGGATCTTCCAAGTCTGAGGAAGATCAAGACGGAAGGCAACGGGATTGATGACGGACAGGATCTTGTAAGGCCCAATAAACTTAGGACCCAACTTCCAGGAGGGAAAGTTCAGTTTGATATTCTTTGTAGACAACCACACCAGATCACCCACATTCAGGTCCGGACCAGGCACACGTCTCTTATCCGCCACACGCTTATATCTCTCACTCATCCTCTTCAGATTACCCTGAGTCTTTTGCCAAATAAATGACAAAGACGAGGAAAATCTCTCCTCATCAGGTAACCCAGATGACCCCTCTCCAGAGAATGTCCCAAACTGCGGATGAAACCCATATGCACCAAAAAATGGTGACTTATCAGAGGACTCCTGGCAACGGTTATTTAAAGAAAACTCAGCAAGGGACAAGAAAGAACACCAATCCTCCTGATTCTCTGCCACAAAACAGCGCAGATATGTCTCCAGATTCTGATTGACGCGTTCGGTCTGGCCATTCGACTGCGGGTGAAAAGCAGAAGAGAACAACAACCGAACCCCCAAGCGAGAACAGAAGGCCTTCCAGAATCTGGAAACAAATTGAAACGATGTCTGAAGGAATGCCATGCAATTTGACAATGTGATCAACAAATGCTTGCGCCAGCGTCTTAGCATTGGGTAACCCAAGAAAGGGAATGAAATGCGCCATTTTGCTAAAACGGTCCAATACTACCAGGATCACAGTCTTCCCCGAGGAACGAGACAGGTCCGTAATGAAGTCTATGGACAGATGCGTCCAAGGACGGGAAGGAATGGGTAACGGGAGGAGAGAACCCGATGGCCATGAATGAGGGACCTTGGCACAAGCGCAGGTCTCACAGGCTGCCACAAAACCCTCAACCGTCTTACGAAGAGCCGGCCACCAGAATCTCCGAGCAATGAGATCCACTGTGACTCTACTCCCCGGGTGCCCAGCAAGGACAGTATCGTGGTGCTCCTTAAAAACCTTGTGTCGTAAAGCGAGAGGCACAAACAACCTCCCAGGAGGACAAAGATCAGGAGCCTCTGCAAGGGCTGCCTGAACCTCTGCCTCCAAATCAGGATAAAGAGCAGAGATGACCACCCCTTCAGCCAAAATGGGACCCGGGTCTTCAAAGTTCCCCCATCCCGGAAAACAACGTGACAGATCATCAGCCTTCACATTTTTAACCCCAGGGCGGAACGTGACAACAAAATTAAACCTAGAAAAGAATAAAGACCATCTGGCCTGTCTCGGGTTCAGACGCTTGGCTGATTCCAAGTAGGCCAGATTCTTATGGTCGGTAAACACGGTAATAGGGTGTCTGGCTCCCTCTAGCCAATGGCGCCATTCCTCAAAAGCTAATTTGATGGCCAACAACTCCCTATCTCCCACATCGTAATTTCTCTCTGCGGAGGTGAGTTTCCTTGAGAAAAAGGCACACGGTCGCCATTTGACAGGAGAGGGACCCTGAGACAAGACCGCACCCACACCCACCTCAGAAGCGTCCACCTCAACAATGAAAGGTAGAGAGACATCAGGTTGTACCAAGATGGGAGTGGAAGCAAAACTCTCTTTGATACTAGAAAAGGCCTTAAGCGCATTTACCGACCAGTAGGAAAAATCTACCCCCTTTTTACTCATATCAGTGAGTGGCTTAACAACAGAGGAATAATTCAAAATGAACTTTCTGTAGTAATTGGCAAAACACAAAAACCGCATCAGCACGTTCTGATTCTCAGGAAGCTCCCAATCAAGCACAGCGCGGACCTTCTCAGGGTCAATGCGAAAAACAGAAGCGGAGAGAAGAAAACCCGGAAATTGAATCTCCGGAACCGCAAACACACATTTTTCCAGTTTAGCGTACAATTTATTCTCCCGCAGAATGAGCAAGACCTGACATAGGTGGTCCCTATGAGTTTTGAAATCAGGAGAAAAAATCAAAATGTCATCTAGATAAAACAGTACAAATTTCCCCATTAAATGATAAAAAATGCTGTTCACAAAATGTTGAAAGACGGCTGGAGCATTCATCAAACCAAAGGGCATAACCAAATTCTCGAAATGGCCCTCAAGGTATTGAAGGCCGTCTTCCATTCGTCCCCTTCCCTGACCCTGACTAGGTTGTATGCCCCTCTTAAATCCAACTTAGAAAAAACTTTAGCCCCAACAATCTGGTTAAACAGGTCCGGGATCAGAGGAAGCGGATAAGGGTCACGAATTGTGATACAGTTCAGCTCCCTGAAATCCAGACATGGTCTTAAAGAACCATCTTTTTTCTTAACAAAAAAAAAACACAGCGGCAACAGGTGACTTCGAGGGTCGGATGTGTCCCTTTCTCAGGCTCTCAGAGATATAAGTATGCATAGCGACTCTTTCAGATTGAATAAACGTGATTTTGGCAGCTTGGCGCCTGGGTGTTACGGCTGTGTGTGAGCAACAAGAGCATGCACAGAAAATAGAGCTACTGACCGGACCCAAACTAGGGAGGATAAAGGGTGACCCCTGTCCGACCCTCAAAAGCTCTCCGTATGCTGCTAAGCCCATGCCCGGATCCAAATGGTGGAAGGAGGCATGCCCGCGTACCTAAGACTGATGGCCACTGTAACCCCTACAATAGTGGAAGGGGCACGGCCAACGGTGCCCTGCTCAGTATATGGAGGGAACCGTGGTCGCCTCGGATCTAGTCAGAAAACACACAGATACACAGCAATGTCTGCACATTTAGGCCTCATGCACACGAACGTTTTTTTTCACGGTCCGCAAAAACAGGGTCCGTAGGTCCGTGATCCGTGACCGTTTTTTCGTCCGTGGGTCTTCCTTGATTTTTGGCGGATCCACGGACATGAAAAAAAAGTCATTTTGGTGTCCGCCTGGCCGTGCGGAGCCAAACGGATCCGTCCTGAATTACAATGCAAGTCAATGGGGACGGATCCGTTTGACGTTGACACAATATGGTGCCATTTCAAACGGATCCGTCCCCATTGACTTTCAATGTAAAGTCCGGAGTCCCTTTTATACCATCAGATCGGAGTTTTCTCCAATCCGATGGTATATTTTAACTTGAAGCGTCCCCATCACCATGGGAACGCCTCTATGTTAGAATATACTGTCGGATATGAGTTAGATCGTGAAACCTCATTTCCGACAGTATATTCTAACACAGAGGCGTTCCCATGGTGATGGGGACGCTTCTAGTTAGAATATACTACAAACTGTGTACATGACTGCCCCCTGCTGCCTAGCAGCATCCGATCTCTTACAGGGGGCCGTGATCAGCACAATTAACCCCTCAGGTGCCGCACCTGAAGGGGTTAATTGTACTATCATATCCCCCTGTAAGAGATCAGGGCTGCCAGGCAGCAGGGGGCAGACCCCCCCCCCCCCTCCCCAGTTTGAATATCATTGGTGGCCAGTGCGCCCCCCCCCTTCCTCCATTGTAATAAATCGTTGGTGGCACAGTGTGCGCCCCCCCCCTTCCTCCCTCTATTGTAATAATTCGTTGGTGGCACAGTGTGCCCCCCCCCGCCTCCCCCCCCTTCCTCCCTCTATTGTAATAATTCGTTGGTGGCACAGTGTGCGCCCCCCCCCCCTTCCTCCCTCTATTGTAATAATTCGGTGGTGGCACAGTGTGCCCCCCCCCCGCCTCCCCCCCCTTCCTCCCTCTATTGTAATAATTCGTTGGTGGCAATCATTGGCCCCCCTCCCTCTATAGCATTTTCAACATTGGTGGCCAGTGTGCGGCCTCCCATCTTGCGCCCCCCCCCCCCCCGATCATTGGTGGCAGCGGGTTACTAGCAATAGTACAAGATTCATACTTACCTGGGAGCTGTGATGTTCGTGTCCGGCCGGGAGCTCCTCCTACTGGTAAGTGACGGTTCATTTAGCAATGCGCCGCACAGACCTGTCACTGTCACTTACCAGTAGGTGGAGCTCCCGGCCGGACACGAACATCGCAGCAGCAGGTAAGTATTAATCTTCTACTATTGTACTATTGCTAAGTAACCATGGCAACGAGGACTGTAGTAGCGTCCTGGTTGCCATGGTTACCGATCGGAGCCCCAGCGAATAAACTGGGACTCCGATCGGAACTCCGCTGCCACCAATGATGATGGGGGGGAGGGGGGGGGGAGATGGGAGGCTGCACACTGGCCACCAACGTTGTTAATGCTATAGAGGGGGGGGGGGGCAATGGGGGGCGCACACTGTGCCACCAACGATTTATTACAATAGAGGGAGGAAGGGGGGGGGGCGCACACTGTGCCACCAACGAATTATTACAATAGAGGGAGGGGGGGGGGCCGCACTGGCCACCAATGATATTCAAACTGGGGAGGGGGGGGGGGGGGTCTGCCCCCTGCTGCCTGGCAGCCCTGATCTCTTACAGGGGGCCGTGATCAGCACAATTAACCCCTTCAGGTGCCGCACCTGAAGGGGTTAATTGTGCTGATCACGGCCCCCTGTAAGAGATCGGGTGCTGCCAGGCAGCAGGGGGCAGTCTTGTACACAGTTTGTAGTGTATTCTAACTAGAAGCGTCCCCATCACCATGGGAACGCTTCTGTGTTAGAATATACTGTCGGTTCTGAGTTTTCACAAAGTGAAAACTCAGCTTTGAAAAAGCTTTTATGCAGACGGATCTTCGGATCCGTCTGTATAAAAACTAAACTACGGCCACGGATCACGGACACGGATGCCAATCTTGTGTGCATCCGTGTTCTTTCACGGACCCATTGACTTGAATGGGTCCGTGAACCGTTGGCCGTGAAAAAAATAGGACAGGTCATATTTTTTTCACGGCCAGGAAACACGGATCACGGATGCGGCTGCAAAACGGTGCATTTTCCGATTTTTCCACGGACCCATTGAAAGTCAATGGGTCCGCGAAAAAAAACGGAAAACGGCACAACGGCCACGGGTGCACACAACGGTCGTGTGCATGAGGCCTTAGCTGAAGGGCTGCAGCCGCAGTGAAGACGGATCCAAAGACAGGCTGGCAATATCCGGAGTACTTGCTGCAGCAGAACACAGGTCCAGTGAAAGGATAGCATACAAGGGAAGATACTCAAGCAAGAGCTACAACCCAAATGAGAAATATAATCCACACCTACAATAGGAGGAGGGGGAATATAAAGGCAGGGAAATCAAACGGAGGAGAAACAGCTGGGAGGAAGGAAACAGAAAACTCCTCCCAGCTCTAGTAGTGACATCATCACAGGGGTGGAGAAACAGAGCTGTGAGAACGTCCCAAAGCTCTGGTAGTGACAGTACCCCCCCCCTCTACGGGTGGACTCCGGACACCCAGGACCCACCTTCTCAGGATGAGCCCTATGAAATGCCCTGATGAGGCGAGTGGCTTTAATGTCCGACACCGGAACCCACATCCTCTCCTCAGTACCATAACCCTTCCAATGAACGAGGTACTGGAGAGAACTGCGGACAATGCGAGAGTCCACAATTCTGGAAACCTCAAACTCCAGATTGCCATCAACCAAAATCGGAGGAGGAGGCAAAGAGGAGGGTACCGTGGGCTGGACATATGGTTTTAAGAGAGATCTGTGAAATACATTATGTATCTTCCAAACCCGTGGAAGATCAAGACGGAAGGCAACAGGATTGATGACTGACAAGATTTTATAAGGCCCAATAAACTTGGGACCCAATTTCCAGGTGGGAACCTTCAGTTTAATATTTCTTGTAGACAACCACACCAGATCACCCACACTCAGGTCCGGACCAGGCACACGTCTCTTATCAGCCACACGCTTATACTTCTCACTCATCTTTCTAAGATTACTCTGAATCTTTTGCCAAATGGTAGACAAAGACGAGGAAAATCTCTCCTCCTCAGGCAAACCAGAAAGAGCCCCTCCCGAGAATGTCCCAAACTGCGGATGGAACCCATATGCACCAAAGAATGGCGACTTATCAGAAGATTCCTGACGGCGGTTGTTCAGAGCAAACTCAGCAAGAGGGAGAAATGAACACCAATCCTCCTGGTTCTCTGCCACGAAACAGCGCAAATATGTCTCCAGATTCTGATTGAGGCGCTCAGTCTGACCATTCGACTGCGGGTGAAAAGCAGAAGAGAAGGACAGCCGAACGCCCAGGCGAGAACAGAAAGCCTCTATCGGAAACAATATCAGAGGGAATGCCATGCAATTTAACAATATGGTCGACAAAAGCTTGCGCCAACGTTTTAGCATTGGGTAAACCAGGGAAAGGTACGAAATGAGCCATCTTGCTAAAACGGTCCACCACCACCAGGATCACCGACTTCCCTGAGGAACGAGGAAGATCCGTGATAAAGTCCATGGACAGGTGTGTCCAAGGACGGGAAGGTATGGGTAACGGGAGAAGGGAACCTGAAGGCCGTGAACGAGGGACCTTAGCGCGAGCGCACGTCTCACAAGCAGCCACAAAACCCTCCACCGACTTACGAAGAGCCGGCCACCAAAATCTCCGAGCAATGAGATCTACCGTGGCTCTACTCCCGGGGTGACCAGCAAGAACAGTATCATGATGCTCCTTGAAGAGTTTGTGACGTAGCTCAGGAGGCACAAACAACTTCCCAGAAGGACAACGGGCAGGTGCCTCAGTCTGGGCAGCCTGGACCTCGGCCTCCAAATCCGAATATAGAGCAGAAACAACTACCCCCTCCGCCAAAATGGGACCCGGGTCCTCAGAGTTTCCTCCTCCCGGAAAACAGCGAGAGAGAGCATCAGCCTTCACATTTTTGATCCCAGGGCGGAATGTGACGACAAAATTGAATCTGGAGAAGAACAGAGACCATCTGGCCTGTCTCGGATTCATACGCCTGGCCGACTCCAAGTATGCCAGATTCTTATGGTCGGTAAAAACGGTGATAGGGTGCCTGGCCCCCTCCAACCAATGGCGCCATTCCTCGAAAGCCAACTTGATGGCCAACAACTCCCTATCTCCCACATCATAGTTTTTCTCTGCCGGGGAGAGTTTTTTAGAGAAAAAGGCACAGGGTCGCCATTTGGCAGGAGAAGGGCCCTGGGACAAAACCGCACCCACACCCACCTCGGAAGCATCCACCTCAACAATAAAAGGTAAGGAAACATCGGGATGCACCAAGACGGGAGCAGATGCAAAACTTTCATTAATCTTAGAAAAAGCTGCAAGCGCCTCCTCCGACCAAGAGGAAAAATCCGCCCCCTTTTTTGTCATGTCAGTGAGGGGTTTGACCACAGAGGAATAATTCAAAATGAACTTTCTGTAATAGTTCGCAAAACCCAAAAAGCGCATCAATGCCTTCTGATTCTCAGGAAGCTCCCACTCAAGTACAGCACGGACCTTCTCCGGATCCATGCGAAAACCAGAAGCAGAGAGGAGAAAACCCAGAAATTGAATCTCCGATACCATAAAAACACATTTCTCCAGCTTGGCGTACAATTTATTTTCCCGCAGAATCTGCAGAACCTGAAAAAGATGATCCTGATGGGTCTGAACATCAGGGGAAAAAATCAAAATATCCTCAAGATACACCAATACAAATTTCCCCATTAAATGGTAGAAAATACTGTTAACAAAATGCTGAAAGACGGCCGGAGCATTCATCAGGCCGAAAGGCATAACGAGATTCTCGAAATGCCCGTTAGGGGTATTAAAGGCCGTTTTCCATTCATCCCCCTCTCTGACCCTGACCAGGTTGTACGCGCCTCTCAAATCCAATTTGGAAAAAACCTTGGCCCCAACAATTTGGTTGAAGAGGTCCGGGATCAGAGGAAGGGGATAGGGATCGCGAATCGTGATACGGTTCAGCTCCCTAAAATCTAGGCAAGGTCTCAGAGAGCCATCTTTTTTTTTAACAAAAAAAAAACCAGCGGCAACAGGTGATTTTGAGGGACGAATATGCCCCTTATCGAGACTCTCGGAGATATAGGTTTGCATTGCGATTCTTTCCGGTTGTGAGAGATTGTAGAGGCGAGCTTTTGGCAGCTTGGCGCCGGGAATGAGGTTAATGGGACAGTCAAACTCCCGGTGAGGAGGTAGCTCCTGAACACCGCTCTCGGAAAACACGTCCGAGAAATCAGAGAGAAATGATGGCACAGTTTTAGTAGACACCTCTGCAAAAGTCGCTGTAAGACAATTCTCTCTACAAGAGTCACTCCACTCATTTATTTGCCTTCCTTGCCAATCAATAGTGGGGTTATGTCTAGTGAGCCAGGGTAACCCCAAAACTAGAGGAGAAGGCAATCCGTTAAGGACAAAACAATATATATCCTCCACATGAGTGTCACCTACAGCTAACCGAATATTGTGAACAATGCCCTTCAGAGATCTCTGTGAGAGTGGAGCAGAGTCAATAGCAAAAACAGGTATATCCTTTTCTAATGTGCAAACCTGAAAACCATGCATGGCTACAAATTGAGTGTCAATAAGATTGACGGACGCTCCACTATCAACAAAAATCTCACAAGAAATGACTTTGCTCTCTAGCGCCACCCTGGCAGACAGGAGAAAACGGGAACTGCAGGTCAGAGGAAAAGCATCAATTCCTACATCAACTTTGCCCAAAGTAGCAGATGAAGCAGAGTTTGATGATTTACCTTTTGAGGTTTTTCTCTTATTATCACTCTTAGTACAGTTCAAGAATCTCCTAGACGGACAAACATTTGCCAAATGACCTATGCCCCCACAACAAAAACACACCATACTCTGAGGACTAAATCCTCTTTTATCAGGGGCAAGTCGACCTAGCTGCATGGGCTCCTCCTCAGAGGGGAGCGAGACAGGATGAGGCCCCTGCACACTGAATGAGTCCGCACCCCTGCCCCTAGACTGACAATGGCTGGACAGAGAGGTCTCGTTTCTTTCTCTTAGACGCCTGTCAAGGCGTACCACCAGTGACATGGCAGACTCTAAGGACGTTGGTCTCTCATGGAAAGCAAACGCATCTTTCAATCTCTCTGAGAGACCATGACAGAACTGACTCCGGAGTGCAGCATCATTCCAACCTGAATCAGCTGCCCATCTCCGAAATTCAGAAGAATAAAGCTCCACAGACAGTTTGCTCTGGCATAAAAAACGTAAGTTAGATTCGGCCAGAGCAACACGATCCGGGTCATCATATATCTGCCCCAGGGCCACAAAAAATCCTTCCACGGATCGAAGGGAGGGATCCCCTGATGGCAGCGAAAAAGCCCAAGTCTGAGCATTACCCCTGAGCAGGGAGATGACAATCCTCACCCTCTGCTCCTGATTACCAGAGTAATGTGGACACAAGCAAAAATGGAGTTTGCATGCCTCTCTGAAGCGAACAAAACTCTCACTGCCCCCGGAGAACGTTTCCGGAAGTGAGACCTTTGGCTCGCAACAGACTCCATGGGCCGGAGCAGAGCCCAATGCTACCTCCAAAGAAAGACCCTGCATGCGGTCAACCAGGCCAGAAAGCGGATCCATGTCAAAAAAGACGGTTTTGGTGGATTATAATGTCACGGCTGTGTGTGAGCAACAAGAGCATGCACAGAAAATAGAGCTACTGACCGGACCCAAACTAGGGAGGATAAAGGGTGACCCCTGTCCGACCCTCAAAAGCTCTCCATATGCTGCTAAGCCCATGCCCGGATCCAAATGGTGGAAGGAGGCATGCCCGCGTTCCTAAGACTGATGGCCACTGTAACCCCTACAATAGTGGAAGGGGCACGGCCACCGGTGCCCTGCTCAGTATATGGAGGGAACCGTGGTCGCCTCGGATCCAGTCAGAAAACACACAGATACACAGCAATGTCTGCACACTTAGCTGAAGGGCTGCAGCCGCAGTGAAGACGGATCCAAAGACAGGCTGGCAATATCCAGAGTACTTGCTGCAGCAGAACACAGGTCCAGTGAAAGGATAGCATACAAGGGAAGATACTCAAGCAAGAGCTACAACCCAAATGAGAAATATAATCCACACCTACAATAGGAGGAGGGGGAATATAAAGGCAGGGAAATCAAACGGAGGAGAAACAGCTGGGAGGAAGGAAACAGAAGACTCCTCCCAGCTCTAGTAGTGACATCATCACAGGGGTGGAGAAACAGAGCTGTGAGAACGTCCCAAAGCTCTGGTAGTGACACTGGGATGAGATTAATAGGGCAATCGTACTCCCGGTGAGGGGGCAGCTCCTGGACACCACTCTCTGAAAACACATCCGAAAATTCAGAGAGAAAAGATGGTACAGTCTTGATAGAAACCTCTGAAAGAGACGCCGTGAGGCAATTCTCTCTGCAAAAGTCACTCCAACCATTTATTTGCCTTGCTTGCCAATCAATGGTGGGGTTATGTTTACTGAGCCAGGGTAGCCCCAACACTAGAGGAGTAGGTAATCCGCTTAGGACGAAACATGACATATCCTCAACATGAGCATCACTCACAGTCAAACGGATATTGTGAACTATGCCCTTTAACGATTTTTGAGAAAGTGGAGCGGAATCGATAGCAAAAACAGGTATATCCTTTCCCAAAGTGCATACCTGGAAACCATGTGTTATAGCAAATTGATTATCAATGAGATTGACAGCTGCTCCACTATCTACAAAAATCTCACAATTTTCTTGCTATCTAGCGCCACCCTGGCAGGTAGGACAAAACGGGAACTACAAGCAAACGGCAAACCTTCAATTTCCGCATCAACCTTGGCGATAGTAACAGATGGAAAGTTTTTAGAGGGTTTTTTTCTTTTTGTTTCTTTATTACCCTCAGAAAACTCCCTGAATCTCTTAGAGGGGCAAACATTTGCCAAATGATTTATACCCCCACAACAGAAACAAACCTTCCTCTGAGAGCTGAATCCTCTACTATCAGAGGCAAGCAAACCCAGCTGCATGGCCTCCTGCTCAGAGGGAATTGAGAGAGACTGAGGCCCCTGAGCACTGAATGAGACCGCCCCACTGTCCTTGGACTGAATATGACAGGAAGGAGTGGTCTCTCCTCTCTCTCTAAGCCCCCTGTCAATACGAACAGATAGAGACATGGCAGACTCCAACGAGGCAGGTCTCTCATGAAAGGCAAATGCATCTTTCAATCCCTCCGAAAGACCATGGCAAAATTGACTTCGGAGTGCAGCATCATTCCAACCAGTATCAGCTGCCCATCTCCGAAATTCTGAACAATATATCTCTGCGGACTGTTTACCCTGGCATAAAAGACGCAGTTTAGATTCAGCCAGAGCAATACGATCCGGGTCATCATATATCTGCCCCAGGGCTACAAAAAATTCATCCACCGATCGGAGGGGCCGTGCCCCCACCGGCAGAGAAAAGGCCCAAGACTGAGCGTTATCCCTGAGCAGCAAGATGATGATCCCCACCCTCTGCTCTTCATCACCAGAGGAATGGGGAAGTAGGCGAAAATGGAGTTTGCAAGCCTATCTAAAGTGAAAAAAATTCACACTTCCCCTGGAGAACGTATCCGGAAGCGAGATCTTAGGCTCGGAACAAACTCCACGAACGCAAGCAGAACCGGTCACCTGAAACTGAGACACAGTTTTATGGAGATCTGGTACCTCTAGTGAAAGACCCTGCATGCGGTCAATCAAGGCTGAAACTGGATCCTTGCTTAAGACGGTATTGGCGGTTTATAATGTCACGGGTGGTGTTGCAGAAAACTGGAAGTTATAAATGAACATCCGACTGACTTGATCCCAAACTAAGGAACATATGGGTGAACCCTATAAAATCCCTAGAGCTCTCCCTGACTGCTATGGCCATGCAAAGGTCTTTATGTTAGACGATTGCATGTCCTCGTACCAAGACTGTGTGACACCTGAAAACCCTATAATAATGAGGGGACACGACCACCGGCTCCCTGCACTTAATACGGACGGACTCAGGGTCACCTAGAATCAAGCCAGCAAGGAAACACAAATAAAGGGAAAAAGACTTATCTGAGGAATCAGCAGTTGCAGCCTCCAGCAGTGAACACAATCCAGGAAGTAGTATAAACCGCAAAGTGAGGCAGTATAGGAGGGAATATAAAGGGAGGCAATCAGTGTAAATAGATGACAACTGGGAGAAGGAAAGGAGATGACAAAGTGAAACCAAAACAAAGAACATCATGCAAGAGGTACAGAAGAATGTCTGCCAGACCTTCTCAGAGAGCTGTCGGTGACAGGCACCCAGGGATAATAGTAAGTGCAGGGAGAACCCTGGGCGCCACTCTCCATGTCTTTATGCTTAGTTTAGATATTTTATTGTAATGAAAGGTCCTTTTTAAGTCTTATACCATATCAGGGTTAAGGAAAGGCAGAAGGAAGATGGGGAAGGAGGGGGGGGTATGGAGGGGGTGAGGGGGAGAGAGAGGGGATTCGGTATAAGACAAGACCTTAATAATGTGGGCATAATGTATAACAAAATAAAATAAAGTGTAACTGATAGTTCAGCCAGAGACCGAACCCATCAACAACATGGTGAGCAACAGATCAATAGAAGTGAACTAACGTTTTGTGGACCTGAGCCCAAGAAACAGAAAACAGAGAGCAAGCCCTCTGGATGACATATAGCTACCAATTATTATTAGTGGAGAGAGTCCTTTCAAGCAGGTTTCTTTTCGCTCTGGCGACCTTTGTTTTGTGAAGACTTGAATCGCTTGACCAGGGGCTATTCGTCTTTCGCTGGTAGCGATGGCAGGTTATGGTCTTCTGGTAAAGGGAGCCATGAGGGTAAGTCCAGCGGTGCCATATTCAAAAGGTCCCATAAGGTTTTCAGGTCATCCGGATGACGTATGGCGACCTGTTTGCCATCAATGGACACGTGTAACCCAAATGGATATAGCCAGCGGAAAGGGTATCTTTTGGACCGCAGATATTCTGTGAGCTGTCGGAGGGCCTTGCACTTCGCCAGGGTGCTTGCAGAGAAGTCTTGGAACAGTTGAATTTTGCTGTTCTCAAACAGTATTTCTTCTTTACCTCTTGCCGAGGACAAAATGGCCGCCGTGTCGTGGTATTTAAGTAGGCTGCAAATTATATCTCGTGGCGGGGCATTCGATTCCGGTCTGGGGCGCAAGGCTGTGTGCGCCCTTTCCACAATAGTTGCATTCGCTCTCTCCTGACCCGCAATGGAGGCGAAAATTTGCTGTACTGTGTACAGGATCGCGTCCGGCTAGACAGATTCCGGAACCCCGCGAATGCATACATTTTTTTCCTTTACTCCGGTTCTCCTGGCCTTTCAGGTGAAGGTACGTAGTGTTGATATGGTCCTGGAGCTCTTTCACCTGCATTTGTAAGGCATAACTATGGTGTATTATCGTGCCTTGTGAATCTTCAAGGGCCGCAACCCTGTGGCCAGTTTGTTTTATGTCCGCTTTGATAGCGCTGAGTTCTTGCATCACCGGCTCAAGTGCAGCAGACAGCGAGTCTCTGATAAAGGACCTGGTAATAGGAGACGAGTCACGCTCGTTATGGATTTCAGACGGAGCACAGGAGCTCTCCCCATCAGAGTCCTCCAGGTCTGTTTGTGCGATAGCGGCGGTCGGTGCCAACTTGGATCTGGCACCGAGCGGAGACATCTTCTTTTTCAGGAATTTATCCAGTTCCGATTGTCTCCCAAGCTTGGAGTGTTTTTGCAAAGAAGAGTGGGCAAATCTTGCCAAGTCAAAATGTGCCATGCTGATAGACTCATACCCAAAAAGACTGAGTGCTGTAATAAAATCAAAAGGTGCTTCAACAAAGTATTAGTTTAGGGGTGTGCACACTTATGCAACCAAATTATTTTATTTATATATTTTTTCTTCCCTCTACCTAAAAGATTTCAGTTTGTACAGTTTATAGGTCACATTAAAGGTGGAAAAAGTTCTGAAATTATTTATCTTTTTACATCACAGAAACCTGACATTTAACAGGGGTGTGTAGACTTTTTATATCCACTGTATATATATTGTGGCGATGTGTACAGTAAAAGTCCTGGAAGGGGTGTATACAGTTGCAAGAAAAAGTATGTGAACCCTTTGGAATGATATGGATTTCTGCACAAATTGGTCATAAAATGTGATCTGATCTTCATCTAAGTCATAACAATAGACAATCACAGTCTGCTTAAAATAATAACACAAAGAATTAAATGTTAACATGTATTTATTGAACACACCATGTAAACCTTCACAGTGCAGGTGGAAAAAGTATGTGAACCCTTGGATTTAATAACTGGTTGAACCTCTTTTGGCAGAAATAACTTCAACCAAACCTATCCTGTAGTTGCAGATCAGACGCGCACAACGGACAGGAGTAATTCTTGACCATTCCTAATTACAGAACTGTTTCAGTTCAGCAATATTCTTGGGATGTCTGGTGTGAATTGCTTTCTTGAGGTCATGCCACAGCATCTCAATCGGGTTGAGGTCAGGACTCTGACTGGGCCACTCCAGAAGGCATATTTTCTTCTGTTTAAGCCAGTCTGTTGTTGATTTACTTCTATGCTTTGGGTCGTTGTCCTGTTGCAACACCCATCTTCTGTTGAGCTTCAGCTGGTGGACAGATGGCCTTAAGTTCTCCTGCAAAATGTCTTGATAAACTTGGGAATTCATTTTTCCTTCGATGATAGCAATCCGTCCAGGCCCTGATGCAGCAAAGCAGCCCCAAACCATGATTCCCCCACCACCATACTTCACATTTGGGATGAGGTTTTAAAGTTGGTGTGCTGTGCCTCTTTTTCTCCACACATAGTGTTGTGTGTTTCTTACAAACAACTCAACTTTGGTTTCATCTGTCCACAGAATATTTTGCCAGTACTGCTGTGGAACATCCAGGTGCTCTTGTGCAAACTGTAAACATGCAGCAATGTTTTTTTGGACAGCAGTGACTTCCTCTGCGGTATCCTCCCATGAAATCCATTCTTGTTTAGTGTTTTACGTATCGTAGATTTGCTAACAGGGATGTTAGCATGTGCCAGAGACTTTTGTAAGTCTTTAGCTGACACTCTAGGATTCTTCTTCACCTCATTGAGCAGTCTGCGCTGTGCTCTTGCAGTCATCTTTACAGGATGGCCACTCCTAGGGAGAGTAGCAGCAGTGCTGAACTTTCTTCATTTATAGACAATTTGTCTTACCGTGGACTGATGAACAGCAAGGCTTTTGGAGATACTTGCATAACCCTTTCCGGCTTTATGCAGGTCAACAATTCTTAATCGTAGGTCTTCTGAGAGCTCTTTTGTGCAAGGCATCATTCAAATCAGGCAATGCTTCTTGTGAAAAGCAAACCCAGAACTGGTGTGTGTTTTTTATAGGGCAGCTGTAACCAACACCTCCTATCTCATCTCATTGATTGGACTCCAGTTGGCTGACACCTCACTCCAATTAGCTCTTGGAGATGTCATTAGTCTAGGGATTCACATACTTTTTCCACCTGCACTGTAAATGTTTACAAGGTGTGTTCAATAAAAACATGGTAACATTTAATTCTTTGTGTGTTATTAGTTTAACCCTCCTCTTGTGTTAGGGTCAGAACCGACCCGTTTTCAGGTTTTGAATGTCTATAAGTATCACATAAATTTGTTTATTGCATCAAGATTTTTTTACTTTGTCAGGAACCTCTATTTAAACAATGTAATAGAAAAAGAATCCTGTTCACTAAATTATAAAATACTGTGGTGAAAATTAAGACGTTTATGGTGTTAGGGTCAATTCTGACCCAGTTATAATATAGGATTATAGGACACTAATAAGTGCCAAAACTGAAATCATAAACACTATCTCTGCTTAGTAACACTGACAGCCAATCACCTCTCAACCCTGTGAGCTGTAGTTAGGGGGGGCCGATCTCTTTGCCTGCTTGTCTGCTTCTCTAAATAAAGTAAATATTCTATTGAGATTTATTTTACCATTTTTTAAATTTGAAAATGAGAGGTATGCTTTCAAAAGAAAGGTCTAAGGGGTCACACCAAAAATATTAAAACCAATCTTTTCAAGGATAAAGAAGCCTAACAAGGTAACCAAGAGGTAAGAAACAAATTGGATGATAAATCATTGTTCAGAGGGTACTTTATGGCTGATTTAAGACACGGGTCAAAACCGACCCGTTAACATCATGGATAGTAACAGAAAGCTAACATAAGAGGAGGGTTAAGCAGACTGTGATTGTTTATTGTTGTGACTTAGATGAAGATCAGATCACATTTTATGACCAATTTGTGCAGAAATCCATATAATTCCAAAGGGTTCACATATTTTTTCTTGCAACTGTATCTCACTCAGGTTCCTCAACTGGGTGAGATAAATAAATCAAGGAGGATAGTGCTGGCTTCAGCAAACATAGTTGCTGGAGCTATTTGTTTTGTTGGAGTACAAGGGCTGGGTTTTATTTGGACTGAGAAGGTAGGTTTGATAGTGTGACCTTCCCAGAGCACCTACAGTCCACGGCAGGTTTTCACCTAGCCTGAGGTCATCGCAGGTGAAGCCTGCTGTAATCAAGGAGGAATAAAACCCACTCTCTGTGTGTCAGTCTGAGGAGAGTTTGATGACTGGATCTGCTAAGGCTTGGAGCCTGAGACCCTGGGTATAACCTGTGCTTAAACGTGAGTCAGGGAAAACCACTATGTATTAGTTAGAGCCAAGACCGGCAGGTGTTTGTTTTGCTGTTTTGTGTATGCTGGTGCCAAAATAAATGACCATTTTGGAATTTAAATCCACTGTCTGACGAGATGTCTGTGATTGCGACCCCCTGAGAGAGAGCGATCCCTTACAATTGGTGGAGGGTGCGGGCAACAGCCAGTTGCTAAGGGCAGTGTCCATGCAAAAAGGGCACAAAGTGTTGCTAAGGGAAACGGAAAGTGAAAAAGCAAAGTGCTGTCAGCGGCAACGACCTGACAGAAGAGACGGTGCTGCTGAATGCTGCTTTGCTACGGTGTTGGAGTTAAACGGCCGGACGTCTGTTTGTCCGGTGAAGCTGTTGCAGTTGCAAATCTGGACACTGTTTGCTGTGGTGATTTAAAGGGCCAGAAGCCCAAGTTGCAGACATTTTTGTTGCTACAGGATTGTCTGTTACCATGAGTCTCATGGAGGAATATGCCAGGCGGTTGTGGCGGATAAAGCAGCAGCAGAAAGACATGGCCACACTGATTGTTTACACTTAAAGTGAACTAATTTGGTTTGATGCAGAGCGGGAGGCTTTAGAGGCACAACTGCAGTTGGCCCTGAACAGGGGGTCTCCGACGCCTAGGGGACACTTTGTGAAGGTCCAGGGTGTCGGTAATGCGGCTGGAAAATCCGAGGAAAGGTCTTGAGAGTGTGTGTTACGGCTGTGTCATGGTCTGGTGGTTGTGGACTGTGACACTTTTGCCGTTCATGCTTGTTGCTGGTGGCCACGTGTTGTTAGAACGATTTTACACTTCCTCTTTAAGGCTGGTGTTCCCTCCCATTTTGGTTTGTTTAGGGTTAAAGGAGTGTGCAAGGTGGAGCTGGGTGTGGCCTCATGGCTCTTCTTATACCGGAGTTATGAGAATGAGGTTAGTGGTATGTCTTCCTTTGTCTGAGTAGGAGCTTTGCTCCTCTCTGGATGTGTCACTTGTCCGTGAGATCCTCCTTGTGGAACATCAAGGTCTTAAGCAATGTCATCCCGATGTTTCCCTTTACCCTTCCTCACCTGTTTATTATGTTTGGTGTAGGTTTATGTACAGGGTGTTTGTTGTATGTCTTTTGGTGTTCCATGTCTGGTCTATTTGGTGTTTGTAGTCCAGCATGGTTGTTTGACATTTCCCCTGTCTGTCTTTGCCTGCGAAAGTGGGCTCCATGGTTTCCAGGGGTGAACCACAAGTCAGCAAGCTGTAGTTGTTCCACCTAGTCATTGTGGCAGGTAAGTGGTGGTTGTTCCAGTGCGTATCGTTTGCGCTGGGCTCCTACCTGACGTTTTGTGTTTATGTTTGCTGTCTGCTACTGCTACTTCTTTGTTGCTAGGCCTGCTGGAGACTCTGGTTCATCCGTGTCATGGATGAACAGGTCGACTCCTAGCCCTGACATTATTTCCAGGGATCTCTAGGGTTATTAGGGTCCTAGATTACAGGTATGAGCCCTCCCACCATCAGGGTTGGCTCATACAGTCAGGAGGTCAGTGATTGTATTTAGGGATGCATAGGAGGTGACATGCTCCCTTATCCTGGCTTCCAGGCCTAGTGGCGTGGTCTATATAGATAAAATATAGTTAACGTGGATAGCTCACCACCTTCTCAGAATGAAAAAGGTGCTCTAGTCTTGACTGATCACCCAATCAGTAAGAAGTGGAAATGGAGAAAATGTATATAAGACTGGCACTCAATATGTGGGTCATATGAGAGGTTACAATTTAATATATATTTTACAACAATAAAATCAACACGTAATAATAAATAACAACACTATAAAAAATACAACACTATAAAAAATTCATGCTGGGTAGGTCTGCTTAAACCGACTCTAACTATCCACAGTTCCGGATGCAATGTGTGTCTGTGGCTAAGATAGAGTGGAAGCAGAATATGAGATAACAATCGCAATGAAATCGCAATATAATCGCAGTAAATGTAAACGCATATACATAAAGTCTCTTGAATCACTGTAGCGGAGGGGTTTACAATTATCCTATAATCATCATATAAGAAACATCCTTTTAATCTTGACGGTATCTGCTTGAAAATGGCACTCAATAAGCAGCAATATGTTTTAGATCCCCCAGTGTTCGCCTGGAAGAAAAAGTCAGTCCATAGACTATACACAATGGACATGCAGCGGTTCGGTCCGGCAGAAACAGTCACTGTTGTCAAGGCTGATATTTGCCAAGTGTATCACTGGCGGTTAGGTGTAGGTGGTAAGTAGTGCGGTATTGAATGTCTTACCGGTAGAAGATCGAAGCTGGTAGCTGGAAATCCCATCTCACAAACTTCTACTCACCACACCATACGGCTGTGTCTCTTTCCGTCGGCGTCCTCGCTCGTGTCACGTAGTTGCCGTCGGAAAATCACAAGAGTAGCCTTTCAATCCTGTTTTCATGGATAGAACAATTCTCAAGGTAAAAAGTTTTGGAGCGCTCCAATCTTTATTATTTGTTCAGTGTTCCGCGGTATATACAACTGGTAAAAGTGCAGGGGTGGATTACGCCAGACGCGTTTCGGGGACTTCTTTCCCCTTCCTCAGTGGCTCTCATCAGGGTTGGCTCATACAGTCAGGAGGTCAGGGATTGTATTTAGGGATGCATAGGAGGTGACATGCTCCCTTATCCTGGCTTCCAGGCCTAGTGGCGTGGTCTATATAGACATTGTGCTGTGGGAGGTTTCCCCCACTCCCCACTGTGACAGTGACACTTACCGTCTGGGAAAAGACTGAATGCAAAGCCAAGGCATTTCCCATTGGCAACCACTGCATTGAGGAGTCTCTATGTGATCGTGGTACCAGTAACCAAGGGTCGGAGGTTCCTAAGATCCAGGAGAAGATAGATGTTCCTGGAGCACCCTCATCTCCCGGGAGTGCCAAACCTGTGACGTCAATGGGTAAGAGCATTCCTGTTATTGCTTGCGCAGCAGACAAAGTGAGCAAGGCTCTAGAGGTATCACCGCAGGCCCTGGGAGAGATCGTAGAAGTTCAGATAGATGGAAGCCTCAGGAGTCTATCTGACAGATCTCTCTTGTTTTCATTGTTGCTGCTCATCAGGTTGCTTTTTATATGTTCTGCCTCTAACTTGTTTCCCTGCAGCTGATAGTTCTTCTGTGGAGTGCTCTGCTTGTGTGGTGGTTCTACTGTTCCAGTTACATATCAAGCTAAGTCCTTTTCCATTTTCTTGGTGTGTCTATTCTGACTAGGCCTCAGGGAGACACTAGCTCCTTCAGTTTGGAAGGAGCCGTTGCCTCTTTCCCTGTTCCCTAAGCTTGGGAGGGTTTGGTGCAGTGTTGCAGCAGTCTCAGGTTCCTGTGCATGTACATTTCTACCTTTAAGATTTGCACATGTTGTTAGCAGCTTAGGGAGAGTATCAGGGATTGCTAAGAGGTGACATCTTCGTTCCCTAGATTTGGTGCCTAGTCTGTTGTCTGTTTAGTTGTGGTTCCCTTTGGTTGTCTTTCCTTCCCCGTACTTCCCGTGACATTATCAAATGCCGAATACCGTTACTGCTTCCCCTGCTCTGTGTTGTCACGGATCCTGTCTCTGCACTGGTGGATCGCATGCAGGGATTGTCGCTAGAGGTAGCAGACCTCTGTGAATCTGTTGTGAGGTGTCAGGCATCTGTCTCCGCCAATGGGGTCCAGATCTGCTCTGAACCTAAGATCGCCCTCCTGGACCGATTTTCCAGAGGAAGTGACAAGTTTGTTCGGTTCAGGGAGGCTTGTAAACTTTATTTTCGCTTACGCCCTCACTCCTCTGGTGACGAGAGTCAAAAGGTTAGGATCGTTATTTCTTTATTGAAAGGTGACGCTCAATCCTGGGCCTTTTCTTTGCCGACTGAATCCCAATCCCTCTGGTCGGTGGAGGATTTTTTCAGAGCCCTGGGACTCATTTATGACGACCCAGACCGAATTTCTCTGGCTGAATCTATGTTGCACAGCTTGCAACCGGGAAATCGGTCTGCTTTGTTCTATTGTTCTGAATTCAAGAGGTGGGCAACTGATTCTGAGTGGAATGACCCTGCTCTCCGGAGTCAGTTCTGTCAGGGGGTATCTGAGAGACTAAAAGATGCCTTAGCACTCTATGAAAATCCTGTTTCATTAGAAGCTGCCATGTCTCTTGCTGTACGAATTAGATAGACGTCTGAGGGAAAGGTGCAAGACTCCCGGGACGTATTACCTGAAGGGAGGTCGGTCCCCTCTGACACTTGGGGTACTGAGACACCTGAGCCCATGTTTGGAGATAAACCTATGCAATTGGGACAGGTCTCTCCAGACCCTGGTGATAAGAACTTCAGGGCTAGAAATAAACTTTGTTTTTTTTGTAGTAAAGGGGGTCATTTTGTTTATGTTTGTCCCTATGCAAAATATCAAGGCAAGAATTAAAAAAAAGGAGTTACCAATAAGTTTTGTTCTCTAACTCTTGTCAGAGTAGTTGGGGAATCTGAGAACATGCTCTTGTCGTTTAACGGTAGTACCCATTTTCTCCTGCCTGCCAGGGTGCCGCTAGATTCCAAAAATATTGAGGTGTGAGATATTTTTGGACAGCGGGCAGGGGTTAACCTTGTGGATTACCAGTTTCTCCTGATGCATGGTTTTAAATCTAGCACACTGGACAAAGAGATCTCAGTGTTCGCTATTGATTCTGCTTTCTCAAAAATCTTTGACTCACATGGGGCAGGATATCCATTTAACCCCTTAGGGACGCATGACGTACCGGTACGGCATGTTTCCCGAGTCCTTAAGGACCCATGACGTACCGGCGCGGGTTAATCGGAAGAGGATGCCCGCTGAAATTATTCAGCGGGCTCCTGTCACAGCGCCGGGGAGTGTCATATGACCCCCCCGTATCGGTGATCACCGCAAACCGCAGGTCAATTCAGACCTGCGGTTTGCGGCTTTACCTGCGGTTGCGGCGGCTGTGCGGCGGTGCCATCGGGTCCCTATGTGGCTGTAGGGGGGACCCGATGGCATGGAAGGCAGCGCGATGTCTAAGGAAGGCATCGCGCTGCCTTCCGATGAAGAGCCTGTGAGATCCAGCCCCCTGGACCTCACAGGCCCTGGAAGCTGTATGAGTAATACACACAGTATTACTCATACAGCCAATGCATTCCAATACAGAAGTATTGGAATGCATTGTAAAGGAATATACCCCCCAAAGTTCAAGTCCCAAAGTAGGACAAAAAATTTTGTTAAAAAAAGTTGAAAAAATTAAGTTTCCCCCCCCAAAAATTAAAAGTTTAAAGTAAAAATAAACAAAAACATCATTTTAACCAAATAAAGTAAAAAAAAAATTAATAAAAAATAGGGGGAAAAAAAAGTATACATATTAGGTATCACCGCGTCCGTATCGACCGGCTCTATAAACATATCACATGACTTAACCCCTCAGATGAACACCGTAAAAAAAAAAAAAAAAAACTGTGCTAAATAAACCATTTTTTTGACACCTTACATCACAAAAAGTACAACAGCAAGCGATCAAAAAGGCGTTTGCCCACCAAAATAGTACCAATCTAACCGTCACCTCATCCTGCAAAAGATGATCCCCTACATGAGACAATCGCCCAAAAAATATAAAAACTATGGCTCAGAATATAGAGACACTAAAACATCATTTTTTTCGTTTGAAAACAGCTGTTATTGTGTAAAACTTACATAAATAAAAAAATATATACATATTTGGTATCGCCGCGTTCGTATCGACCGACTATATAAAAAAATCACATGACCTAACCTCTCGGATGAACACCGTAAAAAATAAAAAATAAAAACTGTGCTAAATAAACAATTTTGTGTCACCTTACATCACAAAAAGTGTAATAGCAAGCGATCAAAAAGTCATATGCACCCCAAAATAGTGCCAATCAAACCATCATCTCATCCCGCAAAAAATGAGACCCTAACTAATATAATCGCCCAAAAATTGAAAAAATTATGGCTCTCAGAATATGGAGACACTAAAACATGATTATTTATTTTTTGTTTCAAAAATTATATTATTGTGTAAAACTTACATAAATAAAAAAAAGTATACATATTAGGTATCGCCGCGTCCGTATCGAACGGCTCTATAAAAATATCACATGACCTAACCCCTCAGATGAACACCGTAAAAAATAAAAAATAAAAACTGTGCTAAATAAACAATTCTTTGTTACCTTACATCACAAAAAGTTTAATAGCAAGCGATCAAAAAGTCACACGCACACCAAAATAGTACTAATAAAACCGTCATCTCATCCCGGAAAAATCATACCCTACCCAAGGTAATCATCCAAAAACTGAAAAAATTATGGCTCTTAGACTATGGAAACACTAAAACATGATTTTCTTTTGCTTCAAAAATGAAATCATTGTGTAAAACTTACATAAATAAAAAAAGGATACATATTAGGTATCACCGCATCCGTGACAACCTGTTCTATAAAAATATCACATGATCTAACCTGTCAGATGAATGTTGTAAATAACAAAAAATAAAAACAGTGCTAAAACAGCTATTTCTTGTTATCTTGCCTCACAAAAAGTGTAATATAGAGCAACCAGAAATCATATTTACCCTAAACTAGTACCAACAATACTGCCACCCTATCCCGTAGTTTCTAAAATGGGGCCACTTTTTTGGAGTTTCTACTCTAGGGGTGCATCAGGGGGCTTCAAATGGGACATGGTGTCAAAAATCCAGTCCAGCAAAATCTGCCTTCCAAAAACCGTATGGCATTCTTTTCCTTCTGCGCCCTGCCGTGTGCCCGTACAGCTGTTTACGACCACATATGGGGTGCTTCTGTAAACTACAGAATCAGGGCCATAAATATTGAGTTTGGTTTGGCTGTTAACCCTTGCTTTGTAATTGGAAAAAAATGATTAAAATGGAAAATTTGACCAAAAATTTAAATTCTGAAATTTCATCTCCATTTGCCAATAACTCTTGTGGAACACCTAAAGGGTTAACGATGTTTGCAAAATCTGTTTTGAATACCTTGAGGGGTGTAGTTTCTTAGATGGGGTCTCTTTTATGGAGTTTCTACTCTAGGGTTGCATCAGGGGGGCTTCAAATGGGACATGGTGTCAAAAAAACCAGTCCAGCAAAACCTGCCTTCCAAAAACGGTATGTCATTCCTTTCCTTCTGCGCCCTGCCGTGTGCCCGTACATCGGTTTACGACCACATATGGGGTGTTTCTGTAAAATACAGAATCAGGGCCATAAATATTGAGTTTGGTTTGGCTCTTAACCCTTGCTTTGTAACTGGAAAAAAATTATTAAAATGGAAAATCTGCCAAAAAAGTGAAATTTTGAAATTGTATCTCAATTTTCCATTAATTCTTGTGGAACACCTAAAGGGTTAACAAAGTTTGTAAATCAGTTTTGAATACCTTGAGGGGTGTAGTTTATAGAATGGGGTCATTTTTGGGTGGTTTCTATTATGTAAGCCTCGCAAAGTGACTTCAGACCTGAACTGGTCCCTAAAAATTGGGTTTTTGAAAATCTCAAAAAAATTTCAAGATTTGCTTCAAGACTTGTAACATCCCCAAAAAATAAAATATCATTCCCAAAATGATCCAAACATGAAGTAGACATATGGGGA
This sequence comes from Bufo bufo, assembly GCF_905171765.1. Lineage (NCBI taxonomy): Eukaryota > Metazoa > Chordata > Amphibia > Anura > Bufonidae > Bufo > Bufo bufo. The sequence goes on from NC_053390.1 coordinate 233,358,175, forward strand.
ATGTAAAGTAATAACTATTTTTGGAGGTATTACTATGTATTATAGAAGTAGAGAAATTGAAACTTGGAAATTTGCAATTTTTTACAAATTTTGGGTAAATTTTGTATTTTTTTATAAATAAAACAGATTTTTTTTTACTTCATTTTACCAGTGTCATGAAGTACAATATGTGACGAAAAAACAATCTCAGAATGGCCTAGATAAGTCAAACCGTTTTAAAGTTATCAGCACTTAAAGTGACACTGGTCAGATTTGCAAAAAATGGCCTGGTCCTTAAGGTGAAATAGGGATGAGTCCTTAAGGGGTTAAGGGTGGGGGATTCTCATGTTGAGGGTATTTATTGTTTTATAATAAAGGGTCTGCCGGCTCCTCTGGTGCTAGGGTTGCCATGGTTGACCAAAAATAATCCTATCATTGATTGGCAAGCGAGACAGATTAAGGGCTGGAGTAATTTCTGTATGGACAACTGTCTCGTCACATCTCTTGCTGGGATATCTACTAAGATGTTACCCCCGTTTCTCTCTGATTTTTCTGATGTGTTCACTGAGAGTGTGGATCAGGAGTTGCCTCCTCATAGAGAATATGATTGACCTGTCAATCTGATTCCCGGAGCTAATTTGCCAAAATCTCGGTTGTATAACCTTTCTGAACCCGAAAGAGTTTCTATGCGCAAATATATTACTGAGAGTTTGGCAAAAGGACACATCAGACCATCTAAGTCACCTATGGTGGCAGGGTTCTTTTTGTAAAGAAAAAAGATGGGACATTGAGACTAGATTACCGAGAGTTGAATCGCATCACTTTTCGTGATCCTTTTCACCTTCCCCTGATCCCAGATTTGTTCAACCAGATTGTTGGAGCTAAGGTGTTTTCTAAATTAGACCTAAGAGGGGCATATAATCTGGTAAGAATCATAGAGGGGGATGAATGGAAGACAGCTTTTAATACTCCTGTGGGTCATTTTGAGAACTTGGTCATGCCTTTTGGTTTGACCAATGCCCCGGCAGTATTTCAGCATTTCATCAATGACATTTTTCATCATTTGGTGGGAAAGTTTGTTGTCGTATACTGTACCTGGATTAACATATTGATTTACTTGCCCGACATGGAGAGTCATCAGGATCATTTGAGATAAGTTTTGCTGATCCTCCGGGAGAATAAGTTATCTGCCAAGCTAGAAAAATTTGTGTTTGCTGTTCAAGAGATTTATTTTCTGGGTTGCCTGTTTTCCGCTTCTGGCTTTCGCATGGATCCCGAAAAAGTCAGTCCGGTCTTGGAATGGGATTTGCCCGAGAATCAGAAAGCGCTTATGAGGTTTTTGGGGTTTACTAATTACTACAGAAAATTTATCTTGAATTATTCCACTGTTGTCAAACCTCTGACTGACATGACTAAGAAAGGGGTGGATTTCTCTGTCTGGTCAGAAGAGGCATTACATGCTTTTTCTACTATAAATAAATGTTTTCCTTCTGTTCCCATTTTGATGCAGCCTGATGTGTCTCAGCCATTTATTGTTGAGGTGGACACATCAGAAGTGGGAGTTGGTGCAGTTCTGTCGCAGGGTCCTTCTCCTGGCAAATGCCGCCCTTGTGCTTTTTTCTTCGAAAAAACTATCTTCTGCCGAGAGAAATCATGATGTGGGCAATAGAGAGTTGCTGGCCATTAAGTTGGCCTTTGATGAATGGCGTCATTGGTTAGAAGGAGCGATTCATCCCATTACTGTATTTACCGATCATAAAAATCTGGCCTACCTGGAGTCGGCTAAACGTTTGAACTGAAGGTAGGCCAGATGGTCTTTGTTTTTTACCAGATTTAATTTCATAGTCACTTTTCGCCCTGGGGTCAAGAATGTCAAGGCGGATGCCTTGTCGCGTAGCTTTCCTGGGGGGGTGATACTGAGGATCCTGGTCCGATTTTGGCTGATGGTTTGGTTGTATCCGCCCTCTATCCTGAACTGGAGGCGGAGGTGTTGGAAGTTCAGGGAGAGGCCCCTGATTCCTGTCCCCCAGGGAGTTTGTTTCTTTCTTCCGAACTTCATCACAAGGTGTTTAAGGAACATCATGATACGTTCCTTGCTGGACACCCTGGAAGCAGATCCGCTGTTGATCTTATTTCTCTGAGATTCTGGTGGCCGGGTTTACGTAAGAGTGTTGAGGACTATGTGCTAGCTTGTGAGACCTGTGCACGTGCCAAGGTGACTTATACTTGGCACTGAGGATCTCTTCTTCCTTTGTCCATCCCATCCCATCCCTGAATGCACTTGTCCATTGACTTTATCACCGATTTGCCCAGATCTTCGGGGATGATGGGGATTTTGGTGGTGGTCGACCGCTTCAGTAAGATGCCACACTTTATTCCATTTTCTGGTTTACCCAATGCCAAAACTCTAAGTCGAACATTTGTTAATAACATTGTGAAATTACACGGCATTCCCTCTGATGTGGTGTCTGATAGAGGGACTCAATTTCCAGATTCTGGAAGGCTTTCTGTACTCGCCTGGGGATTTGTTTGTCTTTTCTTCGGCTTTTAACCCTCAGTCGAACGGACAAGTTGAACGCACTAACCAGAATCTGGAGACATATTTGAGGTGTTTTGTCGCTGAGAATCAGGAGAAGTGGTCCTCATTTTTGTCTTTGGCTGAATTTGCTTTGAATAACCGTTGTCAGGAGTCCACTGATAAGTCACCATTTTTTGGTGCATATGGGTTTCATCCTCAGTTTGGTACGTTCTCTGGGAATACTTCCTCTGGTATACCTGATGAGGAGAGATTTGCTTCTTCCTAGTCATCTATCTGGCGGAAAATTCTAATCAATTTAAAAAAGATGGGCGATAGGTATAAACGTATGGCTGACAAGAAACGTGTGTCTGGTCCGGACCTGAATGTGGGTGATTTGGTGTGGTTGTCCACTAAGAACATTAAGTTGAAGGTGACATCCTGGAAGTTAGGTCCGAGATTTATTGGTCCATACAAGATCTCTGCCATTATTAATCTGGTTTCTTTTCGCCTTTAACTTCCGCAGGCTTGGAAGATCCATAATGTCTTCCATAAATCTTTGTTAAAGAGTTATGTGGAACCTTTCAAATTTCCAGAGTTGTTGACTCTCGTGTCCTTTGGGGTTCCTTTCAATACCTCGTTCATTGGAAGGGTTATGGTCCGGTGGAGAGAACATGGGTCCCAGCGACTGATATGAATGCCAGTCGGCTTCTGAAGGCCTTTCACAGAGCCCACCCTGATAAAGTTGGTCCTGGGTTCCCGGAGGTCACCCGTAGAAGGGGGGATACTGTCACCGCCGGCCCTGGGAGAGATCTTAGAAGTTAGTTAGACGGAAGACTCAGGAGTCTATCTGACAGATCTCTCTTGTTTTCATTGTTGCTGACAGGTTTCCACCCCTTCGCAGATGCTGTTCATTATCAGTCAGGTTGCTCTTTATATGTTCCGCCTCTCACTTGTTTCCCTGCAGCTGATAGTTCTTCTGTGGAGTGCTCTGCTTGTGTGGTGGTTCTCCTGTTCCAGTTACATCTCAAGCTAAGTCCCTTTCCATTTTTTTGGTGTGTCTGTTCTGACAAGGCCTCAGGGAGACACTAGCTCCTTCAGTTTGGAAGAAGCCGGTTGCCTCTTTCCCTGTTCCCTAATCTGAGGGTTTGGAGCAGTGTTGCAGCAGTCTCAGGTTCCTGTGCATGTGCATTTCTACCTTTGAGATTTGCACATGTTGTTAGCAGCTTAGGGAGAGTATCAGGGATTGCTAGGAGGTGACCTCTTCATTCCCTAGATTTGGGGCCTAGTCTGTTGCTGTTTAGTTGTGGTTCCCTTTGGTTGCCTTCCTTTCCCGTACTTCCCGTGACAAGAGGTTAGGCGTGGACTAAAGATTGAGTCCTAGGGGCAGTCTGGTCCCGGCGAGGTCTTCCCACCAAGTAGACCAGGGATGCTCCAGTGCTGGATGTGCCGTGAGTGGGGACACATTGCTGCCTAGTGCCCTCTTACTTTAGAAGCCCTGAACTGTGGTGTGAGCCAGCAGCCATTGCTATCTGCCGAGATGGTAGGTGTTGAGACACCAGGACTAGGGACTGCTAAGAAAATGTGTGACATTGTGGTGGATGGCAGTCCAGTCCAAGCATTGTTGGATGCAGAGAGCCAGAATAGCCTGGTACATGCCAGCTTGGTAGCTGGGAACTATGTGCTGGACAGTCCTGGGGATAGCGAGAACTATCCTGTGTCCCTCACTGAGTGTGAGACTCCAGTGGGAACTGGGACTTATGAACTTGGAGTTGCAAATACGCTCATGCATGGGGTAATGTTGGGCCATGATTTCCCCTTGTTCCGGGAGTTGTGGGGAAATGGAGACACTCATGCAGCAAGTGACAAAACTTCTGCAGAACTTGTACCTATCCCTTTAAATAAATGTGTGAGGGAGATGCACATTGAACACAATGGTTTAAGTAAGATGACCATTGAAAACTATGGTGCAGATAAGGTGCAAAGTGAATTGTAAGTTACAAGAGGTAACTTTGGGATGGCTAAACTCAGGAATCCTATGCTAACCCGTGCAAGAGGAAGCAGGATAGTGAAACCTGAGGTTAAAAAAACTGTTGTAAAATCTGAAGCAGATGTGGTTACTGAGAAAAGGCCTAATGAAAATGTGAAGTTATGTGAAATCTGTAATTGTGATGATGATGATGATGATGATGATGATGACACCCCTTTGCAGGCTGTGATCGGTTAAGAAGCTTCCCCTGCTGGTAAAAGTGTATATGATTTAGAAATGTTGATTGATAATGTTGGTAGCACAGAGCTGAGGAAACCCTCTGTGGTAAATGTGCAGGAAAGTGTGGTAGTGTTAGAGAGTGTACCACATGTACCAGGTGCAAATAAGCAGTCTCCACAGTGTTCTATGGTTAGTGAGCTCGGGTGCAGGGTTGATGAAAATGAATTACAAGCCACAAAGGAAGCCAAGTTGCACTTAGAAGTCAACCTGCAAGCTATGAGAGCACAATATGAGCAGAGTGAAGACAAGAAGATACAACTTGTCAGACAAGTAAAAGAAATGGAAGCGGAGCTTATAGATGAAAGGAAGCAACGTTTATTGGCTGTAGCAGCTAGAAAGAAGCTCGGGGTGGATCTAAAAGACTTAGTGGGACAAATTGACTCTGCAAACCAAAATAGAGAAGATGCCATCAAACAACTGTGTAAACTGCAGGAGCAAATGAAGGGTTACCAGAGAGAGTTGGAAGACACTAGAGCATCCAGGGATGATATTTTAAGTCAGTCTAAAGAAAATGAAAAGAAACTTAAAGGGACACTGACAGGCCAAAACAGCATATATAGTTGCAGCTGCCTCGAAGACGCAGGCTGGTGTGTGTACGCAGGCGCGATCTAACGGCACGGCGGGGCGCAGGCGCAGAAGATTGGGCATGAACGATGCCCGGAGGATTGAATTGCGCAGGCGCAGGATCGGGACTGGGGAGAGTTCTAGCCGCCGCCCAGCGAAGTGAATATTGATGAGCTGGGCGGGGCTTCAAACGGCAGTTGGGAAGGCTGGCTGGGCGCATTTTCACATGAAACGCCGCCCCTTGGGCAGATTGCTGACTGGAGAAGCAGGTTATAAAACTTTATATTTCGCTCTTTATAAGGTGGACAGGGGGGATACTTATATGCTTTTAAAAGACTGTATAAGACCTGTAATGTGATATATCTAACTATATATGCTGTTTTGGCCTGTCAGTGTCCCTTTAAGTCTGGAGGCGGTGATGATAATTTATATGCAGGAGGAGCTTGCTACTGCAGAGCAGGCCAAAATGCAAGCCCAACAGGGTTATACTGAGCTGGCCATTGACAGACTGAGAAAGGCTACTCTCCAGATTGACCAGACGAATGCTGATCTGAAAGCCAAACGTAGTAATGCTCAGAAGAATGAGAATGCTCGTCAGAAATTTGAGCGATAAAACAAGGTTTTTGCAAGAATTGGAAGACTCTATTGAAAACAAATCCAAAGCATCCCTCGCGGCCTTGGAAGCAAGGCTCGCACAACTGGAGGAAGAGCTTGATACTGAAACAAACGAAAGACAGGCTGCAAATAAACAAGTCAGTCACTCAGAGAAAAAGCTGAAGGATGTGCTAATGCAACTGGAAGATGAAAGGCGCAATGCTGAACAGTATAAAGACTAGGCAGAGAAAAATAATGCTCGTATGAAACAGTTGAAGCGCCAGGTAGATGAGGCCAAGAAAACCAAGTCAGCACCTGTTGAGAATGGGTCTGAGGATGGTGGCGCTGCAGTGCTGGCTGAGACAGAGAAGATGGAAGAAGTTTCTGCTGAACAAGTTAAAAGGGCTGATGCGGATGTGCAGGCCAGGAGACTCATGGCGGTGAGTGGCCGGGACCTGGTAATAAAGGATATCCCCTTCGCCGTCAATGACTACCAAGATGTCATCAGCCTCCTGGGGGTGAAATACAGTGAGATGGATGACCAATATGCATATTCTGTCTACTACTGTGGGATGGCTCTCCTGGAGCTTGCACGAAGGAGAGTCTGAGGAAGTGGAAAAAGCCACTGAAGAAGCAGAGGTCTCTGAAACTACCGCCAAATCTGAGAAAACCACTGCTGAAGAGAAGGAAGAGCGTGGAAATGGAACTTCTGATCGTTCCAGAACTAGCAAATCTGGAAGCAGAAATGCTAAACAAACTGTAAAAAAAGAAGTGAACCACATGCATTTAAAAGAAGCAAGCAGGGGCAAGCATGCTCAGCTGAAGGAGCTCCACAAAGCAAATGAGAAAGTGTCTGAACATGACCATGACTGGGAGCAACTGTGCGAACAGTTCAGTCAAGAGCTACAGCAGTCCAAGAAAGGGCATGAGCATGTTTGGGAGCCAAAGAATCCAAAGATAGAGCCTATTGATCGTATAAAAACATATTATGAAAAGAGTTCCCGAAGCCCAAATCAAAACTCTTAGAGTAAAGAAAAAAGAGAGATGCTATCTGTAGATTAAATAAAATAAAGTAGAGAGAGATCAAAATGTGCGACAGTGCAGCATCGTCGCTCGTGAAAGAGTAGAAAGAGAGTGTCTGGCCATTAGATGGGCACCGGAGGCTTTTATGTATTATCTACTAGGTAGAAAGTGGGTGTTTGTGACAAACCAAGCTCTGCTGGCCTGGGTGGGGCAGAATAAACCAAAAAATATGACACTAACCACATCTTCCAGATGGATTGGTATGATGTGGAGAAATGCCCAGACCTCCGGTCTGGAGAAGAGTAGTGATGAGCGGGAGGTGCCATATTCGATTTCACGATATTTCGCGAATATTCGATTGATTCAATTTATCGCGAATAATATGCGATTTAATTAAAAGATGAAGTTAGAGCAATATTAAGAATATTCGTAAAATACATATAGATTGTAATTTAGCTAATATAGTGCTATAATCCTTTTTTTTTCTCAAATTTTTTTGCCTCTTCTGAACTTCAGTTTTGGAAAATATGTACACTATTAAAAAAATTACTATAGCAGTATATTAGCTAAATTACAATCTATATGTATATTTTACGAATATTCTTAATATTGCTATAACTTCGTCTTTTAGAATATTCATAATATTGCTCTAACTTCGTCTTTTAGAATATTACGAATATTCTAAAAGACGAAGTTAGAGCAATATTAAGAATATTCGTAAAATACACATATAGATTGTAATTTAGCTAATATACTGCTAAAGTAATTTTTTTAATAGTGTACATATTTTCCAAAACTGAAGTTCAGAAGAGGCAAAAAAAAAGGATTATAGCACTATATTAGCTAAATTACAATCTATGTGTATTTTACGAATATTCTTAATATTGCTCTAACTTCGTCTTTTAGAATATTCGTAATATTCTAAAAGATGAAGTTAGAGTAATATTACGAATATTCTAAAAGACGAAGTTAGAGCAATATTAAGAATATTCTAAAAGACGAAGTTAGAGCAATAATATTCCACTTTGGCATACTGCTCCCCGACAAGCGTCCCCGTCACCATGGGAACGCCTGTGGGTTAGAATATACCATCGGATCTGAGGTTTTACGATCTCAGGGAAAACTCAGATCCGATGGTATTTTCTAACCCACAGGCGTTCCCATGGTGACGGGGACGCTTGTCGGGGTGTTGTATGCTGAAGTTGATTAAATAACGATTTTGTCATGCGCTCGGGCACATGTATTAACCATTACGATTTTTCTGTTGTAATATTCGTGAACTCGAATGTTATAACCGAGATTATTGGTTTAGATTAGAATAGGACGAATATTCTAAAATTGAATATACAGCAATATATTCTTTATTTTGAATATTCGTCATATTTGGTCCATCTGAAAACATGATTCCTTCCAGCTTCAATTCAGTTGCTTGTGGGCCAATGGCTCATTGACCCACAAGCAAGAAGCAGGGAGGAATCATATATTTTCAGATGAAAAAAAAACACAAAAAAACGAATATTCGATTTCGCGATCATATGGAACTATATTCAAAATATTCGCGAAATCTCGAAGTTGCGATATTCGAGATAAAAATGTGAAATTCGAATATTCGCGCTCAACACTAGAGAAGAGAAGACTGGGGGATATGTGGCGATGTATACAGTAAAAGTCCTGGAAGGCGTGTATATCTCACCCAGGTTCCTCAACTGGGTGAGATAAGTAAAATCCAGGAGGATGGCGCTGGCTTCAGCCAACATAGTTGCTGGAGCTATTTGTTTTGTTGGAGTACAAGGGCTGGATTTTATTTGGACTGGAAAGGTAGGTTTGGTAGTGGAACCTTCCCAGTCCACCTCCCAGTCCACAGCAGGTTTTCCCCTAGCCTGATGTCATCGCAGGTGAAGCCTGCTGTAATCAAGGAGGAATAGAACCCACCGTCTGTGTCCCAGTTGATCCAGGGAGTTATTCTGATTGCCTGATTGGAGTCAGGAAGGAATTTTTTATTCGCCTAAAGTGAGGAAAATTGGCTTCTACCTCACAGGTTTTTTTTGCCTTCCTCTGGATCAACTTGCAGGATAACAGGCCGAACTGGATGGACAAATGTCTTTTTTCGGCCTTATGTACTATGTTACTATGTTAGTCTGAGGAGAGAAAGACTTGGAACCAGAGGCCTAGTGAGGCTCTGGGTGGTCTCAATAAGGAAGGCTGAGGGGCAATGAGGCTACGTGTAGCCGGACCTCTTCCCATATGGACTGGTGTTTGATGACCGGATCTGCTAAGGCTTGGAGCCTGAGACCCTGGGTATAACCTCTGCTTAGGGGTGAGTAAGAGAAAACTACTACTGTATGTATCAGTTAGAGCCCAGATGGGCAGGTGTTTGTTTTGCTGTTTTGTGTGTGGTGGTGCCAAAATAAATGACCATTTTGGAATTTAAATCCGCTGTCTGACGAGACGTCTGTGATTGCGACCCCCTGTGAGAGAGCTATCCCTTACAATATATATATATATATATATATATATATATATATAAAACAATAAAACTACTGACGTGACATGCCATATCTCATTACAATGGCAGATGTAAATAAAAGGGCTAATACATTACGTAGCATATGAGCAGTCAGTGTTTAAAGGTGATGTGTTGGAAGCAGGAAACATTTAAAAGTGTAAGGATCTGAGTGAATTGAAAAGGGCCAAATTATGATGACTGTTCAAGAACATCCTCCCAACAGCAGATCTTGTTGGATGTTTCTGGCATGCAGTGGTTAGAACCTACCAAAGGTTGTCCAAGGAAACACAACTGGTAAACTGGTAAAAGGGTCATGGGTGCCCAAGACTGATTAGATTGGGTAATGAAAGCTAGCCTGTCTCATCTGATCCCATAAAAGCGCTACTGTAGCCCACATTTCTGGAAAAGATAATGATGGTTAGTACAGTGACGGGCAATCACCCCAAAACAGCTGTCTGCAGATGAGGTGCTGGCTTATTTAATATCCAAGTCATGTCTCAAGGCTTATTTTAAGAGTTGAATATTGACTTATAGGCTAGCTGCCTTACATCTGGTGGCATTAGAGGCAAAGCTTGTTGAGAGCTCATTTGCATTTCTTGCCTCCCAGAATTCCAGAGGAGCATGTATGGCCTATAAGTATCCTCACACTGATAAAGTTAGTTCCCCCCTTGCTCGAAATATCAGAACACACAGTACATTGAGGCTTGCTGAGTAGCTGCAGACTGGTTCTCATGCTGACCTCTTTAAACCGCTGAAACCACCTACAGTGGATAGGTAAGAATCTGACCTAGACTATGGAGCAATGGAAGAAGGTGACCTGGTCTGATATGTCATTCCTTTTTTTACATCATGTGGATGACTTACAGTTCATGTGCCAGTTGATTAGGGAGGAAATTGCACCAGGTAGTTTGGGGATTCGCTCTGGTAGTTGGGATAAGAGGGTGCCACAGAGACAAAGTACAAGTTCGTAATTCAAATGTCTGTGTTTATTCACACATAAGGTCAAATAAAACTCAAACAACTCTTTGCAAGGTTGGTGTTTGTTCACACCAAGTAGAAAGTTCTTGCATAACAAAAAACTTCACCTTGTCAGCGGTTCTGCCTCCAGCAGTCAAAATGCAGGCTTTGGGTGGCCTACTCTCCCAACACACAGGTCTCATCTTTTCAGCCCAGCACAGGGCTCAGTTCCCACACAGAGCTCCTCTGGCAGAGAGAGGTAATCACCCACAGTTGACACTGCTGGCTGGGTTTTTTATAGGCCAGTCAAGACCCGGCCTGGAATGTGGGGAGTAGTCACCCACCCATCACTTTGACTACTCCCTGCAAGAGCCGTCCCGGATCAGCTATACAGCCATACTAAAATAGCAAAGTGTCAATCAGCATTATCTGCCGCTGACACCTGAAAATACCGGCTCTTACTTCACCGAGGCCAGGAACCTCGGTGACACATACCTTCCATCAACAACGGACCCTTGCACCTTCCTACAGTAGATGCACCATGAAAAGAATGCAACAAGCCAGCAGAAGCAGTATGATGCTCTGAGCAGTGTTCTGCTGGAAAGCCTTAAAGCCTGGTTTTCATGTAGGTATTTCTTTGACATGTACCATCCACCTAAACATTGTTGCAGACAAAATACACCCGTTCACTCCCTTCAGCAGGACAATGTGTCCTGTGGCATGTGCTGCAAAAACAAGTCAAATTTATGTGTGCCCCCAGACTACCGCTCCGGCCCCATTGACTATAATGGGGGCGGGCTTGAGTTTCGGCGGTAGCACGATAAACATGCTGAGAGGCGGGCGGAATAAAACTACGACATGTCATAGTTTTATTCTGGCAGCCTCTTGGCATGTTTGCCCTGCTGCTGCCGGAACTCCAGCCTGCCCCCATTATAGTCAATGAGGCCGGAGCGGTAGTTCGGGGGCACGTGTGCACTAGCGGCAGCATCAGAGGAGAGCTGGCAGCCTTAGTCCTGGGGGGCAAATCCAGTCAAGTGGCCCATTTTTAGCCCTTTAGCCCTGCCCATTATTAACCCCTTAAGGACTCAGCCCTATTTCACCTTAAGGACCAGGCCATTTTTTGCAAATCTGACCAGTGTCACTTTAAGTGCTGATAACTTTAAAACGGTTTGACTTATCCAGGCCATTCTGAGAAAGTTTTTTTTGTCACATATTGTACTTCATGACACTGGTAAAATGAAGTAAATAAAATTCATTTTTATTTATAAAAAAATACCAAATTTACCAAAAAATTTTAAAAATTGCAAATTTCCAAGTTTCAATTTCTCTACTTCTATAATACATAGTAATACCTCCAAAAATAGTTATTACTTTACATTCCTCATATGTCTACTTCATGTTTGGATCATTTTGGGAATGATATTTTATTTTTTGGGGATGTTACAAGGCTTAGAAATTTAGAAGCAAATCTTGAAATTTTTCAGAAATTTTCAAAAACCCAAATTTTAGGGACCAGTTCAGGTCTGAAGTCACTTTGCGAAGCTTACATAATAGAAACCACCCAAAAATGACCCCATTCTATAAACTACACCCCTCAAGGTATTCAAAACTGATTTTACAAACTTTGTTAACCCTTTAGGTGTTCCACAAGAATTAATGGAAATAGAGATACAATTTCAAAATTTCACTTTTTTGGCAGATTTTCCATTTTAATAATTTTTTTCCAGTTACAAAGCAAGGGTTAACAGACAAACCAAACTCAATATTTATGGCCCTGATTCTGAAGTTTACAGAAACACCCCATATGTGGTCGTAAACCGCTGTACGGGCACACGGCAGGGCGCAGAAGGAAAGGAATGCCATACGGTTTTTGGAAGGAAGGTTTTGCTGGACTGTTTTTTTTGACACAATGTCTCATTTGAAGCCCCCCTGATGCACCCCTAAAGTAAAAAATCCATAAAAGTGACCCCATCTAAGAAACTACACCCCTCAAGGTATTCAAAACAGATTTTACAAACATCGTTAACCCTTTAGGTGTTCCACAAGAGTTATTGGCAAATGGAGATGAAATTTCAGAATTTCTATTTTTTGGCAAATTTTCCATTTTAATATTTTTTCCCAGTAACAAAGCAAGGGTTAACAGCCAAACCAAACTCAATATTTATGGCCCTGATTCTGAAGTTTTCAGAAACACCCAATATGTGGTCGTAAACCGCTGTACCGGCACACGGCAGGGCGCAGAAGGAAAGGAATGCAATACGTTTTTTGGAAGACAGATTCTGCTGGACTGTTTTTTTTGACACCATGTCCCATTTGAAGCCCCCCTGATGCACCCCTAGAGTAGAAACTCCAAAAAAGTGGCCCCATTTTAGAAACTACGGGATAGGGTGGCAGTATTGTTGGTACTAGTTTAGGGTACATATGATTTTTATTTGCTCTATATTACACTTTTTGTGAGGCAAAGTAACAAGAAATAGCTGTTTTGGCACCGTTTTTATTTTCTGTTATTTACAACATTCATCTGACAGGTTAGAACATGTGATATTTTTATAGACCAGGTTGTCACGGATGCGGCGATACCTAATATGTATACTTTTTTTTTATTTATGTAAGTTTTACACAATGATTTAATTTTTGCAGCAAAAAAAATCATGTTTTAGTGTTTCCATAGTCTGAGAGCCATAATTTTTTCAGTTTTTGGGCGATTACCTTGGGTAGGGTATGATTTTTGCGGTTGAGATGATGGTTTTATTGGCACTATTTTGGGGTGCGTGTGACTTTCTGATCGCTTGCTATTACACTTTTTGTGATGTAAGGTGACAAAAAATGGTTTATTTAGCACAGTTTTTACTTTTAATTTTTTACGGTGTGCATCTGAGGGGTTAGGCCATATGATATTATTATAGAGCCGATCGATACGGACGCGGCGATACCTAATATGTATATATTTTTTTATTTATGTAAGTTTTACACAATAATATAATTTTTGAAACAAAAAAAAATCATGTTTTAGTGTCTCCATATTCTGAGAGCCATAGTTTTTTTAGTTTTTGGGCGATTATCTTAGGTAGGGTCTCATTTTTTGCGGGATGAGATGATAGTTTGATTGGCACTATTTTGGGGTGCATATGACTTTTTGATCGCTTGCTAATAAAAAAAATATATAAAAAAAATAATAATAATAAATGCGGTCCGGACGGGCCCCCAGTGGCGTAGGGCCCCATAGCCACTGCTATGGTTGCTATGGCGATCCCTACGCCACTGCCTGGAAATACTACTACCACACAGATAGTTCCCCCTTCAACAATAATAGGCACACAGTGCTCTAAAAAATAACTGCACCCAGACACTAATAGTATAAAGATAATGTCCCCCAAAAATAATTGTGCTAAGCTGATACTGTGCCAGGGTGCCCCCCAAAGTAACAGTCCTCCCCAAAATCCCACCAATAGAAATAATTATCTGCCAGAGCACACTTAATAGTAATAATGCCCCTATAGTGCCCATACTAGTAATCATGTTCCTCATAGCCCCCCAGTAGTAGAAAAGCTCCACATAATACCTCCTAGTAGTAATAATTCTCCCTATAATATGACAGTACATGAAATACCCCCGCTTAGTACCCGCAGTTGAGCTAATGTCCCCATAATGTATGCCAGTATAAAATACCCCTATATAGTGCCCCAGTAAATGCCTTCATAGTGCTCCTCTCCCCCTTCCCCATAGTGTCCCCCATAATATGCCAGTAAAAAATGCGCCTTCTTAGTGCCCCCAGCAGATGTCCCTAAAGTGCTCCTCTCCCCCATAATGTACCAGTAAAAAATGCCCCTTCTTAGTGCCACCAGATTCCCCAATAGTGCTCCACTCCCCCATAGTGCCCTCAAATAATGCCACATAGTGCCACTCTCCCATATAGTGCCTCCCATAATGTGCCAGTAAAAAATGCCACCAGATGCCATAGTGCCCCCATAATGTGCCATTAAAAAAAGGACCCTTTAGAGCCCCCACTTCCCCATAGTGCCCCCAAATAATGCCCCTATAGTGCCAACAGTTGCCCCATAGTGCCGCTTTACCCTATAGTGCACCTCATAATGTGGCACCCCCATGGTGCACCACCATAATGTGCCAGTAAGAAATGCCTCATAGTGCCCCCCCAAAAAAATGGGCAAGAAATAAATGCCCCCTGAGTGCCACCCCAAAAAAAATGGGGCTGTAAGAAATGCCAGATGCCCCTATAGGTCCAGCTTCCCCTGCAAAGAAAAAAACTCTTCCGGCCTGTGTTACCCGCTGTGTGCTGCCCGGCTCAGGCGGCGCGATAATAATGAGGTCATCGTGCTGCCTGAGACGGCCTCTGATAGAACAGGCCTAGAAACAGGCCTGATAGAACAGCCGGCCTATCAGAAGAACAGGGAAAGGACACGCCTCTCCCTCCCCTACCCTTCCGCAGCACAGCCATCTGTATCGCTGTCCTGAGGACAGCGATACAGATGAATATGGAGATGAGCACTTCCACAATGGAAGCGCTCATCCCCTACTGCCCCCCACCCCACCGCGGTGTGGCCCTGAGGAATTAAAATTTTTTTTATTAAAAAAATATTATTATTTGTTAAAGACGGCCCAGCGGCCGATTTTAACATGCTTTAGGGCGGCCTGGGGGGCAATTTCCTTCCTGCCCCCCTTCCCCCCTTCCCAGCCCTCCCCTGCCAGAACAGCCTGCCGGAGTTCCTTGCCGCTAGTGTAAAACTAGCTTAAAGAGACATTGTAATACGAGGCACTTGTCTGCATTAGAATGCCATGTCTGGTGGCTTGTCCACTTAAAAGTAAGAACTCTTTTGCAAACACTTCCAGAATCTTCCAGACTTATTTATTCTTATTATTTAAGCTGCAAAATTTTGTTCATGATTTGTTGGGTGGGAATACATAAGTAGGACTTTGTGCACTATGTAATCAACATACATCAGAATGCAGAGATGTGTTGTTGTTTTTTTCACTTTTGTACTTTTTTAGCCTGTAATTTTGACCCTTTTGGTGTTCAAAACATAGGTTACTGCCTAATGGTATGCACATTTTTTGCAAATGATTACTGACTTTTCATACTTGAGACTCAGGGTGCTCTGATTTATTTGTGTTCTCTCCATTTTAAATGTTTTTTTTTTTCAATTTTTTTAAGCAATTAATTCTGAATAAAGATTATGTACAGTATGTGAGATTTGTGTCCAAGGCCTTATTTATTCTGTGTAGGTAGTGTTTGTATTTAGTTAGTGTGGCCCTATAAAGGATCTATGAGAATCACTAGTTGTTTTTTTTGTTTTTTTTTAATCATTTGAACACTTTTATTCAATAACTGTTTTCTTTTTTTTAAATTAATTATCTTTATTAATTGATATATGAAACAAATTACAAAACAAAAAGGAATACAGAAAATAATTTTTTTTTTTATTTTTTTTCCCCTTCCCTTTCTTTCCCCCATATCCCTATTCCCTAACCCCCCCCCCCTTCCCCCTGCCGGTGGTGCGTCAAGAAAGAAAAAAAAAAGACCAACAGCATTTATCACAACTAATCAAGTCCTCCAACCACCCCATATCTTAGTCCACTTATCATCAGCTCCCCTCTGTTTAAGGAGGATTTTCTCATAATTTTTAACCTTATCAATAAGGTTTATCCATGTATTTATATCTGGAGTATAACGAGCAAACCAGGTCCGACCGACCAAAACTCTGGCCAGCATCAATATCCTACCCAGAAAGATCTTTTGATATTTAGGATTATCTATTTTGGAAAAATCATTAAGCAAGAATAGTTGAGATTCAAAAGGGATTCGTATTTTTAGTTTATACCTGATAAAATTATTAATGCTATTCCAGTAGTTTATGAGTTCTGGGCAGGTCCAGATCATATGAAGATAGTGCGCTCCTGAAGTGTCACATTTAGGGCAATTAGACGTATCCCTTAGTCCACATTTGTTCATCCATAAAGGGGTAATATATAATCTGTGGCAAATATAGAAGTGTACTACGACATGGTTGAAGTTCAGGGATAGTGAACCTAAATTCCCAAAAATATTCTCCCACCCTTCTGGTTGTAAATTCAGACAATCCACTTCCCACGCTCTTTGTCCTGGTGACTGTATATCACTAAAACGTGCCTTGAGTAATAGCTTATATATATTTGAAATCTTTATTCTAGACAGTGTGCCCCCTACCCAATCATTCAGGAAAGATGAGCTATCTATATCCAACACCAATTTATCGTCCAGACTAGATAGTACTGAACGCAATTGAAAATACCTGAACCATGAAAAATTTTCTATATTATGTGTCATCTCTATAAATGGCTTAATCTCTCTATCCTTAACTACCTGTGAAATATACAAAATTTTGTTCCTTTGCCAAAATGTGTCGGCTGCAATATCATCTAACCTTTGTAAGTACACATTGTGTTCAAAGAGGCGTGAATGTAAGTGAACCCTTTACCTTTAACCATGTCCTAGTAGTAGCCCACACTTTCAGGAGTAGTTTTATAGTTTCTCTATAGCCCCGCTCATAGGACTTCAATAGCCCGGATTCCAACAGGGTAAATATATTATCATGAGCGTAGCTCCCTACCAACTTCCCCAACAGTGGACTATTTTCAGATTCGTAACACATCAATAACTGAGCTGCAATAAAATACCCTTTAAAGTAGGGGAGATTAAAAACCCCAACACTCCAATGATTTATAAAAAAATTCCAACTTTAATCGAACTCGTTTTCTTCCCCATATTAAATCATTAATTATTCTTTCCATGAGTTTAAAGTATTTATCTTGAATCCAAATAGGTGAATTCCTAAGCACATAGAGAAGTTGTGGTAGTATCACCATCTTGACCAGTGAAACTCGGTCAGCTCTAGATAGGGGGAGTTTCAACCAAATCCCTATTTTAGCTCTAATCCTTGCCATTATGGGGATCAAATTAAGTTGTACAAAATTTTCCACCCGGGGTGATATAATCAAACCCAAGTATTGAAAAGTATCAACGATATCCAACTATGTCACGAGAACCTCTCCCTGTGGCAGGGGGTCTATTGGCATCAGACTGGTCTTAGACCAGTTTATTAGAAGACCGGACACCCCAGCGGCCGATTTTAACATGCTTTAGGGCGGCCTGGGGGGCAATTTCCTTCCTGCCCCCCTGCCCCCCTTCCCAGCCCTACCCTGCCAGAACAGCCTGCCGGAGTTCCTTGCCGCTAGCGTAAAACTAGCTTAAAGAGACATTGTAATATGAGGCACTTGTCTGCATTAGAATGCCATGTCTGGTGGCTTGTCCACTTAAAAGTAAGAACTCTTTTGCAAACACTTCCAGAATCTTCCAGACTTATTTATTCTTATTTTTTTAAGCTGCAAAATTTTGTTCATGATTTGTTGGGTGGGAATACATAAGTAGGACTTTGTGCACTATGTAATCAACATACATCAGAATGCAGAGATGTGTTGTTGTTTTTTTCACTTTTGTACTTTTTTAGCCTGTAATTTTGACCCTTTTGGTGTTCAAAACATAGGTTACTGCCTAATGGTATGCACATTTTTTGCAAATGATTACTGACTTTCCATACTTGAGACTCAGGGTGCTCTGATTTATTTGTGTTCTCTCCATTTTAAATGTTTTTTTTTTTCAATTTTTTTAAGCAATTAATTCTGAATAAAGATTATGTACAGTATGTGAGATTTGTGTCCAAGGCCTTATTTATTCTGTGTAGGTAGTGTTTGTATTTAGTTAGTGTGGCCCTATAAAGGATCTATGAGAATCACTAGTTGTTTTTTTTGTTTTTTTTTAATCATTTGAACACTTTTATTCAATAACTGTTTTCTTTTTTTTAAATTAATTATCTTTATTAATTGATATATGAAACAAATTACAAAACAAAAAGGAATACAGAAAATAATTTTTTTTTTTATTTTTTTTTTCCCCTTCCCTTTCTTTCCCCCATATCCCTATTCCCTAACCCCCCCCCTTCCCCCTGCCGGTGGTGCGTCAAGAAAGAAAAAAAAAAAAAAAAAGACCAACAGCATTTATCACAACTAATAAAGTCCTCCAACCACCCCATATCTTAGTCCACTTATCATCAGCTCCCCTCTGTTTAAGGAGGATTTTCTCATAATTTTTAACCTTATCAATAAGGTTTATCCATGTATTTATATCTGGAGTATAACGAGCAAACCAGGTCCGACCGACCAAAACTCTGGCCAGCATCAATATCCTACCCAGAAAGATCTTTTGATATTTAGGATTATCTATTTTGGAAAAATCATTAAGCAAGAATAGTTGAGATTCAAAAGGGATTCGTATTTTTAGTTTATACCTGATAAAATTATTAATGCTATTCCAGTAGTTTATGAGTTCTGGGCAGGTCCAGATCATATGAAGATAGTCCGCTCCTGAAGTGTCACATTTAGGGCAATTAGACGTATCCCTTAGTCCACATTTGTTCATCCATAAAGGGGTAATATATAATCTGTGGCAAATATAGAAGTGTACTACGACATGGTTGAAGTTCAGGGATAGTGAACCTAAATTCCCAAAAATATTCTCCCACCCTTCTGGTTGTAAATTCAGACAATCCACCTCCCACGCTCTTTGTCCTGGTGACTGTATATCACTAAAACGTGCCTTGAGTAATAACTTATATATATTTGAAATCTTTATTCTAGACAGTGTGCCCCCTACCCAATCATTCAGGAAAGATGAGCTATCTATATCCAACACCAATTTATCGTCCAGACTAGATAGTACTGAACGCAATTGAAAATACCTGAACCATGAAAAATTTTCTATATTATGTGTCATCTCTATAAATGGCTTAATCTCTCTATCCTTAACTACCTGTGAAATATACAAAATTTTGTTCCTTTGCCAAAATGTGTCGGCTGCAATATCATCTAACCTTTGTAAGTACACATTGTGTTCAAAGAGGCGTGAATGTAAGTGAACCCTTTACCTTTAACCATGTCCTAGTAGTAGCCCACACTTTCAGGAGTAGTTTTATAGTTTCTCTATAGCCCCGCTCATAGGTCTTCAATAGCCCGGATTCCAACAGGGTAAATATATTATCATGAGCGTAGCTCCCTACCAACTTCCCCAACAGTGGACTATTTTCAGATTCGTAACACATCAATAACTGAGCTGCAATAAAATACCCTTTTAAAGTAGGGGAGATTTAAACCCCCACACTCCAATGATTTATACAAATATTCCAACTTTAATCGAACTCGTTTTCTTCCCCATACTAAATCATTAATTATTCTTTCCATGAGTTTAAAGTATTTATCTTGAATCCAAATAGGTGAATTCCTAAGCACATAGAGAAGTTGTGGTAGTATCACCATCTTGACCAGTGAAACTCGGTCAGCTCTAGATAGGGGGAGTTTCAACCAAATCCCTATTTTAGCTCTAATCCTTGCCATTATGGGGATCAAATTAAGTTGTACAAAATTTTCCACCCGGGGTGATATAATCAAACCCAAGTATTGAAAAGTATCAACGATATCCAACTATGTCACGAGAACCTCTCCCTGTGGCAGGGGGTCTATTGGCATCAGACTGGTCTTAGACCAGTTTATTAGAAGCCTGGACACCTCACAAAATGCTTTAACCATATGAATAATTCTAGGAAGAGTTATTTCCGTGTGATCTATAAAGAGAAGAACATCATCCGCATATAAGGAGATGCAGTCTTGCATTCCTAACGTACCAAATCCTTTAACCCGATCGTCCTGCCTAATGGCCATCGCAAGCGGTTCGATATAAATGTCAAATAATAATGGGGATAGTGGACAGCCCTGCCGCGTGCCTCTATTTAAATCGAAACTAGTAGTCAAGATCCCATTTAAACTTAGTTTTGCCCTAGGAGATCTATACAGTAGTTTGAGAATGCCTATAAATTTTTCCCCAAAGCCCATCCTTGCCAGAACCTTCCAGAGGAAGCACCACTCCACCCTGTCGAAGGCCTTAGAGGCATCCAGTGACAGGATGGAGCGAGCGGTCCCCCCAGGGGCCTGTATATTGGAAAAAAGCCGATGCAAATTATGATGGGTACCCTTGTTTTGAATAAAGCCATTCTGATCCGGATGGATAATAGAGGAAATAACCCTAGAAAGCCTTGTGGCGAGAACCCTCGCAAGAAGCTTTACATCTGCATTAAGCACTGAGATTGGTCTATATGATTCTATATCTAGTGGATCCTTTCCTTTTTTTAGAATTAATGTTATTACGGCTTCCATCATTGAGTCTGGCAGCTTCCCATCCTCCACTGATTCAGAAAAGACCTCCAGCAATCTGGGGAAAATACAGTCCCCATATTTACTATAGAATTCATATGGGAGTCCGTCTGAACCAGGGGTGGAGTTGGCTGAGCATAGTTTAATAGCTCCCTCCAGTTCCTGAATTGAGACCTCTAGTTCAAGTGCTTTCCTTTGCGCTTCAGTGATAGTTGAAAAAACAATCCCATCAAGATACGAATCCATCTTATCATCTGTAATCTTAGATTCAGCTTTATACAAGTCCAGGAAATAATCCACAAAGGCCTTCTCAATCGGACCCTGTCCACTAACCATCCTACCATTACTCAGTCGAACCTTATCTATGTATTTTTTAGATTGTTGACTTGTGATCACTCTGGACAAAAGTTTACCAGGTCGCCCTGACTCCGTAAAGTATTTTTGTCCTTTAAAAAAAAGGGATTGTTGGGCCTTATCCAATAAAAAGTTAGAGTATAGTTGTGTTGCTCTTTGCATACTTTTCCTATTCTCCTCCGTCTTATTCATATAGAAGGATTGTGTCGCCAGTGATGCAAGTTCTTCTAAATTTTTCTGTTTTTTCCCATACTCCTTTCTGAAGTTCGCAATATTACTAATCATCATTCCCCTCATATACGCCTTAAGGGTATCCCATACCACTTGAATTTTTGCTGAACCATAGTTGTTATCCCAGAAACGGACAATTTCATTCTGAATTATTTCATGTGTCTTTATCACTGATAGCCAGTAAAGGTTTAATCTGAAGGGGGTTTTTTGTATATATCTTTCCTGGGTTAAACAGAGTTCGAGAACTAACGGTGGATGGTCCGATATTGACCTTGTTTCATATTTCATTCGTTTTACCAATTTCACATGTTTACTACTTATCAGTGCAAGATCTATTCTAGACATAGATTTACCTGCTTTACTAAAGCATGAAAAAGCCCTTTTCCCCTGTCCTAAATATCCCCAAACATCTTCAAAACCAGCCTCTAAACAAAACCATGCCAGGGAAGACCCCTGAACCAGACTATCTCCCTTGACACTTGTAGAGACCCTATCATGTAGAGGATCAATGACACAGTTGAAATCACCAATAATCATTGTTGGGCACTCTGGCCATTTATCCATAAATAATAGCAAAGAATTAAGAACCGAAAAGGAAAATGGCGGTGGAATGTAGACAAAAGCCAAAATACATGTCTTCCCCCTTAAGCTACAATATAGGAAGATAAATCTCCCCAGGTGGTCAACTGAGGATGCCTCACAAGTGAAATCAATCAGTCTATGTACCAAGACAGTAACACCTCTGGAGTAGCTGGAAGAAGTAGAATGATACGAATGGGAAGCCCATCCCCTGCCGACCACCCTGGAGGTCTCTTCAGTGAGATGGGTCTCTAACAAGCATACTATTGCTGGTAAATGTACCTGAATTAAGTAAAAAACCGCTTGTTTTTTTCCTCTGTCCCCCAAACAGCGTATATTCCGGGTAATAATTCTAGTCGACATTATCAGAAGCGGTTAGGTGGGACAAAAGAAAGGAAAAAGAAAAAAAATTAATAAATAATAATAATTTTTAGACGCACCACAGCCCAATTTTTGTTGTTTCAAAAGTTTTTGACCCCGATTTCTGACCGGAGAAGTCGGCCGAGCGTCTATTAGCTTTGGGAGCCATGCCTTATTGTTGTGTATCCTTTAGCCTTTTTTTTTTTTTTTTATCCCTTCTATCTTTCTTTTTCTTTCCCTTTTTTCTCACCTCCTCTCCCCCTTCCCTCCTTTCTCTTCTCTCTTTTATTTTTTTTATTTTTATTTTATTTATTTTTTCCTCCTCCCTTTTCCTCTTTTCTTCGTCTTATTTCAGTCGTCTTTTTCTTCTTTTTTTTTTCTTTTCTTTTTCTTCCTCCCCCTTATCCCTTATTTATTTTTTTTTATTTTTTTTCCTCTTCCTCTTCCCCCTATTCCCCCTTTTTTTTTTTTTTTTCCCACTTTATGCTTTATTCTTTATTCCTTTTCTATTTGTATCTAGAGCTATCTTTTATTTTGGTTTTATAGCTCCCTCACTCTCACCTTCTCCCTTAACAGTGAGAGTGAATAGTAACAAGACCTTGCATGTATTTCCTATAGTGATAAAGCAGCTTTAACTAGTAATTGGAATCGAGGGGAGAGGAAATAAGGGAAACAGCAAACAGATGGGAGAGATCACAATCTCCAAAAGCCCGTCAGCCGAAGTGATCTCAGCAATGGCCAGTCAACAAGACCAGTCCCAGCAGTAAAGAGGAGAAGGGGAGAAGAACCCACAAGAGCTGGAGGCAAAAAACAGAGGCCAGGTACACCGGGGGAACCGGGCAGAACCCCCAAACAAGATCCGTCCAGGAACCCGACAGTCACCACAGAGGTACGGAGTTACTCACAGTCACTGTCACAGCGAGACCGGCCACAGCAATAGCGGGAAGGAGAGGAAGAGGATCGGCAGCGCCGGGGAACATGAGGTTGAGGAAGGAGATCAGACGTAGGAGGGGTGTCAGATGGAGCTCCCAGGTGAGGTCCGACAACCCATTCAGCAGCCCATCAGTCGAGGTGAGCACAGCAGAGTTAGTTGGTTAGTTGGTTAGTCACAACAGTTAATCACAACGGTGCAGAGAGTGGGGGGGGATCAGCAGAAGCGGCACACTCAGCACGCCGGCAGGCTCAGCAAGCGGGTAAAGAGGAGTCACTGACTGGGCAACAGCACATACCCGGCGGCCATAGAGAACGCAGGGCTGAGAACCATCATAGAGACGCCAGGAGGATCAGGAAGGTCCGAGTAGCGGGGTAGCCGAGCCGTGGGTAGAGCGGAGAGCGTGACGTACTCTATCTACGTCATCACGTCACCAATAATAATAACTGTTTTCTTAATGTATGTTTTTATTTTATTTGTTCTTCCTTTTTCATGTTTATTAAAGAGGAGCTGTCACCTCTCCAGACATATCTGTTGTAGTAACTACTTGCATTCACCATGTAATACCAAGTCTGGAGCATCTCTTCTTATGACTGTGTGTTTTACAAAAAGTTATTAATGAACTGCCTGCAGCTTGCAGTAAAGTACAGATGGGTGTTACCAGTTGGGGGTGTGTCATAACACTGGCAGCACTGATTGGATACACCAGCTACTGGTAACACCCATAGTTACCTTTACTGCAGACTGCTGGCACAGGAATAATACAGGAATGGCACAGCATAAGAATAGATGCTCCAGACATGTTATTACATGGGAGATGCAAGTAGTTACTAAAACTGTCATGGAGAGGTGACTTCTTTAAACTTTTTTTTTGTTGTTGCCCACTAGGCGATTTATGTTTATTATTTTTACTTTTAACAGATCATACATTGCAGTACTTATATATTCTATTACAAAAAAATAGGGTTGAGTGAACCCGAACTGTAAAGTTCGGGTTCGTACCGAACTTTAGGATTTTTGGACCCCGGACCAATATTCGTAAAAATTGGGTTCGGGTTCGGTGTTCGCCGCTTTCTTGGCGCTTTTTGAAAGGCTGCACAGCAGCCAATCAACAAGCGTCATACTACTTGCTCCAAAAGGCCATCACAGCCATGCCTACTAATGGCATGGATGTGATTGGCCAGAGCAGCATGTAATCCAGGCTCTATATAAGCTTGGGTCACGTAGCGCTGCACGTCACTCTGCTGTTACAAGTGTAGGGAGAGGATGCTGCTGGACTTGTGATTTCAGGGAGAGCATAGGAGAGAATCTAACTCAGCGATCTACAGACAAATAATTGTGTGGGTGCAGGGCACTATCGTTTTACCCTGCCCTGAGCTCATTGACCAAAGATACTAACTTTTAGAATTCTGTTAGTTAGGTGGCTGGCGGCGGCCATTTTATGCATGCTCAGTGCACCAGCACTGCATCTGAGCTTTTGGGACATTGCAAATCACCATTTTTTGGGGGAAAACTACAACATCTGTATTAGTCAGTGTGCAATTTAAGCTAGAAATACACCCATCGTTTTCTGGGGTTTGAAAAACACCCTTTTTTTTTTCAAAAAACAGTATTTGCCAGATCTGCAAGTGTTAAATTCAAGTTAAATATATACAGCATTCATATTCTGTTAGCAAAAAAAAAAGACTTTTTGTGCAATCTACAACATCTGTATTAGGCCTCATGCACACGACCATATTTTTTACACGGTCCGCAAAACGGGGTTCCGTTGGTCCGTGATCTGTGACCGTTTTTTCGTCCGTGGGTCTTCCTTGATTTTTGGAGGATCCACGGACATGAAAAAAAAGTCGATTTGGTGTCCGCCTGGCCGTGCGGAGCCAAACGGATCCGTCCTGAATTACAATGCAAGTCAATGGGGACGGATCCGTTTGACGTTGACACAATATGGTGCAATTTCAAACGGATCCGTCCCCCATTGACTTTCAATGTAAAGTCAGGAGTTAATATACCATAGGATCAGAGTTTTCTCCAATCCGATGGTATATTTTAACTTGAAGCGTCCCCATCACCATGGGAACGCCTCTATGTTAGAATATACTGTCGGATATGAATTAGATGGTGAAACTCATATCCGACAGTATATTCTAACACAGAGGCGTTCCATAGTGATGGGGACGCTTCTAGTTAGAATATACTATGAACTGTGTACATGACTGCCCCCTGCTGCCTGGCAGCACCCGATCTCTTACAGGGGGCTGTGATCCGCACAATTAACCCCTCAGGTGCTGCACCTGAGGGGTTAATTGTGCATATCATAGCCCCCTGTAAGAGATCAGGGGCTGCCAGGCAGCAGGGGGCAGACCCCCCTCCCTCCCCAGTTTGAATATCATTGGTGGCCAGTGTGCGGCCCCCACCCCCGGCCCCCCCTCCCTCCCTCTATTGTATTATCATTGGTGGCCAGTGTGCGGCCCCCACCCCCGGCCCCCCCTCCCTCCCTTTATTGTATTATCATTGGTGGCCAGTGTGCGGCCCCCCATATACCCTCCCTCCCTCTATTGTATTATCATTGGTGGTCAGTGTGCGCCCCCCCTCCCTCCCTCTATTGTAATATCATTGGTGGCCAGTGTGCGGCCTCCCCTCTCCCCCCCCCCCTCGATCATTGGTGGCAGCAGAGAGTTCCGATCGGAGTCCCAGTTTAATCGCTGGGGCTCCGATCGGTAACCATGGCAACCAGGACGCTACTGCAGGCCTGGTTGCCATGGTTACTTAGCAATATTACAATATAAAAGCATCATACTTACCTGCTGCGCTGTCTGTGACCGGCCGGGAGCTTCTCATACTGGTAAGTGACAGGTCTGTGTGGCGCATTGCTTAATGATCTGTCACTTACCAGTAGGAGGAGCTCCCGGCCGGTCACAGACAGTGCAGCAGGTAAGTATGATGCTTCTAATATTGTAATACTGCTAAGTAACCATAGCAACCAGGCCTGCAGTAGCGTCCTGGTTGCCATGGTTACCGATCAGAGCCCCAGAGCGATTAAACTGGGACTCCGATCGGAACTCTCCGCTGCCACCAATGATCGGGGGGAGAGGAGAGGCCGCACACTGGCCACCAATGATATTAATATAATAGAGGGGGGGGGGGAGGGGGGGGGCGCACACTGGCCACCAATGATAATACAATAGAGGGAGGGAGGGGGGGCCGGGGGAGGCCACACACTGGCCACCAATGATAATACAATAGAGGGAGGGGGGGCCGGGGGGGCCGCACACTGGCCACCAATGATATTAATACAATAGAGGGGGGGCCGGGGGGAGGCTGCACACTGGCCACCAATGATAATACAATAGAGGGAGGGAGGGGGGGGCGCACACTGGCCACCAATGATAATACAATAGAGAGAGGGGGGGCCGGGGGAGGCCACACACTGGCCACCAATGATAATACAATAGAGGGAGGGGGGCCGGGGGGGCCGCACACTGGCCACCAATGATATTAAGACAATAGAGGGGGGGCCGGGGGGAGGCTGCACACTGGCCACCAATGATAATACAATAAAGGGAGGGAGGGGGGCCGGGGGAGGCTGCACACTGACCACCAATGATATTACAATAGAGGGAGGGGGGCCGGGGGGGATGCGCACTGGCCACCAATGAAATTAAAACTGGGGAGGGAGGGAGGGGGGTCTGCCCCCTGCTGCCTGGCAGCCCCTGATCTCTTATAGGGGGCTATGATATGCACAATTAACCCCTCAGGTGCAGCACCTGAGGGGTTAATTGTGCGGATCACAGCCCCCTGTAAGAGATCGGGTGCTGCCAGGCAGCAGGGGGCAGTCATGTACACAGTTCGTAGTATATTCTAACTAGAAGCGTCCCCATCACTATGGGAACGCCTCTGTGTTAGAATATACTGTCGGATATGAGTTTTCACGAAGTGAAAACTCATCTCTGAAAAAGCTTTTATGCAGACGGATCTTCGGATCCGTCTGTATGAAAGTAACCTATGGCCACGGATCACGGACGTGGATGCCAATCTTGTGTGCATCCATGTTCTTTCACGGACCCATTGACTTGCGGTCAGTTGTAATTGCTGCTGTTGCTGGAGGACCGACGCCTTCAATCCTGCCACCTCCAAAGACAGGCCATGAAATTGTTTGGACAGACAGTAATTTGATCCATACTGGATTCTAAGTA
Organism: Bufo bufo; assembly: GCF_905171765.1. Lineage (NCBI taxonomy): Eukaryota > Metazoa > Chordata > Amphibia > Anura > Bufonidae > Bufo > Bufo bufo. The sequence continues at coordinate 233,385,484 of NC_053390.1, forward strand.
GGTAAAAAAAAAATATATTATTTTTTTATTTATTTTTTTACCTACACAAGATAAGGGCCAGATATAATGTACCTGGTAACCAGGTTGTTGCGGAACCCAAGGTCCCTCTCCCTGACAGATTTTCTGGGGGAAGGGACAAGTTTTTGACATTCCGTGAGGCCTGTAAATTATATTTTAAACTGCGCCCTTACTCCTCTGGTAATGAAGAACAGCGGGTGGGGGTTGTTATTTCCCTGCTGCAGGGGGACCCGCAGTCCTGGGCGTTCTCTTTACCCACTGATTCCCAGGCTCTTCGGTCAGTGGATGAGTTTTTCGGGGACTTAGGTCTCATATATGACGACCCTGACCGAGTCGCACTGGCTGAATCAAGATTACGGAGACTCCTACAAGGAGAGCGGCCGGTAGAGGAATATTGCTCTGACTTCTGTAGGTGGGCTACGGATACCCAATGGAACGACCCGGCTCTCAGGACTCAGTTCTGCTCTGGGTTATCCGAAAGGGTTAAAGATGCGCTTGCATTATATGAGACCCCCTTTTCCCTTGATGCGGTTATGTCCCTTTCTATCCGAATAGATAGACGCCTTAGGGACAGGTTGAAAAAACCTGAGGAATTGGTAACCCCTCCCAAGCAGCAGTTAGTCTGTACGGACTTAGACGAGCCTATGCAGCTAGGAGGAACTACTCGTCAGGTCCGTCCTCCTGAGGCTCGCCGTAGGCGTGTTTTTTTTTTTTTTTTGTGGGGAGAGGGGTCATTTCATTAATGTCTGTTCTTCTTTCCTCAGAAACAAAAGACCGTCGGAAAACTACTAACCCCAGGATGTGTGGAGGATGTCAGCCGGGGGGTATATGTTGCCTCCATACGTACATCGCAATTTGTGTTGCCAGCGGTTATTGTTTTTGGTGTTAAGACGGAGACTATTTCTTTCTTTCTAGACAGTGGAGCAGGGGTAAATTTGATAGATGCCCATTTTGCCCGCACTATGGGTTTGTCTCTTTGTACGCTACAGAGACCTATTCCCATATTCGCTATTGATTCTGCTCCTCTGTCTCAGAGAAACCTCACCCACATTGTTCATAATTTACACCTTCGGGTAGGGGACCACCATAACGAGATGCTTTCATGTTATGTTCTGGAGGGGCTTCCCACTCCGGTAGTGCTGGGCCTTCCCTGGTTGATAGCGCACAATCCAGTGGTGGATTGGCAGGCCAGGGAGATATCGGAGTGGAGTGAGCATTGCAGAGAAAATTGCTTAAATAGCAATTGCTTAGTCGCCTCCATAACTACCCTACCTACATTTATTTCGGATTTTGAGGACGTTTTTTCTGAAAAGGGTTGTCAGAAGTTACCACCTCACCGTCCTTATGATTGCCCGGTTAACCTTATTCCCGGCGCAAAATTACCCAAGACCAGGTTATATAATCTTTCGGGTCCAGAGAGATTAGAGCTTGGCTAAGGGACACATCAGACCCTCTTCTTCACCCGTGGCTGCAGGGTTTTTCTTCGTTAAAAAGAAAGATGGGGGCCTGCGTCCTTGCCTAGATTTTCGCGAATTAAATCGGATAACCATCCGAGACCCATACCCTCTTCCTCTCATTCCTGACCTGTTTAACCAGATTGCGGGTGCTAGGTGGTTCTCCAAACTTGATCTTAGGGGGGCCTACAATCTGATTCGTATCAAGGAGAGGATGAGTGGAAGACAGCCTTTAACACCCCTGAGGGACATTATGAAAATCTAGTTATGCCTTTCGGTCTGACCAATGCTCCTGCCGTCTTTCAACATTTCGTTAATGACATTTTTAGTCATCTAATTGGCAGGTTTGTGGTAATATACCTAGATGATATTTTAATTTATTCTTCTGATCTGAAAACACATGAGGTGCATGTCAGACAGGTACTGCAGGTCCTACGGACGAATGAATTATATGCTAAAATTGAAAAATGTGTCTTCGCCGTTCAGGAGATACAATTCCTAGGTTATTTTTTATCTGCTGCAGGTTTCCGAATGGATCCTAGGAAGGTCCAGGCAATTTTAGATTGGGATCTTCCTGAGAACCTCAAAGCACTGCAACGGTTCTTGGGCTTCGCAAATTTCTATATTGAATAGGAAATTCATAAAAAATTATTCAGTTATTGTAAAACCCCTTACTGACATGACTAGGAAGGGGACAGATTTTTCTAAATGCTCTGACGCCGCTAAAGTTGCTTTTTCCTCTCTAAAAGAGAGGTTTACCTCGGCACCTATACTAGTCCAACCTGATGTCTCTCAGTCTTTTATTGTTGAAGTCGATGCGTCAGAGGTGGGAGTGGGGGCGGTGCTGTCTCAGGGTCCGTCTCCTGGCAAATGGCGTCCTTGTGCTTTCTTTTCTAAAAAACTATCTGCAGCAGAAAAGAACTACGATATTGGCAATAGGGAACTATTAGCTATTAAACTAGCATTTGAAGAATGGCGTCACTTTTTAGAGGGGGCAGTTCACCCCGTCACTGTGATTACGGACCACAAAAATCTTCTGTACCTCAAATCAGCTAAGCGTCTCACCCCTAGACAAGCTAGGTGGTCGCTATTTTTTACCAGGTTCAACTTTGTTATTACCTATCGTCCTGGGGCAAAGAATACCAAGGCTGATGCACTATCTCGTTGTTTCCCTGGAGGGGGTAATGTGAGTGATCCGGTACCCATTCTTCAAAGAGGAGTGGTTGTTTCTGCGGTACACTCTGCTCTGGAGGGGAAGGTGTTAGAGGCCCAGGGGGACGCCCCGGTCTCTTGCCCCTCAGAGAAATTGTTTGTACCGTTGAACCTGCGTTTCGAATTACTAAAGGAACATCATAATTCGGCACTTATTGGGCACCCGGGTAGTAAAGCAACCTTGGAGCTATTGTCTCGTCGTTTTTGGTGGCCAAGGTTGCGTCAGGATGTATTGGATTTTGTGTCTTCTTGTTCTACCTGTGCACGCGCAAAAGTTTTGCATAGACGTCCTGCAGGGTCTCTATTACCACTCGTCATTCCCAATAGACCATGGACACATCTGTCAATGGATTTTATCACTGACTTACCTTTGTCTGCGGGTAAAACAGTTATTTAGGTAGTAGTGGACAGGTTTAGCAAAATGGTACACTTCATTGCGTTACCAGCACTACCTAATGCTGACTCTTGCTCAGGTATTCATCAGTGAAATCGTGAAGCTTCACGGGGTCCCTTCCGATGTTGTTTCGGATCGGGGTACCCAGTTTATTTCTAAATTTTGGAAAGCTTTTTGTTCCCGTTTGGGGGTACACTTGTCCTTTTCCTCAGCTTTCCATCCTCAGTCGAATGGACAGACTGAGCGCACCAACTAAAAGCTGGAGACATATCTAAGATGTTTTGTGACTGAAAACCAAGAGTTGTGGTCATCATATTTACCGTTAGCTGAGTTTGCCATAAATAATAGTCGTCAGGAATCCACTGGCAAGTCACCATTTCTTGGTGCATATGGTTTTCATCCCCAATTCTGTACTTTCAAAGAGGGGGGGGTCTTCTGTGGTTCCCGAAGAGGAACGGTTTTCGTCATCTCTTTCATCGGTATGGCAGAAGGTGCAAGCTAACTTCAAAAATATGGGAGGTAAATACAAATGCATGGCTGATAAGAGACGGTCGCCAGGTCCGGACCTAGGAGTGAATGACTATGTGTGGTTGTCTACTAGGAATATTAAATTAAAGGTTCCCTCTTGGAAACTGGGTCCTAGGTTCATTGGCCCTTACAAAATTGTAGCCATCATCAACCCCGTGGCTTTTCGACTGGAGCTACCTCAGACTTTTAAAATCCATAACGTCTTTCATAAGTCGTTACTCAAAAAATATGTTCCACCTCTAGAACCGTCGCCGCTGCCACCCCCTCCTGTTGTTGTGGATGGTAATCTAGAGTTTCAGATATCCAAAATTGTTAATTCTCGTCGGGTCCGCCGCTCTCTTCAATATCTGGTGCATTGGAAAGGTTACGGTCCCAAGGAAAGAATGTGGGTTCCTGCGTCTGAGGTAAACGCCGACAGGCTAGTTCGGGTTTTTCATGCCTCTCATCCTGAGAGACCTGGTCTTGAGTGTCCGGAGGCCCCTCGTAGAGAGGGGGGTACTGTCACGAGGGTGTCAAGAACCACGCCTGACTCCGTTATACCCGGGGTCAGGAAGTCGCAGCGGTTGGCTGCGCGCTCTATGTAAGATAGGGCTGTTTCGTAATGGTAGCTTTCTGGGTTTGCCTTGCAACCCTTTTTGGCTCACTCAGGGATCCGTAGCTCCTTCTCCTCAGCTGTTCCTTGTCCAGCACTCCCAACCTCCTTATATTCCCCTCTCACACTTCTCTGGTTGCCAGATATAGAGCTTCCTGCCTGGACTTCTATACTGACCCTCTGGAGCTGTGTTGCTGTGTTATCTGGTAGTTGGTCCAGAACGTTACCCTCCGGATCCCTGTTGGACCTCTGTGGTCTGGTGTGGTCACCCACCTGGGTGTATGTGTTTGTCTGTATTGTCTGTCCTCTCCCTGGTGTTTCCCTCTTAGTGTCAGTGGTGCAGACTAGCGATCCCACCGGCCCGTTCACTATCTAGGGAAAGCCAGGGTTTAGGCACGTGATCGCCGCACGGGTGAGGAACCCGTCTAGGGACGTCAGGGCAGTCAGGTGCCAGCCGCAAGGTGAGTCAGGGGTCACCACCTTTCCCTCTCCCTTGGGCAGGGCTTTCCCTTTTCCCTCCCTGTGCGTGACGCCGGTCATTACATTTTGATTTCAAACTACTTCTCACACATTAGGGCCCCTAAAATGCCAGCGCAGTATAACTACCCCACAAGTGACCCCATTTTGGAAAGAAGACACCCCAAGGTATTTCGTGATGGGAATAGTGAGTTCATGGAAGTTTTTATTTTTTGTCACAAGTTAGTGAAATATGAGACTTTGTAAGAAAAAAAAAAAACATTTAAATCATCATCATTTTCCGCTAACTTGTGACAAAAAATAAAAAATTCTAGGAACTCGCCATGCCCCTCACGGAATACCTTGGGGTGTCTTCTTTCCAAAATAGGGTCACTTGTGGAGTAGTTATACTGCCCTGGCATTTTAGGGGCCCTAATGCGTGAAAAGTAGTTTGAAATCAAAATGTGTAAAAAATGCCCTGTGAAATCCTAAAGGTGCTCTTTGGAATGTGGGCCCCTTTGGCCACCTAAGCTGAAAAAAAGTGTCACACATGTGGTATCGGTAAAATTTTACATGAACTCGCCATGCCCCTCACAAAATACCTTGAGGTGTCTTCTTTCCAAAATGGGGTCACATGTGGGGTATTTATACTGCCGTGGCATTTTAGGGGCCCTAAAGCGTGAGAAGAAGTCTGGAATATAAATGTCTAAAAAATTTTACGCATTTGGATTCTGTGAGGGGTATGGTGAGTTCATGTGAGATTTTATTTTTTGTCACAAGTTAGTGGAATATGAGACCTTGTAAAAAAAAAAACAAAAGCAAAAAAAAATTAAAAAAATATCAATTTCCGCTAACTTGTGCCAAAAAAATGTCTGAATGGAGCCTTACAGGGGGGTTATCAATGACAGGGGAGTGATCAGGAAGTCTATATGGGGTGATCACCACCCTGTCATTGATCACCCCCCTGTCATTGATCACCCCCCTGTAAGGCTCCATTCAGAGGTCCGTATGTGTTTTGCGGATCCACAGATCCATGGATCGGATCCGCAAAACACATACGGATGTCTGAATGGAGCCTTACAGGGGGGTGATCAATGACAGGGGGGTGATCAGGGAGTCTATATAAGGTGATCCATGGACCGGATCCGCAAAACACATACGGACGTCTGAATGGAGCCTTACAGGGGGGTGATCAATGACAGGGGGGATAATCAGGGAGTCTATATGGGGTAATCACCCCCCTGTAAGGCTCCATTCAGACTTCCATATGTGTTTTGCGGATCCGATCCATGGATCCGCAGATCCGCAAAACACATACGGACCTCTGAATGGAGCCAGCCTTAAAAGGGGGTGATCAATGACAGGGGGTGATCAGGGAGTCTATATGGGGTGATCACCCCCCTGTAAGGCTCCATTCAGACGTCTGTATGTGTTTTGCGGATCCACGGATCGAATCCGCAAAACACATACGGACGTCTGAATGGAGCCTTACAGGGGGGTGATCAATGACAGGGGGGGTGATCAGGGAGTCTATATGGGGTGATCACCCCCCTGTAAGGCTCCATTCAGACTTCCGTATGTGTTTTGCGGATCCGATCCATGGATCCGTGGATCCACAAAACACATACGAACCTCTGAATGGAGCCAGCCTTACAAGGGGGTGATCAATGACAGGGGGTGATCAGGGAGTCTATATGGGGTGATCACCCCCCTGTAAGGCTCCATTCAGACGTCCGTATGTGTTTTGCGGATCCACGGATCCATGGATCGGATCCGCAAAACACATACGGACGTCTGAATGGAGCCTTACAGGGGGGTGATCAATGACAGGGGGGTGATCAGGAAGTCTATATGGGGTGATCACCCCCCTGTCATTGATCACCTTCCTGTAAGGCTCCATTCAGACGTCCGTATGTGTTTTGCGGATCCAATCCATGGATCCGTGGATCCGCAAAACACATACGGACCATTGAATGGAGCCAGCCTTACAAGGGGGTGATCAATGACAGGGGGTGATCAGGGAGTCTATATGGGGTGATCACCCCCCTGTAAGGCTCCATTCAGACGTCCGTATGTGTTTCATGGATCCGTGGATCCGCAAAACACATACGGACCTCTGAATGGAGCCAGCCTTACAGGGGTGTGATCAATGACAGGGGGGTGATTAGGGAGTCTATATGGGCTATATGTCATTGATCACCCCCCTGTAAGGCTCCATTCAGACGTCCGTATGTGTTTTGCGGATCCGCGGATCCATGGATCGGATCCGCAAAACACATACGGACGTCTGAATGGAGCCTTACAGGGGGGTGATCAATGACAGGGGAGTTATCAGGGAGTCTAATATGGGGTGATCAGGGGTTAATAAGTGTCAGGGGGGGTAGTGTAGTGTGGTGTTTGGTGCTACTTATTACAGAGCTGCCTGTGTCCGCTGGTGGTCGATCCAAGCAAAAGGGACCACTAGAGGACCAGGTAGCAGGTATATTAGACGCTGTTATCAAAACCGCATCTAATATACCTTTTAGGGGTTAAAAAAATCGCATCTACAGCCTGCCAGCGAACGATCGCCGCTGGCAGGCTGTAGATCCACTCGCTTACCTTCGGTTCCTGTGTACGCGCGCGCCTTTGTGCGCGCGTTCAGAGGAAATCTTGCCTCTCGAGAGGATGCGCCGGCGGTCCTGCGTACGGCGGTCCTGAGGTGGTTAAGCTAGAAATACACCCATCATTTTCTGGGGTTTGAAAAACACACTTATTTGACAAAAAACACTATTTTCAGGCCTTGCAGCATCAGCACGTGTGAAATTACAGGCTTATATACTGCTGTCAAATTCAGTCGTTTGGGCTCCAAAAATTTAGTTGGCAGCCTTTGATGCAGATGTCATTGTGAGATACACCCTTAATACATTTGGGTTACATTCAGAGATTTTAAATACCGCCATTTGGTGCACCAATATTGAATTCAGGACTACACTGGTTCAGGCTCTGTGAGATACCCCCTCTACATACAGGGGTTTGAATCAGGCATTTGAAATACAGCCATTTTAAATACCGCCTTTTTGTGCAAAGATATATTTACTTCAGGCCTACACTGATTCAGGGTGTTTGTGATCCCCACTATACATACAGCGGTTTGAATTAGGCATTTGAAATACAGTCATTTGAAATACAGCCTTTTTGTGCAAAGATATATTTACTTCAGGCCTACACAGGTTCAGACCGTGTGAGATACCCCCGAACATACAGGGGTTTAAATTAGGCATTTGAAATACAGCCATTTGAAATACAACCTTTTTGTGCAAAGATATATTTACTTCAGGCCTACACAGGTTTAGACTGTGTGAGATACCCTCTATACCAGAGATCAGCAACCTTCGGCACTCTAGCTGTTGTGAAACTACAATTCCCAGCATGCTCCATTCATTCATATGGGAGTTCTGAGAAGAGAAGAGCAAGTATGCATGCTGGGAGTTGTAGTTTCACATCAGCTGGAGTGCCGGAGGTTGCCTACCCCTGCTCTATACATACAGGGGTTTGAATTAGGCATTTGAAATACAGCCATTTGAAATACAGCCGTTTTGTGCAAAGATATATTTACTTCAGGCCTACACAGGTTCAGACCGTGTGAGATACCGCCCTACATACAGGGGTTTGAATTAGGCATTTTAAATACAGCCGTTTTAAATACTGCCTTTTTGTGCAAAGATATATTTACTTCAGGCCTACACAGGTTCAGACCGTGTGAGATACCCCCCTACATACAGGAGTTTGAATCAGGAGTTTGAAATACAGCCATTTTAAATACTGCCTTTTTGTGCAAATATATATTTACTTCAGGCCTACAGAGGTTCAGGCCCTCTGAGATACTCCCTCTACATACAGGGGTTTGAATTAGCCATTTGAAATACAGCCATTTGAAATACAGCCTTTTTGTGCAAAGATATATTTACTTCAGGCCTACACAGGTTCAGACCGTGTGAGATACCCCCCTACATACAGGGGTTTGAATCAGACATTTGAAATACAGCCATTTTAAATACTGCCTTTTTGTGCAAAGATTAGATTTGAGCGAACCCGAACTGTAAAGTTCGGGTTCGTACCGAACTTTAGGGTTTTTGGCACCCGGACCCGAACATTTACGTAAAAGTTCGTGTTCGGCGATTTTTATGGCGCTTTTTGAAAGGCTGCACAGCAGCCAATCAACAAGCGTCATACTACTTGCCCCAAAAGGCCATAACATCCATGCCTACTATTGGCATGGCTGTGATTGGCCAACTGCAGCATGTGACCCAGCCTCTATTTAGGCTGGAGTCACGTAGCGCCGCCCGTCACTCTCCTCGGATTAGTGTAGGGAGAGGCTGCAGCTGCTGTGAGGGAGAAATCTTATCAAGAACAGTTTTTTGTACTCAGCGATCTACAGCAAAAGTGTTTTGTGGGTGCAGTGCACAATTTTTTTAAGCCTGCCCTGAGCCAACTTCTGCTAAAAACAAACTTTTTTTCCTTCAGTTAGTCAATATCAATAAATGATCGGCAGCCATTTTATGCAACGATAGTGCACCAGCACAGGCTATCTGCATGTCTGCAAGTCCAGAAATACAGCTTTGGTATACTGGGGTTAAAAAAGCCTCTGATATACTGCACATCTGGGATTAGACAAGCATAAGTGACTGTCACATTTAGGACAGAAATACAGCTGTCATGAGTTGGAGGTCCCAGGAGAGACCACCGCGTCGTCAAGCAATAAACCAACAGAAATCAGGTACAGATACATAAGAGTTTATTGCACACACAAAAAACAGGGAAGGCAGCACAGACAAAACATGAGCTCTATGTACCGTCAGCACAGTGGGAGAAAACCCCCACTGCGCCACTGTCTAGTAATACTCCAGAGGGACGTGACTAAGCAACTCCTGGTATTCACTAGAGCCCTAGATGGTAGGGTTAGACTTTGCCACAGTAAGTTGCCAGGGTCCACTCTGGAGCGTGAACTAGACAGTGACAGCAGGAACGAATGGACAACAGGTACCAGAAGGTACCAACGGCACATAGGCAAACATAACAGACAGGCAAATACAAAACAGAGCAACTAATAATACAAGCAGGAGTTCACGCAAGGGAGCAGGAGTGACAATGAGCAGAGAAGGACTTGCTCCACCAGTGGTATACTGCGTGGCCTTGCGCATAGCACTCTGCACCTAGGCGCTTGCTGAACGGAGACATATGAATACACACAAAGTAACTAAAACATAACTGACAGAACAGATAACAGAAAGACAGGAAAGAGGACGGGAATGAACAAGTAGGAAAACCCACAGAGCACAGACAGACAGAGATCCCATGGGTCAGCAGCATGGGAGAGAGAGTACAAACCAGGAGCAGGACAAGACAACACACCAGGAGAGCTGACTAGAACTGAGGAACCCCCAGCCTTATATACAGGTTCCATGGGTGCAGCAGAGAGACCACACCCATGGAGCAGACAGAGGATTAACTCCAAATAGGCACACAGGGGAGTTAACCCCTAAAGAACCACAAATGACACACAGAAACGGAACTTCAGCGAGGAGCGCCGAACGAGCAAGGACAGAAGGTCACAGCCAGAGATACTGGCTGTGACAACAGCTTTATGGTTAGGGTGAAAAAACCCTCTAACATACTGCATATCTGGGATTAGACAAGCATAAGTGACTGTCACATTTAGGACAGAAATACATCTTTTTGGTTAGGGTGAATAACCCCTCTAATATACTGCACATCTGGGATTAGACAAGCATAAGTGACTGTCAAATTTAGGCCAGAAATACGGCTCTTTGGTTACTGGGGTGAAAAAAGCCTCTAATATATTGCACATCTGGGATTACACGTGCATAAGTGACTGTCACATTTAGGCCATAAATACGGCTTTGGCATACTGGGGTGAAAAAAGCCTCTCATATACTGCACATCTGGGATTACACGTGCATAAGTGACTGTCACATTTAGGACAGAAATACAACTTTTTGGTTAGGGTGAAAAAACCCTCTAATATACTGCACATCTGGGATTAGACAAGCATAAGTGACTGTCACATTTAGGACAGAAATACAGCTTTTTGGTTAGGGTGAAAAAACCCTCTAATATACTGCACATCTGGGATTAGACAAGTATAAGTGACTGTCACATTTAGGACAGAAATACAGCTTTTTGGTTAGGGTGAAAAAACCCTCTAATATACTGCACATATGGGATTGGACAAGCATAAGTGACTGTCACATTTAGGACAGAAATACCACGTTTTGGTTAGGTTGAAAAAACCCTCTAATATACTGCACATCTGGGATTAGACAAGCATAAGTGACTGTCACATTTAGGCCAGATATATGGCTTTGGCATACTGGGGTGAAAAAAGCCTCTCATATAGTGAACATCTGGAATTACACGAGCATAAGTGACTGTCACATTTAGGACAGAAATACAGCTTTTCGGTTAGGGTGAAAAAACCCTTTAACCCCTTAAGGACTCAGCCCTATTTCACCTTAAGGACTTGGCCATTTTTTGCAAATCTGACCAGTGTCACTTTAAGTTCTGATAACTTTAAAACGCTTTGACTTATCCAGGCCATTCTGAGATTGTTTTTTCGTCACATATTGTACTTCATGACACTGGTAAAATGAAGTAAAAAAAATATAATTTTATTTATAAAAAAATACCAAATTTACCAAAAATTGGTAAAAAATTGCAAATTTCCAAGTTTCAATTTCTCTACTTCTATAATACATAGTAATACCTCCAAAAATAGTTATTACTTTACATTCCCCATATGTCTACTTCATGTTTGGATCAATTTGGGAATGATATTTTATTTTTGGGGGATATTACAAGACTTAGAAGTTTAGAAGCAAATCTTGAAATTTTTCAGAAATTTTCAAAAACACACTTTTTAAGGACCAGTTCAGGTCTGAAGTCACTTTGTGAGGCTTACATAATAGAAACCACCCAAAAATGACCCCATTCTAGAAACTACACCCCTCAAGGTATTCAAAACTGATTTTTACAAACTTTGTTAACCCTTTAGGTGTTGCACAAGAGTTATTGGCAAATGGAGATGAAATTTAAGAATTTAAATTTTTTGGCAAATTTTCTATTTTAATCAATTTTTTCCAGTAACAAAGCAAGGGTTAACAGCCAAACAAAATGCTATATTTATTGCCCCGATTCTGTAGTTTGCATAAACACCCCATCTGTGGCCGTAAACTACTGTACGGGCACACAGTAGGACGTAGAGGGAAAGGTGCGCCGTATGGTTTTTGGAAGGCAGATTTTAATGGACTGTTTTTTTTTACACCATGTCCCATTTGAAGCCCCCCTGATGCAATTCTAGAGTAGAAACTCCATAAAAGTGACCCCATCTAAGAAACTACACCTCTCGAGGTATTCAAAACTGATTTTACAAACTTTGTTAACCCTTTAGGTGTTGCACAAGATTTAATGGAAAATAGAGATACAATTTCAAAATTTCACTTATTTGGCAGATTTTCCATTTTAATTTTTTTTTTTCCAGTTACAAAGCAAGGGTTAGCAGCCAAATAAAACTCATTATTTATGGCCCTGATTCTGTAGCTTACAGAAACACCCCATATGTGGTCGTAAAGTGCTGTACGGGCACACGGCAGGGTGCAGAAGGAAAGGAATGCCATACGGTTTTTGGAGGCAGATTTTGCTGGACTGATTTTTTTGACACCATGTCCCATTTGAAGCCCCCCCTGATGCACCCCTAGAGTAGAAACTCCAAAAAAGTGACCCCATTTTAGAAACTACGGGATAGGGTGGAAGTTTTGTTGGTACTAGTTTAGGGTACATATGATTTTTGGTTGCTCTATATTACACTTTTTGTGGGGCAAGGTAACAAGAAATAGCTTTTTTGGAACCGTTTTTTATTTTTTATTTACAACATTCATCTGACAGGTTAGATCATGTGGTATTTTTATAGAGCAAGTTGTCACGGACGCGGCGATACCTAATATGTATACAATTTTTTCATTTATGTAAGTTTTACACAATGATTTCATTTTTGAAACAAAAAAAATCATGTCTCCATAGTCTAAGAGCCATAGTATTTGGGTGTGCATATGACTTTTTGATCGCTTGCTATTACACTTTTTGTGACATAAGATGACAAAAAATGGCTTTTTTTACACCGTTTTTTTTTTATTTTTTTGTGGTGTTTACCTGAGGGGTTAGGTCATGTGATATTTTTATAGAGCCGGTCGATACGGACGCGGCGATACTTAATATGTATACTTTTTTTTTATTTATGTAAGTTTTACACAATGATTTCATTTTTGAAACCAAAAAACTCATGTTTTAGTGTTTCCATAGTCTAAGAGCCATAGTTTTTTCAGTTTTTGGGAGATTATCTTGGGTAGGGTATGATTTTTGCGGGAAGAGATGACGGTTTGATTGGTACTATTTTGGCGTACATGCGACTTTTTTGATCACTTTTATTACCTTTTTTGTGAAGTGTCACAGTCGTTACCTTTGGCTGTGACCTTCTGTCTATGGTCTCGCTTCAGCTCCGTTCCTGTGTGTTATTTGTGGTTCTTTATGGGTTAACTCCCCTGTGTGCCCTTTTAGGAGTTAATCCTCTGTCTGCTCCATGGGTGTGGCCTCTCTGCTGCACCCATGGAACCTGTATATAAGGCTGAGGTTTCCTCAGTTCTGTTTCAGCTCTCCTGGTGTGTGTTGTCTTGTCCTGCTCCTTGTTTGTACCCACTCTCCCATACTGCTGACCCATGGGATCTGTGTCTGTCTGTGCTCTGTGGGTTTCCCTACTTGTTCATTGATGTCCTATTTCCTGTGTTTCTGTTATCTGTTCTGCCAGTTATGTTTTAGTTACCTTGTGTGTATTCATGTCTCTGTTCAGCAAGCCCTTGCAGCACCTTTCTTTACAGCAGAGTGCCATGGGTAAGGCCATGCAGTTTACTACTGGTGGAGCAACTCCTTCTCTGCTCATTGTCACTCCTGTTTCCTTGCTATGTACTCCTGCTTGTGTTATTAGTTGCCCTGTTTGTATTTGACTGTCTATGTTATGTATGCCTATGTGCCGTCGGTACCTTCTGGTACCTGTTGTCCATTCGTTCCTGCTGTCACTGTCTAGTTCACGCTCCAGAGTGGACCCTGGCAACTTCCTGCTGCAAAGCCTAACCCTACCATCTGGGGCCCTAGTGAATACCAGGAGTTGCTTAGTCACGCCCCTCTGGAGTATTACTAGACAGTGGCGCAGTGGGGGTTTTCTCCCACTGTGCTGACGGTACATAGAGCTCATGTTTTGTCTGTGCTGCCTTCCCTGGTTTTTGTTTGTGCAATAAACTCTTGTGTGTCTGTACCTGATTTTCGTTTGTTTATTGCTTGACGACGAGGTGGTCTCTCCTGGGACCTCCTACTCGTGACAGTAAGGTAGGCAAAATTTCAATTTCCCCATAGTTTTTATTTTTTTATTTTTATGGCGTTCACCGTGCGGGGAAAGTAACATGACTGTTTTATAGATCCGGTCGTTACGGACGCGGTGATACCTAATATGTGTAGTGTATTTTATTTTATTTTTATTTTTATTCAGTGATAAATGTGTTTTTTTTTTATCTTTAATTTTCACTTTAAAAAAAAAAAAATTTGACCCAGACCCACTTGGTTCTTGAAGATCCAGTGGGTCTGATGTCTGTATAATACAGTACAGTACACTATATAGTGTATTGTACTGTATTTTACTTGCACTTTGTCTGAACAGATCTATGCCTTTAGCACAAATCTGTGCAGCACCATGGACACCAGGATGCCTGAGAAGGTGTCCTGTTGCCATGGGAACCTTCCCCATCTGCTCAGTTGTGCCCAAAACTGAGCAGACGGGGAAGGGTAAGGAGAGGGGCTCCCTCCCTCTGTGACCCCATCCTGTCTGGGGGCTGCAAAGGCACAGCAGCCCCCCGATGGGAGAGGGAGGGAGCTCCCGACTGTTAACCTCTGCTCTTCCATATCGCGGTCCGTACGGACCGCGGTATGGAAAGGGTTAAACGGCTGACATCACAGCACAGATGTCAGCCGTTTATACCAGAGTGTCAGCAATGTGCTGACACTCTGGTATACCACTGGACGCCAAAGAATATTCAAAAGGAGGCGGGCGGGGGATCGCGATCCCGCCTGCTGCACCGCCCGCCTCCTGCACCGCCTGCAACACCCCCCCTGCACCCCTGAATGATTTTATGCCGGCGGGTGGTGCAGGGTGGTGTTGCAGGCGGTGCGGGCGGTGCGGGAGGCGGGCGGGATCGCGGGGATCAGAAACTTCAGAAAGCGCTGCAAACCTCAGGTCTGAATTGATGTTGTGACAGGATGCCGGATGAATGATTTCAGCCGGCATTCCGTTCCGATTAACCCCAGCGGCGCCGCAATCGCTATTTAAACTTAGGACGTACTGGTACGTCCTGAGTCCTTAAGGATTCGTAAATAGGGCGTACCGGTACATCCTAAGTCCTTAAGGGGTTAATATACTGCACATCTGGGATTAGACAAGCATAAGTGACCATCACATTTAGGACAGAAATACAGCTTTTTGGTTACTGGGGTAAAAAAAGCCTCTCATATACTGCACATCTGGGATTACACATGCATAAGTGACTGTCACATTTAGGCCATAAATATGGCTTTGGCATACTGGGGTGAAAAAAGCCTCTCATATACTGCACATCTGGGATTACACATGCATAAATGACTGTGACATTTAGGACAGAAAAACAGCTTTTTGGTTAGGGTGAAAAAACCCTCTAATATATTGCACATCTGGGATTAGACAAGCATAAGTGAATGTCACATTTAGGACAGAAATACAGCTTTTTGGTTAGGGTAAGAAAAAACCTCTAATATACAGCACATCTGGGATTACACATGGATAAGTGACTGTCACATTTAGGCCATAAATACGGCATTTTGGTCACTGGGGTGAAAAAAGCCTCTAATATATTGCACATCTGGGATTACACGTGCATAAGTGACTGTCACGTTTAGGCCATAAATACCGCTTTTGCATACTGGGGTGAAAAAAGCCTCTCATATACTGGGATTACACGCGCATAAGTGATTGTCACATTTAGGACAGAAATACAGCTTTTCGGTTAGGGTGAAAAAACCCTCTAATATACTGCACATCTGGGATTAGACAAGCATAAGTGACTGTCACATTTAGGACAGAAACAGCTTTTTGGTTAGGGTGAAAAAAGCCTCTAATACAGGCATCCTCAAACTGCGGCCCTCCAGCTGTTGCAAAACTACAACTCCCAGCATGCCAGAACAGCCTACAGGTATCAGCCTACAGCAGGGCATTGTGGGAGTTGTAGTTTTACAACAGCTGGAGGGCCGCAGTTTGAGGATGCCTGCTCTAATATATTGCACATCTGGGATTACACGTGCATAAGTGACTGTCACATTTAAGCCATAAATACAGCTTTGGTATACTAGGGTGAAAAAAGCCTCTGATATACTGCACTTATGGGATAAGACGTGCATAAGTGAGTGGCACATTTAGGCCACAAATACCGCTGTCATATAGAGTTTAAAGAAAAAAAATTGAGTGCAATACCCTACATCAGAGTTTTTATTGGCGGTTAATTATTTTTAACAGACTTAACCACTTTTTACTTTGCTTTGTAAACGCTAACTATGAGGAAAACATCTAATAAAGGACGCGGTCATGGTTGTGGTGGTGGTGTTGGTGGAACCTCTGTTGCAGGGAGAGGACGTGGCCGTTCTGCCACAGCTACACGTCCTACTGAACCTACTACCTCAGGTCCCAGTAGCCGCCAGAATCTACAGTGATATTTAGTCGGGCCTAATGCCGTTCTAAGGATGGTAAGGCCTGAGCAAGTACAGGCGCTAGTCAATTGGGTGGCCGACAGTGGATCCAACACATTTACATTATCTCGCACCCAGTTTTCTGCAGAAAGCGCACAGGTGGTGCCTGAAACCCATGCCCATCAGTCTGTCACATCACCCCTGTGCATATCGGGGAACCTGTTTGAGCCTCAAGTCATGCAGCAGTCTCTTATGCTGTTTGAAAACTCTGCTGGCAGGGTTTCCCAAGGACATCCACCTAGCCCTTCCCCAGGGGTGGAAGACATAGGATGCACTGACGCACAACCACCTATGTTTCCTGATGAGGACATGGGAATACTACCTCAGCACGTCTCTGATGATGACGAAACACAGGTGCCAACTGGTCTAGTAATACTCCAGAGGGACGTGACTAAGCAACTCCTGGTATTCACTAGAGCCCTAGATGGTAGGGTTAGACTTTGCCACAGTAAGTTGCCAGGGTCCACTCTGGAGCGTGAACTAGACAGTGACAGCAGGAACGAATGGACAACAGGTACCAGAAGGTACCAACGGCACATAGGCAAACATAACAGACAGGCAAATACAAAACAGAGCAACTAATAATACAAGCAGGAGTTCACGCAAGGGAGCAGGAGTGACAATGAGCAGAGAAGGACTTGCTCCACCAGTGGTATACTGCGTGGCCTTGCGCATAGCACTCTGCACCTAGGCGCTTGCTGAACGGAGACATATGAATACACACAAAGTAACTAAAACATAACTGACAGAACAGATAACAGAAAGACAGGAAAGAGGACGGGAATGAACAAGTAGGAAAACCCACAGAGCACAGACAGACAGAGATCCCATGGGTCAGCAGCATGGGAGAGAGAGTACAAACCAGGAGCAGGACAAGACAACACACCAGGAGAGCTGACTAGAACTGAGGAACCCCCAGCCTTATATACAGGTTCCATGGGTGCAGCAGAGAGACCACACCCATGGAGCAGACAGAGGATTAACTCCAAATAGGCACACAGGGGAGTTAACCCCTAAAGAACCACAAATGACACACAGAAACGGAACTTCAGCGAGGAGCGCCGAACGAGCAAGGACAGAAGGTCACAGCCAGAGATACTGGCTGTGACAACAGCTTTATGGTTAGGGTGAAAAAACCCTCTAACATA
Organism: Bufo bufo; assembly: GCF_905171765.1. Classification (NCBI taxonomy): domain Eukaryota; kingdom Metazoa; phylum Chordata; class Amphibia; order Anura; family Bufonidae; genus Bufo; species Bufo bufo. The sequence goes on from NC_053390.1 coordinate 233,403,157, forward strand.
CTGCATATCTGGGATTAGACAAGCATAAGTGACTGTCACATTTAGGACAGAAATACATCTTTTTGGTTAGGGTGAATAACCCCTCTAATATACTGCACATCTGGGATTAGACAAGCATAAGTGACTGTCAAATTTAGGCCAGAAATACGGCTCTTTGGTTACTGGGGTGAAAAAAGCCTCTAATATATTGCACATCTGGGATTACACGTGCATAAGTGACTGTCACATTTAGGCCATAAATACGGCTTTGGCATACTGGGGTGAAAAAAGCCTCTCATATACTGCACATCTGGGATTACACGTGCATAAGTGACTGTCACATTTAGGACAGAAATACAACTTTTTGGTTAGGGTGAAAAAACCCTCTAATATACTGCACATCTGGGATTAGACAAGCATAAGTGACTGTCACATTTAGGACAGAAATACAGCTTTTTGGTTAGGGTGAAAAAACCCTCTAATATACTGCACATCTGGGATTAGACAAGTATAAGTGACTGTCACATTTAGGACAGAAATACAGCTTTTTGGTTAGGGTGAAAAAACCCTCTAATATACTGCACATATGGGATTGGACAAGCATAAGTGACTGTCACATTTAGGACAGAAATACCACGTTTTGGTTAGGTTGAAAAAACCCTCTAATATACTGCACATCTGGGATTAGACAAGCATAAGTGACTGTCACATTTAGGCCAGATATATGGCTTTGGCATACTGGGGTGAAAAAAGCCTCTCATATAGTGAACATCTGGAATTACACGAGCATAAGTGACTGTCACATTTAGGACAGAAATACAGCTTTTCGGTTAGGGTGAAAAAACCCTTTAACCCCTTAAGGACTCAGCCCTATTTCACCTTAAGGACTTGGCCATTTTTTGCAAATCTGACCAGTGTCACTTTAAGTTCTGATAACTTTAAAACGCTTTGACTTATCCAGGCCATTCTGAGATTGTTTTTTCGTCACATATTGTACTTCATGACACTGGTAAAATGAAGTAAAAAAAATATAATTTTATTTATAAAAAAATACCAAATTTACCAAAAATTGGTAAAAAATTGCAAATTTCCAAGTTTCAATTTCTCTACTTCTATAATACATAGTAATACCTCCAAAAATAGTTATTACTTTACATTCCCCATATGTCTACTTCATGTTTGGATCAATTTGGGAATGATATTTTATTTTTGGGGGATATTACAAGACTTAGAAGTTTAGAAGCAAATCTTGAAATTTTTCAGAAATTTTCAAAAACACACTTTTTAAGGACCAGTTCAGGTCTGAAGTCACTTTGTGAGGCTTACATAATAGAAACCACCCAAAAATGACCCCATTCTAGAAACTACACCCCTCAAGGTATTCAAAACTGATTTTTACAAACTTTGTTAACCCTTTAGGTGTTGCACAAGAGTTATTGGCAAATGGAGATGAAATTTAAGAATTTAAATTTTTTGGCAAATTTTCTATTTTAATCAATTTTTTCCAGTAACAAAGCAAGGGTTAACAGCCAAACAAAATGCTATATTTATTGCCCCGATTCTGTAGTTTGCATAAACACCCCATATGTGGCCGTAAACTACTGTACGGGCACACAGTAGGACGTAGAGGGAAAGGTGCGCCGTATGGTTTTTGGAAGGCAGATTTTAATAGACTGTTTTTTTTTACACCATGTCCCATTTGAAGCCCCCCTGATGCAATTCTAGAGTAGAAACTCCATAAAAGTGACCCCATCTAAGAAACTACACCTCTCGAGGTATTCAAAACTGATTTTACAAACTTTGTTAACCCTTTAGGTGTTGCACAAGATTTAATGGAAAATAGAGATACAATTTCAAAATTTCACTTATTTGGCAGATTTTCCATTTTAATTTTTTTTTTTCCAGTTACAAAGCAAGGGTTAGCAGCCAAATAAAACTCATTATTTATGGCCCTGATTCTGTAGCTTACAGAAACACCCCATATGTGGTCGTAAAGTGCTGTACGGGCACACGGCAGGGTGCAGAAGGAAAGGAATGCCATACGGTTTTTGGAGGCAGATTTTGCTGGACTGATTTTTTTGACACCATGTCCCATTTGAAGCCCCCCCTGATGCACCCCTAGAGTAGAAACTCCAAAAAAGTGACCCCATTTTAGAAACTACGGGATAGGGTGGAAGTTTTGTTGGTACTAGTTTAGGGTACATATGATTTTTGGTTGCTCTATATTACACTTTTTGTGGGGCAAGGTAACAAGAAATAGCTTTTTTGGAACCGTTTTTTATTTTTTATTTACAACATTCATCTGACAGGTTAGATCATGTGGTATTTTTATAGAGCAAGTTGTCACGGACGCGGCGATACCTAATATGTATACAATTTTTTCATTTATGTAAGTTTTACACAATGATTTCATTTTTGAAACAAAAAAAATCATGTCTCCATAGTCTAAGAGCCATAGTATTTGGGTGTGCATATGACTTTTTGATCGCTTGCTATTACACTTTTTGTGACATAAGATGACAAAAAATGGCTTTTTTTACACCGTTTTTTTTAAATTTTTTTGTGGTGTTTACCTGAGGGGTTAGGTCATGTGATATTTTTATAGAGCCGGTCGATACGGACGCGGCGATACTTAATATGTATACTTTTTTTTTATTTATGTAAGTTTTACACAATGATTTCATTTTTGAAACCAAAAAACTCATGTTTTAGTGTTTCCATAGTCTAAGAGCCATAGTTTTTTCAGTTTTTGGGAGATTATCTTGGGTAGGGTATGATTTTTGCGGGAAGAGATGACGGTTTGATTGGTACTATTTTGGCGTACATGCGACTTTTTTGATCACTTTTATTACCTTTTTTGTGAAGTGTCACAGTCGTTACCTTTGGCTGTGACCTTCTGTCTATGGTCTCGCTTCAGCTCCGTTCCTGTGTGTTATTTGTGGTTCTTTATGGGTTAACTCCCCTGTGTGCCCTTTTAGGAGTTAATCCTCTGTCTGCTCCATGGGTGTGGCCTCTCTGCTGCACCCATGGAACCTGTATATAAGGCTGAGGTTTCCTCAGTTCTGTTTCAGCTCTCCTGGTGTGTGTTGTCTTGTCCTGCTCCTTGTTTGTACCCACTCTCCCATACTGCTGACCCATGGGATCTGTGTCTGTCTGTGCTCTGTGGGTTTCCCTACTTGTTCATTGATGTCCTATTTCCTGTGTTTCTGTTATCTGTTCTGCCAGTTATGTTTTAGTTACCTTGTGTGTATTCATGTCTCTGTTCAGCAAGCCCTTGCAGCACCTTTCTTTACAGCAGAGTGCCATGGGTAAGGCCATGCAGTTTACTACTGGTGGAGCAACTCCTTCTCTGCTCATTGTCACTCCTGTTTCCTTGCTATGTACTCCTGCTTGTGTTATTAGTTGCCCTGTTTGTATTTGACTGTCTATGTTATGTATGCCTATGTGCCGTCGGTACCTTCTGGTACCTGTTGTCCATTCGTTCCTGCTGTCACTGTCTAGTTCACGCTCCAGAGTGGACCCTGGCAACTTCCTGCTGCAAAGCCTAACCCTACCATCTGGGGCCCTAGTGAATACCAGGAGTTGCTTAGTCACGCCCCTCTGGAGTATTACTAGACAGTGGCGCAGTGGGGGTTTTCTCCCACTGTGCTGACGGTACATAGAGCTCATGTTTTGTCTGTGCTGCCTTCCCTGGTTTTTGTTTGTGCAATAAACTCTTGTGTGTCTGTACCTGATTTTCGTTTGTTTATTGCTTGACGACGAGGTGGTCTCTCCTGGGACCTCCTACTCGTGACAGTAAGGTAGGCAAAATTTCAATTTCCCCATAGTTTTTATTTTTTTATTTTTATGGCGTTCACCGTGCGGGGAAAGTAACATGACTGTTTTATAGATCCGGTCGTTACGGACGCGGTGATACCTAATATGTGTAGTGTATTTTATTTTATTTTTATTTTTATTCAGTGATAAATGTGTTTTTTTTTTATCTTTAATTTTCACTTTAAAAAAAAAAAAATTTGACCCAGACCCACTTGGTTCTTGAAGATCCAGTGGGTCTGATGTCTGTATAATACAGTACAGTACACTATATAGTGTATTGTACTGTATTTTACTTGCACTTTGTCTGAACAGATCTATGCCTTTAGCACAAATCTGTGCAGCACCATGGACACCAGGATGCCTGAGAAGGTGTCCTGTTGCCATGGGAACCTTCCCCATCTGCTCAGTTGTGCCCAAAACTGAGCAGACGGGGAAGGGTAAGGAGAGGGGCTCCCTCCCTCTGTGACCCCATCCTGTCTGGGGGCTGCAAAGGCACAGCAGCCCCCCGATGGGAGAGGGAGGGAGCTCCCGACTGTTAACCTCTGCTCTTCCATATCGCGGTCCGTACGGACCGCGGTATGGAAAGGGTTAAACGGCTGACATCACAGCACAGATGTCAGCCGTTTATACCAGAGTGTCAGCAATGTGCTGACACTCTGGTATACCACTGGACGCCAAAGAATATTCAAAAGGAGGCGGGCGGGGGATCGCGATCCCGCCTGCTGCACCGCCCGCCTCCTGCACCGCCTGCAACACCCCCCCTGCACCCCTGAATGATTTTATGCCGGCGGGTGGTGCAGGGTGGTGTTGCAGGCGGTGCGGGCGGTGCGGGAGGCGGGCGGGATCGCGGGGATCAGAAACTTCAGAAAGCGCTGCAAACCTCAGGTCTGAATTGATGTTGTGACAGGATGCCGGATGAATGATTTCAGCCGGCATTCCGTTCCGATTAACCCCAGCGGCGCCGCAATCGCTATTTAAACTTAGGACGTACTGGTACGTCCTGAGTCCTTAAGGATTCGTAAATAGGGCGTACCGGTACATCCTAAGTCCTTAAGGGGTTAATATACTGCACATCTGGGATTAGACAAGCATAAGTGACCATCACATTTAGGACAGAAATACAGCTTTTTGGTTACTGGGGTAAAAAAAGCCTCTCATATACTGCACATCTGGGATTACACATGCATAAGTGACTGTCACATTTAGGCCATAAATATGGCTTTGGCATACTGGGGTGAAAAAAGCCTCTCATATACTGCACATCTGGGATTACACATGCATAAATGACTGTGACATTTAGGACAGAAAAACAGCTTTTTGGTTAGGGTGAAAAAACCCTCTAATATATTGCACATCTGGGATTAGACAAGCATAAGTGAATGTCACATTTAGGACAGAAATACAGCTTTTTGGTTAGGGTAAGAAAAAACCTCTAATATACAGCACATCTGGGATTACACATGGATAAGTGACTGTCACATTTAGGCCATAAATACGGCATTTTGGTCACTGGGGTGAAAAAAGCCTCTAATATATTGCACATCTGGGATTACACGTGCATAAGTGACTGTCACGTTTAGGCCATAAATACCGCTTTTGCATACTGGGGTGAAAAAAGCCTCTCATATACTGGGATTACACGCGCATAAGTGATTGTCACATTTAGGACAGAAATACAGCTTTTCGGTTAGGGTGAAAAAACCCTCTAATATACTGCACATCTGGGATTAGACAAGCATAAGTGACTGTCACATTTAGGACAGAAACAGCTTTTTGGTTAGGGTGAAAAAAGCCTCTAATACAGGCATCCTCAAACTGCGGCCCTCCAGCTGTTGCAAAACTACAACTCCCAGCATGCCAGAACAGCCTACAGGTATCAGCCTACAGCAGGGCATTGTGGGAGTTGTAGTTTTACAACAGCTGGAGGGCCGCAGTTTGAGGATGCCTGCTCTAATATATTGCACATCTGGGATTACACGTGCATAAGTGACTGTCACATTTAAGCCATAAATACAGCTTTGGTATACTAGGGTGAAAAAAGCCTCTGATATACTGCACTTATGGGATAAGACGTGCATAAGTGAGTGGCACATTTAGGCCACAAATACCGCTGTCATATAGAGTTTAAAGAAAAAAAATTGAGTGCAATACCCTACATCAGAGTTTTTATTGGCGGTTAATTATTTTTAACAGACTTAACCACTTTTTACTTTGCTTTGTAAACGCTAACTATGAGGAAAACATCTAATAAAGGACGCGGTCATGGTTGTGGTGGTGGTGTTGGTGGAACCTCTGTTGCAGGGAGAGGACGTGGCCGTTCTGCCACAGCTACACGTCCTACTGAACCTACTACCTCAGGTCCCAGTAGCCGCCAGAATCTACAGTGATATTTAGTCGGGCCTAATGCCGTTCTAAGGATGGTAAGGCCTGAGCAAGTACAGGCGCTAGTCAATTGGGTGGCCGACAGTGGATCCAACACATTTACATTATCTCGCACCCAGTTTTCTGCAGAAAGCGCACAGGTGGTGCCTGAAACCCATGCCCATCAGTCTGTCACATCACCCCTGTGCATATCGGGGAACCTGTTTGAGCCTCAAGTCATGCAGCAGTCTCTTATGCTGTTTGAAAACTCTGCTGGCAGGGTTTCCCAAGGACATCCACCTAGCCCTTCCCCAGGGGTGGAAGACATAGGATGCACTGACGCACAACCACCTATGTTTCCTGATGAGGACATGGGAATACTACCTCAGCACGTCTCTGATGATGACGAAACACAGGTGCCAACTGCTGCGTCTTTCTGCAGTGTGCAGACCGAAAAGGAGGTTAGGGAGGAAGACTGGGTGGAAGACGATGCAGGGGACGATGAGGTCCTAGACCCCACATGAAATGAAGGTCGTGCCACTGACTTTCAGAGTTTGTAGGAAGAGGCAGTGGTGAGACCGAGCCAACAGCGTAGCAAAAGCGGGAGCAGGGTGCAAAAGCAGAGCAGCCGTCGCCAAAACAGTTCGCCTGCTACTGGCCACCGTCACCAGGGACCGAGCACACCAAAGGCAGCTTCAAGGAGTTCTCTAGCATGGCACTTCTTCACACAATGTGCTGACGACAAGACCCAAGTGGTTTGCATGCTGTGCCATCAGAGCCTGAAGCGAGGCATTAACGTTCTGAACCTTAGCATAACCTGCATGACCTGGCATCTACATGCGAGACACGGGCTGCAGTGGAGTAAGCACCTTCAAAACTAAGAAAGGGGCCCCTCCTGCTCTTTCTTCTGCTGCGGCCTCGGCCTCTTCCTCCGCTTCTGGAGCAACGTTGGCACCTGCCGCCCAGCAAACAGAGGATGTGCCACCAACAACACCACCTCCGTCACCAAGCATATCCACCATGTCACACGGAAGCGTTCAGCTCTCCATCTCACAAAGCTTTGAGAGAAAGCGTAAATTCCCACCTAGCCACCCTCGATCCCTGGCCCTGAATGCCAGCATTTCTAAACTGCTGGCCTTTGAAATGCTGTCATTCAGGCTGGTGGAGACGGACAGCTTCAAACAGCTCATGTTGCTTGCTGTCCCACATTACATCGTTCCTAGCCACCACTACTTCTCCAGGAGAGCCGTGCCCTCCCTGCACAACCAAGTATCGGATAAAATCATGTGTGCACTGCGCAACGCCATCTGTGGCAAGGTCCACCTAACCACAGATACGTGGACCAGTAAGCACGGCCAGGGACGCTATATCTGGGTAAATGTAGTGGCGGCTGGGCCCCAGGCGGAGAGCTGTTTGGCGCACGTCCTTCCGCCGCCAAGGATCACAGGGCATCATTCTTTGTCTCCTGTTGCCTCCTCTTCCTACTCGGCTTAATCCTCCTTTTCTATCACCTCCTCATCCGGTCAGCGACAGACCTTCACCACAAACTTCAGCACAGCCAGGGGTAAACGTCAGCAGGCCATTCTGATCTAATGTGTTTGGGGGACAGGCCCCACACCGCGCAGGAGTTGTGTCAGGGTATAGAACAATAGACCGACGAGTGGTGTTGCCAGTGAGGCTCAAGCCCGGCCTGGTGGTGTGCGATAATGCGCGAAATCTCGTTGCAGCTCTGGGACTAGCCGGTTTGACGCACATCCCTTGCCTGGCGCATGTGCTGAATTTGGTGGTGCAGAAATTCATTCACAACTACTCCAACATGTCTGAGCTGCCGCATAAAGTGTGTGTCGTCTGTGCGCTCTTCCGGCGTTCTCATACTGCTCGGCTGTCTGCTCTACAGGGCCCACTACTGGAGGAGGATGAGGAGGAGGATGGGGATGAAGCATGTTCACAGCGGGGTGGCATCCAACGCAGCTCGGGCCCATCACTGGTGCGTGGCAGGGGGGTACAGAGGACGCAGACGATACCCCTCCCACAGAGGACAGCTTGTCCTTACCTCTGGGCAGCCTGGCACACATGAGAGACTACATGCTGTAGTGCCTGCCTGCGCAACGACTGAAGAGTTGCCCATATTTTAACGTGTGCTGACTACTGGGTGGCCACCCTGCTGGATCCCTGTTACAAAGACAATGTGCCGTCCTTAATTCCCTCACTGGAGCGTGATCGGAAGATGCGCGACTACAGGCGCACACTGGTAGACGCGCTCCTGAGAGCATTCCCGACTGACGCCGGGGGACAAGTGGAAGCACAAGGCGAAGGCAGGGGAGGAGGAAGAGGTCGCCAATGCAGCTGTGTCAGCACCTCAGAAGGCAGGGTTAGCATGGCCGACATGTGGAAAAGCTTTGTCACCTCGCCGCAACAACCGGCCCCAACTGCTGATATGGAGCGTGTTAGCAGGAGGCAGCATTTGAACAGCATGGTGGAAAAGTACCAGTGCACACGTCTACACGTACATGCTTCTGCCCCATTCAACTTCTGGGTCTCCAAATTGTCCACATGGCCATAGCTTGCCCTGTAGGGCAATTGTCCACAAGCCAGAGCTTGCCTTGGAGGTGCTGGCCTGCCCTGCAGCCAGTGTACTCTCTGAATGTGTATTTAGCACGGCAGGAGGCGTCATTACAGACAGACGCAGCCGCCTGTCCACAGCCAACGTGGACAAGCTCACGTTCATTAAAATGAACCAGGCTTGGATCCCACAAGACTTGTCTGTGCCTTGTGCAGAATAGACATTTATACCACCATCAAACATACATTCTTGTACTCAAGTCAAGTGCAATGATTCTTTGTTTTCTTTTTTTTTTATTTGTCCCAATATTTTGGAGGCTTCCTACCCCAATAAAATAAAAAAATAAAAAAATTGTTGGCTACCTCCTCCTCCTCCACTGCTGCCTCCACCTACAACACCACATTCGCCGCCTCCTCAACCTCAGACTCCATATCCACCTCCTTCTCTGAGTTGCAGGTTAATAATTTGTAATTTTTTGTTATTTTATTTCATTTTAAGTTATTTCCCTATCCACATTTGTTTGCAGAGCAGTTGCCATGCTCTTAAGCACATTATACTGCCTTTTACATCCCTCTAGCCTTTTCAAGGACTATTTTAGAGCCATTTTAATGTTAAAAAAAAGCCAATTTTAGTGACTTAATTAAAAAAAATTCTTATTTTCAATTGTCGGGTGACATTTTACCATTTTTGGCGTATACAAACCCCTGCTGTGCCTGGGTGACAGGGGCCTAAATCTCTCAAAATCCTCTGTTGTATTGCTGGGTGACATGAACCCCCTTTTGCCGTGAATGAACCACTGCTGTGCCTGGGTGACAGGGGCTTAAATCTCTCAAAATCCTCTGTTCTATTGCTGGGTGACAAGAACCCCCTTTTGCTGTGAATGAACCCCTGCTGTGACTGGGTGACAGGGGCTTAAATCTTTCAAAATCCTCTGTTCTATTGCTGGGTGACATGAACCCCCTTTTGCCGTGAATGAACCCCTGCTCTGCATTGCTGAAATTTAGTGAAAACATCTGTTACTGATCGGAAGATGAGCGACTACAAGCGCACGCTGATGATAGCATTCACACCTGACAGCGGGGGCACAGTGGAAGCACAAGGCGAAGGCAGAGGAGGATAAAGAGGTCGACAACGCAGCTGGGGCACCACCAGCACCTGAGAAGGCAGGGTTAGCATGGCCAAAATGTGGAAAAGCTTTGTCAGCCTTGGAGGTGCTGACCTGCCCTGCAGCCAATGTATAGTGTGAACGTGTGTTTAGCACGGCAGAGAGCATTATCACAGGCCGCAGCCAATGTGGACAAGCTTACATTTATTAAAATGAACCAGGCATGGATCCCACAGGACTTGTCCGTACCTTGTGCAGAATAGACATTTATACCAGCCTCAACCATCCATTCTTGTACTCAAGTGCACTTATTCTTTGTTTTATTTTGTTATATGTCCCAATATTTTGGGGGATACCCCAATAAAAATAAAAAAAATAACACAAATCAGTGTTGGCTACCTATTCCTCCTTCACCGCCGCTTCCACCTACACCGCCACGTCAACCTACACTGCCACATCCACCCATCCACCGCCTCCTCAACCTAATACTCCTAGATCCAGATTGTTATTTTTAATTCTTCTGTATTTTATGTTATTTTAAGTCATTTCCCTATCCACATTTGTTTGCAGAACAGTTGCCATGCTCTTAAGCACATTTTGATGCCTTTTGCAGCCCTCTAGCCCTTTCCAGGACTATTTTAGAGCCATTTTAGTGCCCAAAAGTTCGGGTCCCCATTGACTTCAATGGGGTTGGGGTTCAGGTTCGGGGTGAAGTTTGGATCAAGTTCGGGTCCCGAACCCGAACTTTTTTTTCAAGTTCGGCCGAACCTGCCGAACCCGAACATCTAGGTGTCCGCTCAACTCTAGCAAATATATATTTACTTCAGGCCTACACAGGTTCAGACTGTGTGAGATACCCCCTTACATACAGGGGTTTGAATTAGGCATTTGAAAAACAGCCATTTTAAATATCGCCATTTTGTGCAAAGATATATTTACTTCAGGCCTTCACTGATTCAGGCCCTCTGAGATACTTCCTCTACATACAGGGGTTTGAATTAGGCATTTGAAATACTGCCATTTGAAATACAGCCTTTTTGTGCAAAGATATATTTACTTCAGGCCTACACAGGTTCAGACCGTGTGAAATACCCCCCTACATACAGGGGTTTGAATTAGGCATTTGAAATACAGCCATTTGAAATACAGCCTTTTTGTGCAAAGATATATTTACTTCAGGCCTACACAGGTACAGACCGTGTGAGATACCCCCTCTACATACAGGGGTTTGATTCAGCCATTTGAAATACAGCCATTTAAAATACAGTCTTTTTGTGCAAAGATATATTTACTTCAGGCCTACAGAGGTTCAGGCCCTCTGAGATACTACCTCTACATACAGGGGTTTGAATTAGGCATTTGAAATACAGTCATTTGAAATACATCCTTTTTGTCAAAATATATATTTACTTCAGGCCTACACTGGTTCAGACTGTGTGAGATACCCCCTCTACATACAGGTGTTTGAATGAGGCATTTGAAATACAGCCATTTGAAATACAGCCTTTTTGTGCAAAGATATATTTACTTCAGGCCTACAGAGGCTCAGGCCCTCTGTGATCCCCCCTATACACACAGGGGTTTGAATTAGGCATTTGAAATACAGCCATTTTAAATTCCGCCCTTTTGTGCAAAGATATATATTTGCTTCAGGCCTACACTGATTCAGGGCATTTGTGATCCCCACTATACATACAGGGGTTTGAATTAGGCATTTGAAATACAATCATTTGAAATACCGCCTTTTTGTGCAAAGATATATTTACTTCAGGCCTTCACTGATTGAGGGCGTGTGTGATCCCCCCTATACATACAGGGTTTTGAATCAGGCATTTGAAATACAGCCATTTGGTGCAAATAAATCTTTAATTCAGGCCTACACTGATTCAGGGCGTGTGTGATCCCCCTATACATACAAGGGTTTGATTCAGCCATTTGAAATACAGCCATTTGAAATACAGCCATTTTGTGCAAATAAATCTTTAATTGAGGCCAAGTCTGGTTCAGGCCATGTGAGATACACCCTTTACATACTGTCGTTCTTTTTTACTATTAATTAAACACCCATTTAGGGCAAGATCATAAATTCAAAAAATATGAGGAGAGCGTCAAATAAGGGACGTGGCCCAGATCGTGGTGCTGCTGGTGGAGCTCCTGTTGCAGGGAGAGGACGTGGTCGATCTGTGCCAGCTACACGTACAAATGAAACCCCTTCCTCAGCTGCGAGTAGGCAACAAAACCTGAACAAGTACAGGCAATAGTAAATTGGGTTGCTGACAGTGGATCCAGTTCCTTCACATTGTCTCCCACCCAGTCTCCTGCTGAAAGACCACAGTTGGCACCTGCAGCCGATGTCCATCAGTCTTTCACCTCACCCCCTTGCAAATCAGCCAAGCAGTCTGAGCCCCAAGTCATGCAGCAGTCTCTTCTGCTTTTTGATGACTCTGTTAGCAGGGTTTCCCAGGGCCATCCACCTAGCCCTGCCCCAGAAGTGGAAAAAATTGAGTTTACTGATGCCCAACCACTTATTTTTCAAAATGAGTACATGGGAGGACCATCGCAGCACGTCTCGGATGATGACGAAACACAGGTGCCAACTGCTGGGGCTTTCGAAAGCGTGCAGACCGACAAGGAAGTCAGGGGTAAAGACTGGGTGGAAGATGATGTGGAGGACGATGAGGTCCTCTACCTTCCATGGAATCAAGGTCATGCGAGTGACCGATGTAGTTCGGAGGAAGAGGCGGTGGTCGCACAGAGCCACAAGCACAGCAGAAAAGGGAGCAGGGTGCAAAAGCAGAGCGACCGTCCTCTAGACAGTACGCCTCCTACTGCCCACCGCAGCAAGGGACCGAGCACACCAAAGCCAGCTCCAAGGAGTTCCCTGGCGTGGCAGTTCTTCAGACAATGTGCTGACGACAAAACACGAGTGGTTTGCACGCTGTGCAATCAGAGCCTGAAGCGAGGCATAAACGTTCTCAACCTGAGCACAACCTGCATGACCAGGCAGTTAAGTGCAAAGCACGAGCTGCAGTGGAGTAGACACCTCAAAAACCAAGAAAGGTCTCTGGCTCCTCCTGCTTCCTCTTCTGCTGCAGTTGCAATGAGCAGGACACTGGGTCAGTGGGTATGCTATGCAGTGGGTCAGTATTTATGTGTATAAGTTTGTGACGCCAGTTGCAGCTTGCGCAGGTACTGTAGCAAAGCCCTTTAACCACCTCAGCCCCTATAGCTTAAACACCCTTAATGACCAGGCCACTTTTTACACTTCTGACCTACACTACTTTGACCGTTTATTGCTCGGTCATGCAACTTACCACCCAAATGAATTTTACCTCCTTTTCTTCTCACTAATAGAGCTTTCATTTGGTGGTATTTCATTGCTGCTGACATTTTAACTTTTTTTGTTATTAATCTAAATTTAACGATTTTTTTGCAAAAAAATGAAATTTTTCACTTTCAGTTGTAAAATTTTGCAAAAAAAACGACATCCATATATAAATTTTTCTCTAAATTTATTGTTCTACATGTCTTTGATAAAAAAAAAATGTTTGGGTAAAAAAAAAAAATGGTTTGGGTAAAAGTTATAGTGTTTACAAACTATGGTACAAAAGTGCGATTTTCCGCTTTTTGAAGCAGCTCTGACTTTCTGAGCACCTGTCATGTTTCCTGAGGTTCTACAGTACAATGCCCAGACAGTACAAACACCCCACAAATGACCCCATTTCGGAAAGTAGACACCCTAAGGTATTCGCTGATGGGCATAGTGAGTTCATAGAACTTTTTATTTTTTGTCACAAGTTAGTGGAAAATGATGTTTTTTTTTTTTTCTTACAAAGTCTCATATTCCACTAACTTGTGACAAAAAATAAAAACTTCTATAAACTCACTATGCCCATCAGCGAATACCTTGCCAAGATATTTCTCTCACCCAGCATGGGTATATGTAAAATGACACCCCAAAACACATTGCCCAACTTCTCCTGAGTACGGAGATAGCAGATGTGTGACACTTTTTTGCAGCCTAGCCACCGTGGGCAAAGGGGCCCACATTCCAAAGAGCACCTTTCGGATTTCACTGGTCATTTTTTACACATTTTGATTTCAAACTACTTACCACACATTTGGGCCCCTAGAATGCCAGGGCAGTATACAGGGAGTGCAGAATTATTAGGCAAGTTGTATTTTTGAGGATTAATTTTATTATTGAACAACAACCATGTTCTCAATGAACCCAAAAAACTCATTAATATCAAAGCTGAATATTTTTGGAAGTAGTTTTTAGTTTGTTTTTAGTTTTAGCTATTTTAGGGGGATATCTGTGTGTGCAGGTGACTATTACTGTGCATAATTATTAGGCAACTTAACAAAAAACAAATATATACCCATTTCAATTATTTATTTTTACCAGTGAAACCAATATAACATCTCAACATTCACAAATATACATTTCTGACATTCAAAAACAAAACAAAAACAAATCAGTGACCAATATAGCCACCTTTCTTTGCAAGGACACTCAAAAGCCTGCCATCCATGGATTCTGTCAGTGTTTTGATCTGTTCACCATCAACATTGCGTGCAGCAGCAACCACAGCCTCCCAGACACTGTTCAGAGAGGTGTACTGTTTTTCCTCCTTGTAAATCTCACATTTGATGATGGACCACATGTTCTCAATGGGGTTCAGATCAGGTGAACAAGGAGGCCATGTCATTAGATTTTCTTCTTTTATACCCTTTCTTGCCAGCCACGCTGTGGAGTACTTGGACGCGTGTGATGGAGCATTGTCCTGCATGAAAATCATGTTTTTCTTGAAGGATGCAGACTTCTTTCTGTACCACTGCTTGAAGAAGGTGTCTTCCAGAAACTGGCAGTAGGACTGGGAGTTGAGCTTGACTCCATCCTCAACCCGAAAAGGCCCCACAAGCTCATCTTTGATGATACCAGCCCAAACCAGTACTCCACCTCCACCTTGCTGGCGTCTGAGTCGGACTGGAGCTCTCTGCCCTTTACCAATCCAGCCACGGGCCCATCCATCTGGCCCATCAAGACTCACTCTCATTTCATCAGTCCATAAAACCTTAGAAAAATCAGTCTTGAGATATTTCTTGGCCCAGTCTTGACGTTTCAGCTTGTGTGTCTTGTTCAGTGGTGGTCGTCTTTCAGCCTTTCTTACCTTGGCCATGTCTCTGAGTATTGCACACCTTGTGCTTTTGGGCACTCCAGTGATGTTGCAGCTCTGAAATATGGCCAAACTGGTGGCAAGTGGCATCTTGGCAGCTGCACGCTTGACTTTTCTCAGTTCATGGGCAGTTATTTTGCGCCTTGGTTTTTCCACACGCTTCTTGCGACCCTGTTGACTATTTTGAATGAAACGCTTGATTGTTCGATGATCACGCTTCAGAAGCTTTGCAATTTTAAGAGTGCTGCATCCCTCTGCAAGATATCTCACTATTTTTGACTTTTCTGTGCCTGTCAAGTCCTTCTTTTGACCCATTTTGCCAAAGGAAAGGAAGTTGCCTAATAATTATGCACACCTAATATAGGGTGTTGATGTCATTAGACCACACCCCTTCTCATTACAGAGATGCACATCACCTAATATGCTTAATTGGTAGTAGGCTTTCGAGCCTATACAGCTTGGAGTAAGACAACATGCATAAAGAGGATGATGTGGTCAAAATACTCATTTGCCTAATAATTCTGCACGCAGTGTAACTACCCCACAAGTGACCCCATTTTGGAAAGAAGACACCCCAAGGTATTCCGTTAGGGGCATGGCGAGTTCCTAGAATTTTTTATTTTTTGTCACAAATTAGCGGAAAATGATGATTTTTTTATTTATTTTTTCTTACAAAGTCTCATATCCCACTAACTTGTGACAAAAAATAAAAACTTCCATGAACTCACTATGCCCATCAGCAAATACCTTGGTGTGTCTTCTTTCCAAAATTGGGTCACTTGTGGGGTAGTTATACTGCCCTGGCATTCTAGGGGCCCAAATGTGTGGTAAGTAGTTTGAAATCAAAATGTGTAAAAAATGCCCGGTAAAATCCGAAAGGTGCTCTTTGGAATGTGGGCCCCTTTGCCCACCTAGGCTGCAAAAAAGTGTCACACATCTGGTATCTCCGTACTCAGGAGAAGTTGGGCAATGTGTTTTGGGGTGTCATTTTACATATACCCATGCTGGGTGAGATAAATATCTTGGTCAAATGCCAACTTTGTATAAAAAAATGGGAAAAGTTGTATTTTGCCAAGAAAAAAAAATTAAAAAAAATCATCATTTTCCACTAACTTGTGACAAAAAATAAAAAATTCGAGGTACTCGCCATGCCCCTCACGGAATAGCTTGGGGTGTCTTCTTTCCAAAATAAGGTCACTTGTGGGGTAATTATACTGCCCTGGCATTCTAGGGGCCCAAATGTGTGATAAGTAGTTTGAAATTAAAATCTGTAAAAAATGGCCGGCTTTGGAATGTGGCCCCCTTTGCCCACCTAGGCTGCAAAAAAGTGTCACACATGTGGTATCTACGTACTTAGGAGAAGTTGGGCAATGTGTTTTGGGGTGTCATTTTACATATACCCATGCTGGGTGAGAGAAATATCTCGGCAAAAGACAACTTTTCCCATTTTTTTATACAAAGTTGGCATTTGACCAAGATATTTCTCTCACCCAGCATGGGTATATGTAAAATGACACCCCAAAACACATTCCCCAACTTCTCCTGAGGGGCATGGCGAGTTCATAGAAAAAAAAAAATTTGGCACAAGTTAGCAGAAATAGATTTTTTTTGTTTTTTTCTCACAAAGTCTCCCTTTCCGCTAACTAGAGACAAAAATTTCAATCTTTCATGGACTCAATATGCCCCTCATGGAATACCTTGGGGTGTCTTCTTTCCAAAATGGTGTTATTTGTGGGGTGTTTGTACTGCCCTGGCATTCGAGGGTCTCGGCAATCATTACATGTATGGCCAGCATTAGGAGTTTCTGCTATTCTCCGTATATTGAGCATACGGGTAATGAGATTTTTTTTTTCCGTTCAGCCTCTGGGCTGAAAGAAAAAAATGAACGGCACAGATTTCTTCATTCGCATCGATCAATGTGGATGAAAAAATCTCTGCCAAAAAAAGAAAAAGGAGGGGAAAGGCGTCTGCCAGGACATAGGAGCTCCGCCCAACATCCATACCCACTTAGCTCGTATGCCCTGGCAAACCAGATTTATCCATTCACATCAATCAATGTGGATGAATAAATCATTGCCGGGATTTTTTATTTTTTTTATATATACAAAGTGTTTGCCAAAGCATATGAACACCGCCACCTCCTCAGCTCATATGCCTCGGCAAACGTATCTTTTACTGCAGAGGAGAAATCTCGTCTTGCAGCGCCGCATACACCAACTTGTGTGTAATCTGACAGCAGCGCAATGCTTCTGTCAGAATGCACATCAGTGCTGCAGCTGGTTCATCGGTTCGTCCACCTGGAAGGTAAACAAAAACAAAACAAAAAAGAAAAAACCAGGCCGCAACTCAATAAATTTTATTAACTTTATAATAACTTTTGAACAGAACATATAAACTTTTTTAAACTTTTTTAACTGAAGTTCACTTTTTTGCTTACCTTTTTTTTTTTTTTTACCTTTTATAGGACAAACCTCTCCTTCCCCATGGGACAATGTGCAAAGCGCAAATCGCCCAAAGATGTGGCGAAGTACATTATGCACTTTATCCCAGGTGAAAGGAGAGGTTTGCAGTAGCTGTGAGTGTAAGGGCCCTAATAGCCCTGTATACCTGTCCTGTGAGATGCAATCCCTATGCTAAGTGTACCTGAGTGTGATACTTCCGGAAACACTCTCCAAAGCATAGGGCAGGGTGGTCAGGACAGTCAGGACAGAAATAGCGGGTGTCATGCCTTATTCCACTCCTGCTACAGACACGACATCTTTTTTGGGGTGACGGTTGGGTTGAGGTACCAGGAACGACACTGGGAAAATGTCGCTCGTGTAGACGGCTAACTACACTGGTGGATGGGGCCACGGAACCTTCTGCATACAGGAGGTTCTCGATGATCTCTTCCTGAAATGTGAGGAAGGATCGTGTTCTCCCAGCCTTACTGTAGAGAACAAAACTATTGTACAGAGCCAATTGAATTAAATATACAGACACCTTCTTATACCAGCCTCTGGTGCGTCGGGAAACTAAATACGGAGACAACATCTGGTCATTGAAGTCCACCCCTCCCATGAGAAAATTATAGTCGTGGACACAGAGGGGCTTTTCAATGACACGGGTTGCTCGCTCAATTTGGATTGTCGTGTCTGCGTGAATGGAGGAGAGCATGTAAATGTCACGCTTGTCTCTCCATTTCACCGCGAGCAGTTCTTCATTACACAAGGCAGCCCTCTCCCCCCTTGCAAGATGGGTGGTAACGAGCCGTTGGGGGAAGCCCACGCGACTAGTTTGCGCGGTGCCACAGCAGCCAATCTGTTCTAGGAACAAATGCCTGAAGAGGGCCACACTTGTGTAGAAATTGTCCACATAAAGATGGTACCCCTTGCCAAATAAGGGTGACACCAAGTCCCAGACTGTCTTCCCACTGCTCCCCAGGTAGTCAGGGTAACCGACCAGCTCCAGGGTCTGATTTTCCCTCATAGATCCTAAATTTGTGGGTATAGCCTGTGGCCCTTTCACAGAGCTTATACAATTTGACCCCATATCGGGCACGCTTGCTTGGGATGTATTGTTTGAAGCCAAGGCGCCCGGTAAAATGTATTAGGAACTCGTCTATGCAGATGTTTTGCTCTGGGGTATACAAATCTGCAAATTTCTGGTTGAAGTGGTCTATGAGGAGCCGAATTTTGTGGAGCCGGTCAAAAGCTGGGTGGCCTCTGGGACGGGAGGTGGTGTTGTCACTAAAATGCAGGAAACGCAGGATGGCCTCAAATCGTGCCCTGGACATAGCAGCAGAAAACATGGGCATGTGATGAATCGGGTTCATGGACCAATATGACCGCAATTCATGCTTTTTGGTTAGACCCATATTGAGGAGAAGGCCCAGAAAAATTTTAATTTCGGAAACTTGGACTGGTTTCCACTGAAAAGGCTGGGCATAATAGCTTCCCGGGTTGGCGGATATAAATTGTGTGGCATACCGGTTTGTCTCTGCCACGACTAAGTCCAAGAGCTCCGCAGTCAAGAACAGCTCAAAAAATCCCAGGGCCGAACCGATCTGAGCCGTCTCAACCCGAACTCCAGACTGGGCGGTGAAAGGGGGAACTAATGGTGCGGCTGAAGTTGGTGACTGCCAATCAGGATTTGCCAGCACCTCAGGGACTCTAGGGGCTCTACGGGCCTGTCTGTGCGGTGGCTGCGACGGGGTAACTACTGCACGTGCCACCGTACCAGCTTCAACTGCCCTTCTGGTGCTCGCCACTTCACCATGTTGTACGGCAGTGCTGGTACTAGGTCCAGGGAGGGCTGCGCTGCTGGTGTATGCCTCACCACGTGATCCGACAGCGCCAGCCCCACTCTGCTGCTCTTGAAGCAGATCCTGCGTAACCTGTGGTCTAGCGTCACGGGGCCGGGTACGCCTGGTGCTATCAGGGACCTCCACCTACTCGTCCGAACTTTGGGTCAGAGTGCCACTGCTTTCTACAGTTTCATATTCTGACCCGCTAGATTTGTCAGATGAGGGTTCCCATTCCTCATCCGACTGGGTCAGAATCCTGTAGGCCTCTTCAGAAGAATACCCCCTGTTTGACATTTGGACTACTAAATTTAGGGGTATTCCCTGAGACTACCCAAGAAAAAAAGCAAGCCTGTCTTACAAAGGGGAGGCTAGCGAAGTACCAGAGGCCGCTGCGATTAATAAAAAATATCAAAACTGATTTTTTTATCGCCGCAGCGCTTGGAAAGTGATTGTGCAGTGATCAAAAAAATATATATTTTTTGTCACTGCGGTGGGGCGGGTGTGGGTGAACGCACGTGTGGGCGACCGATCAGGCCTGATCGGGCAAACACTGCGTTTTGGGTGGAGGGCGAACTAAGGTGACACTAATACAATTATAGATCTGACTGTGATCAGTTTTGATCACTTACAGATACTATAAAAGTACAAATGCTGATTAGCGATACGCTAAACAGCGAATAAGTGACTGCGGTGCGGTGGGCTGGGCGCTAAACAATCGCTAAACTACCTAACCAAGGGGCCTAAACTATCCTAAAACCTAACAGTCAATACCAGTGAAAAAAAAAAGTGACAGTTTACACTGATCTCTTTTTTCCTTTCACTAGGTGATTGACAGGGGTGATCAAGGGGTGATCAAGGGGTTAATTTGGGTGATGGGGGTGATCTGGGGCTAAGGTGTAGTGTTGGTGGGTACTCACAGTGATCTCTGCTCCTCTGCTGGAACCAACCGACAAAAAGGACCAGCAGAGGAGCAGACAAGCCATTTAACACATCATATTTACTAATATGATGTGTTATCTGGCTTGTGATTCGTTTTTTTGAAAATCGCCAACCTGCCAGCCAATGATCGTGGCTGGCAGGCTGGTGACGAACTTGTCCTCTAACTTTTGCCGGCCCGCGATGCGCATGCGCGGGCTGGCTTTGAGCGAAATCTTGCGTCTCGCGAGATGACGCGTATATGCGTGACTCTGCGCAGCGCTGCCGCCTCCGGAACGCGATCCTGCGTTAGGCGGTCCGGAGGCGGTTAAGATGTTATGAGCTCACGTACTAGGTAAGGAATGCCAGAGGGCGATAATGTCTCTGTATAGAAGATTTAGTAGTGTCAACGGTGTCTCCTACCTTGGTACGGCTGGACTCCTGTATCCTGGCTCACATGCAACAAAATGAGTGCTGTTAATAGGAGTAACTGAGGAATGATGGAATTCCACACAGATAATAGGGTCCAACTTGTCTTTACTTGATGTTATACTATGCAGCTTGTGATCCATACAATGTACAGCAATAGCCTAGAGTCCCAGCAGGTATTGGCAATATGTGGCAGGAATTTACATCTATTCTGTATCTGGTACATACGCCTATAGAATCTGGCAGGTATCTATCTTCTGCTCTGTCTGTCTTCTGCTTATAATGGGTCTGACTAGCTGTGGAGGTACTTATCTTCTCCTTGTATTTGGAA
Source organism: Bufo bufo (assembly GCF_905171765.1). Taxonomy (NCBI): domain Eukaryota; kingdom Metazoa; phylum Chordata; class Amphibia; order Anura; family Bufonidae; genus Bufo; species Bufo bufo. The sequence goes on from NC_053390.1 coordinate 233,424,121, forward strand.
TCTTTTACTTACAGGACTGCTCGCAGGGTATGGTGGTGGCTTCCTGGAGATCTGATAGTTCGTAGATGGCTGCTTCCTTGGTCTACCAGCTGAGGTAAGGGACTCAGGCTGGGAAGGTTGATATGGGGCCTCAGCAGAGCCTTGGATCCTTGGTTGGGGTCCCTGTTTCTGGGAGCTCCTATTAACACAGCCTACCCCAACAGGGGGGTGGCTCACACTAACTAGAACTTTCTTTCCTCCCCCTGAAATAGGATGTGGGAACATTCCACTCCTCCTTAGAAAGGGGGAAGCTAGCCTGGAATGGTCTATTCCAGTCTAGATCTATCAACTAGCTATGGTTAGCCTACATATTGCTGCCACCTGCTGGTGTACATGGAAATTACAGCAAATATATATAATACAAATGCAATGTCAGGTTTTACAGGATATTAACACATTTACACCTTAACATCATATAGCAGGGGGACAGAGATTTAGTGACATACTCTGGGATGTTACACAGTCGCGGCCTCTTCATCCACCTCTGGAGTGAAAGTGCCACCTGGCACCCCACAAACAGAGGATCTGCCAGCAGCACCAACACCTGGGTCACCAAGCATCTCCACAATGTCCCACGGAAGCGTTCAGCTCTCCATATCCCAAACGCTGGAGAGGAAGAGGAAGAACCCCCCTAACCACCCGCGATCCCTAGCCCTGAATGCCAGCATTTCTTACTTGCCTTTGAAATGCTGTCATTCCGTCTGGTGGAGACGGATAGTTTTAAAGGCCTTATGGCGGTGGCTGTCCCACAGTACTTCGTGCCCAGCCACCACTACTTTTCAAGGCGAGCCATCCTTTCCCTTCACAACCAACTAGGGGACAAAATCAGGTTTGCACTGCGCAACGCCATCTGTGGAAAGGTGCACCTGACTACGGATACGTGGACCAGTAAGCCCGGTCAGGGCCGTTATATCTCCATAACAGCACACTGGGTAAATGCAGTGGCAGCTGGGCCTGAGGCGGATAGCAGTTTGGCGCATGTCCTTCCACCACCGAGGATTGCAGGGCGCTTCAGTTTGCCTCCTGTTGCTTCCTACTCCTACTCCGCTTCCTCATCCTCTACCAGCTCCTCATCCGGTCAGCGTAACACCTTCACCACCAACTTCAGCACAGCCAGGGGTAAACGACAGCAGGCAGTTTTAAAACTTATCTGTTTGGGGGACAAACCCCACACCGCGCAGGAGCTGTGGACGGGCCTTGAACAACAGACCGATGAGTGGTTTGTGCCAGTCAGCCTCAAGCCTGGCCTGGTGGTGTGCGATAATGGGCGAAATCTCGTAGCAGCTCTGGGACTAGCCGGTTTGACGCACATCCCTTGCCTGGCGCATGTGCTGAATTTGGTGGTGCAGAGATTCCTTAAAAATTACCCCGACATGTCAGAGCTGCTGCATAAAGTGCGGGTCGGCTGTGCGCGCTTTCGGCGTTCTCACCCTGCTGCTGCTCGCCTGTCATCGCTGCAGCGTAACTTCGGCCTTCCCGCTCACCGCCTCATGTGCGACGTGCCCACAAGGTGGAACTCCACCTTGCACATGCTGGCCAGACTGTGCGAGCAGCAGCAGGCAGTAGTGGAGTTTCAGCTGCAGCACACACGGGTGAGTCACTCGGTGGAACAGCACCACTTCACCACCAATGACTGGGCCTCCATGCGAGACCTGTGTTCCTTGTTGCGCTGTTTCGAGTACTCCACCAACATGGCCAGTGCCGATAACGCCGTTCTCAGCGTTACTATCCCACTTCTATGCCTCCTTGAAAAAACTCTCCTGACAATGATGGAAGAGGATGTGGCACAGGAGGAGAAGGAGGAGGAAGAAGGATCATTTCGTAGGGTTTCCGGCCAGTCATTCCCAAGTGGCTCCGAGGGTGGGTTCCTGCACCCATAAACCCAAGGTACACAATTGTCCAGCCAGGGCACAGTTCTGGAGGATGAGGAGGTGGAGGATGAGGAGGAGGAGATGCAGGAGGAGGAACCATGTTCACAGCACCAAGACCAGCTCATGGCCATCACTGGTGCGTGGATGGGGGTATACAGATGACACATGATACACCTCCCACAGAGGACAACTTTTTGTTGCCTCTGGGCAGCCTTGTACACATGAGCGATTACATGCTGCAGTGTCTGCACAACGACTGCAGAGTTGCCCACATTCTAACTTGTGCTGATTACTGGGTGGCCACGCTGCTGGATCCCCATTACAAGGACAACAAACCGTCCTTAATTCCGTCACTGGAGCGTGATCGTAAGATGCGCGAGTACAATCGCACGCTGGTAGACGCGCTGCTGGTGGCATTCCCACCTGACAGTTGGGGCACAGTGGAAGCACAAGGCGAAGGCAGAGGACGAGGAAGAGGTCGCCAACGCAGCTGGGGCAACGCCAGCACCTCAGAAGGCAGGATTAGCATGGCCGACATGAGGAAAAGCTTTGTCAGCACGCCACAACCAGCACCACCAGCTGATATGGAACGTCTTAGCAGCAGGCAGCATTTCACCAACATAGTGGAGCAGTATGTGTGCACACGCCTACACGTACTGAATGACGGGTCTGCCCCCTTCAACTTCTGGGTCTCCAAATTGGGCACGTGGCCTGAGCTTGCCCTTTACGCCTTGGAGGTGCTGGCTTGCCCTGCAGCCAGTTTATTATCTGAACATGTGTTTAGCATGGCAGGGGGCGTCATCGCAGACAAGCGCAGCCGCCTGTCCATAGCCAACGTGGACAAGCTCACGTTCATTAAAATTAACCAGGCTTGGATTCCACAAGACTTGTCTGTACCTTGTGCAGAATAGACATTTATACCACCATCAAACATACATTCTTGTACTCAAGTCAAGTGCAATGATTCTTTGTTTCCTTTTTTTTTATTTGTCACAATATTTTGGGGGCTACCTACCCCAATAAAAAATAAAACATTGTTGGCTACCTCCTCCATTGCTGCCTCCACCTACAACACCACATTCACCGCCTCCTCAACCTCAGACTCCATATCGACCTCCTTCTCTGAGTTGCAGGTTAATAATTTGTAATTTTTAGTTATTTAATTTTATTTTAAGTTATTTCTCTATATACATTTGTTTGCAGAGCAGTTGCCATACTCTTAAGCATATTTTACTGCCTTTTACATCCCTCTAGCCTTTTCAAGGACTATTTTAGAGCCATTTAAAAGCAAAAAAGTGCCAATTTTAGTGCCCTAAATTAAAAAAAAATCTTATTTTCAATTGTCGGGTGACATTTTACCATTTTTGGCGTATACAAAGCCCTGCTGATCCTGGGTGACTTGGGCGTAAATCTCTCAAAATCTTCTGTTCTATTGCTGGGTGACATGAACCCCTTTTGCTGTGAATGAACCCCTGCTGTGCCTGGGTGACAGGGGCCTAAATCTCTCAAAATCCTCTGTTATATTACTGGGTGACATGAACCCCCTTTAGCCGTGAATAAATCCCTGCTGTGCCTGGGTGACAGGGGCCTAAATCTCTCAAAATCCTCTGTTCTATTGCTGGGTGACATGAACCACCTTTTGCCGTGAATGAACCCCTGCTGTGCCTGGGTGACAGGGGCCTAAATCTCTCAAAATCCTCTGTTATATTACTGGGTGACATGAACCCACTTTTGCCGTGAATGAACCCCTGCTGTGCCTGGGTGACAGGGGCCTAAATCTCTCAAAATCCTCTGTTCTATTGCTGTATGACATGAACCCCCTTTTGCCGTGAATGAACCCCTGCTGTGCTTGGGTGACAGAGAGACACCAAGGATACTGTCGTCAGGTTGCAAGAGATCCAAGTAAATTCACATACGTTCATTGCTAGCCTCGATGTTGAGACACTATACACGAGCATCCAACACCATTTAGGAATAAAAGCAGTTCAACACTACTTGAATACTAAAGGAACACAGTATCACGAGCACAATGAGTTTGTTATTTCACTATTAAAGTTTTTGTTGGAGCACAATTATTTTATGTTTAATGGCAAATATTATTTACAGACCACAGGAACCACTATGGGCACGACCTGTGCACCTAGTTTTGCTAATTTGTTTTTAGGGTGGTGGGAAGATAGAATAGTCTTCACTGACACTATGAATAGTTACACACAGTACATATTATTTTGGGGTCGTTATATTGACGATATTTTAATTTTTTGGGATGACACTGAAGCACAATTTCACCAATTTGTTAGTCAACTCAATGACAACCAAATTGATATGAAATTTACAGCTGAAATACACAAGAGCACTCTTAATTTTTTGGATCTCAAACTCACCTTGCAACCTGACGGCAGTATCCAAACTGAAATATATCGCAAACCAACGTCCACAAATAACTTGCTACACTGGCAAAGCTTCCACCCTGATCCCCTGAAGAAGGGAATTCCTGTGGGGCAGTATCTTAGGGCCAGGCGGAACTGCTCCACAGAGGAGGCATTCGAAAAAGAATGCAGTACACTCTATTCACGATTTTATGATAGAGGCTATTCCAAGAAATGCCTTCATAGAGCGTACAATAAAGCAAAAAAGGTAGCAAGATTGGACCTATTGACAGGTAGACCCCAACAACAAGGAGAGAAAATCATACGCTGCATAGGAACCTATGACACAGAACATAGAGCTATACAACAAGTTATGAGACGACATTGGCATATTCTGCAAGCCGGCACCGATTTACAACATGTGATACCAAGGTATCCAGCAGTAACATATAGAAGAGGACGCAATTTGAGAGAGGTGCTAGTCCATAGCCACTATCAACCCCACAGAACAGCTATGAAAACCACCTGGCTGAACCACAAGGGATCATATCCCTGTGGGGACTGTACCTTTTGTGGTCGAATGAAAGTGACAAAAACATTCATAAATCCAACGAATGGAAAGAACTACGAAATAAGAGACTACATCAACTGCAAGACAAAAGGAGTCGTGTATGTCATAAAATGCGAATGTCCCAAATTATATGTTGGTAAGACTACTCAGGAATAAAGAAGGCGAATCTCGAGACACCTGAGCAGCATCAATACGGGAGAAGACACCAGCCTAGCCAGACACATGAGAGAGAAGCACAGAGGTAAAAGTACAGATTTAAAATTTTGGGGACTGATGAGGGTAAAATCAGGCCCACGAAAAGGAGATATAGACAAAAAACTCCAACAGGAGGAGACAAAATGGATTTACCTGCTCGACAGTCTGCCTCCAAAGGGCCTGAATGAAGGGTTTACATATTCGTCCTTCCTGTAGATATGAACCCCCACCTAAGGGAAAAAAAGTGAAAAATTAAAACACTAATAATATGTCTAACAATAAAGAAAATTTATACAATAAAATGGAGCAACCTACTGGATGGCAGACCTAGGAATAATGAAAAAATAATATGAAAATGAAGGGGACCTCTTTTGAGGAAAAACTGTCTAATTGGAAGCTTGGAGGAATTGGTAGGCCGAAACATGGATCCCAATAGAGGTTAAACAGCAAGTGGCTTACTAATACCACAAATCTATCCTGTAAGTCGGGACGTGAGTATGATGAACCCAATGGAGGCTAGGAAACATATAGCTCATCAATATGAAAATCTGTCCATAAGGCTGCAGAATAATGACTGTGACCAACAATTATATACAAGCAAAAGAATCTGACAGTACTTGGCATATATAAGGGATCAAGATGCAGTTCATATATAGACTAGGATAAATGTCTAGAGCAAAAAATTGTATAATCAAGATATAGGGACATCTATTTTGATAGACCCAAACCCATGACTCCAGATATCTCCATTCAAAAATCAGTATCACTGTCAGTAAGCTCTATGGGATCCAATATAATTGGGGAGAGGGTAATAACACAGAGAACACTAAAATTAGGCAATGATATCAGAGATATGAAGATAAAACGGAGGATGGATACCCAGCCCACATGTGGGATTCTGGGATTATTGCGGATTTATTATAAATAATTACATACTGTAATATACATAGAAGTATTCTCAAGTCTGCACTATTCCATAGATTGACGCCTAAACTCTGCAAACTTACCTAGACAGAAAGAGGGTCATCCTGGTGGCTAAGGGATTAGATATGCGCGGTGATGAGCGCTGAACTTGACAGCGAAAATACAGAAGAAAAACAGCAAATCATGAGGATATGCGCAGATGCAGGGCTAACATATAAGGCCACAGTAACCGTAATGACATGCGCCCGGACATTGACAACTTACATAAGTGGAGAAATCTGGATAGATGCGGGAACCAAAGGATCGGCAGTTCCAGAAACCAAGTCCCAGGGCATGCGCCGTTACAAGTGCAGCATTGGGAATTGGAGCGCTGGGAAGTCGACAAGCATGCGCAGCAAGGTGGACCTCAAAAATAAAAGTTGAAGTCCCTGGGCATGCACCGTGAAATCGGAGCGCAGATGAATCAAGTCGACAGACATGCGTAGAAAACTGGCCGTAAAAAAAGCCTAAGTTCCAGAGCATGCGCCATGAGAAGCGAAGTATGATGAATCCTAAGCGCTGGGAACAAAGTCTATAGGCATAGTAGGGTGGACGTTGAAAAAATCTAAGTCCACAGTACATGCGCGGCGCAATCCCATGACGTTAGGTGAACCAGCAGTTCGAACGTTGGTAGGCGGAGCCAGTGGGAGGAAGCAGCCCCTGCACGCCACCTATCAGTCCCCAATTAGAGGTCCCAATCACGCCCACAGGCGGAACGCATACCGATGACATCACAAACAAAGGTTTTACAAGCCACTCGGGAGGAGACACGCTCACACTCTGCCCTAACCCCTGAAGACGCCGGTCACGGCGAAACATGTTGGGGGGCAGCGTGAGGCTTCAATTTTAATACAGTGCATGTTGCAGCCCCAAGTAGCATAAGGGGAATTGTAACACTGAACCCATACTGTGCTGGCAGCACACAGCCAGCCAAGCAGTAGTGATTTGTACCCTGCACCAAGTAAGGTGGCGGTGTATAACCCTATAGCAAACCGAACAGATGAGTAAGGACTGCGATGCACTGGAATTTTAATATCTAGTTAAGTTAGAAGTAATACTATTAAAAGTATATCAATAAAAGTTAAGTATTAGGTATATGAGTAGGTGCTGGATTAATAGGTGTAAATCAGTCCTTTGGACATTAGTAATTATTAGTTTTGTGTAAAAACACTGTATCCAGTACTAAGGGAAAGTTTAGTTTACTTGGGTGACAGGGGCTTAAATCTCTCAAAATCCTCTGTTCTATTGCTGGGTGACAAGAACCCACTTTTGCCGTGAATGAACCCCTGCTCTGCATTGCTGACAGGGAACTAAATTTAGTGAAAACATCTGTTACTGATCGGAAGATGCGCGACTACAAGCGCACGCTGCTGGTGGCATTCCCACCTGACAGCGGGGGCACAGTGGAAGCACAAGGCGAAGGCAGAGGAGGAGGAAGAGGTCGCCAACGCAGCTGGGGCACCACCAGCACCTGAGAAGGCAGGGTTAGCATGGCCAAAATGTGGAAAAGCTTTGTCAGCCTTGGAGGTGCTGACCTGCCCTGCAGCCAGTGTATAGTGTGAACGTGTGTTTAGCATGGCAGAGAGCATTATCACAGGCCGCAGCCAATGTGGACCAGCTTACGTTTATTAAAATGAACCAGGCATGGATCCCACAGAACTTGTCCGTACCTTGTGCAGAATAGACATTTATACTAGCCTCAACCATCTATTCTTGTACTCAAGTGCACTTATTCTTTGTTTTATTTTGTTATATGTCCCAATATTTTGGGGGATTCCCCAATTTAAAAAAAAAAAAAACACAATTCAGTGTTGGCTACCTATTCCTCCTTCCCAGCCGCTTCCACCTACACTGCCACGTCAACCTACATCGCCACATCCACCGCCTCCTCAACCTCCTACTCCTAGATCCAGATTGTTATTTTAAATTTTTTTGTATTGTATGTTATTTTAAGTCATTTCCCTATCCACATTTGTTTGCAGAACAGTTGCCATGCTCTTAAGCACATTTTGATGCCTTTTGCGGCCCTCTAGCCCTTTCCAGGACTATTTTAGAGCCATTTTAGTGCCCAAAAGTTTGGGTCCCCATTGACTTCAATGGGGTTCGGGGTCAAGTTCGGGTCAAGTTCAGGTCCCGAACCCGAACTTTTTTTTCAAGTTCGGCCGAACTCGTCGAACCCGAACATCCAGGTGTCCGCTCAATTATACTAAAAAAACTGAAACACATTGCATAAATAGCAATTATCTGCTTTCTTAGGCCCCAAGTTGCCATATTTAACCACCTCAGCCCCCAGTGCTTAAACACCCTGAAAGACCAGGCCACTTTTTACACTTCTGACCTACACTACTTTCACCATTTATTGCTCGGTCATGCAACTTACCACCCAAATGAATTTTACCTCCTTTTCTTCTCACTAATAGAGCTTTCATTTGGTGGTATTTCATTGCTGCTGACATTTTTACTTTTTTTGTTATTAATCGAAATTTAACGATTTTTTTGCAAAAAAATGACATTTTTCACTTTCAGTTGTAAAATTTTGCAAAAAAAACGACATCCATATAGAAATTTTGCTCTAAATTTATAGTTCTACATGTCTTTGATAAAAAAAAAATGTTTGGGTAAAAAAAAAATGGTTTGGGTAAAAGTTATAGCGTTTACAAACTATGGTACAAAAATGTGAATTTCCGCTTTTTGAAGCAGCTCTGACTTTCTGAGCACCTGTCATGTTTCCTGAGGTTCTATAATGCCCAGACAGTACAAACACCCCACAAATGACCCCATTTCTGAAAGTACACACACTAAGGTATTCACTGATGGGCATAGTGAGTTCATAGAACTTTTTATTTTTTGTCACAAGTTAGCGGAAAATTATGATTTTTTTTTTTTTTTTTTTTTTTTCTTACAAAGTCTCATATTCCACTAACTTGTGACAAAAAATAAAAAGTTCTATGAACTCACTATGCCCATCAGCGAATACCTTGGGGTCTCTTCTTTCCAAAATGGGGTCACTTGTGGGGAAGTTATACTGCCCTGGCATTCTAGGGGCCCAAATGTGTGGTAAGGAGTTTGAAATCAAATTCTGTAAAAAATGACCAGTGAAATCCGAAAGGTGCTCTTTGGAATATGGGCCCCTTTGCCCACCTAGGCTGCAAAAAAGTGTCACACATCTGGTATCTCCGTACTCAGGAGAAGGTGGGGAATGTGTTTTGGGGTGTCATTTTATATATACCCATGCTGGGTGAGAGAAATATCTTGGCAAAAGACAACTTTTCCCATTTTTTTATACAAAGTTGTCATTTGACCAAGATATTTATCTCACCCAGCATGGGTATATGTAAAAAGACACCCCAAAACACATTCCTCAACTTCTCCTGAGTACGGGGATACCAGATGTGTGACACTTTTTTGCAGCCTAGGTGGGCAAAGGGGCCCATATTCCAAAGAGCACCTTTCGGATTTCACTCCTCATTTTTTCCTGAATTTGGTTTCAAACTCCTTACCACACATTTGGGCCCCTAGAATACCAGGGCAGTATAACTACCCCACAAGTGACCCCATTTTGGAAAGAAGACACCCCAAGGTATTCCGTGAGGGGCATGGCGAGTTCCTAGAATTTTTTATTTTTTGTCACAAGTTAGTGGAAAATGATGATTTTTTTTTTTATTTTTTTTTTTCATACAAAGTCTCATATTCCACAAACTTGTGACAAAAAATAAAAACTTCCATGAACTCACTATGCCCATCAGCGAATACCTTGGGGTCTCTTCTTTCCAAAATGGGGTCACTTGTGGGGTAGTTATACTGCCCTGGCATTCTAGGGGCCCAAATGTGTGGTAAGTAGGTAAATGACCTGTGAAATCCGAAAGGTGCTCTTTGGAATGTGGGCCCCTTTGCCCACCTAGGCTGCAAAAAAGTGTCACACATCTGGTATCTCTGTATTCAGGAGAAGTTGAGGAATGTGTTTTGGGGTGTCTTTTTACATATACCCATGCTGGGTGAGATAAATATCTTGGTCAAATGCCAACTTTGTATAAAAAAATGGGAAAAGTTGTCTTTTGCCAAGATATTTCTCTCACCCAGCATGGGTATATGTAAAATGACACCCCAAAACACATTCCCCAACTTCTCCCGATTACGGAGATACCAGATGTGTGACACTTTTTTGCAGCCTAGGTGGGCAAAGGGGCCCATATTCAAAAGAGCACCTTTCGGATTTCACAGGTCATTTTTTACAGAATTTGATTTCAAACTCCTTACCACACATTTGGGCCCCTAGAATGCCAGGGCAGTATAACTACCCCACAAGTGACCCCATTTTGGAAAGAAGAGACCCCAAGGTATTCGCTGATGGGCATAGTGAGTTCATGGAACTTTTTATTTTTTGTCACAAGTTAGTGGAATATGAGACTTTGTATGAAAAAAAAAAAAAAAAAAATCATCATTTTCCACTAACTTGTGACAAAAAATAAAAAATTCTAGGAACTCGCCATGCCCCTCACGGAATACCTTGGGGTGTCTTCTTTCCAAAATGGGGTCACTTGTGGGGTAGTTATACTGCCCTGGCATTTTCCAGGGGCCCTAATGTGTGGTAAGTAGGTAAATGACCTGTGAAATCCTAAAGGTGCTCTTTGGAATATGGGCCCCTTTGCCCACCTAGGCTGCAAAAAAGTGTCACACATGTGGTATCGCCGTATTCAGGAGAAGTTGGGGAATGTGTTTTGGGGTGTCATTTTACATATACCCATGCTGGGTGAGAGAAATATCTTGGCAAAAGACAACTTTTCCCATTTTTTTATACAAAGTTGGCATTTGACCAAGATATTTCTCTCACCCAGCATGGGTATATGTAAAATGACACCCCAAAACACATTCCCCAACTTCTCCTGAGTACGGCGATACCAGATGTGTGACACTTTTTTGCAGCCTAGATGCGCAAAGGTGCCCAAATTCCTTTTAGGAGGGCATTTTTAGACATTTGGATACCAGACTTCTTCTCACGCTTTGGGGCCCCTAGAATGCCAGAGCAGTATAAATACCCCACATGTGACCCCATTTTGGAAAGAAGACACCCCAAGGTATTCAATGAGGGGCATGGCGAGTTCATAGAAATTTTTTTTTTTTGGCACAAGTTAGCGGAAATTGATATTTTTAATTTTTTTCTCACAAAGTCTCCCGTTCCGCTAACTTGGGACAAAAATTTCAATCTTTCATGGACTCAATATGCCCCTCACGGAATACCTGGGGGTGTCTTCTTTCCGAAATGGGGTCACATGTGGGGTATTTATACTGCCCTGGCATTCTAGGGGCCCTAAAGCGTGAGAAGAAGTCTGGAATATAAATGTCTAAAAAATTTTACGCATTTGGATTCCGTGAGGGGTATGGTGAGTTCATGTGAGATTTTATTTTTTGACACAAGTTAGTGGAATATGAGACTTTGTAAGAAAAAAAAAATAAATTCTGCTAACTTGGGCCAAAAAAATATCTGAATGGAGCCTTACAGAGGGGTGATCAATGACAGGGGGGTGATCAATGACAGGGGGGTGATCAATGACAGGGGGGGTGATCAATGACAGGGGGGTTGATCAATGACAGGGGGGTGATCAGGGAGTCTATATGGGGTGATCACCACAGTCATTGATCACGCCCCTGTAAGGCTTCATTCAGACGTCCGGATGCGTTTTGCGGATCCGATCCATCTATCAGTGCATCCGTAAAAATCATGCGGACATCTGAATGGAGCTTTACAGGGGGGTAATCAATGACAGGGGGGTGATCAGGGAGTCTATATGGGGTGATCACCACAGTCATTGATCACTCCCCTGTAAGGCTTCATTCAGACGTCCGGATGCGTTTTGCGGATCGGATCCATCTATCAGTGCATCCGTAAAAATCATGCGGACATCTGAATGGAGCTTTACAGGGGGGTGATCAGGGAGTCTATATGGGGTGATCACCACAGTCATTGATCACGCCCCTGTAAGGCTTCATTCAGACGTCCGGATGCGTTTTGCGGATCGGATCCATCTATCAGTGCATCCGTAAAAATCATGCGGACATCTGAATGGAGCTTTACAGGGGGTTGATCAATGACAGGGGTGTAATCAATGACAGGGGGGGTGATCAGGGAGTCTATATGGGGTGATAACCACAGTCATTGATCACGCCCCTGTAAGGCTTCATTCAGACGTCCGGATGCGTTTTGCGGATCCGATCCATCTATCAGTGGATCCGTAAAAATCATGCGGACATCTGAATGGAGCTTTACAGGGGGGTAATCAATGACAGGGGGGTGATCAATGACAGGGGGGTGATCAGGGAGTCTATATGGGGTGATCAGGGGTGATCAGGGGCTAATAAGGGGTTAATAAGTGACGGGGGGGGGGGTGTAGTGTAGTGTAGTGGTGCTTGGTGGGACTTTACTGAGCTACCTGTGTCCTCTGGTGGTCGATCCAAACAAAGGGGACCACCAGAGGACCAGGTAGCAGGTATATTAGACGCTGTTATCAAAACAGCGTCTAATATACCTGTTAGGGGTTAAAAAAAACACATCTCCAGCCTGCCAGCGAACGATCGCCGCTGGCAGGCTGGAGATCAACTCTCTTACCTTCCGTTCCTGTGAGCGCGCGCGCCTGTGTGCGCGCGTTCACAGGAAATCTCGCCCATCGCGAGATGACGCATATATGCGTGACTCTGCGCAGGGCTGCCACCTCCGGAACGCGATCCTGCGTTAGGCGGTCCGGAGGTGGTTAATCATTGTACCCCATGGTCTTGTCACAGGGCTGGGAGATGGAACAACAAAGGGAGCAGAACCAATTTGCCTTGGCAAACCCAAAGTTATTCTTAATTATTAAACATCAAATTGAGCCTCCACCTTTTGTTTAGATCCCATAGATGCATTGATTACTACTGACTTCAGAAACAAAGGAGTTAAGCTTTCAAGATCATAAGTGAGTACATACTAGATATTTGATCAGTTATTTCCATCAGTGATTGTGAGCCAAAACCTGTAGTGAAGCCTACTCAGAGTTAAGGTATAATGGAATGATTTGCACTCAGTGTTTTTGACTAGAGATCTTGCAAACATAAAATTTTCCGTTCGCGAACGGCAAACGCGGACTTCGGCGAGTGTTCGCGAGCGGGCGAACCGGGCGAACCGCCATAGACTTCAATAGACAGGCGAATTTTAAATCCCACAGGGACTCTTTCTAGTGATGGAAAAGTTGTTTCAAGGGGACTAACACCTGGACTGTGGCATGCCGGAGGGGGATCCATGGCAAAACTCCCATGGAAAATTACGTAGTTGACGCAGAGTGTGGTAAGTTGAATTAACAATGCGATTAATATAACCTCCATTAATCGCATTGCGAATTCAACTTAGAGCTAAGTTCCTAATGGTTGTATTGCTAGAATTGACGAATATAACGAATATAGCACTATATTCTCAATCTTCGTTATATTCTAGCAATACAACCATTAGGAACCCAGCTCTAAGTTGAATTCGCAATGCGATTAATATAACCTGCATTAATCGCATTGCGAATTCAACTTAGAGCCAAGTTCCTAATGGTTGTATTGCTAGAATTGATGAATATAACGAATATAGCACTATATTCTCAATCTTCGTTATATTCTAGCAATACAACCATTAGGAACCCAGCTCTAAGTTGAATTCGCAATGCGATTAATTTAACCTGTATTAATCGCATTGCGATTACAACTTAGTCAAATTTGTGACATTGCAGCTTCAGAATGAATCTAAGATGGATGCTGTCCTTTTTGATAGGAGGTGGGAGGGTCTGGGAGGGAGGGTATGTTGCTGATTGGATGGAATGTGTCAAAGTTTGCTCAATGATGATGTATAGGGGGCGGACCGAACATCGCATATGTTCGCCCGCCGCGGCGAACGCGAACAAGCTATGTTCGCCGGGAACTGTTCGCCGGCAAATAGTTCGGGACATCTCTATTTTTGACCCAGATCTGGTTTTGGCTCACAATAACTGTTGGAAATAACTGACCAAATAACTGAAGTGTGAACTCAACCTAATCTCCAATCTCAGCCATTGCCATGAGGATTGCCCCCCCCCCCCCCCCGAGCTGGCAGCGCAGTCCTGGTGAAAAGTGGGTGGTGGCGACGGCAGGGCACAGAGAGATAAGCGCTTCCATTGTGGAAGCGCTCATCTCCATAGTCATCTGTATCGCCGTCCTCAGGACAGCGATACAGATGGCTGTGCTGCGGTGGGGCAGGGGAGCGAGACGCGTGTCCTTTCCCTGTTCCTCTGATAGGCTGCCGACACTAGGCCGGCAGCCTATCGGAGGCCGGTGCAGGTGGCACGATGACGTCATCGCACCGCCTGAGCCGTACAGCGCAGGGCACAGGCCGGAGGAGGCCTGCATCGCATTGCTGACATGGAGGTAAGTATAACAGTTTTTTTTTAAATATGTTCAATACTTGTTACTGGCACATGATTGGGGGGACTCTTGTTATTGGCACATGATGGGGGGCTCTTGTTACTGGCACATGATGGGGGGGGCTCTTGTTACTGGCACATGATGGGGGGGGCTCTTATTACTGGCACATGATGTGGGGGTGCTCTTGTTACTGACACATAATTGGGGGTGTTCGTGTTACTGGCACATGATTGGGGGGGCTCTTGTTACTGGCACATGATTTGGGGGCATCTATGGGGGCACATCTTACTGGCAGATGATTGGGGGGCATCTATGGGGGCACATTTTACTGGCACATTATTGGGGGGCATTTATGGGGGCACTTATTACTGCCACATTATTGGTGGGCACTGTAGGGGCATCTACTGAGGCCACAAAGAAGGGGTATTTTATATGGGGGGCTCTGTACAGTAGCATTTTATACTGGGACACATTATAGTGGGTACTATGGGGAAGGGGGAGAGGAGTACTATTGGGTCATCTACGGGGGCACTGAGAAGGGGTATTTTATACTTTCAAATAATGGGGGACACTGAGGGCATCTACTGGGGCACTATACATGGGGCATTTTATACTGGTACATTATGGGGGGCACTAGGAGAAAAGGGGGAGAGGAGCACTATGGGGGCATTTACTGGGGGCACTATATAGGGGTATTTTATACTGGGACATTATGGGGGCACTATGGGGAAATTAGCTCAAAAGGGGGTATTACAAGGGGGTATTCTTTGCACTGTCACATTATAATGAGAATTATTTCTACTGGGGGGGGGGGCATTATGATGGGCTTTATTACTCCCCCATGGTATGAGCCCCCTAGTAGCAGCACCAGCCTCTCCCTGCTCTGCTATCCCTCTGCCCCTTCTACAAATCGTTAACATGAAATCTTTCTCATTAGGATAAAGCACAACATCAGGTCCACCGAGCCCCCCAGCCAAAGTGTTGAAGTGGTGTCCAAGATCCCCAAGGGCCAAGCCAAGTAATTGTAAGTTTTCATGTGAAACATGTATGTTATACACATATAGCATACACTGTGCCACACAATATAAAGTATACCTTTACACTGTGTAGTCTGTTATATAAGCACCACATTATTTTCTGTCCGCCGCCACAAAACAATCTGGAAGTGTCCCTCCCGAGACCAGGCTCTGGATCCGCCACTGCCTACTACAGGTGACCGTTAACCTCCATAACTATGGCACATATTTAGAGCGCTGATCAGGGGCGTAGCTAAAGGCTCATGGGCCCTGGTGCAAGAGTTCAGCTGAGCCCTCTTCCCTCAGTGTTTTGTGGCCTGGGGCAAGGAAGCACATAGCCTTCGTGCTACCTGAGGTAAAAATTTTAACATTACCTCTGCACCCCCTATAGCTACGCCTCTTGCGCTGATCCTAAACAGCAACATTTAATCTCAATAGGCTGTGCGTGGACCTGTTATTGCCTACCACATCTATGCTTTTTGCTTAAGGCCTCTTTCACATTACCCTTTCTATTTTCCGTTTTGCGGGCCGTTTTTTGCGTTCCGTATACGGTCCGTATACGGAACCATTCATTTCAATGGTTCCGCAAAAAAACGGAATGTACTCCATATGCATTCCGTTTCCGTTTTTCCGTTCCGTTGAAAGATAGAACATGTCCTATTATTGCCCCCAAATCACGTTCCGTGGCTCCATTCAAATCAATGGGTCCGCAAAAAAAAGGAACACATACGGAAATGCATACGTATGTCTTCCGTATCTATTCCGTTTTTGCAGAACCATCTATTGAAAATGTTATGCCCAGCCCAATTTTTTCTATGTAATTACTGTATACTGTATATGCCATACGGAAAAACGGAATGGAACAACGGAATGGAAACGGAAACACAATGGAAACACAACGGAAACACAACGGAAACAAAAAACGGAATAACGGATTTGTGAAAAACGGACCGCAAAACACTGAAATAGCCATAAGGTAGTGTGAAAGAGGCCTTAACTTTAATAATTTAATTTATTTTCATTTTGAGGGATATCTTTTCCATTCACACGTCTGCAAAATGGGTCTGCATCCGTTCCGCAATTTTGCGGAATGGGTGCAGCCCCATTCATTTTCAATGGGGCCGGAATGTGCTGTCCGCAACCGCATTTGCGGATCCGCATCCGCATTTGCAGATTCGCACTTCCGCATCCGTGCTTCCGTTTCTGCAAAAAAATAGAACATGTCCTATTCTTGTCCGCAATTGCAGACAAGATTAGGCATTTTCTATAATAGTGCTGGCGATGTGCGGTGTCCTTGTTTTGCGGATCCGCAAAACACTTATGGACGTGTGAATGGACCCTCATTTTATCTTTATGTAAATTCTAATGGATTGCCTTCCTTGTACAATATTATAATACACTTTCTATGTTAGAAAGTATATTATAGTGCATTTGTATTGTGCAGCAAATAATTTCCACTGGTGTGATATACCAGTCGCCCCCCAAAAAAACTGATTGAAGCGGGGTGTTATATACCAATATACTTTCTTTATAGTGCATTTGGGTACTGTATAGTGCATTTGCGCATGCGCATACGCGAAGATTATATTCCCAATATTTTGCATTGAAAAAAATAATGAATGGAGATCGCAAATTTGAATAATACATCTGGTATGTCACTGTCCATGTTGTGGGACTATTTGTGCACTTCTAGTAATTATTTCTTGGCTGCAAATATGAGCTAAAGGTTTTTCAGGTTCACCTGCCATTAAAATGAATGGGACCCGCCGCAAACTTGCGGCTCGCAAACATTTGATCGCGTTCGCGAACCGTCCCAGCAGATGTTTGTCCATCACTAGTCACCACTACAACAAGCCACTTTGTGAAATTTCCTCCCTCACAGATATTCCATGAACAATTATGAGTGGTTTTATTGTAAAATGGAGGTGTTTACAAACCACAGCAACTTAGTTAAGAAGTGGCATATCATGTAAAGTTACAGAGCTGGCTCGCTGAGTGCTGAGGCAGATAGGGGGTCATTTATTAAAACCGGTGTTTTAGACGCAGGTCTTAATACCCTATTTTGTAAGCCTCTTTTAGCCCCACTCTTTCCCTTCCCAAGCCCCATTTTAGACCTGCCATGAGCGGGGAAAAGTCACAAATTGCTGGTCAAATAACCTTTGCGCCGTAATCTGTGACAGATATATGCCAAAAGTTGCGTTTATCTGATTGTAAATGACCTCCATAGTGCATAAAAGCCGACAATACATCAGAACAAAAACTTTGCATCAGGAGATTTACAGCATGGGTTTCCATGGCTGAGCAGCTACTGTACCTGCAAGCCTTCCTTCACCAACCACAATACCAAGCTTTGGATAGTGTGGAGCAAAGCACACCATCACTGGACTCTGGGTAGTGGATATGTGTTCAGTGGAGTGAGAAACCACACCTCTCTATCTGCCAGGCTGATGGACGAGTCTGAGTTTTGTGTCTTTCAGGAGAACATTATCTGCCTGATTGAATTGTGCCAGCTGTAAAGTTTGGTGAAGAAGGGATAAGGGCTCTTTCACACCTGCGTTATTGTCTTCCGGCATAGAGTTCCGTCGTCGGGGCTCTATGCCGGAAGAATCCTGATCAGGATTATCCTAATGCATTCTGAATGGAGAGTAATCCGTTCAGGATGCATCAGGATGTCTTCAGTTCCGGTACGGAACGTTTGTTGGCCGGAGAAAATACCGCAGCATGCTGCGCTTTTTGCTCCGGCCAAAAATCCGAAACACTTGCCGCAAGGCCGGATCCGGAATTAATGCCCATTGAAAGGCATTGATCCGGATCCGGCCTTAAGCTAAACGTCGTTTCGGCGCATTGCCGGAGCCGACATTTAGCTTTTTCAGAGTGGTTACCATGGCTGCCGGGACGCTAAAGTCCTGACAGCCATGGTAAGTGTAGCGGGGAGCGGGGGAGCAGTGTACTTACCGTCCGTGCGGCTCCCCGGGCGCTCCAGAGTGACGTCAGGGCGCCCCAAGAGCATGGATCACGTGATCGCATGGATCACGTCATCCATGCGCATGGGGCGCTCTGACGTCATTCTGGAGCGCCCCGGGAGCCGCACGGACTGTAAGTATACTGCTCCCCCGCTCCCCGCTCCTACTATGGCAACCAGGACTTTAATAGTGTCCTGGGTGCCATAGTAACACTGAAAGCATTTGGAAGACGGTTCCGTCTTCAAATGCTTTCAGTACACTTGCGTTTTTCCGGATCCGGCAGGCACCTCCGGCAACGGAAGTGCATGCCGGATCCCAACAACGCAAGTGTGAAAGAGGCCTTAGGCTATGGGGTTATGTGGCAAATGCTGCAAAGTAAGAATGCTTAAAAACATGTGCTAATACTTATTTTTATCGATTAACAAAATGCAATGTGAAAGAACAAGAGAAATCTAAATCAAATCAATATTTTGTCTTTAAAATAGCATCACTTCTTGTAGGTACTTGCACACAGTTTTTAAAGGAACTCAGGAGGGAGCGTGTTCCAAACATCTTGGAGAGCTAACCACAGATCTTCTGTGGATGTTGGTTTGCTCAGATCCTTCTGTCTCTTCATGTAATCCTAGACAGACTCAATGATGTTGAGATCAGAGCTCTGTGGGGGCCATATCACAATTTCTAGGACACCTTGTCCTTCTTTACATTGAAGATTGTTCTTAATGATATTGGCTGTGTGTTTGAAGTTGTTTTTCTGCTGCAGAATAAATTTGGTACTAATAAGGTTCTTCCCTGATTGTATTTTATAATGGATAAGTATATGCCTGTAGTCCACAGCATTGAAGACACCATTAATCCTGACCAAATCTCCCACACTCCATTTACTGAAAACAGTGTAGCCGATAAAAGACATTTGATGCTTACATTCCTTTAAAATTAAAAGCTATCAAGCAGTGCTATCAGCGCAGGAATGGCAGAAACCATTGGCACCTAGGTATACCTAAGTACTGGTCAGAAAAGTCTGGCCAGATGTGGTCTCTATAGAAGAATGAAAAAGCCATAACTTTTATGTGGAAACAAGGTCAAGTGACTCAATTATTACACGAAAACATGGAGACTGGGGTGCTGAAAACTAGTAGCAGGTGCTGTGGACTAAGTCAAAATTTTAAATATTTGGCTGCAACAGAAGGCAGTTTGTTCGCTGAAGGGCTGGAGTGTCTGCAGGCAAAAGCATGGTGAAGGTTTCCGGTGATTTGCCATGATGGCCATTTTTCTTTGCATGGATTTCTCCACCAACTAAAGAACTACCAGACTCACATCCACAAGCTTTCAAATGCGCTGATTGGCTGTTCAACAGTGTCTCTGTACATAAAGTGCAGTACTTCATGTTCAGTGCCAGGATAAGCTGCTCTTTTTGACCAAGTTTGGGTGGTTCCACTATACTATTTTGGTGCATTACTGTGTGTGTACTGCACAGATCTTGTGCTCTACATAGGAAGTGATTTTAAGCATCCAAAATATTTTAGCTAGCTTTATCTGTATGGGTCTCTGCTTAATTTTTTTTTTTATATTTATTTTCTTATTTTGACATTTTGGGGGCTTCGAAGCCAGTTACTAGATTTCATAGTCATGGTCTTAATTTGTAATTAAGGGTTGAGTGAATAGAAGTATCTGAAGTGGACTTTGGTCCGAATTTCAGGGAAAATTTGATTTGCTGTGAAGCCGAATTTCCTCGTGCTTCACAGAACAAATCAATTTTCTGTGAAACTTGCAGACTTGTGTGTTCTTTTTACCTCATTGTGCCAATACTGTATGTGAGTGAGCAAGAGAAGTCATACTCACAAGTCGCTGGTACAAAACCTTTTGTTTTAGAGATGGCAGCTGCACGATAATCGTGCAACTGCCGAGTGTGTGTGTGGGGGGGGGGGGCGCAGGGCAACCCAGCAGTTCCTAGGTGTCCCTACCTTCTAGATCGCTGTATACACAGTGCTCAACAAGCACTGTGTATACATATCAGGAAGCGCTATTCGCTTCCTGTCCCGGCCTGTCGGTCATGTGACCGCCGGGGTCGGGAGAGTGCAGGAGCTGTTGGGTCTTCTAAAGACCTCGATCAGCCTGCACTAAGGCTGTACAGCGTTGTATTCTGCTGTACAGCCTCTCTGGGGACTGTATTTCCCCTGTAACTGGGGCTACTATGTCAGCCCCAGTTACAGGAGAAATCAATAGTGGAAAAGAAAGTGAAGGTAAATGTCCCCCAGAGGTCTTGTATGACCTTATGGGGGACGCAAAGTGTAGTGTAGGAGTCCCACTACCTGAAATATTGTACCACCAATGTGAATGAGACCCTCCATTATGTAATATACAGGTTGTATCGGAGTGCCTCTTCCTTGTAATTTTTGGCAGCACTTGCACTTTATATACAAGTATTTATACAGGAAAGAATGTTTCTTAACAATTTTTCCTCTAAAATCGTTTTTTTTTTTTCAGTTTTGTGTGTATTACTGTCAGTCTGTAAAAGTGGCGTACTACTCGGACAACATGGTTCCCAGCAGCGACCTGGGAGTCTAAGATGCATCCAGACATCCTCCCCATGCTGATCCCGAACCATTTAGGTGGTGTTTACATCAATTTCTGACCTTTTCCTATGAACCAGGTACCCTCCCCTCTTCAGAGCAGGGGGTGCCTGGTTTAATGCTCGGGTTCTCCTATTGACTTCCATTATACTCGGGTGCTCGGTAGAGCACCCAAGCATCCCAATGTGTTTGGCCAGAGCACCCGAGCACTTTGATGCTCGATCAACACTAATTATTTGCTGTTCAGCGGTGCAGTTATATGTTCTAAAGCCTTTTGTGGAGTATATAAGTGGAAAAAAGTAATGGCCTATTTGCCGTTCAGCGGTGCAATTATATGATCTAAAGCCATTTTTGACATGTATTAGTGGCAAAAATATATATTATTTGCCGTTTAGCGGTACAGTTATATGTTCTAAAGCCCTTTTTGACGTGTATTAGTGGCAAAAAAAAATATATTATTTGCTTTTCCGAGGTGCAGTTATATGTTCTAAATCCCTTTTTGGCGTGTGTTAGTGTCTAAAAATATATTTGCACTTCAGCGGTGTAGTTATATGTTCTAAAGCCCTTTTTGGTGTGTATCAGTGGCAAAAATATATGTATTTGCCGTTCAGCAGTGCAGTTATATGTTCTAAAGCCTTTTGCAGCATGTATAAGTGGAAAAAATAAGGGCCTATTTGCTGTTCAGCGGTGCAATTATATATGTATTAGTGGCAAAAAATATATATTATGTGACATTCAGTAGTGCAGTTACGTGTTCTAAAGTCCTTTGTGGAGTGTGTAAGTGGAAAAAAGTAAGGGCCTATTTGCGGTTCAGCGGTGCAGTTATATGATCTAAAGCCATTTTTGGCGTGTATTACTGGCAAAAATATTTATTATTTGCTGTTCAGTGGTGCAGTTATATGTTCTAAAGCCCTTTTTGGCATGTGTTAGTGGCAAAAAATATATATTATTTGCCGTTTATCTGTGCAGTTATATGTTCTAAAGCCATTTTTGGTGTGTATTAGTGGCACAAAAAATATATTATTTGCCGTTCATCAGAGCAGTTATATGTTCTAAAGCCCTTTTTGGTGCGTATTAGTGGCACAGAAAATATATATATATTTGCCGTTCAGCCGTGCAGTTACATGTACGGGGGTGTGGCAGCAGGAGTCGCAGCAAGAGGTCTGAGCTCCCGGTGTCATCTAGCGGTCGTGTCTTGACCAGCAACCCAGCAGTTCTTGAATGGTTGACTCGGCCATCCACTTCATCTGAGGTGACATCAGAAACCCCCAGCCAAGAGTTGGTAAGTTCGTCAAACACAACCCTTAGTTGGCATTGCTCGGCAGCAGGCCCTGTGCCCTCACCTGTCCTCAACCTGCCTCTGTCCTTTTCCGTTCCCTCAACCAGAGAAGTATTATATGCTGTGGGCTCAGATTGACTATACAGTGAGGACGAGCTGCTAGAGGAAAGTCAGCAGCTACTGGCCAGCGAAGATGTTCAGGAGGCATCCGCCGCTTCCTCCGGTAGGCGGGTAAGTAGTTATGAGTAGAGTGGCGTGGGAGCTGCTGTTGCGAGCGGTCAGGCTTCTGACCCAGAGACCGTTGAGGAGGACATCAGTGACGTGCAGACAGTACTCGATGATGATGATGGAGCTGATTGCTTGAGGGAGCCAGGTGAATTAGAAGCTTCATCATCATCGGGAGAAGAGGGTGGCAGCTTTCCCGTGAGCCCAGCGGTGGAGCAAGCAAGTCGCTAGTATGGCCGGGGGTCAGCAGGGTGGCAGCAGTGGGAGGTTGGGAGCCAAACATGCCCGGGGTAGACCACCCGCTTTGCATGAGCCTACCCTCATGGAAAGTAGTGGTGCAGGGGTTAACGGAAGCAGCACAGGTAGCAGTCAGTCAGTGTGGAGTATTGGGGGCAAACTCACCTACTCGGCAGTGTAGCAGTTTTTTGTTAAGCTGCCGGAGGAGGTAAACATGGTCATTTATAGAATCTATGGGCAGAATGTGAAGCGTGGCCAGGGTGCCAATGTTGGCACCACGGCCCTGCATTAATATATGAAGCCTCACCATGAAGTGGCCTGGGAGAACAGTGGCACAGATGTGGTGGTCCAGCCTGCCGCAGGAACCGCTGCATCACCCAGTGGCATGCACCCGGTTTCAGGCAGTCAAGGCTTCACCACCTCAAGTGAAGGGAGCTGAATGTCCTTCCCATCATCTGCTGGTCATGATGCTCCTGCTCCTCCTCCTACTTTTTGTCAGTCATTTCATCAGCAATTGATCACCGAAGCGATTGCCAAGAGACAACAGTATGCGTGCACTCATCCAACGGCGCAGAAGCTGAATGTGCTCCTGTCCAAGTCGCGGCTGCGGCAGTCCCTCCCTTTCCAAGTGGTGGACTCTGCACCTTTCAGAGAACTGATGGCTTGTGCTGAACCGCGTTGGAGAGTCCAAAGCCATAATTTCTTTGCCAAAAAGGCAGTACCAGCCCTGCACATGTATGTAGAACAGAAAGAAGAGAAAGTGGACCAGTCCTTGAGTCTGTCGGTGTCTGCCAAAATGCACGGCAGCTTTGACGTGTGGAGCTATAACTACGGTCAAGAACAATACATGTCCTTTACGGCCCACTGGGTGAATGTGGTTCCTTCACAGACACACCAGCAACTTGGCCAGGTGACGTAGCTTCCGCCTCCACGTTCTCACGCCGTTGGTCCTGCGACAATTTCTGCCTCTGCCTCCTCATCTTCCACCGTGTCCTCAGCCTCCATTGTAGGGACAATGCTCAGTGTCACGCTGTTCTGCACCTCATTTCCCTGGGCGAACGGAGTCACACAGGTGAGAAATTGCTCCGTGTCCTTTATCATGAAATCGAATCCTGGTTTCTCCGCGACAACTCAAAATCGGAACCATGGTGACCAACAACAGGAAGAACACAGTGTCGGCGCTGCGTCACGGAGGGCTGAGCCATGCGCCCTGCATGGCAAACGTGTTCAATCTGGTTGTCAAGCGGTTCCTGAAGTCTTCCACCCATCTGCAAGACATCCTAAAAATGGCCAGGAAATTTTGCATGCACTTCAGCCACTTGTACACTGCAAAGCACACCCTCTTTGAGATGCAGCGGCAGAACAGCATCCCCCAACATAGTCTAAATTGCAACATTTTGACCCGTTGGATTCCACCCTCCATATGTTGTATACGAACAGAGAAAGTCCATAAACGATTACTTGATTATCCAAGGAGACAGGAGTACTGTGTAACTTCGATGTCAGCCAGTGGCAGCTCATGTGTGACACCTGCCGTTTGCTCAGGCCCTTTGAGGAGGCCACATTATTTGTCAGTCGCCAGGACTACAGGATGAACAATGTCATTGCACTGCTTCATGTCCTGCAACAGATGCTGGTAAATATGGCTGGTCAGGGGACTGGAGACGTGGCGCCTAGATCTCACGGCCAAATGACCCCTGTAGGGGCGGAACTGGAGGAGGAGGACATTGAAGCACAAGCAATGTGTAAAGAAATGGGTGGTTTTTCTGCACCTCGTAGCCTCCATCACATGGTCTGATATGGGTGTGGCTTACAGTCTTGCTTTATTCACATTGCATTAGTTGTCCTGCTATGCGGTTGTGTGGAAGCTTGATTGTGAGCTGGATTTCATCACCTTCAGACCGTGTTCACACCATAGTTAGCGTAGTGGTAGGACCCCTTGCCATGCTGAGAGACCGTGACGTGGTGCATGAGGGGCTCCAATGTGTTCCCGACAGGATTATATTGGCAAAAGTCTCAGCATTTAATATCTGCTTGTATGACTAGCTAGTATAGTCAGTGGCATATCCGTTTAGTGCATTTTTTCTGTGATTTATATTTTCTACACAGGTGACAGGAGAGGAGGAGCATCCAGAGGAGCTACAGGGCGATAAGGAAACGATGGCAGAGGACCCAGACACACCGTGGCAGTATGCAGTGGAGATGGAGGCAGGGAGTCCCTCTGAGTCACTTGCACAAATGGCCCGATGCATGCTCACTTGCTTGCGTAGTGACAGCCGAATTGTTAACATTCTGCAGAGTTCTGACTTCTGGCTCTCCACCTTGCTGTACCCTTGCTATTGGTCCAAAATGGGGGCCTTTTTTACACCCGCTGAGAGAGAGGACAAACGGAACTACTAAAGAGACATCCTATGTAGTCAACTGGCTGCTGCCTATCTGAGCCATCGTCCATCCTCTTGCAGGTCTGATGTGGGGCCCTCTGCGCTCACGTTCCTCTGCCATGGCTGCTGTGGCAGGGTGGGGGGGGGAGGGTAGAAGCAGTTCCAGCTCTATCAGCAGAAACTCGAGTGTGGCATCAGAGAGGATGCTTAATGCGGTGGGGACCATAGTTACCCCACGAAGAACTCGCCTGTCCACCCAAAATGTGGAGAGACTGACCTTTGTCAAGATGAATCAGGCATGGATCAGCCAGGATTTCCACCCACCAATGCCTGATTAATCAGACTAGATCATCAATGGTGCCACACAAACACTTTGACAAAAGAGACCGGTTTATTCTGGCTACCTGCCTCAGCTACTATTCTGATGTTGCTACCTGCCTTATGCCACACATCTGATGCCAAATACTCCTTCTTTCACCCACCATCTTCAGCTGGTACTGGTATTGCCACCAACCTCCCCACTCTGTCACCGGGTCACTCTATGATGTCCTGATGCTACTGCCACCTCCCCACTGTCATCGTGCCACCCTGTGGCCTCCTCCTGATGCTGCTGCCGCCATCTCCACACTCTGTAATTGTGGCACTCTGTGGCCTCCTCCTGATGCTGCCGCCACCTCCACACCTTCATTATTGCCACTCTGTGGCCTCCTGATGCTGCTACTGCCACATCCACACTGTCATTGTGCCACTCCCTGGTCTCCTCCTGATGCTGCTGCCACCTCCAGATTCTGTCATTGGGCCACTCTGTGGTCACCTCATGCTGCTTCCACCTCCCCACAAAAACAATCAGATCTCCTTACCCCTGAGAGCAGGAGTGGGTACAAAACACAGAAGACATGCAAATATTCCATTCACGTGTCATCTCTGTTTTGGATCCACTCTTGTTTTTTTTGGGCTTTAGCAATACTGATGGATTACTGACCAAATGCTGACCAAGTGAAGGCAGATGCTCCACAGACAGGATTCGTTTTTTGGGGTTATTGTTCTGATGGATCATAGGAAGGGCAAAATAATCAGTGAAGTCAACACAAACTTACTGCTGACACCCTCTCCACTCTGCCGGGGAGCTCTACTTGTATAAGCATTTAATAGAACAAGTTCTGCAGACATCTATGTGGAATCAGCTGCCAACAGTGTAAAAGGAGTGCGCTTCTTCTTGACGCTATCATTGACCTGTATTTTATTTGGTCAGTTTTGGCCCCGTAACTGCCCAAATAAGTGAAGTGTGCTGTGATTCTAAGAGCGACGCCTGTCATCTGCATGTCATACTGACTCACAGTATTGTTTCACTACCACTTCAGACTCTCTATGCATGTTACTGAAAGGCACAGTGTTCTACACCATTATAAAGGCTCTCTGCAGCCAGGAAATAGCAATTTTTTTACGTGATTCGACACAAATAAATTTGAATCAATCCAAATATTTTCGGAAAATTAGTCGAACGGGCAAAATTAAATTTTTGAGAAATTCGCTCATCTCTACTCGTCACAGTTTAAATTTTTAGTTGGCACTCCATCCATTTGGCATGCTGCATGTGTCAATGGAAGGCGCCCCATGTATTAATACAGGCCGGGCTGTCAAACTAGGAAATCTCCCAGGGCCCCCTACTTCAGATCGCTGAACAGTGGGGACCTTCCAGGCTTAGGAGACCCTACTCTGACTCCATATATGGCTGTGTCCATGCATGGGGATACCCTGTGTATCTAAGTCTATTTTAGCCTCTGTTTTTGAAATGTTTCTGTGGGGATTTGAACTCACAAACATCTACATTAAAGGGAATTTTAACTCACAACCATCTACATTAAAGGCAAGAACCATCGCTATAGAGCTCAATGCTGAACTATTGCTGAAAAACCTCATAGAAGTTTCTCTTTCATCAAGTATTCATATAAAACAGTAGTATTTTATTTTATATATTTTTCAGTAATTCAAAAAAAATGTATGGCACAAAATAAATATGTAATTACAAAAAAAATATATATAAAATGATACTTCTGATATATATGAATGCATAATGCGTGGGAAACTACTATGAGGGTTTTTAGCCATAATATGCTCACAGTAATGTAACATGGAGCTCTATAGCTCAGTGGTTAAGGTTCTTGCCTTTAATGTAGATGGTTGTGAGTTCAAATCCCCATAGAAGCATTTAAAAAATAGAGGCTAAATAAAATGTATTTCTCTGGGTGTCCCCAACAGTTAAAAGTTTGATTTTATTGGGAAAAAAAATGACGCAAAAAGTAAAATACTATCAAATAACACCCGTATTAATCCACGCCAAACTTTTTAACTTTAACCAGTATTTTTGTTGGGAAAGGTGGCAACCCTAGCAGATCCCCCACTCAGGACCTCTATAGGTCCACTCACTACAGCCAGCCTCAGTAAGCCTCATCAGGACTCACTGAAAATAATTTTTTTCTTATCATCGCAATATTCTGACCCTCATAACTCTTTTATAGTTATGTCAACGGATATGTGTGGGGGCTTATTTTTTGCGGGACAAACTGTAATTTTTGACAATACCATTTTGGTGTCTGTATGATGATAACTTTTTATAAAATTTTCTTGGGAGATAAAGTGATGAAAAAATGGTGAATCAGATTTAAAAAAAAATTTTTTATAGTTACGCCATTCACCATATGGGCTAACTTTTTTATATTTTAATAGTATGGGCATTTTCGCATGCGGCGATGCCCACAATGTTATTTTTAGAGATGAGTGAATTTTTCAAAAATTCGATTCGCCGTTTCCACAAATTTTTCTGAAAAAATTTGGTTTAATCCGAATATATTTGCGGCAAATTTTGTTAAAGAATGGCTATTTACTGGCTGCTGAGAGCCTTTATAGTGGTGTAGAACACTGTGCCTTGCAGTAACACACATAGGGAGTCTGCTTTGGTAGTGAAATTATTCTGTGAGTCCGTATGACATGCAGATGACAGGCGTCACTCTTAGAATCACGGCACACTTCACTTATTCGGGCAGTCACGGGGCCAAAAGTGACCAAATAACTCAAGTATGAACTCAACCTTACAGGTCGATGTTAGTGTCAAGAAGAAGAGCACTCCTATTACACCATCCTCAGCTGATTAAACATAGATGTCTACAGTACTTGTTCTATTAAACGCATATAAAAGTAGAGCCCCCCTGACAGAGTGGAGAGGGTGTCAGCAGTTAGTTTGTGTTGACGTCACTGATTATTTTGCCCTTCCTCTTATCCATCAGAACAATAACCCCCCAAAAAACAGATCCTGTCTGTTGAGTATTTGCCTTCACTCGGTCAGCATTTGGTCAGTAATCCATTAGTATTGCTAATGCCCAAAAAAAAGGAGCGGATTCAAAACAGAGATGACACGTGAACCGAATATTTGCATGTCTTCTGTGTTTTGTACCCACTCCTCTTTTTGGCTACCAAATCACAAGCCAATTCTGACGGGACCATACATGCCTTACAGCTGCTAAACATTGTGCATCAAATTTTTCCTTCCTTCTGACAGATCAGAAAAAGGGTAAAATAAAAGATGATGTCAGCCAAGCCAAAATGGCAAAATAGTGGCCCAGTCATGAAGTGGGGAGGGTGGGAACAGCATGAGAATTCCACAGAGTGGCCCTATGACATAGTAGTGAGGTGGAAGCAGCATGAGGAGACCACATGGTGGCCCAATGACAGAGTCTGGAGGTGGCGGTAGCATGAGGAGGCCACAGAGTGGCACAAAGACAGAGTCTGGAGGTTGCAGCAGTATCAGGAGGCCATAAAGTGGCACAATGACAGTGTGTGGAGGAGGTGGCGGCAGCAGCTGCATCAGGTGGAGGCCACAGGGTGGCACAATGACAGAGTGTGGAGGTGGCAGGAGCAGCATCAGGAGGAGGCTACAGGATGACACAATGGCAGTGTGGAGGTGGCAGCAGCAAAAGGAGGAGGCCACAGGGTGGCACAATGACAATGTGAAGGTGGCAGCAGCATTAAGAGGCCACAGAGTGGCACAATGACAGAGTCTGGAGGTGGCAGCAGCATCAGGAGGAGGCCACACTTGGCACAATGACAGTGTGGAGGTGACAGCAGCATCAGGAGGCCACAGAGTGGCACAATGACAGAATGTGGAGGTGGCAGCAGCATCATCAGGAGGTCACAGAGTGGCACAATGACATAGTCTCGAGATGACTGCAGCAGCATTAGGAGGAGGTCACAGGGTGGCACAATGGCAGAGTGTGGAGGTGGCAGCAGCATAATCAGGAGGCCACAGAGTGGCACAATAACAGAGTGTGAAGATGGCAGCAGCATGAGGAGGCCACAGAGTGGCATGACAACAGAGTATGGAAGTGGCAGCAGCATCATCAGGAGGCCACAGAGTGGAACAATGAAAGAGTCTGGAGGTGGCAACAGTAGCATCAGGAGGAGGACACAGGGTGGCACAAAGACAGAGTATGGAGGTTGCAGCAGTATCAGGAGGCCATAAAGTGGCACAATGACAGTGTGTGGAGGAGGTGGCGGCAGCAGCTGCATCAGGTGGAGGCCACAGGGTGGCACAATGACAGAGTGTGGAGGTGGCAGAAGCAGCATCAGGAGGAGGCTACAGGATGGCACAATGACAGTGTGGAGGTGGCAGCAGCATTAAGAGGCCACAGAGTCTGGAGGTGGCAGCAGCATCAGGAGGAGGCCACACTTGGCACAATGACAGTGTGGAGGTGACAGCAGAATCAGGAGGCCACAGAGTGGCACAATGACAGAGTCTGGAGGTGGCAGCAGCAGTAGCATCAGGAGGAGGCCACAGGGTGGCACAATGACAGAATGTGGAGGTGGCAGCAGCATCATCAGGAGGTCACAGAGTGGCACAATGACATAGTCTCGAGGTGACTGCAGCAGCATTAGGAGGAGGTCACAGGGTGGCACAATGACAGATTGTGAAGGTGGTAGCAGCATAATCAGGAGGCCACAGAGTGGCAAAATAACAGAGTGTGAAGATGGCTGCAGAATGAGGAGGCCACAGAGTGGCATGACGACAGAGTATGGAAGTGGCAGCAGCATCATCAGGAGGCCACAGAGTGGCACAATGAAAGAGTCTGGAGGTGGCAACAGTAGCATCAGGAGTAGGCCACAGCGTGGCACAATGACAGTGTGTGGAGGTGGTAGCAGCATCATCAGAAGGCCACAGAGTGGCACAATGACAGAGAGTGGAGGTGGCGGCAGCATCAGGAGGAGACCACAGAGTGGCACGATGACAGAGTGTGGAGGTGGGTGGTAACAGTACCCACTGACAATGGTAAGTGTACGAAGGAGCACTTGGCATCAGATGCGTGGCATCAGGCGGGTGGCAGCATCAGAATAGTAGCTGAGGCAGGTAGCCAAAAGAAGCCAATCTCTTTTGTCAAGGTTTGGGTGAGGCCGCATGGATGATCTAATCTGATGCATCAGGCATAGAAACATAGAAACATAGAATGTGTCGGCAGATAAGAACCATTTGGCCCATCTAGTCTGCCCAATATACTGAATACTATGGATAGCCCCCGGCCCTTATCTTATATGAAGGATGGCCTTATGCCTATCCCATGCATGCTTAAACCCCTTCACTGTATTTGCAGCTACCACTTCTGCAGGAAGGCTATTCCATGCATCCACTACTCTCTCAGTAAAGTAATACTTCCTTATATTACTTTTAAACCTTTGCCCCTCTAATTTAAAACTGTGTCATCTTGTGGTAGTTTTTCTTCTTTTAAATATGCTCTCCTCCTTTACCGAGTTGATTCCCTTTATGTATTTAAAAGTTTCTATCATATCCCCTCTGTCTCTTCTTTCTTCCAAGCTATACATATTA
Organism: Bufo bufo; assembly: GCF_905171765.1. Classification (NCBI taxonomy): domain Eukaryota; kingdom Metazoa; phylum Chordata; class Amphibia; order Anura; family Bufonidae; genus Bufo; species Bufo bufo. The sequence goes on from NC_053390.1 coordinate 233,455,081, forward strand.
AGGTCCTTTAACCTTTCCTGGTAAGTTTTATCCTGCAATCCATGTACTAGTTTAGTAGCTCTTCTCTGAACTCTCTCTAGAGTATCTATATCCTTCTGGAAATATGGCCTCCAGTACTGCGCACAATACTCCAAGTGAGGTCTCACCAGTGTTCTGTACAGCGGCATAAGCACTTCACTCTTTCTACTGCTTATACCTCTCCCTATACATCCAAGCATTCTGCTGGCATTTCGTGCTGCTCTATTACAATGTCTTCCCACCTTTAAGTCTTCTGAAATAATTACTCCTAAATCCCTTTCCTCAGATACTGAGGTCAGGACTGTGTCAAATATTCTATATTCTGCCCTTGGGTTTTTACGCCCCAGGTGCATTATCTTGCACTTATCCACATTAAATTTCAGTTTCCAGAGTTCTGACCATTCTTCTAGTTTTCCTAAATCCTTTTCCATTTGGCGTTTCCCTCCAGGAACATCAACGATGTTACATATCTTTGTGTCATCAGCAAAAAGACAAACCTTACCATCGACTCATACATGACTGATTCATCTTTACAAAGGTCAGTCTCTCCACATTTTGGGTGGACAATCGAGTTCTTCTTGTGGTAACTATGGCCCCCGTCGCACTACACCCGCTCTTATGCCACACTACTGGCCGGGCAGGACAGCTTTTCCAGGGCAAACTCTACTATTTGCAGCCACAAATCCAGTTTGGCTGCCCAGTAGTCCAGCGGATCTTCAATGTGGGGTGGCTGGGTGCTGTCCAAGTATGCCACTACTTGCTGGTCCAGGTCCTGCTCCAGGTCTAGCTGCTGCTGCTGGTGAGTACTTTCTTCACTATGCCGGTGAAGAAAGCTGCTCATCAGCGACTCTCGACTCAGGCTGCTGCTGATAGAGCTGGTACTACTCCTGCCACCCCAAACCTCCCCAGCAGCCATGGCAGTGGAACGTGAGCGCAGCGGGCCCACCGATAGGACCTGCGAGAGGATGGATGATGGCGCAGATAGGCAGCGGCCAACTGACTACATAGGATGTCAATTTAGTAATTCAGTTTGTCCTCCCTCTAGTAATTCAGTTTGTCCTCGAGTGTAAAAAGGCCCCCATTTTGGACCGGTAGCGAGGGTCCAACACGATGGACACCAGAAGTCATCCCTCTGCCGAATGGTGACAATTCGGTTGTCAGTATGCAAGCAAGTGAGCATGCATTGGGCCATTTGTGCAAGTGACTCAGAAGGACTCCCTGCCTCCATCTCCACTGCATACTGCCACTGTGTATTTAGGTCCTCTGCCTCATCTTCCTCATCGCCCTGTCACTCCTCTGGCTGCTAGTGTTGAGCGTGAATATTCGAATAGCGAATATTAATCGCAAATATCGCAACTTCGCTAGTTCGCAAATATTTCGAATATAGTGCTACAGTATATATTTGCTATAACGAATATTCGTCATTTTTTAGCATCTGAAAACATGATTCCTCCCTGCTTCTTTCTTGTGGGTCAATGAGTCATTGGCCCACAAGCAACTCAAGCAGGAAGGAATCATGTTTTCATATGAAAAAAAACAACTAATGTTCTAAATAACGAATATATTCGCTATATTGCTATAACTTAGTTTTTTTGATTATTCGTCATATTCTAAAACAAGAATATATAGCAATATAGCGAATATTCGTAAAATACACATATAGACTGCAATTAAGCAAATATAGTGCTATATTTTTTTTTTTATAGTGTCAATTATTTCCAATTCTGAAGTTCAGAAGAGAAATAAAAAATTTGACTATAAAATAAAAGATTATAGCATTATATTAGCTAAATTACATTATATATGTGTATTTTACGAATATTGAGTATATTGCTATAACTTCGTTTTTTTAGAATATTCGTCATATTCTAAAACAAGAATATATTGCAATATAGTGAATATTCGTAAAATACACATATTTAGCAATTTAGCTAATATAGTGCTATAAAAAATTTTTTTAGAGTCTAATTATTTTTTTCTCTTCTGAACTACAGATTTGGAAATAATTTACACTATTAAAAACAAATACTATAGCACTATATTAGCTTAATTGCAGTCTATATGTGTATTTTACGAATATTTGCTATATTGCAATATATTCTTGTTTTAGAATATGCCGAATATTCAAAAAAACTAAGTTATAGCAATATAGTGATTATTCGTAAAATACACATATATACTGTAATTTAGCTAATATAGTGCTATAATCTTTTTTTTATAGTCTAATTTTTTATTTCTCTTCTGAATTTCAGATTTGGAAATAATTTACAGTCTTAAAAAAAAAGAACTATAGCACTATATTAGCTTAATTGCAGTCTATATGTGTATTTTACGAATACTCGCTATATTGCTATATATTCTTGTTTTAGAATATGATGAATATTCTTAAAACTAATATATAGCACTATATTTACTGCTATATATTCTTTTTTGAGCAATTTCGTATTACACGATTTTTACATTTTAGATTAATCGCAATCGCGAAAATAATCTCGAATATGAATATTCGTGAATATGAAACGAATATTCTAGCGAATATTCGCAAAATATCGCAAATTCGAATATGGGACCTGCCGCTCATCACTACTGGCTGCTCCTGCTCATCCACTCCTGTCACCAGTGTAGAAAAACCACCCATTTCACTACACATTGCTTGTGCTCCAATGTCCTCCTCCTCCTCCTCCAGTTCAGTTCCCACAGGGCTCATGTGGCCGTGAGATCTAGGCGCCACATCTCCACTTCCCTGACTAACCAGATTTACCAGCATCTGTTCCAGGATATGAAGCAGTGGAATGACGTTATTTATCCCGAAGTCCTAGCGACTGACAAATAACGTGACATCCTCAAAGGGCCTGAGCAAACGTCAGGTGTCACGCATGAACTGCCACTGTCTGAGATTGAAGTTAGGCCTCATGCACACGACTGTTACATTTTTTGCGGTCCGCAAACCGCAGATCCGCAAAAAAAAGGAAGCCGTCCGCGTGCCTTCCGCAATTTGCGGAACGGAATGGGCGGCCCATTGTAGACACGCCTATTCTTGTCTGCAAAACGGACAAGAATAGGACATGCTATATTTTTTTTGGCGGGGCCTTGGAACGGAGCAACGGATACGGACAGCACACGGAGTGCTGTCCGCATATTTTGCGACCCCATTGAAGTGAATGGGTCCACACCCGAGCCAAAAAAACTGCGTGTGCATGAGGCCTTACACAGGGGAGTACTCCTGTCCGCTTGGATCATTAAGAAATAGTTCATGGCCTTTTTCTGTTCGTATTGTTGGTTCAACATATGGAGGGTGTAATTCCAATAGGTGGAAATGTCGCATACCAGCCTATGTTGGGGATGCTGTTGAAGTGCATGCAAAGGCTGAAGTGCATGCAAAGTTTCCTGGCCTTTTTTTGGATGTCTTGCAGATGGGTGGAAGACTTAAGAAACCACTTGACAACCAGATTGAACACGTGTGCCATGCAGGGCGCATGGCTCAGCCCTCCTTGACGCAATGCCGACACCGTGTTCTTCCCGTTGTCGGTCACCATAGTTCTGATTTTGAGTTGTCACGGAGAAAGCCAGGGTTAAATTTTTTGACAAATGAAACGGAGCAGTTCCTCCCCTGTGTGACTCCATTCGATAAGGGGAAACGAGGTGCAGAACAGCGTGACACGGCCGTGCCCTGCACATGTGGTATGCTGGAGGGCCCCTGTGAATTGTCCGTGCAGTGGAGGCTGAGGACACGGTGGAAGATGAGGAGGCAGAGGCAGACTTTGTCGCAGGACCAACGGCGTGGCAACGTGGAGGCGCCAGCGGCATCACCTGGCCAAGTTGCTGGTGTGGCTGTGCAGGAATCACATTCACCCAGTAGACCATAAAGGACATGTATTGTCCCTGACCGTAGTTACAGCTCCACACGTCGTCGCTGCCGCACACTTTGACAGACACTGACAGGCTCAAGGACGTACCATTTTCTGTTCTACATGTGTGTGCAAGGCTGGTACTGCCTTTGTGGCAAAGAAATGACGGTTTGGGACTATCCACCTCGGCTTGGCACAAGCCATCAGTTCTCTGAAAGGTGTAGAGTCCAACACTTGGAAAGGGAGGGACTGCAGCACCAGCAACTTGGACAGGACCACATTCAGTTTATACGCCGTTGGATGCCTGCACACATACTGTTGTCTGTTGGCAATCACTTCGGAATGACTGACGAGGAGTATAAGGAGGAGGAGCAGGAGCATCGGGACCAGCAGATGATGGGAACTACAGACAGCTCTCTTCGGCTGAGGTGGTGGAACCTTGAGTGCCTGAAACCGGGTGCGTGCCACTGGGTTGCTGCGGTAGGCTGGACCACCACATCGGAGCCACAGTTGTCCCAGGCCACTTTATGGTGATGCTGCATATGTTGACGCAGGGATGTGGTGCCAACATTGGCAGCCTGGCCACAATTCACCTTCTGCCAACAAATTCTACATATGGCCATGTGATTTTACCCCCAACACTACGCACTGCCTGACTGCTACCATTGCTGCCTCCGTAAATCCGTGCACCGCTACTTCCCGAGCAGGTAGGCTACTGCGAAGCAGGTGGTCTATCCAGGGCATGTTTCACTCCCGACCTTCCACTGCTGCCACCCTGCTGACTCCCGGCCATGCTAGCGACTTTCTGGCTGCTCTTCACCCGATGATGATAAAGCCCCTTTGCCACCCGGCTCCCAAGTGCGATCAGCTACATCATCATCATCGAGTACTGTCTGCACGTCACTGATGTCCTCCTCAACCGCCTCTGGGTCAGGAGCCTGACCTCTCGCGACACCAGCTCCCACTCCACTCTCCTCATCAGTACTTGCCTGCCTAGTGGAGGAAGCGATGGATGTCTGCTCCAGATCTTGGCTGGGCAGTAGCTGCTGACTGTCCAATAGTAACTCGTCCTCGCAGAAAAGTGGAGCTGAGCCACAGCATATAATACTTCTCTGGCTGAGAGAACAGAAAAGGACAGAGACAGGATGAGGACAGGTGAAGGCACAGGGCCTGCTCCCCGGCCATGCCAACTAAGCGTCTTGTCAGAGGAACCCACCGACTCTTGGCTGGGGGGTGTCTGATGTCACTTGGGACAAAGTGGTTGACCGAGTCAACCATTTAAGAACCGCTTGGTTGCTCGTCAAGACACAACCGCTAGATGACACCGGTAGCTCAGGCCTCTCACTGCGCCCTGTGCTGCCACGCCCCCTTATTCTGCTGCGACCTCTGCCTGCGCCAGAAACATTTAGGCCCCTTTCACACGGACGAGAGGTGAACGCATTGCACCCGCACTGAATCCGGACCCATTCATTTCTATGGGGCTGTGCACATGAGCGGTGATTTTCACGCATCACTTGTGCGTTGCGTGAAAATTGCAGCAAGCTCTATTTTGTGAATTTTTCACGCAACGCAGGCCCCATAGAAGTGAATGGGACTGCATGAAAATCGCAAGCATCCGCAAGCAAGTGCGGATGCGGTGCGATTTTCACGCACGGTTGCTAGGAGACGATCGGGATGGAGACCCGATCATTATTACACCTAACCCAAACCCGAACTTCTGTGAAGAAGTTCGGGTTTGGGTACCAAACATGCCGATTTTTCTCACGCGCATGCAAAACGCATTACAGTGTATTGCACTCGCGCGGAAAAATCGCGCATTTTACCGCAACGCACCCACATCTTATCCGGCGCCCATGTGAAAGAGGCCTTAGGCCTCTGCCACTCCTCTGTGCAGGGCCTGGAATTTCGCTGTCTGGCATACTGTTAGATCAAATAATCCAAAGTCGGATCAAATGTTTTTTATTTCGCCACTAATTCACCGGCAAACAGGGCTTCCGAATATAGCACTGCATCGCATAACGGCAATTAGGCCCTAATTTTTTTCTACTTTTACACAAAAAGGCTTTTCAACAGATAAATGCAACGATGAAGGTCGAATAGATTTATATTTCGACACTAATACAGGGCAAACTGGGCTTCTGAATATATCACTGCACCGCTGAGCGGCAAAGATATTTTTTTCTTTTTCCACTAATACACGGAAGAAAGGGCTTTAGAACATATTACTGCACCGTAGAGCGGCAAATATATTTTTTCTTTTTCCAGTAATACACACAAAAAAGGGCTTTAAAACAGATAACTGCACCACTGAGCAGCAAATATATTTTTCTTTTTCCACTAATACGGTACATGGAAAAAAAGGCTTTAGAACAGATAACTGCACCAATGAGCGGCAAATATATTTTACTTTTGCCATTAATACATGACAAAAAGGACTGTAATTTTCGCCCTTCACCACGCAACGGCTAATAAGCCCTTTTTCCCACTAATACAAGCCAAAAATGTTTTTGAACATATAACTGCACCGCACAAGGGCAAATAAAATGTAGAAATATTTCCTTGTAATAAACCCTGTCAATGGCTGTATTAAACAGCACTTGCACCCTAATAAGAATGGTTTGCTGGAATTACAGAGCTGTATAACGGCAATTTGGATCCCCAGTCAGTGCAGCAAGGTGTAATAATTGTTCCTATAACCCAGGCTGTCACCTGCCCGACTGAACGTTGTTCAACAGAAATGCTGGTGGAATGATTTCTCCCTATCCTTTCCCTACACCTTGAGTAATCTTTCCTTGTACTTGTACTTTTTCACCACAATCAAGTCTTTCCTATCACTGTCCCTAGCGCCTGCAGACACGTCTGCTGGTGAATGGCGGAATCTGAGATGGCTGCCGCTATTTAAATGGCTGTGACATCACAGGGCTGGCTGGCTGCTGATTGGCTGCATGCATGTCAGTATGGGTGATCCCGCCTTCCCAGAGTTCCTTGCCCCATGTAGTCACACGTGTAGCAGCCATTTTAGGAAAAAATGTGATTCGTTACCACGAAGCCCGAGGAAATTCGCATTGAGTGCGAATCAAATTTTTTACTGAAATTCGGATCGAATTCCACTTCGTCAGCTTCGATTCGCTCATCTCTAGTCTTTTTGATTTTTGTTTATTTTAAATTTGGGGAAAGTGGGGAAATATTTACACCCAGTGAAGATCCTCACACAGATCTGCACCCTCATGGCCCCAGAATATGCCACATGCCCCCTCCCCTCACAGCAATGAGTTCCCCTCACTTTCGGCATCTAAGAGTGTTAAAAACTGGTGCGGGCTTCCTCTTCAGGCGCGCTTTCCCCCAGCTGAGATCGTTCTAAAAATGAGCCACGGCCTGTACTAGGCTTCCAGGCTCATTGTTATTATATACAGGTTCAGGCCACTAGATGGCAGCACTGAACTGGGATATAGTGATTTCTATACAGACTAATGGAACAATTTCCATTATTTAAGTTGCAATCTGATGATTGCATGTTGTGGTCCACTTGGGGACCTAACAAAAAGTAATTAAAAAAAAAAGTTTAAAAAAAGTATTGAAATTATAAAAAAAAAATCAAAAAAGGAAAATATATTATTAATCGACACTGGGATATTGTAGCAAGAGCTTACCCAAGGGTGGAGGGATTTCCGAGTTTACCCATGTGTGTTATAAAAGATCTGAGAACATCAGGGACAAGATAGTGAGGGCGGACATTGGGAGTACAAAAGCATTTATGAAACAGACAACAATATCGACCAAGAGAAAAGGTGTTTTTCCCTGTCTGCAATGCATCTACTGCTCCAGTGCTATTAAAGGTGAGTATTTTACTCATCCACACACCGGTGAGAAGTTTGCGATACGTGGCTTTTTCACATGCAACAGTATTTTGCTGTTTATTTTCTGAAATGCCCACGTGGACTGCTGTATGTAGGGGAGACATCCACAAGAATCGACTATACGTAAAAAAAAAAACCTATTGCTCCCTATTCCCCATAGGTTTGAACAGTTCAGGCATAATGTGTCACAGTCACGTTTTCAAATAATTGAGCAAGTAACTCCACCATGCAGGGGCGGTGATAGGGTGAAACTGTTGAGGAAAAGAGGAGTCTATTGGATCCATGGGCTACAGACCTTGGAGCCAAAGGTGTTAAATTGTGACTCTAAATTAAGTAGCTTTTTGTAGCCAGCATTATATTTATTTGTTTCTTTTTCTCTTTTAAGAGGAGTTATTCTGATTGCCTAATTGGATTCTAGAAGGAATTCTTTTCCCCCTAAAGTGGGGAAAATTGGCTTCTACATCACAGGTTATTTGTTGCCTTCCTCTGGATCAACCTGCAGGAAAACAGGTTAAACTGGATTGACAAATGTCTTTTTTCAGCCTTATAAACTATGTTACTATGTTACTATGTAGAAAACATGAATAAATTAATTATACAATGTCACCTCGAATGTCCACTCCAGGAACATCAGACAAAACATTTCCATTGTGTGATTATACAGTATATTCTATGTGCTTAATCCATTGAAGTCTTTTTTGAATTTTTTCCCCCGTTTTCCTATTGTTTACATTGGTAACCATGACTACCTGACGTCACTCTATAGTGACTGGCGGGGTATTTAAAGATTGTTGATCATGCGCATGAGGATCATGCATGTTTGAAAAAGGCACATAATAGAGCCAAAAAGTGTCACAGATTTGTAATAATGTGACAATATAAGAAGATAATTCGGCGGCGGCATCTGCTTCTACATCAGTGCTACCTGGTGCCCTAATGTCTCCCTTAGAACGGATGTGCACTGCGAACCTTGAGGCACTCCTCATCAACTGCAGGCCGGCCTACTCGCCTAGGGAGTTCTCTTCGTATGTGCTGGTGGGTATTTACATCCCCCCGACGCTGACATCGGTAATGCCCTACAGGTCCTCAGTGATACCATCGCACACTGGGAGTCGGCCCTTCCTGGCTCACTGTTCATCGTGATGGGGGCGATTTTAATAAAGCAGACCTCCGTCGTGTCCTTCCATGCTACTCCCAGCTCATTGACTGTCCCACGAGACTCTCGAACACCTTGGACCACTGTTACACGCCTCTAAGGAAAGCGTACAAAGCCGTCCCGAGAGCTGCATTAGGCTCATCCGACCACTGCCTTGTCCATCTGGTCCCCTCCTACAGACGTCACCTAGAGTCAACGAAACCAATCCGTAGAACTTCTAGAGTGTGGTCCGAGGAGGCCAAGCTACAACTACAGGCCTGTTTTGACTGCACATACTGGGGAGCCCTAGAAGAGAATGACCTGGACACCTGGGCGGATGTTGTCTCCTCGTACATCAGTTTCTGCGAAGACTCCTGCGTCCCCTCAAGACCATACACGATTTACCCAAATGATAAACAGTGGTTCACAAACAAGCTCAGACAACTACGCAGGCGCAAGGAAACCGCGCATAAATCCGGTAATCAATTAAAGTACAGACTGGCCAAAAACTGCCTTAATCGGGAACTGCGTGCGGCAAAACGGGCATACGCGGATCGCATCCACCAATTTCTGCGCTCGAGGGCGGTCTAGAAGGGCCTTTGGGTTGCGACTAACTACAAACCCCCGCGGCGCTCACTACCCCCTGTCAGGCACTGGTAGAGGAGCTGGGCATGTTCTACTGCAGATTCAAGACCTCGCCTGAGGTGGGTGTAACTCGGCCAATGTCCCTCAGAGTGGGCACCCCAGTCCCTGCTGCCACATTATCTTGCCCGTTCGCTGACTCCCCTACAGTAAATATGACCATGGTTCGCACCCTGCTGTCCAAGGTAAATGCGAGGAAAGCCCCCGGTCCCGATGGTGCCACTCCTGCGTGCCTGAAATACTGCTCAGGCCAACTGGCCCCGGCCCTCACCCCAATCTTTGACAGATCCCTTAAGTAGGGACACGTCCCCGCCTGCTTTAAGAACTCAACTATCATCCCTGTGCCAAAGAAACAGGGCGTTTCTGATCTAAACAACTTCCGGCCCGTGGCTCTGACTTCGGTGGTCATGAAGATCCTAGAGAAGGTGGTCCTCTCCATCCTGAAGCCCGCCACTCTGGACCGGCTGGACCCTCTGCAATTTGCCTACAGGGCAAACAGATCCACTGACGATGAGATTAACATGTGTCTAGAGTACGTCACTGAACACCTTGACAAACCCAACACATACGCGAGAATCCTCCTTCTAGACTTCAGCTCGGCGTTTAATACAATCTCCCCCAGCATCCTGCAGAGGAACCTCACGGCGCTTGATGTCCACCCAACACTATGACATTGGATTATGGACTTCCTCACTAACAGGTCCCAGGTCGTCAGATTAGGCAATCTGTCCTCCAAACCGAGGGTCACCAACACTGGCGCCCCTCAGGGATATGTACTATCGCCGTTCCTGTTCTCTCTGTACACGAACGAGTGCAGATCGGCTAAGGCCTTGGTTAAAGTCATCAAGTTCGCAGATGACACCACACTTGTGGGCCTGATTAGCGACAATGACGAGCAGGCCTACTGTAAGGAAATCGACAGGGTCAGCAACTGGTGTGGCGCGCACAATCTGGTCCTAAACACCACAAAGACGGTCGAGCTGGTCATCGACTTCAGGAAGAGAAAGGCAAATCCTCCCCCGACCTACATTGACTGATCTGTCGCAAGGGTACCCAGCGCCCACCTCCTAGGCACGACAATCTCTGAGGACCTATCCTGGTATCCCAACATCTCGTCTATCATAAAGAAGGCTCACCAGCGGCTCCTCTTCCTTCGACAACTGAAGAAGTTCGGCATGGCACAGGACCTACTGATGTCCTTCTACTCCTGCACCATCGAGTCGGTCCTGTGCTCGTCTCTCCTGGTTTGGTCTCATCAGCCAGTGACAAGCGCAAACTACAAAGGGTCATCAGCTCGGCGGAGAGAACTACCCGACTGCCACTACCACCCCTTGACTCTATCTTCTCCGACAGACTGCGCTCCAGGGCTCTGAAAATATCCAATGACCACTCCCATCTGGGCCATTATCTCTTCAGACGTCTAAAGTCCGGCCGCAGGTATCAGGCCATCCCTGCAAGGACATCGAGGAGGCTGAACACTTTCTTCCCAACGACCGTCAGACTGCTGAACTCACCATGCACCATCACCCGCTCATAATCCCGCGTCCTTGCTGTGCCCATCGCAGAACCTTACCCCCCCCCCGTGTTCCCCACCTCCTCTTGTCAACCACTAGTACTATGCCTGTACCTGTGCCTAACTCAATTCCGGGCACGATCGATTGTGTCGTGTTTGGCGAATAAAGCTGATTCTGATTCTGACTAATGTGACAATAAAAGAAGATAATTATTAATCTATTTTCTAAGCATCAATCCTGTGGAACAGACCCTGTCAGAATAGAGTCCTTAAATATGAGTAGTGATTGACAAAGTAAAATATTACTGCAGTTACAGAAAGACTATTTCATAAATGACATTAGAGAGATTAATGGGTTATTCATAAACAAAATTAATAAAAAGGGTTAACGTATTTATTCACGTATTAAAAATACTTATTATTAACGTATTTAAAGTAGTCCTTCATTTAGACTTAAAGTTATCAGATTACTATGTTCTTCCAGGAACAAATTAATATTATAGCCATTGTAAGCAAACATAAAAATGCAAAATAAATAAAAAATAGAGGAACATTAAAAAAACAAATAAAATGTGACAGGCTATAAAACTGCAGAGAAAATGGAGCATGTGAATGAGGTCTTATAGAAGATATAGAGTGAGGATTCAGTTTGATATCATATGACAAGCTATTGATTTATGTACATGCGGTACGCAGCCCTGCAGGGTGAGCGAGTGTGAGTTAATAGGCAGAACGAGGGTTGCTCTTGGTACTCACAGTTTATAGGAAAGACCCTGGGCAGGCGTACAGCAGTGATGGATAGGCTGGCACAGAAGTCCTCTGGGGCACTCTCAATGTATAGAGACCAGGCCGGTGGTAGGTGAGGTGCCCTGGATGTTGAAGGTTTAATGTACCGGTGGCAAGATCCCTTTAAGTTTGTGACACCAGTGCCGGTAACGGTGGCACACCGATTGATAGCAGTAATAAGTGAGGAACACAGTTTGCAGTGAACCAAAACTTTCTTTACTGGAACAGTTAACTATTTACAGTTCTTTAGGTTCAGTTCCATATGACAGAAGTTTGTAACAGGCAGGATTATATAAACAATGGCAGGCACAATGTTCTTGCAAGAGGGTTAAAACACTCACAGATCAGGCTGCACCTTTCCTCAGAAATCCTGTGCACTATTCCTCAGAACTCATGTCTGTCTTGATCCCAAGGCCCGTATGCCCTATTGTTGGCTTTATCCTTGGTTAGGGAAACTTCCTCTGGTATATATCCTTCTGCCCTTCAGCTCTGGGGTTCAGCTGGAAACACTTCTGCTCTGCTCTGCACTGTACTTTGTAGGAACTGCAGGTTTCTTCAGGGGGGTAACTCTTCCCCTGGGGACAACTAGAAGCCTGGGCTGTCTAGCTGCATGTCAGAGCCTACACCTCAGCTCCTCTCTGGCTAAAGTGTCTCCTTGCTTCTGACTCTACACACAGACCTCTCCCCTGAACAGGACCTGACTATTTATATTAGGGGTTCCAAAGCTCCCTCTACAGTCTTGGAGGAGGAACTACACCCTAACAGGCCTGATACACTGATAACAGGGGAAATATGCACATAAAAGCATAGCAATACACATTAAAATGTGATGTAAAATACAATGCCACTGTTCCACAGGAGGTGGAGAACAACGTGGCCCAATTGACCCTTGTGTAGTGCCCACATTTACCTAGTGGGACACTACATACATATAAGGGCTCGTTCACACGAATGTAAATTTTCATTCCGTATATGGACCATTTTATGCATTCCGTATACGGAACCATTCATTTCAATGGGTCCACAAAAGATGCCGACAGCACTCTGTGTGCTGTCCGCATCCGTTGCTATGTTCTGTGGCCCCTGCAAAAATGATGAGTCCTGTCCCATTCTTGTCCGTTTTGCTGACAAGAATAGGCATTTCTATAATGGGCCTCCTGTTCCGTTACGCAAATTGCGGAAGGCACACGGGCGGCATCCTTTTTTTGCGGATCCGCAATTTGCGGACCGCAAAAAACGGCACGGTCGTGTAAACAAGCCCTAAGGGCCAGACAAATTTCGAAGTTTTGTCCCAGGGAATATGGATCTATTTTATGGTGTATATATAGCAGATTTTAGATTGAACTTTGCCACGTTACTTTGCATTTACATGTGTTAAGGAGAAATGCCTATAAACTCCCAGAGGAACCCATTTAAGCTGTCCGAGATATGAAACACATATGTCACTTCAAGAAACCTTGTCAACATCTTATTCATCTTAGTTACCGCCATCATCCCTCACAGCACTAACAATTTCATAATGAGCTAATTTCAGTTTGGGGAATGCTCTTCTAATTTGATTGCAAGAACTTCCAGTCGTTTGAAAGATGTTATCTGAGTCAAATGATTAGTTAGGAGTATGAGAGGAGTAACGGTGTGTAGATTGATTCCATAATGATGCTACAGACACAAATTTGTTTTCTTTGGGTTGTTAGGGAGCCTGTAAACTGATGCAGTTTCCTTGCTGTGCTTCACTGCTCTCTGGAATATTTATCTGCCGTTGCCAAACCGAGAGAATGTGTAGTCTTATTTATTCTGATCTGATGACACCGTAAAATGAATCTTAACTCCTGCTCTCACTGCTCAAATCACTTTCCCAAATGCTTCATGGTGACAATAGGCTCAGTGCTCGGAATTGTTGCAGCACATTTTATTTACAGCCCAGGTAGGGATGTGAGTACCAAAACTGGTTAATACTGTGATTGACTGCTGCTTCCTAGAATCATATCCAGTAAGGTGACTGCCTATGTCGTCCTCTACCACAGTCCAGTGAAAGTATAGCTATATAATTAATGAAGCCATTTCATAGGAATTAGGATGCAACATTCTATAAATGAGCAGATCCCTTATGTAAAGCCTCATCCACACGTCAGTGTTTCACGGACGTGTGCTGTACGTGTTCTCCACGGACAGCGCACGTCCCTATTCATTTTAATGTGTGCATTCAGGCATCAGTGTTTTAGCACGGCCAGTGGATTCGTGTTTTTAGCACGGATGCATGCTCTGTTTTGTCCGAGTTCAAGAATACATTGTGCCCATTATAGTCTATGGGTCAGTGAAAACCACGGATGCCATCCGTGTTGCATCCATGTTTCACGCATCATTAAAAGAGATTCTTTGAAAAAAAAATTTCAGCTGTTCAGTGCCAGTGATACACAGATGCACTGACCCAACATGGATCCTTCACAGACAGCTTCACAGATGCATCAATAACCACCTGCTCAAGGATTTGAGCACAGACACGGACGTGTGAATGAGGCTTAAGGCTCCATTCACACGTCCGTGGTGTGTTGCGGACCCGCAAATTGCGGATCCGCAACACACCTGCCCGGCACCCCTATAGAAATGCCTATTCTTGTCTGCAGCTGCGGACAAGAATAGGACATGTTTTATCTTTTGCGCAAATGCGGTTGCGGACAGCACATTCCGGCCCCATTGAAAATGAATGGGGCTGCATTTTGCGGAACGGATGTGGACCCATTTGCGGACGTGTGAATGGAGCCTAAGACTGAGGGAGGTGAGGCAGTACCCTTGTGACAGAATGTCTCAAAGTACTATGTAGATCGGGGATTTCTTTTCTTAGTGAATGTATCCCTTTACTTCCCACCAGATACCATTAGGTAAATTTTTTCTTTACTTCAGACTCTGTTGGATCAATGCACATGGCTAAGTTTTGTCTTCAGAGGTCACATTCATGCATTTAATTTACACAGAGTTGTAATTAAGATCAATGTGTAGATTACTGCAAGATCCCATAAATAGGATTATAGCCAATGTTTTTTTTTTTACATTTTCCTTATCCCCTTTTTTATTTTCCCATTCACATAGCTGTATGAGGGCTTATTTTTAGCGGGACAAATTGTACTTTCTAATGCCTCCATTTAATATGGCATACAATTTAGTGGGAAGCGGGAAAAAAATTCCAAATGGGGTGGAATTGAAAAAAAATAGAATTCCTCCACCATTTTACGGGTCTTGTTCCTATGGCGTTCCATTTGTGACAAAACTGGCCTGTGCCCTTCATACTCTGGGTCAGTACGATTACAATGATATCACATATGGATAGGTTGTTATGTCTGAATAGTGTGAAAATAAGTTTAAACTTTGAGAAAAAAATATATATATTTACATCACTATATTCTGACCCCCATAACTAGAGATGAGCGAATTTCTCCAAAATTCGATTCGGCTGCTTTGCCGAATTTTCCGAAAAAATATGCTTCGATCCGAATTTATTTAGGGCGAATCGCGTTAAAAGAAGGCTATTTCCGGGCTGCAGAGAGCCTTTATATCGATGTAGAACACTGTGCCTTGCAGTAACACGCATAAGGAGTGTGCTGGCTTAGTGAAATAATATGGTTAGCGAGGATGACATTCAGATGACAGGCGTCGCTATTAGAATCACTGCACACTTCACTTATTTGGGCAGTCACGGGGCCAAAACTGACCAAATAACTCAAGTATTAACTCAGTCTTACAGGTCCATTTTAGCGTCAAGAAGGCTACAGAGTGGCAAAATGACACAGTGTGAAGTTCGCAGCAGTATAAGAAGGCCACAGAGTGGCACAATGACAGAGTATGGAGTTGGTGACAGCATCAGGAGGCTACAGAGTGGCTCAATGACAGAGACTCTGGAGGTGGCGGCAGCATCAGGAGGCCACAGAGTGGCACAATGACAGAGTCTGTATGTGACAGCAGCATGAGGAGGCCACAGAGTGGCACAATAACATAGATAATGGAGGTGGCGACAGCATGAGGAGGCCACAGAGTGGCACAATGACAGAGTCTGGATAAAAGACTGAGGGCACAGACAGTTGAGAAAGATGCAGATGGAAAGTTATCTGTAGAGCTGTACGAAGGTAAATCAGATGCAGATTAATGCAGCCATCAAAAGCAAGTTACGTTTGTTGGTTCCAAAACCTGAATTAGATTGTGGGTCGGGTGATCAGTCTAAGACCTTCAAGCAGCAGCAGCATGATGATAAGAATGAGTGGCAAGGTGACATAGTGTTCTCCACACTATGTCACCTTGCCACTCATTCTTATGTATCCCTGGCAAAAATGGCAGCATGAGGAGGCCACATAGTGGCATGGTGACATAGTGTTGAGATGGCAGCAACCACAGCAGCATGATACCACAGAGTGGCACAGTGACATAGTGTGGAGATGGCAGCAACAGCATGATACCACAGAGTGGCAAGGTGACATAGTGTGGAGATGGCAGCAAAAGCAGCAGCATGATACCACAGAGTGACATGGTGACATAGTGTGGAGATGGCAGCAACAGCAGCAGCATGATACCACAGAGTGGCAAGGTGACATAGTGTGGAGATGGCAGCAACAGCAGCAGAATGATTCCACAGAGTGGCAAGGTGAGATAGTGTGGAGATGGCAGCAATAGCAGCAGCATGATACCACAGAGTGGCAAGATGACATAGTGTGGAGATGGCAGCAACAGCAGCAGCATGATACCACAGAGTGGCAAGGTGACATAGTGTGGAGATGGCAGCAACAGCAGCAGAATGATTCCACAAAGTAGCAAGGTGAGATAGTGTGAAGATGGCGGCAATAGCAGCAGCATGATACCACAGAGTGGCATGGTGACATAGTGTGGAGATAGAAGCATCAGGAGGACACAGAGTGGCATGGTGACATGGTTTGGAGATGGATGATCTAATCTGCTGCATCAGGCATTGGTGGGTGGAAATCCTTGTCGATCCACGCCTGATTCATCTTGACAAATGTAAGTCTCTCAGCATTGTGGGTGGACAGGCGAGTTCTTCTTGGGGTAACTATGGCCCCCGCCGAACTAAACACCCACTCTGATGCCACACTACTGGCGGGCAGGACAGCTTTTCCATTAAAAAAAACTCTGCTATTTGCGGCCACAAATCCAGTTTGGCTGCCCAGTAGTTCAGCGGATCTTCAATGTGGGGTGGCAGGGTGCTGTCCAAGTATGCCACCACCTGCTGGTTCAGGTCCTGCTTCAGGTCTACCTGCTGCTGCTGGTGAGTATTTTGTTCACTTTTCGGGTTAAGAAAGCTGCTCATCATGGACTCTAGACTAAGGCTGCTGCTGATGGAGCTGCTACTGTTAATGTCACTGCCATGGCAGTGGAATGTGAGCGCAGAGGCCCCCCCCAGTCAGACCTGCGAGAGGATGGACGATGGCACAGATAGGCAGAGGCCAACTGAATACATAGGATGTCTCTGTAGTACTTCAGTTTGTCCTCCCTCTCAGTGGGTCTAAAAAAGACCCTCATTTTGGACTGGTAGCGAGGGTCCAACATGGTGTAGAGCCAGAAGTTGTCCCTCTGCCGAATGGTGACAAGTGCAGCGGGTCATTTGTGCAAGTGACTCTGAGGGATTCCCTGCATCCATCTCCACTGCATACCTGCATACTGCCACGGTGTGTCTGGGTCCTCTGTCTCGTCTTCCTCAGCTCCCTCTTGCTCCTCCGGCTGCTCCTCCTCTCCTGTCACCGCAGTAGAAAAAACACTCAATTGGCTACATATTGCCTGTGCTCCAATGTCCTCCTCCCCCTCCTCCTTCAGTTCAGCCCCCACAGGGGCCATGAGATCTAGGCGCCACGCAGGGGCGTACATAGAAATCACTGGGCCCCATAGCAAGCATCTGAATTGGGCCCCATAACCCCGCCCACTACCCACCCCTGGCCCATCCCACCTCCTGTCCTGGCTCCTCCCATGCCACACCCCCATTAAAGAATCCCTAATGCCCCCCAAAATGCCCGGGGCGGAGGAGTAGGAGAGCACACTGTCTACTATGAGCCCCCCAAACCCTTAATGCCCACCAAAATGCTCAGGACAGTGTGCTTTCCTTCTTCTTCTCTCCCCCTGGGCATTTTGGCGTAATGGGGGCATTAGGGGTTGGGAGGCAGGAGGCTCATAGAGGACTCAGGGGGGGCGGAGAGACTCAGAACAGTGTGCTTGTCTCCTACTCCTCCTTCCCCCTGGGCATTTTGGGGTAATTGGGGGGCTCATAGAGGACAGAGTAGGAGGGAAGCAGACTGTCCTCTATGAGCCCCCCAAACCCTTAATGCCCCCCAAAATGCTCAGGACAGTGTGCTTTCCTTCTACTCCTCTCCCCCTGGCATTTTGGGAGGCATTAGGGGTTGGGGGCTCATAGAGGACTCAGGGGGGGGGGGAGCTCATAGAGGACAGTGTGCTTTCCTCCTACTCCTCCCCCCCTGGACATTTTGGGGTAATGGGGGCATTAAGGGGGCTCATAGAGGATTCAGGGGGGGGAGGCTCATACAGGACAGAGTAGAAGGAAAGTAGACTGTTCTCTATGGGCCCCCCTCCCTATGAGTTATCTTGCTGCAGCCTGCATTAACCTCCCATTCCTGGCTGGGGACCCTTCCCAATATAACAAACCACCGGCAGTCCGGCACCAACCGTGTCCGGTCAGGAGCGGGCAGGCAGTCCTTCAGTCTGGGGCTGGGATCGATGCAGGGTACAGCCAGGCAGCTGCCTACTTCACTCCTCGCTCAGGTCAGAGAGAGAATGAATGTGTACAGACAGTGTATGTCCGGCGCCCGTCCCTGCTACCCACAAACACTGGCCAATCAGCAGCTGCCTCTGTGTGCTGCTGACTTGCGCTGATTGGCCAGTGTGAAAATTAGAACACACCTGCAGGCTGGCCGGGCGGGAGAATCAAGTGAGGCAGCATGATGAGCAGGTTAATAGGGGAGGGAGGAGGGGGCCCGCCGATCAAAGGCAAGTGCCGCGGTCCCTGCGCCGCCCAGTGTCTTCTTCATAATTGTACTAGTACTGCTTACTACTTAGCTAAAATAAACGGAGGGGGCGGGGCCTTCCGAGCGCTCCGGGCCCCCCGGTGCCGCGGGCCCCATAGCAGTGGCGTACCCTGCCTCTATTGGCGGTACGCCACTGGCGCCACGTCTCCAGTCCCCTAACAAGCCATATTCACTAGCATCTGTTCCAGGACATGAAGCAGTGGAAAGATGCCGTTCATCCCTTAGTCCTGGTGACTGACAAATAACATAGCCTCCTCAAAGGGCCTGAGCAAATGGCAGGTGTCACGCATGAGCTGCCACTGTCTGACATCGAAGTTACACAGGGGAATACTCCTATCCGCTTGGATCATCTAGAACAGGTAGGAACAAGAGTTAGGGACCACTCATGAGACAACCTTGACGCGGTGAGTGGCTTACTATGCTTTGGCCAAAATATAAACCAATGTCTCGTCCAGCATGGAGGGCAGAGTGCTGGATGTAGTGTGCGATCACATTTGCATTTTCCGTTTGTATATGTATTTCGCCATAGTGATGTGCACCTACAGGCAGGTTGTGCTGACCCAACCCCTCATTTTTTTCTTTGTAGTATATATTGGAGGCGTGGCGATCTCCTTGGAGTCATTGCACACCTGACCAGTTAATCTGTCCTTGAGGCTGGTTTTAAAGTCAGTATAAAACTGAGTCTGCTTGTATAGAACCTACCATTAGCCATCTGGCTCCAGGAGAAGTATATGGTGGGTTCAGCATGCATGTTGTTACTTGCATCCCTGGATCCGATGAAAGCTGTAATGGCACCGGACGGGGTTACAAGCAAAGTGTACTTGGCTTGCATGCTGACCTGCATTCCCTGGATTTTATGTGGCTGTCATGGCCCATGAACAGGTAGGAACAAGAGTTAGGGACCACTCATGAGACAACCTTGACGCGGTGAGTGGCTTACTATGCTTTGGCCAAAATATAAACCAATGTCTCGTCCAGCATGGAGGGCAGAGTGCTGGATGTAGTGTGCGATCACATTTGCATTTTCCGTTTATATATGTATTTCGCCATAGTGATCTGCACCTACAGGCAGGTTGTGCTGACCCAACCCCTTATTTTTTTCTTTGTAGTATATATTGGAGGCGTGGCGATCTCCTTGGAGTCATTGCACACCTGACCAGTTAATCTGTCCTTGAGGCTGGTTTTAAATTCAGTATAAAACTGAGTCTGCTTGTATAGAACCTACCATTAGCCATCTGGCTCCAGGAGAAGTATATGGTGGGTTCAGCATGCATGTTGTTACTTGCATCCCTGGATCCGATGAAAGCTGTAATGGCACCGGACGGGGTTACAAGCAAAGTGTACTTGGCTTGCATGCTGACCTGCATTCCCTGGATTTTATGTGGCTGTCATGGCCCATGAACAGGTAGGAACAAGAGTTAGAAACCACTCATGAGACAACCTTGACGCGGTGAGTGGCTTACTATGCTTTGGCCAAAATATAAACCAATGTCTCGTCCAGCATGGAGGGCAGAGTGCTGGATGTAGTGTGCGATCACATTTGCATTTTCCGTTTATATATGTATTTCGCCATAGTGATCTGCACCTACAGGCAGGTTGTGCTGACCCAACCCCTTATTTTTTTCTTTGTAGTATATATTGGAGGCGTGGCGATCTCCTTGGAGTCATTGCACACCTGACCAGTTAATCTGTCCTTGAGGCTGGTTTTAAATTCAGTATAAAACTGAGTCTGCTTGTATAGAACCTACCATTAGCCATCTGGCTCCAGGAGAAGTATATGGTGGGTTCAGCATGCATGTTGGTACTTGCATCCCTGGATCCGATGAAAGCTGTAATGGCACCGGACGGGGTTACAAGCAAAGTGTACTTGGCTTGCATGCTGACCTGCATTCCCTGGATTTTATGTGGCTGTCATGGCCCATGAACAGGTAGGAACAAGAGTTAGGGACCACTCATGAGACAACCTTGACGCGGTGAGTGGCTTACTATGCTTTGGCCAAAATATAAACCAATGTCTCGTCCAGCATGGAGGGCAGAGTGCTGGATGTAGTGTGCGATCACATTTGCATTTTCCGTTTGTATATGTATTTCGCCATAGTGATGTGCACCTACAGGCAGGTTGTGCTGACCCAACCCCTTATTTTTTTCTTTGTAGTATATATTGGAGGCGTGGCGATCTCCTTGGAGTCATTGCACACCTGACCAGTTAATCTGTCCTTGAGGCTGGTTTTAAAGTCAGTATAAAACTGAGTCTGCTTGTATAGAACCTACCATTAGCCATCTGGCTCCAGGAGAAGTATATGGTGGGTTCAGCATGCATGTTGGTACTTGCATCCCTGGATCCGATGAAAGCTGTAATGGCACCGGACGGGGTTACAAGCAAAGTGTACTTGGCTTGCATGCTGACCTGCATTCCCTGGATTTTATGTGGCTGTCATGGCCCATGAACAGGTAGGAACAAGAGTTAGGGACCACTCATGAGACAACCTTGACGCGGTGAGTGGCTTACTATGCTTTGGCCAAAATATAAACCAATGTCTCGTCCAGCATGGAGGGCAGAGTGCTGGATGTAGTGTGCGATCACATTTGCATTTTCCGTTTGTATATGTATTTCGCCATAGTGATGTGCACCTACAGGCAGGTTGTGCTGACCCAACCCCTTATTTTTTTCTTTGTAGTATATATTGGAGGCGTGGCGATCTCCTTGGAGTCATTGCACACCTGACCATTTAATCTGTCCTTGAGGCTGGTTTTAAAGTCAGTATAAAACTGAGTCTGCTTGTATAGAACCTACCATTAGCCATCTGGCTCCAGGAGAAGTATATGGTGGGTTCAGCATGCATGTTGGTACTTGCATCCCTGGATCCGATGAAAGCTGTAATGGCACCGGACGGGGTTACAAGCAAAGTTTACTTGGCCTGCATGCTGACCTGCATTCCCTGGATTTTATGTGGCTGTCATGGCCCATGAACAGGTAGGAACAAGAGTTAGGGACCACTCATGAGACAACCTTGACGCGGTGAGTGGCTTACTATGCTTTGGCCAAAATATAAACCAATGTCTCGTCCAGCATGGAGGGCAGAGTGCTGGATGTAGTGTGCGATCACACCTGCACCTACAGGCAGGTTGTGCTGACCCAACCCCTTATTTTTTTCTTTGTAGTATATATTGGAGGCATGGCGATCTCCTTGGAGTCATTGCACACCTGACCAGTTAATCTGTCCTTGAGGCTGGTTTTAAAGTCAGTATAAAACTGAGTCTGCTTGTATAGAACCTACCATTAGCCATCTGGCTCCAGGAGAAGTATATGGTGGGTTCAGCATGCATGTTGGTACTTGCATCCCTGGATCCGATGAAAGCTGTAATGGCACCGGACGGGGTTACAAGCAAAGTGTACTTGGCTTGCATGCTGACCTGCATTCCCTGGATTTTATGTGGCTGTCATGGCCCATGAACAGGTAGGAACAAGAGTTAGGGACCACTCATGAGACAACCTTGACGCGGTGAGTGGCTTACTATGCTTTGGCCAAAATATAAACCAATGTCTCGTCCAGCATGGAGGGCAGAGTGCTGGATGTAGTGTGCGATCACATTTGCATTTTCCGATCATCTAGAAATCGTTGATGGCCTTTCTCTGTTCATACAGTCGGTCCAACATATGGAGGGTTCAATTCCAACGGGTGGAAACGTAGAATATCAGCCTATGTTGGGGGATGCCGCTCTGTCGCTGCAGCAAAAGGAGGGTGTGCTTTGCGGTGTATGAGTGGCTGAAGTGCATGCAAAGTTTCTTGGCAACTTTTAGGAAGTCTTGCAGATGGGTGGAAGACTTTAGGAACCGCTTGACAACCAGATTGAACATGTGTGCCATGCAGGGCCCATGGCTCAGCCTTCCTTGACGCAGCACCGACAACATGTTCTTCCAGTTGTAGGTGACTGTGGTTCCGATTTTCAGACGCGGAGAAAGCCAGCAGTTGATTTCTTTCTGAAGGACACGAAGACTGTGTTCACCCAGGCAAACCAGGTGCAGAATCGCGTGACACCGCCATGCCCTGCACATGTGGAATGCTGGAGGGGCACTGTGACTTGTCCCTGCAGTGGAGGCTGAGGACATGGTGGAGGATGAGGAGGCAGAGGTGGACATTGTCACAGGACAAATAATGTGACAACGTGGAGACGGAAGCGGTGTCACCCGGCCAAGTTGCTGGTGTGGCTGTGCAGGAACCACATTCACCCAGTGGGCCATAAAGGACATGTATTGTCCCTGACCGTAGTTACAGCTTCACACGTCGGTGCTACCGTGCACTTTGGTAGACACAGACAGGCTCAAGGACTGGCCCACCTTCTGTTCAACATACATGTGCAGGGCTGGTACTGCTTTTTGTGAAAAGAAATGACGGCTTGGGACTCTCCACCTCGGCTCTGCACAAGAAATCAGTTCTATGAAAGGTGCAGAGTCCACCACTTGGAAAGAGAGGGACTGCAGCACCAGCAACTTGGCCAGGAGCATGTTCAGCTTCTGCGCCGTTGGATGCGTGCATGCATACTGCTGTCTCTTGGCAATCGCTTCAGTGATTGATTGCTAGCGGAATGACTGACGAGGAGTAGAAGGAGGAGGAGCAGGAGCTTCAGGACCAGCAGACGATGGGACAGACAGACAGCTGAGCCGGTGGAGCCTTGACTGCCTGCAATGGGGTGCCTGCCACTAGATGATGCAGCGGTGGCTGCGGCAGGCTGGACCACCACATCAGAGCCACGATTGTCCCAGGCTACTTTATGGTGTCGCTGAATATCTTGTCGCAGGGCAGTGGTGCCAACATTGGCCCCCTGGCCACGCCTCACATTCTGCCCACAGATTCGACATATGGCCATTAGTGTTGAGCGCGAATATTCGAATATCGAATTTTTTTCGCGAATATCGGCACTTCGCTAATTCGCGAATATTTCGAATATAGTGATATAAATTCGATATTTCGAATATTCGTTATTTTTTTTTTATTTTTTTTATTGTTATATTTTTTTCTTTCCCACTTCCCTAAAGTTGTTCTTACCTGTCCTTTGGATTCCTGGCTTCCTGGCTGCTCCAGTCAGTGCCCGTTGCCGCTTCTGCCGACTTCCGTGCTCATGGAGCGTCCCCATCACCATGGGAACGTCTCCATATACTAGAATGTACTGTCGGATTTGAGAATTACGTGAAAAATCGCAATTCGATTATTTCAAGTTATAATAATCGAATTTCGATTTTAACTTAGCACTGCTATATTCCATATTAGGCTATGGAATATAGCAGTGCTAAGTTAAAATCTAAATTCGATTATTATAACTTGAAATAATCGAATTGCGATTTCAACTTGGACCTGGTTTACTATGGTTGGCTTGGTAGAATTAGCGAATATGACGAATATATTCGTTATATTCCACAAAACGAATATAACGAATGTATTCGTCATATTCCACAAAACGAAGATAACGAAGTATTCTGCATCTTCGTTTTAGCTACCTATTCATCAACTTCGCTAATTCTAGCAATCATATAGGAAAGTTTACTATAGAGACAGCTAAGTTTAATTCGCTATGCGATTATATTACTTTGCTTTTTTTTTTATAAATAGAATAATTATAATAATCATCAGGTATTATAATTATTCTATTTTTTTTTTTTTAAAAGCAGTCATATAATCGCATAGCGAATTAAACTTAGCTGTCTCTATAGTAAACTTTCCTATATGATTGCTAGAATTAGCGAAGTTGACGAATAGGTAGCTAAAACGAAGATGCAGAATACTTCGTTATCTTCGTTTTGTGGAATATGACGAATACATTCATTATATTCGTTTTGTGGAATATAACGAATATATTAGTCATATTCGCTAATTCTACCAAGCCAACCATAGTAAACCAGGTCCAACTTGAAATCGCAATTCGATTAATTCAAGTTATAATAATCGAATTTCGATTTTAACTTAGCACTGCTATCTTCCATAGCCTAATATGGAATATAGCAGTGCTAAGTTAAAATCGAAATTCGATTATTATAACTTGAAATAATCGAATTGCGATTTTTCACGTGATTCTCAAATCCGACAGTACATTCTAGTATATGGAGACGTTCCCATGGTGATGGGGACGTTCCATGAGCACGGAAGTCGGCAGAAGCGGCAACGGGCACTGACTGGAGCAGCCAGGAAGCCAGGAATCCAAAGGACAGGTAAGAACAACTTTAGGGAAGTGGGAAAGAAAAAAATATAACAATAAAAAAAAAAAAAAAATTCAAGTTATAATAATCGAATTTCGATTTTAACTTAGCACTGCTATATTCCATATTAAGCTAGAATTAATGAATATGGAATATAGCAGTGCTAAGTTAAAATCGAAATTTGATTATTATAACTTGAATTAATCGCATTAATAGGAGAGTAGCCTTTAAGTTAAAATCGCAATACGCGATTATTTAAATCGCATATTAATCGCGATAACAAGAATAATGACGAATATTCGATTTTGACGAATATAAAACGAATATTCTATAGAATATTCGCGAATTTCGTCGAAATCGAATATGGCAC
This sequence comes from Bufo bufo, assembly GCF_905171765.1. Classification (NCBI taxonomy): domain Eukaryota; kingdom Metazoa; phylum Chordata; class Amphibia; order Anura; family Bufonidae; genus Bufo; species Bufo bufo. The sequence goes on from NC_053390.1 coordinate 233,480,474, forward strand.
CTGCCGCTCATCACTAATGGCCATGTTCATCTCCTCCGAAGTCTTGACAAAAAACTGCCACAGCGCAGAGTAGCTGAGTTTCCCCCCAACACTTCGCACTGACTAACTGCTAGTGCCGCTGCTTGCGTGAACTCATGCACCACTCCTTTCCGGCCAGCTAGGCTGCTGCGAAGCGGGTGGTCTACCCTGGGCCCGTTTGGCTGCTTACCTACCACTGCTGCCACCCTGCTGACTCCCAGCAATGCTACCACATTGCTGGCTCAGTCACTGCCTCGTGGGCAAGCTGCATACTGATATAAGGCCACTATATGCTTTCACCAGAAATAACTGCAACAGTGCAGTGGGTATATATTTTTCTTGTATTACTGAAATAAGGCCACTATACTCTTTCACCAGTAATTACTGCAACAGTGCAGTGGGTATGTATTTTTCTTGTATTACTGAAATCGGCCTTATACTCTTTCACCAGAAATTACTGCAACAGTGCAGTCGGTATAAATTTCTCTTTTTTTACTGAAATACTGCCCTATACACTTTCAACAGAAATAACTGCAGCAGTGCAGTGGGTATAAATTTCTCTTTTTTTTTTACTGAAATACTGCCCTATACGCGTTAAACAGAAATAACTGCAGCAGTGCAGTGGGTATATATTTTTATTGTATTACTGAAATAAGGCCACAATACGCTTTCACCAGAAATAACTGCAACAGTGCAGTGGGTATATATTTTTCTTGTTTTACTGAAATACTGCCCTATACGCTTTCAACCAAAATAACTGCAGCAGTGCAGTGGGTATATATTTTTCTTGTATTACTGAAATACGGACTTATACTCTTTCACCAGAAATTACTGCAACAGTGCAGTGGGTATGTATTTTTCTTGTATTACTGAAATCGGCCTTATACACTTTCACCAGAAATTACTGCAACAATGCAGTGGGTATATATTTTTCTTGTTTTACTGAAATACTGCCCTATACGCTTTCAACCAAAATAACTGCAGAACTGCAGTGGGTATATATTTTTCTTGTATTACTGAAATACGGACTTATACTCTTTCACCAGAAATTACTGGAACAGTGCAGTGGGTATATATTTTTCTTGTATTACTGAAATAAGGCCACAATACGCTTCCACCAGAAATAACTGGAACAGTGCAGTGGGCTTATTTCAGTAATGCAAGAAAAATATATACCCACTGCACTGCTGCAGTAATTTCTTGTACTTTGTAATCTTTCACCAGAAATTACTGCAGTAGTGCAGTGGGTATATATTTTTCTTGTATTACTGAAATAAGCCCACTATACGCGTTCACTAATAATAACTGCAACAGTGCAGTTGGTATAGATGTCTCTTTTTTTACTGAAATACTGCCCTATGTGCTTTAATCAGAAATAACTGCAACAGTGCAGTGGGTAGATATTTTTCTTGCATTACTGAAATACGGCCTTATACTCTTTCACCAGAAATAACTGCAACAGTGCCATGGATAGATATTTTTCTTGTATTACTGAAATAAGGCCACTATACTCTTTTACCAGAAATTTCTGCAACAGTGCAGTGGGTATATATTTTTATTTTTTAACTGAAATACATCCCTATACGCTTTCAACAGTAATTACTGCAACAGTGCAGTGGGTATATATTTTTCTTGTATTACTGAAATAAGGCCACTATACGCTTTCTCCAGAAATAACTGCAGAAGTGACCTGAGAAAATATATTTCTTGTTTGACTGAAATAGGCCACTCTACGCTTTCACCAGAAATAGCTGCAACAGTGCAGTGCGTATCTATTTTTCTTTGTTTACTGAAATAAGTCCCTATACGCTTTCAACAGAAATAACTGCAGAAGTGACCTGAAAATGTATTTTACGTGTTGGACTGAAATAGGCCACTATACGCTTTCACCAGCAGTGCGTATATATTTTAATTTTTTTAATGAAATAAGCCCCTAATCTCTTTCACCAGAAATGAATGCAACCATGCAGTGGTTTAAATGTTTTGTGTATTACTGAAATACCGCCCTATACTCTTTCACCAGAAATGACTGCAAATGATTTTAGCGAAAAAAACAACAAAAGTGACCTGCATATATATTTCTTGTATTGTATTTAAATAGTTCACTAAATGATATCAGCGCAATTAACAGCAAAAGTGACCTGCATATGTATTTATCTTTTTGCCCAGATAAAAGCCACTAAAGACTTTTCAACATAGCACTTGCACCCCAATAACTAATTGCTGGAATAATAGTGCAGTGGGTATATATTTTTCTTGTATTACTGAAATACGGCCTTATACTCTTTCACCAGAAATTACTGCAACAGTGCAGTGGGTATAAATTTTTCTTGTAGTACTGAAATACGGCCTTATATTCTTTCACCAGAAATTACTGCAACAGTGCAGTGGGTATATATTTTTCTTGTATTACAGAAATAAGGCCACAATACGCTTTCACCAGAAATTACTGCATCAGTGCAGTGCGTATATATTTTTCTTGTATTACTGAAATAAGGCCACTATACGCTTCCACCAGAAATAACTGGAACAGTGCAGTGGGTATATATTTCTCTTTTTTTTACTGAAATACTGCCCTATATGCTTTCAACCGAAATAACTGCAGCAGTGCAGTGGGTATATATTTTTCTTGTATTACTGAAATAAGGCCACTATACGCTTCCACCAGAAATAACTGGAACAGTGCAGTGGGTATATATATCTCTTTTTTTTTTTTCCTGAAATACTGCCCTATACTCTTTCACCAGAAATTACTGCAACAGTGCAGTGGGTATATATTTTTCTTGCATTACTGAAATAAGCCCACTATACGCTTTCACTAATAATAACTGCAACAGTGCAGTGGGTATAAATGTCCCTTTTTTTACTGAAATACTGCCCTATATGCTTTCATCAGAAATAACTGCAACAGTGCAGTGGGTAGATATTTTTCTTTCATTACTGAAATACGGCCTTATACTCTTTCACCAGAAATTACTGCAACAGTGCAGTGGGTATATATTTGTCTTTTATTACTGAAATACGGCCACTATACGCTTTCACCAGAAATAACTGCAACAGTGCAGTGGGTATATATTTTTCTTGTATTACTGAAATAAGGCCACTATACGCCTTCACCAGAAATTATTGCAACAGTGCAGTAGTTATATATTTGTCTTGTTTTACTGAAATAAGGCCACTCTACACTTTCACCAGAAATAACTGCAACAGTGCAGTGGGTATATATTTCTCTTTTTTTTACTGAAATACTGCCCTATATGCTTTCAACCGAAATAACTGCAGCAGTGCAGTGGGTATATATTTTTCTTGTATTACTGAAATACGGACTTATACTCTTTCACCAGAAATTACTGCAACAGTGCAGTGGGTATATATTTTTCTTGTATTACTGAAATACGGCCTTATACTCTTTCACCAGAAATTACTGCAACAGTGCAGTGGGTATATATTTTTCTTGTATTACTGAAATACGGCTTTGTACTCTTTCACCAGAAATTACTGCAACAGTGCAGTGGGTATATATTTTTCTTGTATTACTGAAATACGGCTTTGTACTCTTTCACCAGAAATTACTGCAGCAGTGCAGTGGGTATATATTTTTCTTGTATTACTGAAATAAGCCCACTATACGCATTCACTAATAATAACTGCAACAGTGCAGTTGGTATAAATGTCTCTTTTTTTACTGAAATACTGCCCTATGTCCTTTAATCAGAAATAACTGCAACAGTGCAGTGGGTAGATATTTTTCTTGCATTACTGAAATACGGCCTTATACTCTTTCACCAGAAATAACTGCAACAGTGCCATGGGTAGATATTTTTCTTGTATTACTGAAATAAGGCCACTATAATCTTTTACCAGAAATTTCTGCAACAGTGCAGTGGGTATATATTTTTCTTGTATTACTGAAATAAGGCCACTATACGCTTTCTCCAGAAATAACTGCAGAAGTGACCTGAGAAAATATATTTCTTGTTGGACTGAAATAGGCCACTCTACACTTTCACCAGAAATAGCTGCAACAGTGCAGTGCGTATCTATTTTTCTTTGTTTACTGAAATACGTCCCTATACGCTTTCAACAGAAATAACTGCAGAAGTGACCTGAAAATGTATTTTACGTATTGAACTGAAATAGGCCACTATACGCTTTCACCAGCAGTGCGTATATATATATTTTTTTTTTTATGAAATAAGCCCCTATACTCTTTCACCAGAAATGAATTCAACCATGCAGTGGTTTAAATGTTTTGTGTATTACTGAAATACCGCCCTATACTCTTTCACCAGAAATGACTGCAAATGATTTTAGCGAAAAAAACAACAAAAGTGACCTGCATATATATTTCTTGTATTGTATTTAAATAGTTCACTAAATGATATCAGCGCAATTAACAGCAAAAGTGACCTGCGTATGTATTTATCTTTTTGCCCAGATAAAAGCCACTAAAGACTTTTCAACATAGCACTTGCACCCCAATAGCTAATTGCTGGAATAATATAGAGGTATTATGAGACTGTCTGGTTCCCCATGTAATGTTTCCCTGCACTTGTAAATCGATTGTTTTCACAATTAGGATTTTCCTATGACTCTTCCTAGCATCTGCACATGTCTCTCCCTGACTGTGAGATGATTTCTCTCACTGTCCTTTCCCTGCACTTGTAAATTGCTGGTTTTCACAATGAGGATTTTGCTATGACTCTCCCTAGCATCTGCACACGTCTCTCCCTGCCTGTGAAATGATTCCTCTTACTATTAGGGATGAGCGAACCCGAACTGTATAGTTCGGGTTCGTACCGAATTTTGGGGTGTCCGTGACACGGACCCGAACATTTTCGTAAAAGTCCGGGTTCGGGTTCGGCGCTTTCTTGGCGCTTTTTGAAAGGCTGCAAAGCAGCCAATCAACAAGCGTCATACTACTTTCCCCAAGAGGCCATCACAGCCATGCCTACTATTGGCATGGCTGTGATTGGCCAGTGCAGCATGTGACCCAGCCTCTATTTAAGCTGGAGTCACGTAGCGCCGCACGTCACTCTGCTATGATCAGTTTAGGGAGAGGTTGCTGCTGCTGTTAGGGAGAGATTAGGCAGGGATTTACTCAGCAAAAACACTTAATTCAGTGATCGATCTACAGCTGTGGATCATTGAACTGCTGCTATTCAATTGCTCACTGTTTTTAGACTGCCCAGAGCGTTTTTATGTCACTTTTTTCTTGGGTGATCGGCGGCCATTTTGTGGTGTGCCAGCACAAGCTGCCACCAAGTCCATTTAACCATCAATAGTGTGGTTATTTTTTTGTTATATCCTACATCAGGGGCTTGGCTGTGCTTGCTATTTTATTGAGGGGTAAAATACAATTGGCCAAAATAGCAGTACCCTAAATCTGGTGTTTCAGCTGTGGCTAGCCAATTGTAATACTGTCTGCTGTCTGCCGAAGCACAGTTTTTGTTCTGGGTTGAATACAATTCCCAACTTAGCAATCCCCTAAATATTTTTTTTCTGCTGTATCAGGCCAAGTTTAAATTGATCCATAAAAGGGTATATTAGATTGAAGGTGAGGATAGTGTCATCCTCAATAACTTCACACGCTACCGTGCATTTCCAAGTTTAAATAATTGTGTCCGTAAACGTATACCTGTCACCCAGCGTCTAAATAATAGGCCTCAAATTTATATTCAGCTAAATCTATGTTTATTGCTGAGGCTGGTCAATTTATTTAGTGTCCGCCAAAGCACAGTTTTTGTTCTGGGTTGAATACAATTTCCAACTTAGCAATTCCCTAAATCAGTGGTTTCTGCTGTATCAGGCCAAGGTTAAATCTATCCATAAAAGGGTATATTAGATTGAAGGTGCAGATAGGGTCATTCTCAATAACTTCACACACACGCTACCATGCATTTCCAAGTCTAATTCTGTCCGTAAACGTATACCTGTCACCCAGCGCCTAAATAATAGGCCTCAAATTTATATTCACCTAAATCTATGTTTATTGCTGAGGCTGGTCAATTTATTTAGTGTCCGCCAAAGCACAGTTTTTGTTCTGGGTTGAATACAATTCCCAACTTAGCAATTCCCTAAATCTGTGGTTTCTGCTGTATCAGGCCTACTTTAAATCTATCCATAAAAGGGTATATTAGATTGAAGGTGCAGATAGGGTCATTCTCAATAACTTCACACACACGCTACCGTGCATTTCCAAGTCTAATTCTGTCTGTAAACATATACCTGTCACCCAGCGCCTAAATAATACGCCTCAAATTTATATTCAGCTAAATCTATGTTTATTGCTGAGGCTGGTCAATTTATTTAGGGTCTGCCAAAGCACAGTTTTTATTCTGGGTTGAATACAATTCCCAACTTAGCAATTCCCTAAATATATTTTTTCTGCTGTATCAGGCCAAGTTTAAATTGATCCATAAAAGGGTATATTAGATTGAAGGTGCGGATAGTGTCATCCTCAATAACTTCACACGCTACCGTGCATTTCCAAGTTTAAATAATTGTGTCCGTAAACGTATACCTGTCACCCAGCGCCTAAATAATAGGCCTCAAATTTATATTCAGCTAAATCTATGTTTATTGCTGAGGCTGGTCAATTTATTTAGTGTCCGCCAAAGCACAGTTTTTGTTCTGGGTTGAATACAATTCCCAACTTAGCAATTCCCTAAATCTGTGGTTTCTGCTGTATCAGGCCTACTTTACATCTATCCATAAAAGGGTATATTAGATTGAAGGTGCAGATAGGGTCATTCTCAATAACTTCACACACACGCTACCGTGCATTTCCAAGTCTAATTCTGTCTGTAAACATATACCTGTCACCCAGCGCCTAAATAATACGCCTCAAATTTATATTCAGCTAAATCTATGTTTATTGCTGAGGCTGGTCAATTTATTTAGTGTCTGCCAAAGCACAGTTTTTATTCTGGGTTGAATACAATTCCCAACTTAGCAATTCCCTAAATATATTTTTTCTGCTGTATCAGGCCAAGTTTAAATTGATCCATAAAAGGGTATATTAGATTGAAGGTGCGGATAGTGTCATCCTCAATAACTTCACACGCTACCGTGCATTTCCAAGTTTAAATAATTCTGTTCGTAAACGTATACCTGTCACCCAGCGCCTAAATACTAGGCCTACAATTTATATTCAGCTAAATCTGTTGTTACTGTTGTGCCTGTATTAGTGTAATACGATACCTAAATAGATAGCCAGATAGTGTTAGGTGCCTGTAAAAAAATGGCTGAATTAGAATTCAATACATTGGGCCCAAAAATTTTTTTCTTATTGTGGTGAACGGTAACAATGAGGAAAACATCTAGTAAGGGACGCGGACATGGTCGTTGTGGTGTTAGTGGACCGTCTGGTGCTGGGAGAGGACGTGGCCGTTCTGCCACAGCCAAACGTCCTCGTGAACCAACTACCTCAGGTCCCAGTAGCCAGCAGAATTTACAGCAATATTTTGTCGGGCCCAATGCCGTTCTAAGGATGGTAAGGCCTGAGCAGGTACAGGCATTAGTCAATTGGGTGGCCGACAGTGGATCCAGCACGTTCACATTATCTCCCACCCAGTCTTCTGCAGAAAGCGCACAGATGGCGCATGAAAACCAAGCCCATCAGTCTGTCACATCACCCCCATGCATATCAGGGAAACTGTCTGAGCCTCAAGTTATGCAGCAGTCTCTTATTCTGTTTGAAGACTCTGCTGGCAGGGTTTCCCAAGGGCATCCACCTAGCCCTTCCCCAGGGGTGGAAGAGATAGAATGCACTAACTCACAACCACTTATGTTTCCTAATGATGAGGACATAGGAATACCACCTCAGCACGTCTCTGATGATGACGAAGCACAGGTGCCAACTGCTGCGTCTTTCTGCAGTGTGCAGACTGAACAGGGGGTCAGGGAGGAAGACTGGGTGAAAGACGATGCAGGAGACGATGAGGTCCTAGACCCCACATGGAATGAAGGTCGTGTCACTGACTTTCAGAATTCGGAGGAAGAGGCAGTGGTGAGACCGAGCCAACAGCGTAGCAAAAGAGGGAGCAGTGGGCAAAAGCAGAACACCCGCCGCCAAGAGAGTCCGTCTGCTACTGGCCACCGCCATCTGGGACCCAGCACCCAAAAGGCAGCTTCAAGGAGTTCCCTGGCATGGCAGTTCTTCAAACAATGTGCTGACGACAAGAACCGAGTGGTTTGCACGCTGTGCCATCAGAGCCTGAAGCGAGGCATTAACATTCTGAACCTTAGCAGAACCTGCATGACCAGGCACCTGCATGCAAAGCATGAACTGCAGTGGAGTAAACACCTTAAAAACAAGGAACTCACTCAGGCTCCCCCTGCTACCTCTTCTGCTGCCGCCTCCTCGGCCTCTTACTCCGCCTCTGGAGAAACGTTGGCACCTGCCGCCCAGCAAACAGAGGATGTACCACCAACACTACCACCACCTCCGTCACCAAGCATCTCAACTATGTCACACGGCAGCGTTCAGCCCTCCATCTCACAAACATTTGAGAGAAAGCGTAAATTCCCACCCATCCACCCTCGATCCCTGGCCCTAAATGCCAGCATTTCTAAACTACTGGCCTATGAAATGCTGTCATTCAGGCTGGTGGACACAGACAGCTTCAAACAGCTCATGTCGCTTGCTGTCCCACAGTATGTTGTTTCCAGCCGCCACTACTTTTCCAAGAGAGCCGTGCCTTCCCTGCACAACCAAGTATCCGATAAAATCAAGTGTGCACTGCGCAATGCCATCTGTGGCAAGGTCCACCTAACCACAGATACGTGGACCAGTAAGCACGGCCAGGGACGCTATATCTCCCTAACTGCACACTGGGTAAATGTAGTGGCGGCTGGGCCCCAGGCGAAGAGCTGTTTGGCGCACGTCCTTCCGCCGCCAAGGATCGCAGGGCAACATTTTTTACCTCCTGTTGCCTCCTCCTCCTACTCGGCTTCCTCCTCCTCTTCTCCCACCTGCTCATCCAGTCAGCCACACACCTTCACCACCAACTTCAGCACAGCCCGGGGTAAACGTCAGCAGGCCATTCTGAAACTCATATGTTTGGGGGACAGGCCCCAAACCGCGCAGGAGTTGTGGCGGGGTATAGAACAACAGACCGACGAGTGGTTGCTGCCGGCGAGCCTCAAGCCCGGCCTGGTGGTGTGCGATAATGGGCGAAATCTCGTTGCAGCTCTGGGACTAGCCGGTTTGACGCACATCCCTTGCCTGGCGCATGTGCTGAATTTGGTGGTGCAGAAGTTCATTCACAACTACCCCGACATGTCAGAGCTGCTGCATAAAGTGCGGGCCGTCTGTGCGCGCTTCCGGAGTTCTCATCCTGCCGCTGCTCGCCTGTCTGCGCTACAGCGTAACTTCGGCCTTCCCGCTCACCGCCTCATATGCGACGTGCCCACCAGGTGGAACTCCACCTTGCACATGCTGGACAGACTGTGCGAGCAGCAGCAGGCCATAGTGGAGTTTCAGCTGCAGCACGCACGGGTCAGACGCACTGCGGAACAGCAATACTTCACCACCAATGACTGGGCCTCCATGAAAGACCTGTGTGCCCTGCTGCGCTGTTTCGAGTACTCCACCAACATGGCCAGTGGCGATGACGCCGTTATCAGCATTACAATACCACTTCTATGTCTCCTTGAGAAAACACTTAGGGCGATGATGGAAGAGGAGGTGGCCCAGGAGGAGGAGGAGGAGGAGGAAGAGGGGTCATTTTTAGCACTTTCAGGCCAGTCTCTTAGAAGTGACTCAGAGGGAGGTTTTTTGCAACAGCAGAGGCCAGGTACAAATGTGGCCAGGCAGGGCCCACTACTGGAGGACGAGGAGGAGGAGGTGGAGAAGGATGAGGATGAAGCATGTTCACAGCGGGGTGGCACCCAACGCAGCTCGGGCCCATCACTGGTGCGTGGTTGGGGGGAAACGCAGGACGATGACGATACGCCTCCCACAGAGGACAGCTTGTCTTTACCTCTGGGCAGCATGGCACACATGAGCGACTACATGCTGCAGTGCCTGCGCAACGACAGCAGAGTTGCCCACATTTTAACGTGTGCGGACTACTAGGTTTCTTGCCACCCTGCTGGATCCACGGTACAAAGACAATGTGCCCACATTACTTCCTGCACTGGAGCGTGATAGGAAGATGCGCGAGTACAAGCGCACATTGGTAGACGCGCTACTGAGAGCATTCCCAAATGTCACAGGGGAACAAGTGGAAGCCCAAGGCGAAGGCAGAGGAGGAGCAAGAGGTCGCCAATGCAGCTGTGTCACGGCCAGCTCCTCTGAGGGCAGGGTTAGCATGGCAGAGATGTGGAAAAGTTTTGTCAGCACGCCACAGCTAACTGCACTTCCACCTGATACGGAACGTGTTAGCAGGAGGCAACATTTCACTAACATGGTGGAACAGTACGTGTGAACACCCCTCCACTTACTGACTGATGGTTCGGCCCCATTCAACTTCTGGGTCTCCAAATTGTCCACGTGGCCAGAGCTAGCCTTTTATGCCTTGGAGGTGCTGGCCTGCCCGGCGGCCAGCGTTTTGTTTGAACGTGTATTCAGCACGGCAGGGGGCGTCATTACAGACAAACGCAGCCGCCTGTCTACAGCCAATGTGGACAAGCTGACGTTCATAAAAATGAACCAGGCATGGATCCCACAGGACCTGTCCATCCCTTGTGCAGATTAGACATTAACTACCTCCCCTTAACCATATATTATTGTACTCCAGGGCACTTCCTCATTCAATCCTATTTTTATTTTCATTTTACCATTATATTGCGGGGCAACCCAAAGTTTAATGAACCTCTCCTCTGTCTGGGTGCCAGGGCCTAAAAATATCTGACAGTGGCCTGTTCCAGTGTTGGGTGACGTGAAGCATGATTCTCTGCTATGACATGAAGACTGATTCTCTGCTGAGTCGCTGACATGAAGACTGATTCTCTGCTGACATGAAGCCTGAATCTCTGTTATGGGACCTCTCTCCTCTGCCTGGGTGCCGACCCCTAAATATCTGACAATGGACTGTTCCAGTGTTGGGTGACGTGAAGCCTGATTCTCTGCTATGACATGAAGACTGATTCTTTGCTGACATGAAGCCAGATTCTCTGCTATGGGACCTCTCTCCTCTGCCTGGGTGCCTGGGCCTAAATATCTGACAATGGACTGTTCCATTGGTGGGTGACATGAAGCATGATTCTCTGCTATGACATGAAGCCAGATTCTCTGCTATGGGACCTCTCTCCTCTGCCTGGGTGCCTGGGCCTAAATGTCTGACAATGGACTGTTCCAGTGGTGGGTGACGTGAAGCCTGATTCTCTGCTATGACATGAAGACTGATTCTCTGCTGACATGAAGCCTGAATCTCTGTTATGGGACCTCTCTCCTCTGCCTGGGTGCCAGGGCCTAAATATCTGACAATGGACTGTTCCAGTGGTGGGTGACGTGAAGCCTGATTCTCTGCTATGACATGAAGACTGATTCTCTGCTGACATGAAGCCAGATTCTCTGTTATGGGACCTCTCTCCTCTGCCTGGGTGCCTGGGCCTAAATATCTGACAATGGACTGTTCCAGTGGTGGGTGACGTGAAGCATGATTCTCTGCTATGACATGAAGACTGATTCTCTGCTGACATGAAGCCAGATTCTCTGCTATGGGACCTCTCTCCTCTGCCTGGGTGCCTGGGCCTAAATATCTGACAATGGACTGTTCCAGTGGTGGGTGACGTGAAGCATGATTCTCTGCTATGACATGAAGACTGATTCTCTGCTGACATGAATCCAGATTCTATGTTATGGGACCTCTCTCCTCTGCCTGGGTGCCTGGGCCTAAATATCTGACAATGGACTGTTACAGTGGTGGGTGACATGAAGCCTGATTCTCTGCTATGACATGAAGACTGATTCTCTGCTGACATGAAGCCAGATTATCTGCTATGGGACCTCTCTCCAATTGATATTGGTTAATTTTTATTTATTTTATTTTTATTTTTATTCATTTCCCTATCCACATTTATTTGCAGGGGATTTAACTACATTTTGCTGCCTTTTGCAGCACTTTAGCCCTTTCCTGGGCTGTTTTACAGCGTTTTTAGTAACGAAAAGTTCAAGTCCCCATTGACTTCAATGGGGTTCGGGTTCGGGACGAAGTTCGGGTCGGGTTCGGATCCCGAACCCGAACATTTCCGGGAAGTTTGGCCGAACTTCTCGAACCCGAACATTCAGGTGTTCGCTCAACTCTACTCACTATCCTTTCCCTGCACTAGTAAATCGCTTCTTTTTTTTTATTTTTTTAAACAATTAGTTTTTCTTTCACTCTCCCTAGCGCCTGCATACACGTCAGGGCTAGCTCCTGATTGGCTGCATGCATGGCATTATGGATCATCCCACCTTCCCAGAGTTCCTTGACCCATGTCCTACACGTGTAGCCGACATTTTAGGCGCCATTTTAGCTGCCCGCCATTGTAGGAAATAATGAGATTCGTTAACACGAAGCGTGAGGAAATTCGCATTCGTTCAGAATCGAATTTTTTCCTGAAATTCGGAACAAATTCTACTTCGTCAGCTTCGATTCGCTCATCTCTACTCATAACTTTTTTATAGCTATATCTACTGATCTTTTGATCTTTTTTGATTGTTCTATTGATTGTATTTATACCATTTTGGAGTGTGTGTGACTTTTTGATCACATTTTCTTACATTTTTTTGCGTAAGAAAAGCGATGAAAATATTGCAAATTGGCCATTTTGACCTTTTTGACCTTTGGAAAAATATTTTTATATTCTAATAGTACGGGAGTTTTTGGTCACGGTGATACCTATGATGTTTATATTTTTTGTTATTTATGTATTTATTTATTCTATATTTTTTCAATTTTTTACATATTTTTTAAGTTATTATTTTACTTTTCTATAATTTTAAATCTCGTATTTGAGCCTACAAAAACCTTTTTTTTTATTCTGAACAATCATGGATTTTTTAGAACCATTAATAATTCAGAATTGCTCATTTCTTATGTTGGCCTACCACCTGCTGGCCAAAATAAAAATTGCAGCTTCAATACCCTGGGTCTCTCTAGCGAGACCCAGCACATTGAAATCAATTACTGGCATCCTCATTGGCTGCGGAGGATGCTGGTAAGAAGCCTGGAAGCACAAGCTTCCGAGTTTTTCACCCTTTAGATGCTTTGATCTCACTTAATCATAGCATCTAAAGGCTTTAATGACTGTGATTGGCATTATTAAAACAGGTTTAAGCAGCAGAGACCCACCAGCAATTTAGCCTGCTGCACACGTGAGCAGGCGCCATGTTTGCCCATCGCTCCAGCGCCGTACATGTATGGCACTGATAGAGAAGGGGTTAATGTTCTGCAAATGGGACTCACCTGCTGTGAAACTACGAGTTCCAGTATACCAGGAAGTTGGCAACTGTCAAGGGTTTTAGATCAGTTTGAATGACTCATGCTAATGTCAATCCATAAATGTGAGGATTGAATATAAACTTAATAATTAGTGATAAGAGAACCCAAACTGCAAAGTTTGTGAATTCGGGTACCCAGACTCAAACCCGGAATTTTTAACTAACTTACTTTAGGGGCATTCCATTATGCATTCCGTCATAATAGAAGTCTATGGGAGCATAACGGATCCGTTATACTCCCATAGACTTTTATTATGATGGAATGCAAAATGTAGTGCCTCTAAAGGTGTCCCTGGACTGAAAATAAAAATGGTCCAAATCAGCCTGTATCTCGATTGATCCCTTGAATGTTTTTTTACCGGGCCTACTTGAAATTAAAGAGAGGCAGGAACCGGTTAAGTATCTAGGTATTCAGATAACATCTAACCCTAGGGATTATGTACAGTTGAATGTACTCCCCAAAATACATGAAATGCGTAAAAGGATAGAGGTTTGGAAAAAAATACATATTTCGATGGCAGGTCGCATTTTGCTCGTGAAAATGTGTATATTGCCCTCCCTGAATTACATGCTTTGGAATGCACCGATAACAATTCCTAAGAGAATTTTTAAAATAATAGCTACTTTAATAACAGACTTGATATGGCGAGGGAAAAAACTGAGAATAAGAGCACAGATATTGTATATTCATGAGAAAGATGGTGAACTATCAGTTCCCGATTTGGAGCTTTATTTTATCGCTGGACAGATTAAAAATATGATAATGTGGAGTAAGTCATATAGCTACAAGAGTATTCAGTATTTTTCAACTAGTAGAAGCGGATATTCTGTCACAACAACAAGTTAATAAACTACCCTTATTTGAGCTGTGGATTAAATCTTGGAATAGGGTAAAGGAACTGTGGTCCCAGAAGGGACTTCACTCAGATACGTTGCTATAGGATAATATTCATCTAAGGGATTTAAAATTAATAGAACAAAAAGTCTGATGGAAATATGGAATTTTTAAACTGGGCCAGATATAGAAAGAGGTAGATAAAATTACTTATTAAGACCTTAAGAATGAATATTTATTTGGAAATAAAGATTTGATTTTTTTATTTTTTTTTTTCATTTAAAACAAGCTGTATGAGCAGAGATAAAAAAAGAAACGCAAATTGTCCCCCTCCCACCACCCTTAGCTAATATCACTAAATTAGATGAAGGGAAGAAATTAGTTTCCAAGATATATGGAGGTTTACTTCATCAGAAGACAAAAAAAAGAGCTGTTACTACTCTAAATCATAGATGGCAAGAGGTATTAAACCTGCAATGGGAAGAATTTTGGGAAAAGGCTATACGGTCCAAAAATAGTGTGTCAAATAATTTCTCTTATAGAATTACGCAATTTAACATACTATATTGTCTATACTACTCCCCCAAGATATTAATGAAATGTTATAAAACCAAACAATTTAGCTGTAAAAAATGTGGGGAAGAGGGAGTAGATCATGTACATATACTTTGGACATGTATAAAAATTCAGCAATTTTGGAGGATGGTGAATGAGAAAATAGAGAGGTATCATCTATTTAAAGTCCCGACTTGCCTTGAGGTTTGTGTTTTGGGAGTGATGGACAAAATTGATATTGCTCAAGACCGAGAAGTAGCATCCAAACTTCTATTTTTTGCAAGAAAATGTATTATAGCACGTTGGGGAGCCAGAACAACACCAACAGTTAATGAATGGGAGAATTTGATTAGACTCTCGCTTGTTAGAGAGGAATTTCACCTGGTATCAAACAAGAAAAAATATATATTTGCTAAAAAATTGCAGAAATGGCTGAAATAGTGGGCTTGGCCGGTGGTGGACTCGGGGGGTGGGGGGGGGGGGGCTGGATACGCGGTGGGTGTGGGTGGGGGGAGGAGCGGGAGAGGCAAGGATGAAATAAAAATAAATAAATTCTGTTCCCCTCCACCTCCTCCAGGACAGGACTAAGCAACAAGGAGGGCACAACGGGGTATGCAACTGTGCATTGATGTTTATATTCTAATGAATAAGAAAATGGGAAAAAGATAATGTTTGATATATCTGTATTAAATAACTATTAATAAAGATTAATAAAAAAAGTTAAAAAAAAGAGAAGGCTGCAATGTCTTTATCTGAGCTTAGCAACATCCCTAGCAACCAATAGGAAAGTTGCCTATCCCTTACTTTATAAGAACCTCCCCAGCAGCCCTTGTATACAGTATTTTGCAGATCTGAGAGAGACAGCAGTGTTATTGCTGTGCTCTCTGCTTTCCGGTGTCATTACATTAGATAGTTAGTTAGTTAGTTAGTTAGTTAGTTAGCTATATATATAATACAGATAGTTAGTGGGAGATAGTCAGTGTAGGTTAGATAGTGATATAGTGTAGCTGATAGGTTTTGCTGTCCATACATACATGCTACATACATATTGCTGTATGTATGTATGTATGCTACATAATACATACATAGTGCTGTGATGTCCCAAGTTCACAACAATACTTGGTGCACAAATCACTAATAAGTAGTCAGACCTGTTAAAATGTGAATTTGCACGTATTGCTCCAAATCAGCTTGAAAATTGTATCTATAGTGACCCACGCCTGCATTTTGAGCGCATTAGACGAATATTACATTGCAGATTTTTCGCGATCAAGAAAATAATCTCAAATTCGCAATTTCTCGAATATATGATGAATATTCTACCAAATATTCGCGAAATATATATATATTTTGTAAATTCGAATATTGCCCCTGCCACTCATCACTAGTTAGAATGGAAAATAATAAAGTGAAGTTCGGGTCACCATTGACTTCATTGGAGTTCAGGTCAGATTCGAGTACTGAACCCCTGAACTTCCACGGGTTCGCTCATCTCTATTAATAATGAATAGACTAACATTGATAAAGTTCCTCAATGAACCGTCAGGCAGTTGTGAGAAATACCAGATAGTGATGACATCAGTGAGGATTAAAGTTACAGCATACAGTACAATTTAATAGATGTTTCCCTTTACATAGATTAATGTGACATGCGGCTTACAGTAAAGTTATTCCAGTACATTATAATTTACAATAGAGTTTAAGAAAGTATATAGCAAGTTAATTGTACAGCCTGTGCTACTTTTCCAAATAACTGGGAATATACTTTAATTATCATTTGGAGTCTTTTCTCAAATATCACACAAGGCCACCAAACTGTCAGACTAGCCCATGTATAGTTTGTTTCAGTAGTCTAAGGCCCCTTTCACACGGCCGTCCCGATTTTCTCCGGATGTGTCGTGTGTGCATTGTGGGAAGCACAAGGTTAAGAAATTACAAGCTCAGAGTCTTGTCTACAAATGCTCGCAGTTTAGGGAAAAAGATCAATGAACTTGAGTCTATAATGGCATCTGACAATATAGATTTAGTGGCTGTTACTAAGACATGGTTCAATGGGAGTAATGACTGGGATATAACAATGCCAGGGTTCTCTCTATATAGGAAAGATAGAGAATGCAAGAAAGGGGGAGGGGTGGCCCTGTATGTGAAAGATAGCATAAAATCTAATTTAATACAAGTTAGCGAGACCAATTTAGAGTCAGTTTGGGTTACGTTGCAGCTTGATAATCATAAGGTAACTCGTGTAGGTGTGATATTTAGACCACCTAGCCAAGTCAAAGAATTATATGATCTACTAGTTGAGGAAATAGCTAAAATGACATTGAAAGGGGAAGTTATCATTATGGGAGACTTTTATCTTCCTGATGTAAACTGGAAAACCAAAATAGCTAGTTCTGCCAGAAGTACAGATATTCTAAATTCCCTACTGGGATTATCTCTACAGCAAGTAGTGGAGGAGCCAACCCGGAAGGAGGCCATTTTAGATTTAGTATTCACAAATGGGAATTTGGCAACTGATATTATTGTAGGGGAAAGCTTGGGATCTAGTGATCACCAGTCAGTGTGGTTTACTATAAGTACAGTGACTGAGTCACACCACACAAAAACAAAAGTTTTAGATTTTAGAAAAAACTACTTTTCTAAAAATAGATTAGAGGTATGCGAGTCCCTATCAGATTGGAACAGTTTCAATGGAGTCCAGGATAAAAGGGACTATTTAAAAGTGGCACTATTGAAGGCTATTCTGACTCAGATTGTTGTAATAGCGATTTATCCCTAGTGAGACCTCTATGCCTGGCCTGTATGAGCAGATATAATCACTGCGGACAATCCTTATCACATAGCTTGAACTCACCAACACCGAGTTTATTTGTGTAAGTTGCTTTATTCTGTAAGCCAGATAACAGGGTACAGCACAACAGATGGATTGTGGTGTTGTGCGGTCAAAAGATGATGCTTTTGCAAGCTTGCATGAGAATACATATGTACCTGTTGAATCCCTGGAGCAGAATGAAGATACAGGAAGTGAGGTATACAGAAGAAGGGTGGAGCAAAAAAAAGAATGACAGATGATGAACAGAAAAACAAAGCGCAATACCAAAAACGGCCACTAGATGTGAGCATATGACCAAATATAGAATATATGAATGGTTCAACGAATTAAACTATATAGATTTAACTGCGTAGCAGCACACTCCCTGTCTGGCATTGAAAATGTCACTATTTAAACCATAACGGTAGTTATATAATTGCACATAAACAACAGTGCAATTTGATTGATATCCGAGGACCTGAAAAACATAAAGGGAACAGGCATACAATGCAACAACTAAAATGTAAGACTTCAAATGTAACAAGTAAAGTTCAAACACTTTTTGCTTGAAGTTTCAGGTAGCATTCAGCAGCCTAGGCAATAAGTTCATTCTCCAAAGGACAATAGCAGAACAAGTTCCGTGATAGGCCTGATGAAAGTCTTTACAGTCCCTTGTCTTGCAACTTTCACCTCCACCTTGCGTACCTTGCCATCATCACTAGGAACGTTTTTCACAAAAAGTCCCATAGGCCATTTGATTCTTTCGGCTTGCTGGTCCATGAGCAGAACGAGATCTTCTACTTGTATGTTACGGTACTGTCATTGCCATTTCCTGCGTCCTTGCAGAGTGAAAAGATACTCCATCTTCCAATGATTCCAGAAGCGGTTGGCAAGGTTCTGTACTCGCTTCCATTGATCAAAGCACAGATTTCCGTCTTTAAAGTTTCCAGGTGGAACAGGAATGGACTCAAGCTTCTGGGTAAGCAGGGTAGCTGGGGTAAAGATAGTTGGGTTCTCTGGATCTTTGTCAGGTTCTAGAAGACCGAAGACGTCAGCCGTGGTCTCTTCTGTGTGATCCAGCAGGAATTCAGGACCTGTTAACCAGGAAGAATTTGCAAATATACTTGCAGACAGTGGCCTAGTAGCATGATCTGCCGGATTAATTTCAGATGGGACATAATGCCATTGTTCAGGTTTAGGTGCTAACTTAGCTTTCCCAAACAGAAACCCTATGTGGGTTTGATTAGAAGAGTCTCTCACTTTGAAGTAGGCAACAGCCGCTATGGCCTCAGTAGATGCGTCTGAGAAGATGTGAAGCTCTTTTCTCCAGCTTGTAGCAAGGGAAGCTGAGGTATAGCAGCGTGGTATATGGATTCCATCTAAGGCGTGTAGAGATTGCTTCCAGGACTCCCACTTTGAAAGCTTGTCAGATGGCAGTGGAGCATCCCAATCTTTAATAGACTCTGAGAGCTGTCTAAGTAAGGCTTTACCTTGTATGGTGATAGGAGCTACAAATCCCATTGGATCGTATAGGCTGTTTACCACTGACAGAACACCATGCTTGGTAAATGGCTTGTCTATAGAGCTGACATGAAAGCTGAAAGTGTCCTTTAATAAGTCCCACCTTAGGCCCAGACTTCTCTGTATAGGTGGCATGTCCATTCCCAGATTTAAGTCCTTAAACCATGTGGCATGATCGCCAGGTTGAAAGGCTTTCATAATAGCAACACTATTTGAGGCAATTTTGTGTAGTCCGAGGTTAGCCTCAGAAAGCATACCTTGTGTCCTTTGGAGCAGGTCTATGGCTTCTTCATTTGTAGGTAAAGATTTAAGTCCATCGTCAACATAAAAGTCTCTCTCAAAAAACTGTCGAGCATCCGCGCCATAATCCTTTTCTCCATCAATGGCAGTCCTTCGTAAACCGTATGTTGCAACAGCGGGTGAGGGACTATTTCCGAAAACCGTACCTTCATGCGGTATTCAATAATCTCATTGTCCATGTTGTTGTCACGGTGCCACAGAAACCTTAGGAAGTTCCTATGGTCTTCACGTACAATGAAGCAATAAAACATCTGTTCAATATCAGCAGTTATGGCAACTGGTTCTCTTCTAAATCTCATAAGTACGCCTACGAGGTTGCGGGCCAGTGAGAAGAACATCGTTTAGGGATACACCTTGATGCTTGGCACTGGAGTCAAATACTATCCTGATTTGTTTTGGCTTACGTGGATGATACACTCCAAAGAAAGGTAGATACCAGCACTCATCGTGTCTTTGAAGTGGTGGCGCTGGTTCGACGTGATCATTGTCAAAAATCCTTTTCATGAAGGCGATGAAATGGTCCTTCATTTCAGGCCTGTTTCTTAGTGTTCGTTGAAGTGAGTTGAATCTGGATAAAGCCTGTTCACGATTGGTTGGGAGTTTGACCCTTGTAGCACGAAGAGGTAATGGTGCAACCCAACTGTTAGACTCATCCTGAAAGAATTTCTTATCCATTATTTTGATGAATTCTCTGTCTTCAACTGACAAGGCTATTTTGTTGTCCTCACTTGTAGTACAAAACACTGTAGTACCTAGGTTGTCATCACAAGGGACAGGAGTAACAACAGGCACTTGGATGATGTCAAGAAGCTATAGCTAATATAGTGCTATAATCTTCTTTGTCTAATAGTTGTAATTTTTTTCTCATCTGAAGTTCAGATTGGAAAAAAATTACAACTATAAAAAAAAAAGATTATAGCACTATATTAGCTAAATTGCTCTAAATTCTTTTTTTTTTCCGAATATTCACTATATTGCTATATATTCTTGTTTTAGAATATTACGAATATTTGAAAAAACAAAGTTATAGCAATATAGCAAATATTCAAAAAAAAAAAAGAATATAGAGCAATTTAGCTAATATAGTGCTATAATATTCTTTGTCTAATAGTTGTAAGTTGAAAAAATTTGCATTACTAAAATTCGCATGACGAAAATTCGCATATTACACGATCATTACCTTGCCGATTTTTCGAGTAAAAAAAAACGTAGAATATAACGAATATTCAAATTTGCGAATATTCGACGAATATTCTACAAAATATTCGTGAAATATCGCGAATTCGAATATGACCCCTGCCGCTCATCACTACTAATCATCTTGTGTACTGGCTAGTTTTTTTGAGGGAAGAGTTGACATTTTTATTAGTACCTGTTTTAGGTGGATAATATTTTTGGATTGTTCAATATTATACTTTTTTAGGTCAAGGTGCAGTTTTTATTCAAACTCTTTTTACGGTGTTCACCTGAGGGGGTATTTTTATAGAGCCACTCATTACAGACATAGCAATTTGTAATATGTCCATATTTTATTTTATTTATTTCAGTTTTACACAAAAAGCTGATTTTTTTTAATTAAAAATTGCTCGGTGAAGGGAAAGGGGCAGTTTTTTACTGAAAAGTTTATTTTTTTATTTTTATAAAACACATCTTTTATACTGTTTTTTCACTTTTTATTTTTGTCCCAGTACAGGGACTTAAACATTTTAGGGGTCTGAACCCTGTTTTAATGTAGTACAATACATGCAGTTTCACACTGACAGTGTGCCTGTGAGACCCAACCTGGGGACTGCATCTTACAGGTTTCCGTGCATGACAGATCCCAAGGACTCTGTGAGGCCTGGGGTTGCCATGGTTGCAAGCATCCCCCTGTCACTGCAGCACCAGGGGCCAATGGGGCAGTTTTGTAGTAACTCTGATGCTGCAATCTTGGTAACTACAGCACCATCCATTGTGAATAGTGGATGGAGCTGGTTAATACAGAAGTGCTCCCATTCACTACAATGGTAGCAGCGCCACAAACCAGCACAGTCCACTAAATACAGTGGAGAGAACAGTAGTTCTGGCACCAACTGGAGCTCCTGCAGAATAGATTATCACCAGGGTGCAAGGACTCGTACCCCTCACAGATCATGTCTGATCTATAATAGCCAATTATAATGATAATAATGCTGGATAGACCATTTCAATACAATACTCTAGATTAAATTCCTTCTGGCTTCTAGTGCAGTATTACTTGATAATGAAAAAGGGGTTAACTAATATGGCTAAAGTAGCTGAAGACATAGATACTCATTAACATGCTGGATAATTAGGCTTCCATATAAGTACAGCAGATTTATTTCATAATAAACACAATTAATTTGAAAAAAGGCATCTTAACGATTAACATTTATTCCATATTAATAAGCAATAACCACTTTTATGGTGGATTAAATGCTTATTTTGCAGCACTAAAATCTAACTATAGCTCCATTCTGGAAACATTTAATTTCACTTGTAAAAGGTTAGAGAACATTTTGTATTTTAAAATATTTCTGCACTATTTAAGCCTGTACTATTGCATTCATGCTCTAAATGCATCATGGTGTGCTCTTAACCATTTCAGTTCTGTGTTTCTGTGTTCATGCTGAATTAGTTCACAAATATTGATTTTAAGAGCAAGCATTGTAATAAGATTGACCCGAACTCGAACCCGAACCCCATTGAAGTCAATGGGGACCTGAACTTTGGTGCACTAAAATGGCTGTAAAATAGTCGTAAGAGGGCTAGGGGGCTGCAAAAGAAAGCAAAATGGGGGTAAGGGCAGGACAGTTGCCCTGCAAACAAATATGAATGAGGAAATTACTTAAAATAACATAGAATAGAAAAAAATAAAAAATAAAAATCTTGAACTAAGAGGTGGAGGTCAAAGTGGAGTAGGAGGTGGGCATGGCGGTGTAGGTGGAAGCGGTGGTGGAGGAGGAGGTAGCCAACACTGTTTTTGTTGTTTATTTATTTTTATTCCTTTATTTTTCTTTATGTATTTATTTTTTTATAAATTTATTTGAGAAGATCCCAAAAGATTGGGAAATAGAAAAGAGAATGCAAAGAGAAAGTGTGCTGGAGTATAACAATGGCTGTGTGCGGCCGGTATACTTGTCAGCCCAGTACAAGGTACGGACAAGTCCTGTGGGATCCATGCCTGGTTCATTTTAAAACCCGTGAGCTTGTCCACGTTGGCTGTGGACAGACAGCTGCGCTTGTCTGTGATTACCCCCCACTGCAGTGCTAAACAAACATTCAGACAATATACTTGCTGCATGGCAGGCCAGCACCTCCAAGGGATAAAAGGCAAGCTCACGACATGTGCCCAATTTGGAGACCCAGAAGTTGAATTGAGGCAAAACCATCCGTCAGTATGTGTAGGCATGTGCACATGTACTGTTCCACCATGTTGCTGAAATGCTGCCTCCCGCTAAGACGTTCGGTATCAGCTGGTGGTGCTGGTTGTTGTGGCATGCTGACAAAGCTTTTCCACATTTCGGCTATGCAAACCCTCCTTTCAGAGGTGCTGGCGGTGCCCCAGCTGCATTGGCGACTTCTTCCTCCTACTCTGCCTTTGTCTTGTGCTTCCACTGAGCCCCCACTATCAGGTGTGAATACCATCAGCAGAGCGTCTACCAGCGTATGCTTGTACTAGCGCATCTTCCGATCACGCTCCATTGACGGAGTTAAAGGGAACCTGTCACCAGTTTTATGGTGTCCTAACTATGGGCAACATAAATAAGTGACTGATTCTCTTAGAAAAATGCTGTTTTTTTTTTCTTTAATTGACCCAGTCAATCTTCCAACATCTTGTATTGAAAAGCTCCAGCTGATAATGATGAGTCCTGAATATTCATGAGCTCCTGACTCTCCCCGCCCACCTGCTGCTGAATGACAGTTTTTTCCCATATGAATCAGCAGCAGGTGGGCAGGAGAGTGGCTATAGCTCTGAATTAAATATACGCTGGACTCAATGACATCACGCTGGACTCAAATCAGCTCATTAGCATGTGGCATCTTTGTGTGTATATTATGAGGTAACCATCTGTCACACCAGTAAGTGAATACATCTAAGGTACTTTTTAGTAGTTAATGATTGTATATAATTAGTTAGATTATAATCAAATATCCACATGACAGGTTCCCTTTAAGGACAGAACGTTGTCCTTGTAGCGGGGATCCAGCAGGGTGGTCACCCAGTAATCAGCACTGGTTAGAATGTGGGCAACTCGGCGGTCATTGCGCAGGCACTGTAGCATGTAGTCGCTCATGTGTGCCAGGCTGTCCAGAGGAAATTACAAGCTGTCCTCTGTGGGAGGTGTATCGTCTGTGTCTTCTGTATCCACCCAGCCACGCTCCATTGATGCCCATAAGCTTCATTGGGTGCCACCCTGCTGTGAACACAGTTCCTCTTCTAATCATCATCCACCTCTTCCTCATCCTGCAGAACTAAGCCTGGCTGGACAGTTTTTCACCTCACCTCTGTTGGTGCAGGAAACCACCCTCCGAGCCACTTGTGAATGACTGACCTGAAAACCAATGGAAATGATTTCTCTTCCTCCTGTGCCACATCCTCTTCCATCAGCGCCCAAATGTTTTTTCAAGGAGACATAGAAGTGGGATAGTACCGCTGAGGACTGGGTCATTGGCACTGGCCATGTTGGTGGAGTACTTGAAACAGCGCAACACGGCACACACGTCCTGCATGGAGGCCCACTCATTGGTGGTGAAGTGGTGCTGTTCCACAGAGCGACTCCCCCGCAGCTGAAACTCCATCATCGCCTGCTGCTATTCTCACAGTCTCTCCAGCATGTGCAAGGTGGAGTTCCACCTTGTGGGTACATCGCATATGAGGCGGTAAGCGGGAAGGGGTAATTTTTCCTCTGCACCACCAAATTCAGCACATGTGCCAGGCAAGGGATGTGCCTCAATCTGGCTAGCCTTAGAGCTGTTACGAGATTTTGCCCATTATCGCACACCACCAGTCCACAGGCTTGAGGCTCAACAGCACCAACCACTCATCAGTCTGTTGTTCCATGCCCGTCCACAGCTCCTGAGCACAGGGCTGTCTTTAACAAAAGTGGCAGCTGCCCCGGGCCCAGTTGCTCCTGGGGGGCTCAAGGCAGCTGCCTCTTGAGCCCCGCTGGCCACTGCCCTCAAATTATTTTTTAATCCATTAAGACACATTTTTACCCCCAAAAGTGGGGGGGAAATGCCCTTGCGTCTTATGGGGTAACTACTAATCAGCGCTTCCATTATGGAAGCGCTGATTAGTTCCGGAGGACCGGGAATCGGTGAAAGCTCTGTACTCAACGCTACCTGGTCCTCGGCTGTCGGCTGTGCAGTGGGAGGCTGATACATGAGGCTGGGGGGCTGATATATGAGACTGGGGAGCTGATATGAGGCTGGAGAGATGATATGAGGCTGGGGAGCTGATATGAGGCTGGGGGCTGATACATGAGGCTGGGGGGCTGATACATGAGGCTGGGGGGCTGATACATGAGGCTAGGGGGCTGATACATGAGGCTGGGGGGCTTATATGAGGATGGGGGGCTGATATGAGTCTGGGGGCTGATACATGAGGCTGGGGGCTGATACATGAGGCTGGGGGGCTGATATGAGGCTGATACATGAGGCTGGAGGGATGATATATGAGCCTGGGGGGCTAATACATGAGGCTGGGGGGCTGATACATGAGGCTGGGGGGCTGATACATGAAGCTGGAGGGCTGATACATGAGGCAGGGGGGCTAATATATGAGGCTGGGGGGATAATATATGGCATTGGAGGGCTGATATATGGCATTGGGGGGCTGATATATGGCATTGTGGGGCTGATATGTGGTCTGATTGAGGGTCTTATTAACATTGGGGGTCTGATTGGGGCTGTTAGCTGAGGTCTGATTAACATTGAGGGTCTGATTGGTGGTCTGACCTGAGGTGTAATGGAAAATATTTTTTTCTTATTGTCCTCCTCTAAGACCTAGGTGCGTCTTATAGGCCAGTGCGTCTTATAGAGCGAAAAATACGGTACTTGCTTGCTCCTCCTCCCAACCTCCCCTGCCCTTTGCGTACTCCACACACCGTGAAGTCACACGGAGGCACTGCAACGCTATGGTGAGCCGAGCCTCAGTCTCCTTCCTGGACTGCAGAGTGGTGCCCACTTCCAGTCCTGAGCCTAGCTGCCCAGAGCACTGATCCTGAGCCTGCTGGAGTCTTCAGAACTGTAAGTATTTACAGTAATTTACTGTAAGATATATTATATATATAACTTTTTTTTTTTTGTGTGTGATGTGGTGGAGGGAATGATTGCATGCTAGGGTGTGGGAAGGCAGGATCCAGGGGGCCCAAGTAAATTCTTGCCCAGGGTACAATCAATATTAAGGACGGCCCTGCCTGCGCAGTGTTGGGTTTTTTCCCCCAAACAGATGAGTTTCAAAACAGCCTGCTGTCATTCCCCCTTGGCTGTGCTGAAGTTGGTGGTGAAGGTATTACGCTGACCGGATGAGGAGGTGGTAGAGGAGGAAGCGGAGTTGGAGGAGGAGGCAACAGGAGGAAATAAGAAATGTCCTGCAATCCTCGGTGGCGTAAGGACATGCGCCAAACTGCTATCCACCTCAGGCCCAGCCGCCACTGCATTTACCCAGTGTGCAGTTAGGGAGATATAACATCCCTGCCCATGCTTACTGGTCCATGTTTCGGTAGTTATGTGGACCTTGCCACAGATGGGGTTGTGCAGTGCACACCTTATCTTGTCCGCCACTTGGTTGTGCTGGGCAGGGATGGCTCGCCTGGAAAAGTAGTGGCGGCTGGGAGCCACATACTGTGGGATAGCCACCGCCATAAGGTTTTTAAAAGTCTCTGTCTCCACCAGATGGAATGACAGCATTTCAAAGGCCAGGAATTTTAGGTGGGTAGGGGGGTACTTCCTATTTCTCTCCAGTGTTTGAGGGATGGACAGCTGAACGCTTCCATGGGACAGTGTGGACATGCTTGGTGGAGGTGGTGGCTGCCACATCCTGTGTTTAGAACATTTATGCCTTACTTCAGGCTATGAATGCACAGCGTGCAAACCACTTGCGTCTTGTCGTCAGCACATTGTCTGAAGAACTGCCACCCCAGGGAACTCCTTGGAGCTGGCTTTGGTGTGCTCGGTCCCTGGGTGCGGTGGGCAGTAGCAGGCATACTGTCTAGGGGATGGCCACTATGCTTTTGCACCCTGCTCCCTCTTTTGCTGTGCGGCTGTGACTACCACCTCTTCTTCCAAACTGCACACGTCACTCTCATGACCTTGATTCCATGTGGGGTCTAGGACCTCATCATCTTCCACATCATCTTCCACCCACTCTTCGCCCCTGCTCCCCTTGCCGGTCTGTACATGTCAGAAAGCCGCAGCAGTTGGCACCTGTGTTTCATCATCATCATCATCATCATCATCAGGGACGTGCTGCGGTGGTCCTCCCATGTCCACATCCTGAAACATAAGTGGTTGGTGTGGGGTTTCGCTCTGGAAGACAGGATTAGCGGACACAGTATAGAGGCAACCACAAGTTCTTTGGATCAAAAAGTTCAGTGTTTTAATCACACTTTAGGCAAGTGATAAAACAAGCAGTCATATTCAAGCAAAAAGTCACATTGTGGTGTTGGTGGAAATTCTGCCTCAGGGAGTCCTTTGATCATAGCAGCACCAACCTGTTTTCACGCTAACAGGTAGCAAGCCTTCTTCCAGACACAAGGCTCCCAGATCCCAATACAGAGACATGGCGTCTGAGCCCAGCTGCATACTTAAGGACAGCCAGGTGCTGCCAAAACCCGGACCGACACTTAAAATCCGGTCTGGTATTTGACCTCACCTGGCTGTAAATCAGCCCAGCACATGCTGGGAGGAAAATACCTGTATTCCCAGACCAAACCTCTCACTGTGTCACATTGGGCATCAGTGCACTCAATCTTTTCCACTTCTGGGGCAGGGCTAGGTGGATGGCCCACAAAAACCCAGAGACATCAAAAAGCATAAGAGACTGCTGCATGACTTGGGGCTCAGACTGCTTGGCTGATTTGCAAGGGGGTGAGGTTAAAACAGATGCCCATGTGCTGCAGGTGCCAACTCTGCAGTTTCAGCAGGGGAACGGGTGGTAGACATTGTGAAGGAACTTGAGGCACTGTCAGCCACCCAATCTACTACCGCCTCTTCTTGTTCTGGACTCACCATTCATACACCTCCAAGTCTCTTGGATTGTCTCTAAAACCTTTGCACTGAGGGTTTTGTCCATTCTTCCAGGCAAAACTGCTCCAACTCCTTTTAGTTAGATTTGTTGTGTTGGTGTACATCAGTCTTTAAGTCATGCCTAGATTCTCAATTGGATTGAGGTCAGGGCATATACTAGCCATTCCAAGACATTTACAAGTTTCCCTTAAACCACTCCAGCGTGTTTAGGGTCATTGTCCTACTAGAAGGTGAACCTCTATTGCAGTCTCACATCTCTGGCAGACTGAACAGGTTTCCTCAAAAATTGCCCTGTGTTTAGTGTCATCTATCTTCCCTAACCAGTTTCCAATCCCTGCTGATGAAAAGTATTCCACAGCATGATGCTGCCACCACCATGTTTTACTGTGGGAATGATGTTCTTATGGTGATTGAAAGTGTTTGTGTCACACAAAGCATTTCCCTTGATAGCCAAAAAGTTCCTTATTAGTCTCATCTGACCAGAGAACCTTTTTCCATGCGTTGGTGTAGTCTGCCACATATTGATTGGCAAACTCTAAACATAGTTACATAGTTAATACGGTTGAAAAAAGACATAAGTCCATCAAGTTTAACCAAGAGATAGGTGGGGATTTGAATCCCAGAAGGAATTGAGACTCTGATTTCTACACAATTTCATAAGCATTAATGGTGTTTACTTTTAAGAATTCATCTAAACCCTTTTTAAAACTGTCCACTGTTCCTGCTGTGACCACGTCCTGAGGAAGTCTATTCCACTGCTTCACAGTTCTTACAGTAAAGAAGCTTTGAGGCTTCTGGAGACTGAACTTTTTTTTTATCTCTAATCGGAGGCAGTACCCCTTGTCTTTTGATAGCATTTTACATGGAACAGTTTTTCATCGTATATTTTGTATGGCCCATTTTTTTTATTTGTATAGGTTAATCATGTCCCCCCTTAGACGTCTCTTATCAAGACTAAATAAATTCAATTCTTTTAATCTTTCTTCATAACTAAGACCCTCCATGCCCCTTATCATTTTAGTCGCTCTCCTCTGTACTTTTTCCAGCTGTAGTGCGTCCTTTCTATGGACTGGTGCCCAGAACTGAACTGCATATTCCAGATGAGGCCGCACCAACGCTTTGTAGAGTGGTAGTATTACATCCCTGCCCCGCAAGTCCATGCCTTGTTTAATGCATAACAATATCCTGGTGGCCTTAGAAGCAGCTGATTGACATTGTATGCTGTAATTTAATCTACCATCCACAAGGACACCCAAATCCTATAAGTGACTCTTCCAGTGTTACATCACCTAGGACATATGAAGCACAGAGATTATTAGTACCAAGATGCATGACTTTACATTTGTCCACATTGAACCTCATTTGCCAAGTTGATGCCCAATCACTCAGAGTATTCAAGTCGGCTTGTAGTTTATGGACATCTTCCATAGACTGTACAGTTCTACATAGCTTAGTATCATCTGCAAAAATAGTTATGGTGCTATTAATCTCATCCTCAATATCATTAATAAATAAATGCAGGCCTTTTTTTCTGGCGGAACGCCCCGGAACGGTGTTCCGACACCTATTTTCTGCCGACTCGCCCCGCCCCCTTTAGTTACTGGGCCCAGCCGGCCCGCTGCTTAGGCTGCTTACTTACAGTTTACATGATTGCTCAGTCCCTGCAGCCTCCGGCACCTCCGGCTCTCCACTGGCTCAGGCCGGCCCAGCTCCCGCCCACCACTGACAGCGGCGGAGAGAGTGCGAGAGGAGACGCCGATTCTGTGGCCCCAAACCCCGCCCCCAGGCCAACTCCATTGCTGTCTGCCGCCCCAGACCCGGGACCCCCCGCCTCCGGCTCCACTGACAGGCCCGCCCAGCAGGCAGGGCGGCTGCTGTAGGCGCGGGCGGCAGTTTAGTGTCGTGGGTGTCGGCACGAGCAGGAGTCAGGAGGCAGAGCAGCACCAGGCAGGAAAAGGAAAAAGGTAATTTTTCATTTATTTCATTTTTAAATGAAAAAAGATTGAATTGGCCAATTAGGGGAACAGAAACAGGGAAGGAAGGGGCCAGGCCAGGCTTCGCTGCCCATTTGTGGACTAGGGCGGCGGCCGCCGTGGGCACTGGCAGCCTGGCTGTCACGACCGTCACTGGCAATTTTACTTGCATCCCTGTTCTCTAAAGGGGCGGTTTTAGGGGGTGGTCCTAGGGGTGGGTAGGGGCATGGCCATGGGAGTTCCACCACCTTTTCTCTGAGAAAAAAAGCCCTGAATAAATGAAATAATAAAGGGCCCAGCACTGAACCTTGGGGTGCACCACTTATAACCCGGGACCATTCTGAATAGGAATCTGTTAAGACCTACAGTGGTTATGGTACTGCGGCCTTCTATTCCTTTCCCAATAGCTGAGCATATGTCATGATAGCTACCATAGGAAATAGGGGAATAGGGTCGATGAATGCAGCTCCCAAGATGATTCTCCCCAGCAAATGGAATATTCCCCAACTATAAGCCTAGACTTCATGAAGGGTGTAACAGGAACCGTTTTTATTGATAACACACTGGCTTTTATGAGAAATCCTCTTGCAAGAGGATCTCCCACAGTAAACAAAGGACAAAAACAAAATGGCTGCACACCATTATATATACAAACAATAGAGCTAGGAAATGGGGGTCATTCTAGATAAAAGTGGTACAATACCGACTATAAATGTGTATACATGAATAATGGAAGCTCTTAGCGCACATACGTGTCGGGCCCATCTACCAGGCGTCAAGGTGGCTTCCACAGATGGGTCCCTATCACTAAAGAAACTGCCTCACTTTGGACTTACTTAAGCCTACAATATTCAGGGCAGTGTAGGAACCAGCTACAAACATATTCTGCTCAGAAGTCCCCGGTAGATGGGCGTGTCCAGTCTAAAAGGGGTGCCACCCCCAACATGTTGCAAGAAAATTTAGACTAAAACCTTCAGGATCACAGGTGCATATCCATGAGGCAAACATAATTACAAAAACTAAATGGCTGCACACCATTATATATACAAACAATAGAGCTAGGAAATGGGGGTCATTCTAGATAAAAGTGGTTAGTTTCTTTAGTGATAGGGACCCATCTGCGGAAGCCACCTTGGCGCCTGGTAGATGGGCCCGACACGTATGTGCGCTAAGAGCTTCCATTATTCATGTATAATGCATGTGCCTAGAATAGGTATGGTCGCATGTTTTCTGATACCTGTCCCATGCGGGACGCGTGTCTCCAAGCTACGCACGCTGTGTTTAACCACTTCAGCCCCCCTAGCTTAAACACCCTTAATGACCAGGCCACTTTTTACACTTCTGCACTACACTACTTTCACCGTTTATTGCTCGGTCATGCAACTTACCACCCAAATGAATTTGACCTCCTTTTCTTCTCACCAGGGCCGGTACAAGGCAGGGGCCGAAGGAGCGGGTGCCCTGGGCGCTACCATTTGCGGACAGGAGGGGGGCGCAGGTGAAGTGCCAGCAGCAGTGGCGTCGCCAGGGGGGGGCCAGAGGGGGCCACGGCCCCCCCTACATCATGCTGTGCCCCCCCAACTAAAATGACCCCCCCCCCAAGTGAGCAGCCGCCGCCGGGCACAGGGAGATGAGCGCTTCCATTGCGCTCATCTCCATTGTAAACTGTCTGTGCCAGCGGAGGTGCAGGGGAGGGAGAGGCGTGTCCCTTCCCTTTCCTCTGATAGGCTGCAGGCAGGCACCGAAGTGGAGGAGAGGCCCCGCCCCCTAATTACTCCTGTTTACCTTTCTAAAGCTAAAGGACCTTTGATGATGTCATCACAGGTCCTGTAAGGGAACTGCACAGTGTAAAGTGTAGTTCCCAGGTTAGAACAGTGCATCTGCCAGGACCTGTGATGACATCATCTTCAACATCACAGGTCCTGCAGAATCTAGCAAAGGAACTGCACCAAAAATGGTGTAGTTCCTAGGTTTCAAAGGTACATCTGCCAGGACCTGTGATGACATCATCACAGGTCCTTCAACCCCTAACAGCAAGTATTAAAAGTTCACAAGCAGCTCTGTATTGATCCAT
This sequence comes from Bufo bufo, assembly GCF_905171765.1. Classification (NCBI taxonomy): domain Eukaryota; kingdom Metazoa; phylum Chordata; class Amphibia; order Anura; family Bufonidae; genus Bufo; species Bufo bufo. The sequence continues at coordinate 233,512,247 of NC_053390.1, forward strand.
ACAGACTGGAATGGAGAGGTAAGAGGAGGTCCTCCACTTTTCATCATTTACCCCCCCCCTCCATGCCCTGTTTTTACTCATTGCTCACTCATGTATACTACTTCAGACAGTTACCACTACCTCATGTACCTCACAGTGACTATAATGCATAACTGACCACATATTTCTATAAACACTGCATCTACAGTATTATACCTTCTATGTGTCACATCAATACACTGCTCTGTATATATATATATATATATATATATATATATACACACACATACATGCACACACACTGCATATATTACACAGTATTATACATGCAATATGTACAGATATATAGTATATACCGCAGTGCACTGATATGTGAGGTATGAGGTATAATAGATGCTGTGTGTACAGATATCAGTACACTTCTGTATATACTATATATGTGAGGTACGAGGTATAATAGATGCAGTGTGTACAGATATATAGTATATACAGCAGTGTACTGATATGTGAGGTACGAGGTGTCAATACACTGCTGTATTTACTATATACCTGTACACACTGCATCTATTATACCTCGTACCTCACATATTACACTACTGTATATACTGTATACACTGCATATATTATACCCCGTACCTCACATATCAGTACACTGCTGTATATACTATATACCTGTACACACTGCATCTATTATACCCTGTACCTCACATATCAGAACACTAGGGAATATACTATATACCTGTACACACTGCATCTATTATACCGCGTACCTCACATAACTGTACACTGCTGTATATAATATACATCTGCATCTATTATACCTCTTTTGTGTGCCAGGGCTGTTTTGTAATCCCATTCCGGCCCTGATGGCATAAATTATAAAACGCAGCAGCAAGAATAGTTCATGGAACAAAGGGAGGGGCTATAAAAGGGGAATGGGGGCCCAATTTAGATTCCTGCTATGGGGCCCAGTGATTTTTATGTGCGCCCCTGGCTGCAGGCACTAGGCCGGCAGCCTATCAGAGGCCGGCGCAATGACGTCATCGTGCCGCCTGAGCCTTACATTACAGCGTGGGACACAGGAAGAGGCTGCATCGCATCGCTGACACTTAGGTAAGTATAAGTGTTTTTTTTTTGTTTTTTTTTACAATAGTGTTACTGGCACATTGGGGGGGCTTATTACAAAACTGGCACATGATGATGGGGGGGACTTTATACTGGCACATGATGATGGGGGGGAACTTTATAGTGTCTGTGACTTTCAAAGTCCCACAGTCCTTTGTTCTATTGCTTTAAGTATATTCTTGTTTTGAAACAACATTGATTCTTTCTTAAAAACAGGGGGGGGGGGGGGGGCGCAGTTTGCCATCTTCGCCCTGGGCACCAAATGGCCTTGTCCCAGCCCTGCTTCTCACTAATAGAGCTTTCATTTGGTGGTATTTCATTGCTGCTGACATTTTTACTTTTTTTGTTATTAATCGAAATTTAACGATTTGTTTGCAAAAAAATGACATTTTTCACTTTCAGTTGTAAAATTTTACAAAACAAAACGACATCCATATATAATTTTTTCTCTAAATTTATTGTTCTACATGTCTTTGATAAAAAAAAAATGTTTGGGTAAAAAAAAATGGTTTGGGTAAAAGTTATAGCGTTTACAAACTATGGTACAAAAATGTGAATTTCCGTTTTTTGAAGCAGCTCTGACTTTCTGAGCACCTGTCATGATTCCTGAGGTTCTACAATGCTCCATTCAGACGTCCGTATGATTTTTACGGATCCACGGATACATGGATCGGATCAGCAAAACACATACGGACGTCTGAATGGAGCCTTACAGGGGGGTGATCAATGACAGGGGGTGATCACCCCATATAGACTCCCTGATCACCCCCTGTCATTGATCACCCCCCTGTAAGGCTCCATTCAGACGTCTGTATGTGTTTTGCGGATCCGATCCATGTATCCGTGGATCCGTAAAAAACATAGGGACGTCTGAATGGAGCCTTACAGGGGGGTGATCAATGACAGGGGGTGATCAGGGAGTCTATATGGGGTGATCACCCCCTGTCATTGATCACCCCCCTGTAAGGCTCCATTCAGACGTCCGTATGTATTTTGCTGATCCGATCCATGTATCCGTGGATCCGTAAAAATCATACGGACGTCTGAATGGAGCCTTACAAGGGGGTGATCAATGACAGGGGGGTGATCAATGACAGGGGGGTGATCAGGGAGTCTATATGGGGTGATCGGGGGTTAATAAGGGGTTAATAAGTGACAGTGGGGGGGTGTAGTGTAGTGGTTTTTGGTGCTACATATTACTGAGCTGCCTGTGTCCTCTGGTGGTCGATCCAAACAAAAGGGACCAGGTAGCAGGTATATTAGACGCTGTTATCAAAACAGCGTCTAATATACCTGTTAGGGGTTAAAAAAATCGCATCTCCAGCCTGCCAGCGAACGATCGCCGCTGGCAGGCTGGAGATCCACTCGCTTACCTTCCGATCCTGTGAACGCGCGCGCCTGTGTGCGCGCGTTCACAGGAAATCTTGCGTCTCGCGAGATGACGCATATATGCGTGACTCTGCGCAGGGCTGCCGCCTCCGGAAAGCGATCCTGCGTTAGGCGGTCCGGAGGCGGTTAAGTTTTGGTATTTTATTAATTTAGTTGTTGGAAGGGTCAAGTATCAATGGTCGTAAAAAAAAAAAAAAAAACCTGCAGCATTGTGTGGCAGCTCGTTCACGTCTGGGTAAACAGCAAAAGGTGCCATGCGAATGCTGACTCTCACGGTAGGATCGAACTTGCTGCACAGGACTCGCACTGCGGTCCGCGATTTGCAGTGTTCTGGGACGAAGGGGTTGGGCGCTAATAGTCGGATGATGGTGGTTAGGATGGTTGTCTGGCCGTTTCTATAAACATTATTTTATGGGCAAGCATGTGTCAGCGGTTCCGTGCTATGTTTATAGGTACACTATATGTCAATTAATTGGCGTTGCACGTTTGTTTTTCTTAGGCCAACACGACGTGATGTTGTGGTGACCATCGATATAAAAAAATATATATATAATAAAAACACTCCTGCAGCATCATGTGGAGGTTCGTTCGTGCCTGGGCAATGGCAGAAGGTGCCAGGCGGGTGCTGGCATTCACGGTAGGATCGGACTTGGTTACACGGTCCGTGACTTGTAGCGCTCTGTGGTGAAGGAGGTTGGGTGCTAATGGTCGAATGATTGTGGTTAGTATTGTTACCTTCAAAGCTACATCCGTGTGTCTGCATTTACATTTTGTCCTATACGCCATTCACTACTAGAGCTGCGTTCATGCGTCCGCTGTTGCATTACATTAATACTCTGCTCACTTTCAGATTGCATTCATGCGGCTGCTTTATACCATGCTCTTCATGCTAATACTCAGAGCTGTGCCCATACCATGTTTTTAGGCACCACTCACATCCAGAGCTGCATTCACCCACTTGTTCTTACATTATGTGTTATACTCTGCTTCCACTTAAAGCTGCATTTCTTTTCATTGCTACATTATGGTTACTCAGTATTCTTACTAGGGCAATCAGCACACCGCTCTGATACTGCTCTTCCGATAAACATAGCTGCTTTCTTTTCAGGCTTACGTTTCTTTCCTCGGTGGTTTGTTACATTCCATAGGCCTACCTTTTCTGTTCACTTCGAAAAGAAGAAGAAAAAAAAAATAATTTGTGGTGTTCTTTAGTCCTGGTTTGCATTCACTCAGACTGGTCTCCTTTACTTCTGGTTCGCATTCACTCAGATTGGTCTCCTACCCCAGTTAACCAAATAGCTCCCTAGTGGTCAGTGGGCCAATAGGAGTAAGTTCCTACTATGTTTTCACAGTTGTTCATTCGTTTGTCACGACAAGGGTCTTCTCTTAGCGAACTGCAATGCCTCTGGCACTTGTTTTTCTCCCATCTGTTTTAATTTCGCGGTTGGTTTAATGTTTCGTTTATGCACGTGGTTCGGATCACTAATGTCTATGCATTTTCCATTAGGTCTGGCTCACGTTTAATTACTTATCGTCACTGTAAGGTCATCCAGTTCAGTCTCTTGGCTTCGGGGGGCTTCATGGCTTCGGGGGCCCGATGACCGTTCATGTTGTTCGTTAGGTGTATAATATGGTTGTAGGCTGGTTAGCGTCCTAGGTTTATTGTCGGAGAGGGTCATGGTTATGCGAGTCCCCAAGTCATACTGGTGCTTCATAAGTGGTTTATATTTAAAAAAATAAAAATAAAAAATGCGCTATTAGAGTCGCTCACGCATGGCTTCTCCGTTTTAGTTTTTCACATATGGCGCCGCCATTAGAGTCTCTCGCGCATGGCGCCGCCATTAGAGTCTCTCGCGCATGGCGCCGCCATTACAGTCTCTCGCGCATAGCGCGGCCATTACAGTCTCTCGCGCATGGCGGCACCATATGAGGTTCTCTCACGCATGGCGCCGCCATTAGAGTCTCTCGCGCATGGCGCCGCCATTAGAGTCTCTCGCGCATGGCGCCGCCATTAGAGTCTCTCGCGCATGGCGCCGCCATTCGAGGCCGGCTGCGTGGTCCCACCACAAGTAGGTTCCATGTCTTTTTCTGCCTTCAGACCCGCTCGCATGGCTCAGTCATCTGTGGCTTGCAATACAATTTTTCTTGTGGTGGCTCGCACGCGTGGCTTGTGCCATTAGAGCCTCACTCACATTATTGTTTTTCTCTGACTTTTATTTTCTAGGTTGTTTGCTTATAAAGAAAACAATGATTTTTCTTTTAGATCCGTCATCCCAAGCCTGCCTTTGCGGACATCACCTTCTTTTAGGCATGCTTACTTCATCTACAAACTCAGGCTGAGGGTGTTGGTGTCCTGGGTATCGGTCTGTCTTCCAGTAGGAGGTACAGTAATAAGGCACAATTTACGAAGTCTGTCACGTCTACAGACACGACAAATCCTATCACGACTACAGGCGCAGCATACATAATTTATCACGACCTTAAGCTTATTACCTGTCACAACTGCAGGTATGGTGCGTACGTTCTGTCCTTATTACAAGCAACATTAGCTCGTTAATCGAAATAGCCATGTATTCCTGTTTATGGTTCCCTAGGCCTGGTGGGTTTACACATTTCTCTTAATCTACTACTAGAGTAAGACTGCATACGCCATGTTCTAACTTTTGGGACCTTTATATATAAACAAAATAAAAATAAAATAAAAAGTGTGGCCTGGGGATAAAGTAGAGGTGAAGTATTTTGCCACCAGGAACAGTTGGTGTCTGATCAGGGCCCTTGACGAATGGATGGAGTTCATTTAGGCCCTTCCAACAGATTCACCATTGTTTGTTTCAGTCTGCAGCTCTCAGGATTCAGACCTTCTCGTAATATGTTCATATGTTAGTCAACATAAGAGTAAATCGTTTCTGGTTACCGGCCACTCTTAAAATCGCATCAGCATTAGCCACCTCCAAGAACTATGTGCCGGTGCACATGACAAAGAGGTAAGGTAGATGGAAGTCACTGTGATATATACGGTATATTCCGCACCTTCATCGTGAAAGGTCTTTTGCGTTCAAAAGTGGGTGTCGTAACGGTATGTATATATTTACTCTAAACTAAGGTCTGCTCTTTTTGGCTCCTTTAGGCTGCCCTACCACAGCAGTTATGGCATAACTCCACTGCTTGTTGTAGATAGGGTTAGATAGGTTAGGTTCACCTTTCTGATAGCTGATCCGATCGCAAGTATTAAGCAAATATATTGCTGCATTTGTGGGAGGGGAGGCTGATTACAAGGCTATACATACGTACCTGTGGGCCCAGGCTGGCTGATTACTAGGCTATTTATAGGCACCTGTGGGCCCAGGCTGACGCCTATTCAGCTGATTTCACCCACCCACCCACACCATCTTACAGTCACTTCACATTAGGGTGGCCCCCTTTAGGCTGCCCTACCACAGCAGTTATGGCATAACTCCACTGCTTGTTGTAGATAGGGTTAGATAGGTTAGGTTCACCTTTCTGATAGCCGATCAGACCACAATAACCAATTAACATACAGAGTTACAGTAACACCCGCCCTCTCTCTGCCTGGGAGCTATTGAGATAAGTTAAGGGATAAACCAATTATCTCCAGGCAGAGAGCACACAATTCTCCCAAACGTTGGAACACCCTTTTCCCCACAAGGTATCCCCACAATTTATATCCCCTGATAGCCCCGATCTGGGGGACCAACATATCCAAATTTCACCCAGATCAGTTCAGGGGTTCTTAAAAAACATGGAAGTCACAAGTTACCGACCACACACGAGGCTCCTGCCCAAAACAGTTCCACGAATTCCGCGTGTGCGGTCGATCAATTCACAAAAAGGTAACAACCGAATAAAGTCTATTTTCTTCACAGAATCATTGACCACAACTCTCTCGACACGGTCCTTCAGACAGTTTTCCAATTGCAAACTATACTTTCCAAGCCTATAGACCTTACTTTACCTATTAAACGTCTGAGGGACAGTATCAAAAGCCTTTGCAAAATCCAGAAACACTACATCCACAGCCGCCCCTCTGTCCAGGCTACTACTCACCTCCTCTTGAAAAAACAAATCGGGTTAGTCTGACAACTTCTGTCCTTGGTAAACCCATATTGGTTATCACTTATAATATTTAGTTTCAAAACATTTTTCATTGAGGAATATAGATCGTTTAAGTATATAGTTTGTTTTGCTCGTTTCAGTAAAAGAGTAATACTTTTCCTTAAAAGGTCAGATGTACAATAATGATTTTACAGATGATAAAGATAATGTATAATCATGTAAAATAAGAAGAATAAACACTGGGTAGAAAATTGGGTTATGGGGGGGAGGGGGGGTAAGGTTTGCAGCATGTTAAATCGTCAAGTCTGGGATAAATACCATCTGGAGACTTCAGTCTACTATAGGAATTTGTTTAGTGTTACTGAGTTGTACTTGCTTTTCGAAGCCTCTAAATGACACCCAAGGGTACCAGGTCTTCTGAAAAGCTTGAGTGGATCTAGTTTCCCAACCAGCTATCTGTTCCATTCTATAGATATCGTCACATTTATTAAACCACATAGCTAATGTGGGAGGTGAGTCACATCTCCATTTAGAGGCGATAAGTATCCTAGCTGAGGCCAACAAGAAAGTTATCAGTTTCTTTGCATGTCTAGGGAGTGGTATCGGATCCAACAGGTTAAGTAGGCATAGTTGTAGTGTTGGTTGAACTCTGGTCCTACAGATCTCACTTATCAAAGAACATATAGTATTCCAAAAGGAAGCTATATGACTACATTGCCACCATATGTGAATAAATGTACCGGATTCCTGTTTACAATGCCAGCATAGGTGACTGACATCTGGGTATATTTTGTGAAGGACCTCTGCGGTCTAGTACCAACGTGTGAGTATCTTCTTATAATAATTCTCCTGTAGGCGGACGCATGTGGAGATCTTTGGAGTGAGTGCTAAACACTTGTTGAGGGAATTTTGTGACAGTGTGAATTGTAGGTCACTTTCCCATTTTGTCATAAACAATAAGGTTTCAGGTTTGTTCTATTGAAGTATTTCAGCATATATAGTAGTTATCTTTTTTTTGGGGTCTTTCAACTGTAATACTTTTGACTCAAATTGAGTCAGAGATGTATATTTTGCTGGAAGTAATGTTTTCATGAAGCTTTTGACATGTGTCAAATGAAGGTAGGACAGAGAGGGCACTTGGATGGGTTGTTCCCAGTTTTCTAGTAAATAACCCTGCAAATCCAGCAGGTCTATGATTAGGGTGGTGAGACGTCTGAGGGAACCCGAAATGGTCTGAAGGAATTGAGGTGGTGCATCCTATAGTATATCTCTTATTTGTAGTAAAGAAGATATAGGGGTAGAAGTCAGAAAGTGTTTGGTTCCATATACTAACCGTGTTTTTTGTTAGGAGGCTAAAGTTTTGTATGGGACAAAAACTTGCCCGATAATAGGAGGGATCTTAGTGGGATGCGGTTAATTGCTTGTTCAGCTTGTATGTCCAGGCGGGTCTCTGAGTGGCGAAGCCAGTCTAAACACCGTACTCCTTGTATAGTTAAATAATAACTACGTATATCCGGCACTCCCATCCCGCCCTGAAGAGAAGGTAATGTGGTGTAATGTTTTTTAAGTCTAGGTTTTTTCTTATGCCACAGGAATTTGGAGAAGATGGTCTGCAATTGCGTAAAGAAGGTTCGAGGAAGGGGTATTGGTAAGATCTGTAGGTAATATAGTATCTTAGGCAATAATACAGTTTTGATTAAAGAGTGTCTACCGAACCAGGATGAGAATTGGATGTCCCAAGTATTAATGGTTTGGTTTATAGCTTTGGGGAGTTCCTGAAAGTTTGTTTTGTATAAATCTTTTGGGTCAGCTGTTAACCAAATCCCCAGGAATTTTAGAGAGATGTTGGACCATTGGTAAGGTGTAATTAATTGTAATCTGTTTTGGGTTTGAAAGTCTAGGGTCACATTGAGAACCTGGGATTTGGTTAGGTTTATCAGGAAGTTAGATATTTTCCCAAAAAGGTCAAATATATTCTGTATAGCGGGGAATGCTGTGTCTGGATTTGTTATTACCAAGAGATCATCCGCGAATGCAGCAAGGTGGTGTTGTACCCCCTGCAGAGCAATACCCTTTATTATATCATCTTGTCTAATCGCCTGAAACAAGCATTCTACTGTGAGAACGAATAGTAGAGGTGACAAGGGACATCCTTGTCGGGTACCATTATTGATCTTCAGGGGGGGGGAGTAAAGTACTAATAAATATTATACATTGCCATGATGGTAGAGATAAATTGGTCCGGTATTTCAAATTTGTTACGCAATCTTTTCATGAATACCCAATCAATGCGGTCAAACGCCTTTTCGGCGTCAGTGCCTAGTAATACTAATGGCACTCGACGGCTACTAGCGTAATTTATGATATGGATCAGTCTAGTGGTATTCATTCTGCCCTCTCTCCCAGCCACAAATCCAACCTGCTCACTACGGATAAGAAAAGGCAGAATCGGTATTAGCCTAAGGGCTATGAGTTTGGCAAACATTTTGAGATCGGTGTTAAGGAGTGATATACTGTAGGTCTATAGTTGGCACAGAGTTGTCCTTGCTCTCTTTAGGTATAATTGTGATATGTGCCATCAACATCTGGGACGGCAAAGGCTCTCCTTTTAATGCCCCGTTGCATAGGTCAAGAAACCTAGGCAGTAGGGTAGTATGGAAAGTACGATAGTATATCAACGATAAACCATCCGGGCCCGGACTCTTATGGGGGGGGGGGTTTAGTACTTCATTTAATTCATGGATTGTAAATGGTTTAGTAAAAGCCTGGACTGTTCTGCAGAGTGAGGGGGCAGACTGAGGGTAGCCAACCAGTTGTCTATTGCCACAACCTTATCTTCTACGTTTGTCAATGAAGGAGGAGGGGTGATATTGTATAGACTTTCATAAAAGTATTTGAACCGGGAGGCTATCTGTCACGGCTGAGGATGGGGAAAACCCTCAGCCGTGCGATGCCAGGAGATGGAAGGTTGCTACTTGGCCAGGACCACAGAATTAGGGTCACCTCCTAGCGCATCCCTAATCTGACCCTGACTCCTAGCTGCATGAGCCGACCTTGATGGTAGGAGGGCTCATGCTCCGGAACCTCAGATCCCTACTAACCCTCCACAGATCCCTGAGCTAGGAGCTGGGTAGACAGCCCGTTCCTCCTGGATGCGGAGAAACAGAAGTCTAAAGTGGCCAAGCTGCATGGAAAGGGGAAACATAAACAGCTAATGGCAATGGCAGGTAAATGTAACTAGTAACACCACCTACCTGCCACAGACACACAGCCTGGAACCCATGTACAAGTGCTGCTGTCCACAACAATACTAACGGACACAGCACACACCACACATCACACAGGAACCCAGGAAACCATAGCTGCACTAAACAGAAAGACCATATCCACATCATCTGACATCAGACATAAAGTTTATGACCACAAGGGTGGCCCTCACTGGCAGATGGTATATAACCAGGAGGATAACATCAGCTAACCATGGCTGAAGTACCCCTCAGAGTCTGGCGTCCAGCAGGAGCTAAATAGCCCCAAGTGGCCACACACACACCCAGTGTTCACAGACTAAGAAGGGAGTTAACCCTTCCTACACCAGGCAAGGGAAAAAACACTAAAAGGGGAAGTGTACAAACAACAATCACTCTGCAGCTTGTTACCGCCGGCAACGACATGCGTGGCAACCATGTCCTGGGAATCAGCCAAAAGGCCGAGACACTGCCACCACATGTACACAAACCACACGTTGCCACGGGCAACCGCAGGTGACGAAAAGTGTCCCAATACACACATACAAAACCTTGTGCACCACAAACAAGGAAAGTGCACACATACAAACACACCAAGCCAGGTGCAACCGCATGCACTTGACAGCAAGCTGCCTAGCAACCGCTCAGGCCGCTATACTGCCAAAACATAATGTTGCCCGCGGCAACCACACGTGAGGCAACATATTAACAGCACTCACCAGTGGTTGAACAATAAGACCAAACCGCAGGCAACAGCATGCGGGTCCAAGAGTCACGATCATGACCATGGTCGTGACACTATCTCATCTGTATTTCTTAAAGGATGTGAAGAGGGAGACCGGATCATATGGATATAGGATTTGGTTTTCCGTTTTTTAATCTGTAATAGCATAAACTTTGAGACTTTGTCGCCATGTGCATAATATTTATATTTAGCAGATAGAAATAGTTTAGCTGTACGGGCATTTAGAATGTTCTTAAGAGTAGATCTCAACATTGTGAGTTGGCTTAAGGTCTCATCAGATATTTGTTTCTTATGAATATTTTCAAGTTTCTGGATTTGTCTAGACAGAGCCAATATTTGTTGTTCCTTTTGTTTTTTAATGTAAGATCCAAGTCCTATTAGGTGACCCCTAACTACCGTTTTGTGAGCTTCCCAAATAGATCCGTATTTCACGTCAGGGGTGTCATTGAGCTTGAAGTATTCCTCAAGCAGCTCGGTTATTTTCATATTATGGTCTGGAGAGTCAAGCAAAGACTCGTTCAACCGCCAGTTAGACATGGGTTTGGTGAGCTGTCTGAGGATCACCTCCAAAAACACCGGTGCGTGATCTGAAAGCAGTAGGGAACCTATTTGTGCTTTTTTGCAGGAGGATAATAACTGAATGGGTAAGAACAGGTAATCTAGGCGCTGATACGAGCGATGAGCTACTGAGTGAAAAGTGTAATCTTTAGTGTTGGGGTGTAAAACTCTCAAGCCGTCCATGAGCCCGAGCAATTCCAATATGGATCTGACTTTCGCTAAAGCTGTTCTGGATGTGGAGGATAAACGGGTTGAGGAGTCTAGTTGTGGATATAGTGCCAGGTTTAAGTCGCCTCCTAAGATAACAACGTTTCTTAGATATTCTAAAGTGCTACAAATCCATTTGGATTGAGCAGTGTTCGGGGCATATATATTCCCAAATGTAAAAGTTTGATTGCCTAGTGTACCTTTAATAAAAATGTATCTTCCCTCCGGGTCAATCAAGGAGGAAAGAACATTTATTGGAAAGTTTTTGTGGATCGCGATAGACACTCCCTTGGATGCAGAGGAAGGCGATACACTGTGAAACCATTGATTAAAACAGAGATGGTTCAGACACGGTGTATGGTCATTCTTAAAGTGAGTTTCTTGTAGCATGGCTACACTCTCACCTGTTGCTTGCGTAGTAAATTTATTATCTAACTTAGTTTAGCCGGAGAGTTAAGGCCTCTAACATTGAAAGAACAGATCTTCAGGGTGGCCATTTAGTTGAGGTGTAGATGTGTGATCTGTCAATGAAGCGATTCCAGACTTGTTCGGTAAATCTAATGTGCTGCAGGACTAGGGGAAGGGGGGGGGGGAGTCATGGTGGGAAAAAAAAAAATTGAACAGTCAGGACGAACATTAGTACATGGGGTAATAACCATTACTAAGTACCACAATTTGTTGAGGGTATGCTGAATTAGAGAAATAAAGGGAACCACCCGATCAGAGTGGTAGAGTGAGAGGTGGAGAAATGGACAGCAATAGGCAGCATGGCAATGCCAGCAGGTAGGAAGATAAAAGCTATAGAAGGAGGGAGTAGTGAGCTTGGGTTTGTAGATGAGCACCAGGTGGGGGACACCGAATAGGGCGTCAAGTGGACCTAGGTAAGGCTGGTCATAGTGAGAATAAAAGTGTAAAGCCATTTTTTTAATTTTTTTCTTTTTCAAGAAGGCATTAGGGAAGGTAATAAGACTAAGAGGTAATATGAGGAGGTGAGGGGGAGATGGTAAGTTAAGGAGGGGAAAATGAGAAGGGGGAGAGGGTAGGTTAAGAGAGAGGCCTATTTGAGAAAAATAATTCAGGGAAGTGGAGATAAAGATAATAAATAAAACTATGAATAAGCTCAGAGTTCAGAAAATGAGATCACAGCAGGTGAGAAAAGGATAAACTTAATATCAACTATGACTGTAGCTAGTAAGAATGATTCTTCATCTTTAGAATAGTCCCCTGATAATGTGGGGACTTCAAGTGAAGGTCTACTTGTGGACCAGGAATGGAGGTTCCCTCAAGTGGTTGAGGAGCAGGAACTGGGTAATCTTCCTGTGGAGAGTCAATCCGGATCCAGGGAAATCCTTCTCGGGGTCGTCTTCATCATTCTTCTCTTCAGGCACTGGGATCTGGAGGAAGCACTCGGGGACCAAAGTTCCAACACGGGTATAGCTGGTATGTCCGCTAAGTTTTTAACGATGTACCAATCCGGTATATCCAGCGGGTCTATTTCCAGAGTGTTATAGACCTGGGGAAGGTCAGAGGGAGATCTGATCACTAGCTTGCGCCCCGGGTTGTTAATCAATAAACCAAACGGATGGAGCCAACGATAGGTGATAGATTTCTGCTGCAATACTCCCAGAAGAGGTTTCAGCGCTCTTTTTTTCTGTAATATCATTGGTGATAGATCTTGGAATAAAGAAACGGTAGTACCAAAGCAGGCAAGTGGGTGTTTTTCTCTCGCCGCTTTGACCAATTTTTCTTTGGTGCTAAAACTGACCAGTTTGCAGATTGTCTCGTGGGGGTTCTTGTGGCTTGGGAGGTAGGCGAAGCACCCTGTGAGCTCGATCCATAGTGAGGTTGTCTGTGGCCTCGGGGCCTAGTAGCTTTTGAAATGGCTCTTTCAATGCCGGCATGATAGAATCAGGCAATACAGTCTCTGGAATGCCCTTAATTCGGAGGTTGTGTCTCCGTCCCCTGTTATCTTGGTCTTCGACCAGGCTATACAGATGGTTAATGTGGGCCTGTGCATGTTCAAAGCTGTGGGATGCCGCGGTGTTGAAATCCATTGACTCTTCTTGACTAGCCTCAAGCACCTCCACACGTTCTCTGAGTTGTTTCTGGTCACTCTTAATATCTTGTAAATCCTGTTTTAAAGGAGCTAAGGCAACCCCTAAAGCCTCTCTTATAAAAGATCTGGAGACCGTGAGATTTTCTCCAGTGTGTAGGGACTCCGCTTCGCTTTCCCTACCTCTGTCCGAATATGCAGATGCATCTGCCTGCTCATCTCGCGCTGCTGACTCTCTCTCCCGCACCATATTGGATTCAGCACGGGGCCTCTGAGCGCTTTTCTTGAAGAATTTCTCCATCTCTCCATGGACTGGGTTTGATCCCCGTGGTCTGGGGGTGTCTCTGGACTTGTCTCGTCCAATTTTCCCCATTATCTCCGCTATTAATGTGCTGATTAAGCTCGCTTGCACCGTGTCTGCAGCAGAGCTCACACAAGCATGTGCGTCTCGCTCTGTGGCCAAGCTCCGCCCCCTTATAATATTATTTACACATTCTCCTGTATATAGTGCCTTAAGAGTCCTTCAAACATTTTTTTCCCACAACAGAAGTTAAACTAACTGGTCTATAATTACCGGTGAAGGACCTTGATCCTTTTTTGAATATGTGCACCACATTTGCCTTGCGCCAATCACTTGGCACTGTACCAGTACCGAGAGAATCTTTAAAAATTATAAACAGGGGTACAGCAATGACTGAACTGAGCTCTGTAAGCACTCTCGGGTGTAATCCATCTGGACCCGGAGCCTTGTTCACATTTACCTTATTTAACTTCTCATGGATCATATCTACAGTTAGTACATCCAGTGATATACTCAGTTGGCTAACAGACCCCACACCACAGATATCAGCTCCTTTCTCTTCTTTTGTATATACAGAGCTAAAACAAAAATTTAGTAACTCTGCCTTTTCCTTATCTTCAGTGACTCCCCCACCTTTGCCATTATTTAGTGGACCTACCTGCTCAGACCTAGGTTTTTGAGCATTTACATATTTTTAAATAATTTTTTTGGTATTTGTTTTGCTCTCTTTTTCTACCTGCTATTCGTTTGGCATTTTTGCTAATTTTATCTCCTTTTTACAGATTTTATTAACTCCTTTGTCATCTTCAAACACTACAGATTTGTATTTTTTAAATGCCCTTTTTGTCCTTTATTGCCCTTTTTACAGTAGCTGTCAGCCACGTGGGGTTTAATTTTAGCCGTTTATACTTGTTACCTAAAGGAATAATTTTTTTTGTGCAATTACTCAATGTGGATTTAAAGCTCTCCCATTTATGTGACAATAGCTGCACCCAGTCTATGCCCTAAAATGCTGCCCTCAACCCAGGGAAATTAGCCTTTTTTAAATTTAGTGTCTTTGCTCTGCCTGACAGAGTTTGCTTCTTAGTTTAGGGGGAATATAATTATATTTTGGTCACTTGTGAACCGAGAGCAAGGCAGGTGATTTGACTCCGCCACCAGAAAAGAGTGCGTACACAGAAGTCAAGATTAAGAAAATTGCATTTACTATAAATTAATAAAAGCAGGTTAACAGTGAAGTTACAGAGGTAAAGACAAGCAAAATCTTAAACAGTATAAACAATACAAGTTAGACACTGCAACAATTTTCACCTTTGTTGTGTCCGTATTCGCAGTGCGGACACTAAGAAATAATAGTCCCAGAAACTGTTCCTAACTGACCCTAACTTTCAAGCGGGTGCGCACCCCCCTTATCACAGTGGTCCAAGTGGACTGCTTACAGTTTGTGGAAGTGCACGGTGGGGCCCGATGTCGTCCTTTTCTTTTAACCAGAGCAGGATCCGCAACAAAGAAGTCCTCCTCAGCAGGCCGGAAAAACAGTTGAATATAATCCAGGATTATTACAGTTACTGTCCGGTACCTCGACAGCACTGTGAGTCTCTTTACTGTTTGGGCAATCCACACAGCCCAATGTCGGCTCCACAGGTTAGTTGCTGCACACAGTCCTTTTTAACTTGGCTTCACTAAATGCACTGTTTCTTTGTACTCCATCCGTCTCCAGACCGAAGTTCACACAGCTTGGCCACACAGGGAAGTCCTTTAGTATCTCCACACACATCTTACACAACACAGAACTTGTTTTCTATCTTGCCAATATGGCGGCAGTTGTAGTTCAAGTTTCTCTTCCTCCTTCTTCCTGCTCACACTGAGGCAGGGTGACATCATAAGGGGCGTGTCACTTCAACACTTAGCTGCTGCCTTAAAGAACTAGTATCACAGTAATACACTTTCTCTATGGTAAACTCCAATGCAAATTGGTCCTATGCTGCCATCTATTGACCAAACGAATACTGCAGGCATTTTACATTAAATTTTAACAGTTTACCCGGATAATGAAACTTAGAGACATTACATGACTGTTTCTTACACACTATTACCTAGTGTTTCTCAAACAGTAACATTTCCAACAAGCTCTGCATCATTAGAAATTACCAGATCCAACAGAGCATTGCCCCTAGTGGGAGCTTCTACAAACTGGCACATAGTGGTCCTGCAGCAAGTTGAGGAATCTTCTCACCTTTGCGGTTGAGGCAGAATCTTGTCCCCAGTCAATGTCTGGGAATTAAAAATCTCCCATTATGACCACTGTACTAGTCAGTGACAGGGTGCATCTGACAATGGATGCTTGGACCAGCAGGCATGGGCAGGGATGCTATATCAGCTTTACTGCCCATTGGGTATCCCTCCGAGGTGACGGGGAGGGATCAGCGGCATCTGACTTTGTGGTGCTGCCCCGGGGTGTCCAGGGGAGAATTGCTGCTCTCCCCCCACAAGCCACTGTCTCCACTGCTGCTGAGCCCCCCAGCAAGCGTCCCCGTAGCTACGCAAGTGTGGTGCACGTCCGCTGCCAGGCCGTGCTCCAACTTGTAAGCTTAGGGGAACGGAGACACAATGGACCTGATGTTCTGGCCGCACTACAGGCTCAGGTCCAGAAGTGGCTGACACCCCGAAGGCTCCAGGCAGGTATGGTTGTCTGTGACAACGGCAGCAACCTCCTCGCTGCCCTTCATGCTGGCAGTCTTACCCACGTACCCTGCATGGCACATGTCCTCAACCTAGTTCCTCAGAACATACGAAGGGTTGAGTGACATTGTGCCAAGGGTACGGAGGATTGCCAGCCACTTTAGACGCTCCCCAACTGCTGCCGCGTCCCTGTCCAAACTGCAGCAGGACAACAGCCTGCCACCTCACAGGCTGATTGTGGACAGTGTGACGCGGTGGAACTCCACCCTCCACATGCTGGAGAGGTTGTGGGAGCAGCGAAGGGCGGTGAGGGAATACCTGCTGGACCAAGGCACTCCAGGGCCAGCACACCCACTCCCATACATCACTAATGCAGAGTGAAGGCAGATACAGCAGGTCTGCCACGTGTTGGCCCCATTTGAGCAGGCGACCAAGATGGTCAGCGGGGAGCATGTTGGCCTTAATGACGTGCTCCCCTTAGTGTTCCTGCTGGACAGGACACTAGATCGCCTGCTCGAGGCTGGGGAGAGTGCCTTGGTGGAGCAAGAGGAGGCAATGCTTCACCAGGACCAGGACGAGGAGGAGGAGCTGGATGATGATGTGGACGTCCAGGAGTCTGGGCCTGGTCAGGAGGGAGAGACGGTGTTGGGGGCACCGTTAGTCCGGGGGTGGGGCAGCTCCGACCGGGAGCATCAGTAACAGCAGCAGGAGGACCTAGAGGTCATGGTCCTGGGCAGCCATTAACAGTCACAGCGGGCTGTCCTCTTCCCTATGGCTGCCCACATGCTGTGATGCCTCCGGAGGGACCCCCGGATCAAGAGAATCAAGGAGAGGGAAGATTATTGGTTGGCCACCCTTTTAGACCCTCGCTGCAAGGGGAAACTGGAGCAGTTCATCCCAGCCAGCCGTAGACAGGCCCGGATGGATCAACTGCGGGCCTGTCTGATCAAGCGGCTGGAGCAGGCCAACCCTCGGCCTCACGCTCCAGTTATCCCCGTCCATCTCACCCAGCAGGTGGCTGGCACTAGCAGCACCAGCCGAGCAGGTGACCTTATGGGTGAGATGCGATCGTTCTACCAGTCTGCGCCACCCAGTAGCAGCAGCAGTCACCACCAGCGGCTGGCCCGCATGGTGGCAGACTACATGGGGTCCGTTGGTGCTTCTGACAGCATGAGCACTGATGACCCCATGGAGTACTGAGTCGCCAGGCTGGACACCTGCCGCGAGCTCGTTCAGTATGCGCTGGAGTTACTATCTTGCCCCCCCTCCAGCGTACTGTCTGAGCAGACTTTCAGCGCGGCAGGTGGGGTGGTCACGGACAAGCGGACCCGTCTGTCCACAGACTCAGTGGACAGACTTACATTAATTAAAATGAACGAGTCCTTGGATCGGCAGTGACTTCTTGGCCCCCGCTGTCGGTTCAGGCCGTTGAAGGGTCCAGGGCCGGCCTTTGGGGTGTGCGGGCTGTGCGGCCGCACAGGGCGCCATAGCAACAGGGGCGCCGGGCGGCCGACAGCTCGCAATGTAATATGCGGCAGGCGAGGCGGCACTTGTGTTCTCCCTCGGGGCGGGCCCCCCGCCCCCTCCATATCCCCCTCCCCTGTATTTAGCAGGTTGCGGTTTAAAAAAATAAATAAAAAAGTTGCTTATATAAGTTCGGTCGGCCGGCGGCGCCCCTCATGCTGCGCCGCCTGAGCGGCTGAGGCTGAGCGCTTGCCGCTCTAAAGAATCCTGCCTGCGCCTGCTGTGTGCTGTTAATGTAGCGTGGCCGAGCTCTGTTCGATCCGCGGTACAGGAGCTTTTGTTTCCTGTACCCGGCCGGACTGACAGGAAGTGCTCACTTAGTGTGCACTTCCTGTCAGTCCGGCCGGGTACAGGAAACATATGCTCCTGTACCGCGGATCGAACAGAGCTCGGCCACGCTACACTAGAGGTGGAGGTGGGAGTAGAATGAGAGTGACAAGGGGGGAGGGGGGAGGAAATAATGAGAGTAAAAAGGGGGAGGGGGGGTAATAATGAGAGTGACAAGGGGGGAGGGGGAGAAATAATGAGAGTGACAAGGGGGGAGGGGTGGGGGGAAATAATGAGAGTGACAAGGGGGGAGGGGGGGGGAAATAATGAGAGTGACAAGGGAGAGGGGGGAATAATGAGAGTGACAAGGGGGGGAAATAATGAGAGTGACAAGTGGGGAGGGAGGGGAAATAATGAGAGTGACAAGGGAGATGCGGGGAATAATGAGAATGACAAGGGAGGGGGGTGGAATAATGAGAGTGACAAGGGAGAGGGGGGGAATAATGAGAGTGACAAGGGAGAGGGGGGGGAATAATGAGAGTAACAAGGGAGGGGGGTGGAATAATGAGAGTGACAAGGAAGAGGGGGGGAATAATGAGAGTGACAAGGGAGAGGGGGGGGAATAATGAGAGTGACAAGGGAGGGGGGTGGAATAATGAGAGTGACAAGGGAGAGGGGGGGGAATAATGAGAGTGACAAGGGAGGGGGGGAGAATAATGAGAGTGACAAGGGAAGGGGGGGGGGAGAAGAGAGTGACAATGGAGTCCCCAGAGCCAGACTGCAGCCAGAGTCCAGATCATCTTATTGTCCTGGTGGTAAGTAGACAATGCAATATGTTTATTATTTAATTGTTTAGTTATTAATAGTACATTGGAAACTAATTTTCTCAGCTGGACACCGGCCGACACTGCGCATGCGCTGGGAGCCTCACCAGTGGTTAGGGTAGGGAAAAAGCACTGGCCCGTACGTAATTTTTCCCTTCCGTAACCGCTGGTGAGGCTCCCGGTTCATGCGCAGTGTCGGCCTGTGTTCAGCTGAGAACATCCATCCGATCACTGTGCCTGCGCATTGGCCCATAGTTTTTCCCTACCCTAACCGCCGGCGAGGCTCCTGGCGCATGCGCACTCTGCTGTGAAATTACCCTAACCTGTCGTTGTGCGCCTGCGCGGCGCTGCACACCTCCTCACGTCATGTCCGGTGCGACCGGAAGTGACGAGGGTAGGGAAATCTCACGAAGTAGGGAAGTATAACATTACACCGGCCTCTGGGGTGTGTGGGCTGGTAACTACTTGGTTGGATAGTCAGCCAGCCTTCGCCATGATGCCAGCAACAAGCAGTGTTTTTTTTTTTGGGGGGGGGTGCCACAGGGTTAGCTCGCACAGGGCGCCTGAACACCTAAGGCCGGCCCTGGAAGGGTCCCTTGTCCATCCCTCTCCTTGTCTCTCCCTCCTAAACTACGTTGTTTTTTTTAAAAAAAAATATATATTTATTTATATATTTACTTATTTATATATTAGAAATTTTTAATTATGAAATTTGTCTAATTTGTATTTATTGTTGTGTATGAATTATGAATTATTAAATTATTGATGAATTATTAAATCTTATTATTGATGTATATATTACTTTTTAATTAAAGCTTTTATTTTAATATTATTTATTTTAATGATTTGATATATTATTAGATTAATTTATTTACTTAATGTAATTTGACTTAAATTGATTGTTACCAATCAAAAAATTATTGATAAATTAAGTAGACACGACGCGTGCATCGGTAGTCAACAATTTATTCTTTAATGCATATTGAGTCAGTATCAGAACACTGCGGCTACACAGCCAGCCTAACCGTGTGATGATTCCTACACGCCAGAGGGAACTAGTAGTGGTGGTGTTTATCAGCGGCTATCTCATCCTCCTTTTTGTCTGTGAGGAGTAATGGGTACGACCGCTCTCCACACCCATACATGATCTTCACCGCACACACGCTGTGCTCCAGGCTCACGACAGGACAAAAGGAGGATGAGATAGCCGCTGATAAACACCACCACTACTAGTGCCCTCTGGCGTGTAGGAATCATCACACGGTTAGGCTGGCTGTGTAGCCGCAGTGTTCTGATACTGACTCAATATGCATTAAAGAATAAATTGTTGACTACCGATGCATGTGTCGAGTCTACTTAATTTGTTAATTTATCAATAATTTTTGGTGTGGAAGCAAAATCTTAATATAATCAAAATAATCATTCTAGAATGCCAAATTTTTAATTATTATGCATGTCATCACATTTCCTCAGCACACTGAATACCTGCTGCTGTCAGAGTTGCATTTTTTTTTAAGTTATGGGCTTACGATGGCCTGTTGGTTTCCCATTCAGGAGTACACATTGCTGCTGCCAACTTTGAACGTGCTGCTGTCTGTCCTGATAAGTTAGTCAGAGCTATGTTTAGGCCTTATACTAGACATTTTCCATCTTCCATCCTGTTGATGCTGCTATTGAATTTGCTGATCATGCTGATTTTTGTTTAGTTCTTACACTAAATCATTAGATTTAAATGTGGATTATGCATTTCCTACTGAGTTGTGCCAAGTTATGTGTAGACCTTATGTAGACCTTGTTGATGCTGAATCAGTCTGTCCTGAACATGTAGTTATAATTACTCTTTATTCTCAAATTTTAACATTAAATTATGATGCTGCCTGTCCTGCAGGGTTAGGTGAACTTGGTGTAGACCTTTTACTATGGTGTTTACATTTACCTGCTTTTGTCTGCCCTGTTCCTGCAGAGTTTAGTTTAGCTATGTGTGGCCTTTAGACAACAGATTTTTCTATTTTAATGGTAGTTTCAGTAGTTATCCTTTATTGTTTGGGCCTTTGATTTGTATGCATTCTACTGTTGCGTTACTATTTTACTGCTACTGTCTGGCCTAATGCTGCCAAGTAATGTGTCTGAAATATAGTAAATTATTAAAATCTAACTGTGGAATTTTTTTGTCGAGATCATGCAAAGGAGAACTAGCATGGAGCACTTATTAGCCCTTGTAATATGACAAGTATTGAGTATTATTATTTTCATAAAATGGTTTTCATGTTTAATATTTGCGAATGTGCACTATTCATCGTATATTGTCAAGAATTCGATTTGAATATATATTGAATAAAAACGTTTTCTTTTAATAAATTCATGCGGTTTTACGCTTCATTAACCAAAATAATTTATTTTGTTTTATTTTATTTTTAAAATTTTATTTTGCTTTAATTGGGTTTTTGGCGTCCATGTTGTGGTTCTTACTTTAGCAAGGTGGGGACCGCATGTGGGCTTCCATTTTCAAAAGGTTTCGTGCACTTAACATTGTACAAGACTGATTGATAAACCTAATAAAAGTTTTTTATTTTATTTATTATTTAAATACGGACTTAGGTTCTAACATGGTGTTGTCGGTTGTCCTGGAAAGGATGCCTGGCTTCTGTGTTGACCTCTCTACATGGTTGGGTGTTACTGGCGTTATACTCATCCGTGTGGTAATCCGGTTTTGGTAATGGAGCGTTATTGCCACATGTATATATAGATATATACATTTATATGTAATCTTACTTCTTGACAATTATATAATGATTATTTTCACATGCTAGTGTAATATAATTCCAGATTTTAATCTTTCAAAATTAACTGCTGACAGTATAATAATCTTGAAGCCATGTCACCATTTTGTGAGTGATTCTACTCATTGCATCACATGTTGATGTCTTTATTGACGAAGATATGCTCCGACATGTCCAGTTTAACAAACGGACACTATATCAGATTCATCCTAGTTATTTCTTTGCTGACTCGTCAATTGTTTACTTTTTTTTTTTTCAGACACATTTGATGTTTACAATTTTTAAAAATAATGGAACTAATATAACTTAAGACAATTTTACTATGCAATATTGTCTTATTGAGGTTGAAATTTGGATCACTGTATGGATAGTTGGATAATTTTTTTATTATAAGATACTTTTTTAAAAGTATCAATTTATTTTTTGTTAAAATTTGGTTAATACTCTATATATATTATACATTTTGAATGTAGATTTATATTTTGTAATCTAAAGCTTTGTTCAATAATGCATTTGAAAGGTAATAGTGTGTTCACACAAAGGTTAATTAATGTGCGTTAAACAATAATTTTCTATTATAAATTACGTGTTTTTTTTTAGATAAATGATTTATTGTACAATGTTATATTGGCCTTTTCAATAACATATAATAATAATGAACTGTTATAATTTTTTTGTTCAAAATATTTTATTTTTGTTGGACAACAGTGTATACAGTCAGGTCCAAAAATATTGGGACATCAACACAATTCTAACATTTTTGGCTCTATACACCAAGACAATGGATTTGAAATGAAATGAACAAGATGTGCTTTAACTGCAGACTCTCAGCTTTATTTGAGAGTATTAACACCCAAATCACGTGAACAATGTAGGAATTACAACAGTTTGCATATGTGCCTCCCACTTGTTAAGGAACCAAAAGTAATGGGATAGAATAATAATCATAAATCAAACTTTCACTTTTTAATACTTGGTTGAAAATCCTTTACAGTCAATTACAGCCTGAAGTCTGGAACGCATAGACATCACCAGACGCTGGGTTTTATCCCTGGTAATGCTCTGCCAGGCCTCTACTGCAACTGTCTTCAGTTCATGCTTGTTCTTGGGGCATTTTCCCTTCAGTTTTGTCTTCAGCAAGTGAAATGCATGCTCAATCGGATTCAGGTCAGGTGATTGACTTGGCCATTGCATAACATTCCACTTCTTTCCCTTAAAAAACTCTTTAGTTGCTTTTGCAGTATGCTTTGGGTCATTGTCCATCTGCACTGTGAAGCGCCATCCAATGAGTTCTGAAGCATTTGGCTGAATATGAGCAGATAATATTGCCCGAAACACTTCAGAATTCATCCTGCTGCTTTTGTCAGCAGTCACATCATCAATAAATGCAAGAGAACCAGTTCCATTGGCAGCCATACATGCCCACGCCATGACACTAGCACCACCATGCTTCACTGATGAGGTGGCGTGCTTAGGATCATAAGCAGTTACTTTCCTTCTCCATACTCTTCTTTTCCCATCACTCTGGTACAAGTTGATCTTGGTCTCTTCTGTCCATAGCATGTTGTTCCAGAACTGTGAAGGCTTTTTTAGATGTCGTTTGGCAAACTCTAATCTGGCCTTCCTGTTTTAGAGGCTCACCAATGGTTTACATCTTGTGGTGAACCCTCTGTATTCAATCTGGTGAAGTCTTCTCTTGATTGTTGACTTTGACACACATACACCTACCTCCTGGAGAGTGTTCTTGATCTGGCCAACTGTTGTGAAGGGTGTTTTCTTCACAGGGATATAATTCTTCGGTCATCCACCACAGTTGTTTTCCGTGGTCTTCCAGGTCTTTTGGTGTTGCTGAGCTCACGGGTGCGTTCCTTCTTTATAAGAATGTTCCAAACAGTTGTTTTGGCCACGCCTAATGTTTTTGCTATCTCTCTGATGGGTTTGTTTTGTTTTTTCAGCCTAATGATGGCTTGTTTCACTGATAGTGACAGCTCTTTGGATCAAATCTTGAGAGTTGACAGCAACAGATTCCAAATGCAAATAGCACACTTGAAATGAACTCTGGACCTTTCATCTGCTCATTTTAATTGGGATAATGAGGGAATAATACACACCTGGCCATGGAACAGCTGAGAAGCCACTTGCCCCATTACTTTTGGTCCCTTAACAAGTGGGAGGCACATATGCAAACTGTTGTAATTCCTACACCGTTCACCTGATTTGGATGTAAATACTCTCAAATTAGAGCTGACAGTCTGCAGTTAAAGCACATCTTGTTCGTTTCATTTCAAATCCATTGTGGTGGTGTATAGAGCCAAAAATGTTAGAATTGTGTTCATGTCCCAATATTTATGGACTTGACTGTATATAAGCGATGAATACACATGCTGTAGTTGGGTATTCAATCTTTTTTTCAATACTTTTATAATCGGTCTTCCACAGCCCTATCTGTTACAAAATTTTGTCTGCTGCAATATAATAACCTGACACTCTCTATTACTGCTTAGTTATGCCAAACTTTGTGTAGTAATTAGAATACTACTTTAACTTACCAACTGCATGCTGATCTTGGCCTGATACTTCAGAGTTCTGTGTAGTCATTATACTCCACCGTTAGCAATGACTGCTTCTATTGTCCTGCTCATTGAGAGTTATGTGTAGGCCGTATAATCCACTGTTAATATCTACCTACTGCGGATTCTGATGCTGTCTGTTCTGATCACGGCGAGTTAGCATTCAGCCTTTTGAGAATCCACATTACCTGCTGCTGCCTGTCCTGCTGAGTTAGGATGAGATATGTTTAGGTCTTATACTCAACCTTTAATATCTACCAGCTGCAGATGCTGTCTGTCATGATCATACAGAGTTATGTCAAGCTAGTTGTTTGTCATTTGTAGCTATGTGAAGTCCTTATACAACACCGTCAGCTGTCCTGATAAAGTTGATATTTCAATTTACTACTCAACCTAAAATGTTAACTTTACCTACTGCTGCTGTCCAGATGAAGCTGACTTGTATGCTTCAGAATATAACGTTAGCTCTACCTGTTGCTGCTGTCCTGATCAAGTTGATTTGTTATGTATATACCTCATAATACAACACTATAAATACCTGCTGCTGCTGTACATTTAAAGGTGACTTGTCGCCCTCAGAATACGTTAGCTCTACCTGCTGCTGCTGTCTTCATTAAGTTGATTTGTTATGTATATGCCTCATAATACAACACTACCTGCTGCTGCTGTCCTTAAAAAAATTATTTATGTGTAGGCCTTATACTACACTGTTAAGATGTACCTACTGCTGTTGTCTGTCCGAACCCTGCTGACTTTGAACGTGGACTAAAGGCTCCTTTACTGATAAGTCTGCAGTTAAAATTATACAAAAACATAACCTTATAGAAAAATAAGTATGGAATCAATATAACTTAAGAAAACTT
This sequence comes from Bufo bufo, assembly GCF_905171765.1. Classification (NCBI taxonomy): domain Eukaryota; kingdom Metazoa; phylum Chordata; class Amphibia; order Anura; family Bufonidae; genus Bufo; species Bufo bufo. The sequence goes on from NC_053390.1 coordinate 233,537,433, forward strand.
TTTTAATAAAAAAATATTAGAATAAAATTAAGGCAACTTTTGTAGTTGTTCCTGCAGGCTTGCGAGTTCGTTCAGGTCCTCTCCATATTGGCCTTCAAATTCCTGCAGCATTCTTTGGGATTTTTGAATGAGGGCTCTTAATTGCATGATTTTCCCATGCCTCTTTTGCATTAGAGCAATTTTTGAAGAAATTTTCTTGATTACTGTTATGAAAACACAAGAAATAAACATATCAATTAACAATAAGAGTCATTTATTGAATTTTGTGTAGTATGTAGTTAAGTACAGATAATTTGAGTGTCATTTTTAAAGTATACAATAATAACTGTAGTTATATATTAAATTATTTAGTGACATTTTAGTAGTTTTAAATTAAATTTGTTGTGTTATATAATATTAGTTTATGTAGATTAAAGAGTTCTTGTGCATGGCTGTTGTTTGATATTACTGTGGTTTTTGTTGTCCCATTATTATTGTTACTTTTGTAATCTTCATCACCTGCTATATAATTGTAGGGTGCAGCGTTTCCTGACTTTCAAAACTGCTCTGTACTATTTTTGTGCCAAATAAAAAATATTTGGCCTGGGGACAAAATGGCTCATTAACCACCTCAGCCCCCAGTGCTTAAACACCCTGAAAGACCAGGCCACTTTTTACACTTCTGACCTACACAACTTTCACCGTTTATTGCTCGGTCATGCAACTTACCACCCAAATGAATTTTACCTCCTTTTCTTCTCACTAATAGAGCTTTCATTTGGTGGTATTTCATTGCTGCTGACATTTTTACTTTTTTTGTTATTAATCGAAATTTAACGATTTTTTTGCAAAAAAATGACATTTTTTACTTTCAGTTGTAAAATTTTGCAAAAAAAACGACATCCATATATAAATTTTGCTCTAAATTTATTGTTCTACATGTCTTTGATAAAAAAAAAAATGTTTGGGTAAAAAAAAAAATGGTTTGGGTAAAAGTTATAGCGTTTACAAACTATGGTACAAAAATGTGAATTTCCGCTTTTTGAAGCAGCTCTGACTTTCTGAGCACCTGTCATGTTTCCTGAGGTTCTACAATGCCCAGACAGTATAAACACCCCACAAATGACCCCATTTCGGAAAGTACACACCCTAAGGTATTCGCTGATGGGCATAGTGAGTTCATAGAACTTTTTATTTTTTGTCACAAGTTAGTGGAAAATGATGATTTTATTTTATTTTATTTTTTTTCTTACAAAGTCTCATATTCCACTAACTTGTGACAAAAAATAAAAACTTCCATGAACTCACTATGCCCATCAGCGAATACCTTGGGGTCTCTTCTTTCCAAAATGGGGTCACTTGTGGGGTAGTTATACTGCCCTGGCATTCTAGGGGCCCAAATGTGTGGTAAGGAGTTTGAAATCAAATTCTGTAAAAAATGACCTGTGAAATCCGAAAGGTGCTCTTTGGAATATGGGCCCCTTTGACCACCTAGGCTGCAAAAAAGTGTCACACATCTGGTATCTCCGTACTCAGGAGAAGGTGGGGAATGTGTTTTGGGGTGTCTTTTTACATATACCCATGCTGGGTGAGATAAATATCTTGGTCAAATGCCAACTTTGTATAAAAAAATGGGAAAAGTTGTCTTTTGCAAAGATATTTCTCTCACCCAGCATGGGTATATGTAAAATGACACCCCAAAACACATTCCCCACCTTCTCCTGAGTACGGCAATACCAGATGTGTGACACTTTTTTGCAGCCTAGGTGGGCAAAGGGGCCCATATTCCAAAGAGCACCTTTCGGATTTCACAGGTCATTTTTTACAGAATTTGATTTCAAACTCCTTACCACACATTTGGGCCCCTAGAATGCCAGGGCAGTATAACTACCCCACAAGTGACCCCATTTTGGAAAGAAGACACCCCAAGGTATTCGCTGATGGGCATAGTGAGTTCATGGAAGTTTTTATTTTTTGTCACAAGTTAGTGGAATATGAGACTTTGTATGAAAAAAAAAATCAAAAAAAAAAATCATCATTTTCCACTAACTTGTGACAAAAAATAAAAAATTCTAGGAACTCGCCATGCCCCTCACGGAATACCTTGGGGTGTCTTCTTTCCAAAATGGGGTCACTTGTGGGGTAGTTATACTGCCCTGGCATTTTCCAGGGGCCCTAATGTGTGGTAAGTAGGTAAATGACCTGTGAAATCCTAAAGGTGCTCTTTGGAATATGGGCCCCTTTTCCCACCTAGGCTGCAAAAAAGTGTCACACATCTGGTATCGCCGTATTCAGGAGAAGTTGTGGAATGTGTTTTGGGGTGTCATTTTACATATACCCATGCTGGGTGAGAGAAATATCTTGGCAAAAGACAACTTTTCCCATTTTTTTATACAAAGTTGGCATTTGACCAAGATATTTCTCTCACCCAGCATGGGTATATGTAAAATGACACCCCAAAACACATTCCCCAACTTCTCCTGAATACGGAGATACCAGATGTGTGACACTTTTTTGCAGCCTAGATGCGCAAAGGTGCCCAAATTCCTTTTAGGAGGGCATTTTTAGACATTTGGATACCAGACTTCTTCTCACGCTTTGGGGCCCCTAGAATGCCAGGGCAGTATAAATACCCCACATGTGACCCCATTTTGGAAAAAAGACACCCCAAGGTATTCAATGAGAGGCATGGCGAGTTCATAGAATTTTTTTTTTTTGCCACAAGTTAGCGGAAATTGATATTTTTAATTTTTTTCTCACAAAGTCTCCCGTTCCGCTAACTTAGGACAAAAATTTCAATCTTTCATGGACTCAATATGCCCCTCACGGAATACCTGGGGGTGTCTTCTTTCCGAAATGGGGTCACATGTGGGATATTTATACTGCCCTGGCATTCTAGGGGCCCTAAAGCGTGAGAAGAAGTCTGGAATATAAATGTCTAAAAAATTTTACGCATTTGGTTTCCGTGAGGGGTATGGTGAGTTCATGTGAGATTTTATTTTTTGACACAAGTTAGTGGAATATGAGACTTTGTAAGGAAAAAAAAAAAAATTCCGCTAACTTGGGCCAAAAAAATGTCTGAATGGAGCCTTACAGAGGGTGATCAATGACAGGGGGGGTGATCAATGACAGGGGGGGTGATCAATGACAGGGGGGTGATCAGGGAGTCTATATGGGGTGATCACCACAGTCATTGATCATGCCCCTGTAAGGCTTCATTCAGACGTCCGGATGCGTTTTGCGGATCTGATCCATCTATCAGTGCATCCGTAAAAATCATGCGGACATCTGAATGGAGCTTTACAGGGGGTTGATCAATGACAGGGGTGTAATCAATGACAGGGGGGTGATCAGGGAGTCTATATGGGGTGATCACCACAGTCATTGATCATGCCCCTGTAAGGCTTCATTCAGACGTCCGGATGCGTTTTGCGGATCCGATCCATCTATCAGTGCATCCGTAAAAATCATGCGGACATCTGAATGGAGCTTTACAGGGGGGTAATCAATGACAGGGGGGTAATCAATGACAGGGGGGTGATCAGTGAGTCTATATGGGGTGATCACCACAGTCATTGATCACTCCCCTGTAAGGCTCCATTCAGACGTCCGTATGATTTTTACGGATCCGATCAGTCTATCAGTGGATCCGTAAAAATCATGCGGACATCTGAATGGAGCTTTACAGAGGGGTGATCAATGACAGGGGTGTAATCAATGACAAGGGGGTGATCAGGGAGTCTATATGGGGTGATCACCACAGTCATTGATCACTCCCCTGGAAGGCTGCATTCAGACGTCCGTATGATTTTTACGGATCCGATCAGTCTATCAGTGGATCCGTAAAAATCATGCGGACATCTGAATGGAGCTTTACAGGGGGGTGATCAATGACAGGGGGGTGATCAGGGAGTCTATATGGGGTGATCACCACAGTCATTGATCACTCCCCTGTAAGGCTGCATTCAGACGTCCGTATGATTTTTACGGATCTGATCAGTCTATCAGTGGATCCGTAAAAATCATGCGGACATCTGAATGGAGCTTTACAGGGGGGTGATCAATGACAGGGGGGTAATCAATGACAGGGGGGTGATCAGGGAGTCTATATGGGGTGATCAGGGGTGATCAAGGGTGAATAAGGGGTTAATAAGTGACAGGGGGGGGGGTGTAGTGTAGTGGTGCTTGGTGCAACATATTACTGAGCTACCTGTGTCCTCTGGTGGTCGATCCAAACAAAGGGGACCACCAGAGGACCAGGTAGCAGGTATATTAGACGCTGTTATCAAAACAGCGTCTAATATACCTGTTAGGGGTTAAAAAAATCACATCTCCAGCCTGCCAGCGAACGATCGCCGCTGGCAGGCTGGAGATCCACTCCCTTACCTTCCGATCCTGTGAACGCGCGCGCCTGTGTGCGCGCGTTCACAGGAAATCTCGCGTCTCGCGAGAGGACGCACCGGCGCGTCCACCCAGAACAACAGGACCGCCGCAAAGACGCAATCCTGCGTACGGCGGTCCTGGGGTGGTTAACCGTGGTCTAATAGCTGATCTACTAGTCCAGAGCAGCTAGCCAATTACAAACCGGATGCCAAAAAAGTTGGGACACTAAACAAATTGTGAATAAAAACTGAATGCAATGATGTGGAGATGGCAAATGTCAATATTTTATTTGTAATAGAACGTAGATGACAGATCAAATGTTTAATCCGAGTAAATGTATCATTTTAAAGGAAAAATACGTTGATTCCAATTTTCACGGTGTCAACAAATCCCAAAAAAGTTGGGACAAGTAGCAATAAGAGGCTGGAAAAAGTAAATTTGAGCATAACGAAGAGCTGGAAGACCAATTAACACTAATTAGGTCAATTGGCAACATGATTGGGTATAAAAAGAACTTCTCAGAGTGGCAGTGTCTCTCAGAAGCCAAGATGGGTAGAGGATCACCAATTCCCACAATGTTGCGCAGAAAGATAGTGGAGCAATATCAGAAAGGTGTTACCCAGCAAAAAATTGCAAAGACTTTGCATCTATCATCATCAACTGTGCATAACATCATCCGAAGATTCAGAGAATCTGGAACAATCTCTGTTCGTAAGGGTCAAGGCCATAAAACCTTACTGGATGCCCGTGATCTCCGGGCCTTTAAACGACACTGCACCACAAACAGGAATGCTACTGTAAAGGAAATCACAGAATGGGCTCAGGAATACTTCCAGAAACCATTGTCAGTGAACACAATCCACCGTGCCATCCACCGTTGCCAGCTGAAACTCTACAGTGCAAAGAAGAAGCCATTTCTAAGCAAGATCCACAAGCTCAGGCGTTTTCACTGGGCCAGGGATCATTTAAAATGGAGTGTGGCAAAATGGAAGACTGTTCTGTGGTCACGAGTCACGATTCGAAGTTCTTTTTGGAAATCTGGGACGCCATGTCATCCGGACCAAAGAGGACAAGGACAACCCAAGTTGTTATCAACGGTCAGTTCAGAAGCCTGCATCTCTGATGGTATGGGGTTGCATGAGTGCGTGTGGCATGGGCAGCTTGCATGTCTGGAAAGGCACCATCAATGCAGAAAAATATATTCAGGTTCTAGAACAACATATGTTCCCATCCAGACGTCATCTCTTTCAGGGAAGACCCTACATTTTTCAACAAGATAATGCCAGACCACATTCTGCATCAATCACAACATCATGGCTGCGTAGGAAAAGGATCTGGGTACTAAAATGGCCAGTCTGCAGTCCAGATCTTTCACCTATAGAGAACATTTGGCGCATCATAAAGAGGAAGGTGCAACAAAGAAGGCCCAAGACGATTGAACAATTAGAGGCCTGTATTAGACAAGAATGGGAGAGCATTCCTATTTCTAAACTTGAGAAACTGGTCTCCTCGGTCCCCAGACGTCTGTTGAGTATTGTAAGAAGAAGGGGAGATGCCACACAGTGGTGAAAATGGCCTTGTCCCAACTTTTTGGGGATTTGTTGACACCATGAAATTCTGATTCAACATATTTTTCCCTTAAAATGGTACATTTTCTCAGTTTAAACTTTTGTTCCGTGATTTATGTTCTATTCTGAATAAAATATTAGAAGTTGGCACCTCCACATCATTGCATTCAGTTTTTATTCACGATTTGTATAGTGTCCCAACTTTTTTGGAATCCGGTTTGTATATAAAATAAGGCCTTTTCAAGTTTTTGGCAAACACCTGCTGTCTAGATCTTTCCTATTAGACGTATTACAAAGACATAAGCATTGCTGCTACGTAGCTGAAGGGGGGGTAAGGAGGTGTCATGTGGAGGTGACGAATGCTAAACAAAACTGTACGACAGCACCTGTCTCCTTAGAGGTGAAGCAGGGGACACCAGTGTTCCCATGCAAGCGCTGATATTGGCTGTTGCAACGCTACAGCCAATGACATAAATTCACATATGTGGTGGTGTTCAGGTGAATTATAGGCGAGTAGTGGAACTAAATGTGGGGAGCATTTACTCCTGTAACCACTTGTTTAATAAAAAACTGTGTGTAAATTCCTTTTTTTTTTTTCCTTCAATTTGAACAGTTTTTTTTAAAAGACAATCGTTGCCTCATTATGTAAAATTGCGGATTGATCTAATTGCTTAGTATATTCATTGAGGGGTGTAGTTTGCCTAATTGAGTCACTTTGTTTTGTTTTCAACTCTAGGGTCACATAAGGGTGTCTTCTCTTTAGATGCGACATAGCTCCCAATTACCATTAATCTAAATCCTCTAGCCTAAAGCCATATTGTGCTCCTTGCAGTCTGAAGCCTGCTGTGCGACCAAAGTTAAGGTTTTTGTGCACAACTGTTTGTAAATATACATATTCTGTGTAATACGTTTAAGATTTTTTTATGATTTAAACACTACAATGTTTTCAAATCAAATAGTTTGTAATTTATAATTTGTTCAAATTTTTTTTATTTTTTAACATTTTGATAGATTACCGTTGGACAATTAAATCGTTAAAAGACTTTATAGAAACAATTTGGATTAAATAGAGGGTGTGTGGTTTCTGAAATAGGGTTATTTATTTGTCGCTGACACTATGTAGGCCACAAAAAGTGACTGCATAACCAAACTGTTATTGAATTATATTTCAGTTAATAAATGATCTAAACATGATATATGCATATGGCGATTGTAAACTTATAAATTTAATTAATCTCTATTAATCTATATTGTAGCATAAAGTGAAATTTTTATTTTGATTATATAATTTATTTCAAATATTTTTTTACATTAGTTAATTTTTGTACAAAGATGCCATTAAAATTTGGACTAAATTTTACCACTGTCATGAAGTACAATGTGTAACGATAAGATAAAACTATGCCCGTGAAAAGTAAACTCGTTTTAAAGTTATTAGCACAAAAATAGATACCTTATCATATTTAAGAAAAAAATTAAATTAGCGTTAAAGTAAAAATGGGCATGGGGTACAGAGGGTTAATGTTTCTAAATATGTGATGTATATATAATTAGAATGATGTGTGCACATATTTACCCTCCTGGTGCGGGGTGGTAACTAACGCCTCCTCCTCTTCATCCGGAGCTGGGGTGGGGATATCCTCCTCTGCAGGAGCTGGCCCAGATGTTTTCGGCCCTTCTGAGGGTCCGGGCTCATCAGCTGCCACCTCCACATCATTCCCCACATCAGATGGGTTGGTGGCACCTACATGACTGTGAGAGGGGCCCGCCTGCTCATCCTCCTCCTCCTCAAAGGAGACCTCCACCACATCTAAATCCGCCGTCGTGATACGGCGGCAGACCGTTGGCACTGGAAGCCCTGTAATCACACAACGTTCGGATTTAGGCTCTATTTAAACGTCCATAATGTGTTTTTCATATCCACCCACACAAAAAAACAAAAGACCGCACATCAACGGCAATAATATAATATGACTATTCTTGGCCTCAATTGAGGACAATAATACAAGGATTATTAATAAATATCATCCAAAACAAAGCAAAAAGTATTTGTTAGAGGGTGGAAATATTATATTTAATGTTCACGTTATAAGATCAAATGGTTTTCCTGTTGTATGTGTGTGGGGTCTGAGCAATCGGATATTGACCAGCTGAGCAGAGATGTACCTGTCTAGTGAAGTGACGGTACGGTATGGGGTGTACATCTGGTTCGCCTCCCTGTGGTGCACCCTTGGTAACGCTAAATGAACCAGCAAATAATGTCAGGAAGAAATTTTTATTTTTTCTCCAGACCAACAAGACATAAACTCTAATATATAGACTATGTGTTTGTGTTTGTGTGTGCTATACAGTGTGTGGTATACAGTGTGTGCTATACAGTGTGTGGCAGGAAAATGTATATGCAATGTGCATGTGCTTGATATTTCTTTGCTGTCCATACATACATACATACATACATACTTGCTACAGAAAAAGTGCTGTGATGGCAAAACAATACTTATTACAACAATGATGAATATCTAATCAGACATCATAAAAGATGAAGTTATATTTAGTGCAAAAATATATTAGTTCTTTTTTTTTTAAGAACTGAAATGTGGACCCAGAAGTGCAGGTCCGCTCTTCTGGAGACGGGACGCACATCGTGCGGCCCCCTTAGAGATGAATCGGTCCTCAAGTCAGTTCAGAAAAATAAATAATGAAATTGAGCACGTGTGAATGGGCCCTTAGAGAAACAACTCAGAACTAATAAGAAATGCTAAGTAAGGCTATTTTCACAATAGCAGCAGAGAGCTCTGGAACCTCAGATCCGTCCTGCCGCTAGTGTACGTGTGTCTCCGGAATACCGCTCCAAACCCATTGACTGTAGTGGGAACGGGGCATCATACCAAGGCTGCAACGATAAACCATGCCGAGAGGTGCACAGAATAAAACTACAACATGTTGGCATGGTTTGCAGATGTTCATGCCCAGGAATAACGCCACAATCCCTTGAAAGTCAATGGTGATGGAGCTGTAGTATGGGGCCACACGTACACTAGCGACAGGACGGATCCGACAAGCTGTTCACATGACGGAACAGCCTGGCGACGTCCATGCCGCTATTGTGAAACTAACCTAAGTGGGGGATGTATGTAATGTAATGATGGATGGGGACTTTTGTTGTAAGGCTCCTTTCACACGAGCGAGTTTTCCGCGCGGGTGCAATGCGTGACGTGAACGAATAGCACCCACACTGAATCCTGACCCATTCATTTCAATGGGTCTGTGTACATGAGCGTTGTTTTTCACGTATCAGTTCTGCGTTGCATGAAAATCGTAGCATGTTCTATATTCTGCGTTTTTCAAGCAGCCCTGGCCCCATAGAAGTGAATAGGGCTGCGTGAAAAACGCATTGCATCCGCAAGCAAGTGCGGGTGCGATGAGTTTTTCACTGATGGTTTCTAAGAGATGTGGTTTGTAAACCTTAAGTTTTTTATCACGCGCGTGAAAAACGCATCAAAATGCATTGCACCCGCGTGTAAAAAAAACTGAACGCAATCGCAGATAAAACTGAGTCAACTTTCTTGCAAAATAGTGTGAGTTTCACTGAACGCACCCTGGACGTATCTGGACCTAATCCGTCCGTGTGAAAGGGGCCTACGGGCTGTTTCACACGAGCGGATGCCGTGCGTGACATCCGCTCCATGAATGACAGCCAAGACCCGATGCGGACAGCAGAAGCACGGAGCATTAACATGATTGATAATGCTCCGTGCCTCTCTGTGATCTCTATACTACGAAATCACAATGACAACTTTATCTCACTGTGATTTCGTAGTATAGAGATCACAGACAGGCACAAAGCATTATTAATCATGTTAATGCTCCGTGCTTCTGCTGTCCGCATCGGGTCTTGGCTTTCACGCACGGCATCCGTTCGTGTGAAACAGCCCTAATACAGATTGATGATTGCTGTTTATCTAGATATACACACACATATATATTTATTATTATGTGTGTGTGCAAAGTACAAAATCAGCCGGTTACATCATACATCATACATCACTACCGCGCTGTGTGGATAAATATATATATATACACTCACAGCGAGGGAGAGTTGTATGAGGTAAAGGGATGATTTGCTATGTTTCACAACAGGTAAAAATAAGTAATAATTTGTAACGGGTGATAAAAAAAAAAAAGTACCAGGGCAGACTCTGCGACTGATCTCATTGACCCAGTCCGGGTGCCTCCGCTTCAGATCAGACCACTTCTTAACTATTTGCAACTCGTCGTGGCTACGTCCAAATTTTTTTTCCAAAACCTTGACGACCCCCGCGACGATCGCCCTCTACTCGGCCTGCTTCCGGATCCGATCATATCCCTTCTTCAACATGTGCTGCAGGATAAAGATGCAAACATGTATTACAAAATTTAGGAAATACAAGGATTATTAATAAATATCATCCAAAACACAGCAAAAAGTATTTGTTAGGGCTCTTTCACACTTGCGTTGTTGGGATCCGGCGTGCACTTCCGTTGCCGGAGGTGCCCGCCGGATCCGTAACACCGCAAGTGAACTGAAAGCATTTGAAGACTGATCAGTCTTCAAAATGCGTTCAGTGTTACTATGGCAGCCAGGACGCTATTAAAGTCCTGGTTGCCATGGTAGTGGTGGGGAGCGGGGGAGCAGTGTGCTTGCCGCCCGTGCGGCTCCTGGGGTGCTCCGGGGTGGCGTCGGGGCGCCCCATGCGCATGGATCGCATGATCCATGCGATCACGTGGTCCATGCGTGTGGGGTGCCCTGGCGTCGCTCTGGGGCCCCCCGGGGGCTGCGCGGACGGTGGGTGTGCTGCTCCCCTGCTCCCCACTACACTTTACCATGGCAGACAGGACTTTAGCGTCCTGGCAGCCATGCTAACCATTCAGAAAAAGCTGAACGTTGGATCCGGTAATGCGCCAAAACGACATTTAGCTTAAGGCCGGATCCGGATTAATGCCTTTCAATGGGCATTAATTCCGGATCCGGCCTTGCGGCAAGTGTTCAGGATTTTTGCCCGGAGCTGCGGTATTTTCTCCAGCCAAAAAACATTCCGGTCCTGAACTGAAGACATCCTGAACGGATTTCTCTCCATTCAGAATGCATGGGGATAAAACTGATCAGGATTTTTCCGGCATAGAGCCCCGACGACGGAACTCTATGCCGGAAAAGAACAAGTGTGAAAGAGCCCTTAGAAGGTGGAAATATTATATTTAATGTTCACGTTATAAGATCAAATTGTTTTCCTGTTGTATGTGTGTGGGGTCTGAGCAATCGGATATTGGCCAGCAGAGCTGAGATGTACCTGTCTAGTGAAGTGACGGTACGGTATGGGGTGTACATCTGGTTCGCCTCCCCGTGGTGCACCCTGGGTAACGCTAAATGAACCAGCAAATAATGGCAGGAAGAATTTTTTTTTTTTTCTCCAGACCAATAAGACATGGGGCCAGATTTATCATTAGCTCAAGTCTGAATAATGGAGTGAAAAAATCGCAAGAAAATGCGCAAACGCTAAAACTGCTCACAAATTTGCAACTTTTTTCTGCTCTGCACTATGCTCGCCAGTTTTATGAAAGTGGGCGTGTTTTCTTATGTAAATGAATCTCTAGACACATTTACTATTGGGACTATTTAAAAAGTCGCAAAAAAGTGGCAGAAAAATGCGCTAGTTCACTCCAGTGAGGACCATGCTTATCTTATGAGATTTTTTAATAGAACATGCGACTTTTTCGTAAGGACGTGCGACTTTTGTAAAGCTGCTTACTGACAAGTGAACTGCTACCGTCAAACCACATTTATTACAGTCTTAGGCCGATCATAAATCTGACTTAGCTAAAACTGACTTTAGACATATGTGAAAGTGGAGTGAGCTGTCAGAGTAATGATAAATCTGGCCCGTTTGTGTTTGCGTGTGGTATGCAGTGTGTGGTATGCAGTGTGTAACATAGTAACATAGTACATAAGGCCGAAAAAAGACATTTGTCCATCCAGTTCGGCCTGTCATCCTACAAGTTGATCCAGAGGAAGGCAAAAAAAACCCTGTGAGGTAGAAGCCAATTTTCCTCACTTTAGGGGAATAAAAAATTCCTTCCCGACTCCAATCAGGCAATCAGAATAACTCCCTGGATCAACGACCCCTCTCTAGTAGCTATAGCCTGTAATATTATTACACTCCAGAAATACATCCAGGCCCCTCTTGAATTCCTTTATTGTACTCACCATCACCACCTCCTCAGGCAGAGAGTTCCATAGTCTCACTGCTCTAACCGTAAAGAACCCTTTTCTATGTTTGTGTACAAACCTTCTTTCCTCCAAACGCAGAGGATGTCCCCTCGTCACAGTCACAGTCCTGGGGATAAATAGATGATGGGATAGATCTCTGTACTGCCCCCTGATATATTTATACATAGTAATTAGATCTCCCCTCAGTCGTCTTTTTTCTAACGTGAATAACCCTAATTTTGATAATCTTTCAGGGTACTGTAGTTGCCCCATTCCAGTTATTACTTTAGTTGCCCTCCTCTGGACCCTCTCCAGCTCTGCTATGTCTGCCTTGTTTACAGGAGCCCAGAACTGTACACAGTACTCCATGTGTGGTCTGACCAGTGATTTGTAAAGTAGTAGGAATATGTTCTCATCACGGGCATCTATGCCCCTTTTGATGCAACCCATTATCTTATTGGCCTTGGCAGCCGCTGCCTGACACTGTTTTTTGCAGCTTAGTTTGCTGTTTATTAAAATTCCTAGATCCTTTTCCATGTCAGTGTTACCGAGTGTTTTACCATTTAGTATGTACGGGTGACTTGCATTATTCCTTCCCATGTGCATAACTTTACATTTCTCAGTGTTAAACCTCATCTGCCACTTATCTGCCCAAGCCTCCAATCTATCCAGATCCCTCTGTAGTAGTATACTGTCCTCTTCAGTGTTAATTACTTTACACAGTTTAGTGTCATCTGCGAAAATTGATATTTTACTATGCAAGCCTTCTACAAGATCATTAATAAATATATTGAAGAGAATAGGGCCCAATACTGACCCCTGAGGTACTCCACTAGTGACAGTGACCCAATCTGAGTATGTACCGTTAATAACCACCCTCTGTTTTCTATCATTGAGCCAGTTACTTACCCACTTACAGACGTTTTCTCCGAGTCCGAGCATTCTCATTTTATATACTAACCTTTTATGAGGTACAGTGTCAAATGCTTTGGAGAAGTCCAGATACACGACATCCATTGATTTGCCGCTGTCAAGTCTAGTACTTACCTCCTCATAGAAACTGATTAAATTAGTTTGACATGACCGATCCCTCACGAAGCCATGCTGATATGGCGTTATTTGCTTATTTCCCATAAGATGCTCTAACATAGCATCTCTCAGAAAACCTTCAAACAGTTTACCCACAACAGATGTTAAACTTACCGGCCTATAGTTTCCAGGCTCTGTTTTTGGACCCTTTTTGAATATTGGCACCACATTTGCCATGCGCCAATCCTGTGGGACATTCCCTGTTAGTACAGAGTCCGCAAATATCAGAAATAAGGGTCTGGCTATGACATTACTTAATTCCCTTAGGATACGGGGGTGTATGCCATCCGGTCCTGGCGATTTGTCTATTTTGATTTTTTTAAGTCGCTGTTGTACTTCTTCCTGGGTCAGACAGGACACTTTTAATGGCGAATTTATTTCAGCATTCAGCATTTCATCTGACAGTTTATTTTCCTCAGTGAATACATTGGAGAAAAAAATATTTAACAGCTTTGCTTTCTCCTCGTCGCTCTCTGCGACTCCCCCCTCATTACTCTTTAAAGGGCCGACACCTTCAGATTTATACTTTTTAACATTTATATAATTGAAGAACATTTTAGGGTTAGTTTTACTCTGTTTGGCAATTAATCTCTCGGTCTCTAGTTTGGCCGCTTTTATTTGTTTTTTACATGTTCTGTTTTTTTCCTTATAGTTTTTCAGTGCTTCCGTGCTACCCTCCTGTTTTAGGGTTTTATATGCTTTCTTTTTGTCATTTATTGCTTTCTTTACAGTTCTGTTTATCCACATTGGTTTCTTTTTGTTCCTTAACCTTTTATTCCCATACGGTATGTACCTCTCACAATGAGATTTTAGGATGTTTTTAAAGATATCCCATTTTTTGGCTGTATTTTTATTTTTGAGGACTTTGTCCCAGTTAGTTAGGCCTATGGCCTCTCTTAGTTGGCTAAATTTAGCTTTTTTGAAGTTTGGTATTTTTGTTTCTCCCTGTAGAAACGCTCTTTTGAATGATAATTGGAAGGTTATTACTTTATGGTCACTATTTCCCAGGTGTCCCCCAACCTGCACGTCTGTTGTTCTGTCAGGTCTATTGGTTAATATTAAGTCCAGTATGGCCGTCCCTCTAGTCGGGTCCTGAACCAGTTGGGAGAGATAATGGTCTTTGGTTATTGCCAAGAATCTGTTTCCTTTATGAGATATACAAGTTTCAGTTTCCCAGTCTATATCTGGGTAGTTGAAGTCCCCCATAATAACCACCTCATTATGATTTGCCGCCTTGTCTATCTCGTTTAGTAGTAGATTTTCTGTGGACTCTGGTATATTAGGTGGTTTATAGTAGACTCCTATTAGTAATTTATTGTTGTTTTTAGCTCCATGTATCTCTACCCACAGTGACTCCACATGTTCATGTCCCTCACTTATATCTTCACGGAGTGTGGGCTTTAGACAAGATTTTACATAAAGGCAGACCCCTCCACCTCTCCGGTTTTGACGATCCTTTCTGAACAGACTGTAACCTTGTACATTAACTGCCCAGTCATAGCTATCATCCAGCCATGTCTCAGTTATTCCCACTCTGTCATAGTCCTCCTCATACATCACTAATTCCAGTTCACCAGTTTTATTAGTCAGACTTCTGGCATTAGTATACATACATATGAGAGGTTTATGTATATTTTTTACCCTACACCTTTCCTTCTGAACTGTTCTTGTCCCTCCTTCCATTTCTCCCCCAGTCCCACTACCTTGCCCCCGGTCTCTATCTGCACTATCTTCCCCTTCTATAGTGTAATTACCCTCCCCCCCAGTGTGGTATGCAGAGTGTGGCAGGAAAATGTATATGCAATGTGCATGATATTTCTTTGCTGTCCATACATACATACTTGCTACAAAGTGCTGTGATATCAAAACAATACTTATTACAACAATGATGATTATCTAATCAGACATGATAAAAAATAAAGTTATATTTAGTGCGTACATATATTATTGCTTAATAATTACTATACTATACAGATATGGTTCGAACATGCATTCAAAAAGTTATCACATGAAGTGTTGTACTTACAGTTAGCAGGAGTTCATCCTCTTCATCATGGAATTTGCTGCCCACCATTTTCTCTGGTCAAGATTCACTCTTAAAATGGATCTGACGCACTCGCGATAAACCACGCCTGTAATGCGTGCGCACTTGCGTGCGCGCTCACATGCGCACGCACAATCGCATCACACTATTATTAACTTGGGTGGTGTTATGTAGCGAATAAACGAATAAGCGAATATAACAAATAGGCAAATTATCTAACAGCCAGCGATTAGGCGAATATTTGAAAAATGCTATTAACCCTGCCACAGTAGTTAAAATATAACGTCGGAACTTAGTTTTCACGAACGTATGGAAAACTCAGATCCGATGGTATATTCTAACCACACAGTGAAGTGACGCTTGTCGGGGAGGAGTATGTTAAATGTATCGCATAATATGTATTATGCGATTCAAAAATTCGAATTATCGCATATGTGATAAAAAAGCGAATTCGAATATTCGCGAATATTTTACGAATATTCATTCGAATATTCGCGAAATATCGCGAATTTGAATATGGGACATGCCGCTCAACACTATACAGGAGAACAATTGTGAATCAGCGGACATTGTGGCGTGCCACACACACTCATTGGGGTGGAAGCAATAACAGCTTTTTCTTGATTTTTAAAATTCTTTGTAGGGGTAGTTGCATATGGAATTGCAAAAACAGAATCATCTAAATTTTAATCTGATATCCCTACATTCTTAAAATCAATTCTTTGTTCAATGGCTAATTCAGGATCGACATCTTCTATTCTATTATTTCAATTTTGCGTTGATCCACAGTCTTGGGCTCTGTCACAATCCTGACTGAAAAGACTATCTAACGAGCTTATTATATCAACATTTCCCTTTGTAATATTTTTTTGGGGGTTTTTCTTTGGGTATTCAGAAGGATCTTTCATCAACTTACACGTTGTTCCACGATTTTTTTTGTTTTTGTTTTATTGTTTGCGTCCCACAGTTTTTTTTGTTCTCATACCATGATAGGTCGGTGTTTGTTGATATATAATTTTTTGTCTTACTGTAGAAGTTTTTATCAGCTACAGCTGAGGGATAGGAAATGATTGACATCTGAACATATATTGTGTCCCCAAGTAATAGTGCATCTAAAACAATGTTACTGGTTGATGTTGATGTATCAGAAGACATGTTATTATTATCGGGTTCAGATTATTATCGGGTTCAGGGTCTTGAGAAACCGAAGTTTGGTTTTCCTTCGGCATTCTATTTATGTCTGGAAATATGGTTGGTAGTGCATGTGCACACAGTTTTTTCCTTGTACCTCCATCCTGATACGAGAAATAATCAAAATGACGGGAACATAGTCTATAGTGGTCCGTCTCTTTTCCTTTATAGAAACATAGAAACATAAAATGTGTCGGCAGATAAGAACCATTTGGCCCATCTAGTCTGCCCAATATACTGAATACTATGGATAGCCCCTGGCTTTATCTTATATGAAGGATGGCCTTATGCCTATCCCATGCATGCTTAAACTCCTCCACTGTATTTGCAGCTGCCACTTCTGCAGGAAGGCTATTCCATGCATCCACTACTCTCTCAGTAAAGTAATACTTCCTGATATTACTTTTAAACCTTTGCCCCTCTAACTTAAAACTATGTCCTCTTGTAGCAGTTTTTCTTCTTTTAAATATTCTTTCCTCTTTTACCTTGTTGATTCCCTTTATGTATTTAAACGTTTCTATCATATCCCCTCTGTCTCGTCTTTCTTCCAAGCTATACATGTTAAGGTCCTTTAATCTTTCCTGGTAAGTTTTATCCTGCAATCCATGTACCAGTTTAGTAGCTCTTCTCTGAACTCTCTCCAAAGTATCAATATCCTTCTGGAGATATGGTCTCCAGTACTGAGCACAATACTCCAAATGAGGTCTCACTAGTGCTCTGTAGAGCGGCATGAGCACCTCCCTCTTTCTACTGGTAATTCCTCTTGCTATACACCCAAGCATTCTGCTAGCATTTCCTGCTGCTCTGTGACATTGTCTGCCTACCTTTAAGTCTTCTGAAATAATGATCCCTAAATCCCTTTCCTCAGATACTGAGGTTAGGACTGTATCACTGATTTTATATTCTGCTCTTGGGTTTTTACGTCCCAGGTGCATTATCTTGCACTTATCAACATAAAATTTTAGTTGCCAGATTTTTGACCATTCCTCTAGTTTTCCTAAGTCATTTTCCATTTGGTGTATTCCTCCAGGAACATCAACCCTGTTACAAATCTTTGTGTCATCAGCAAAAAGACACACCTTACCATTGAGGCCTTCTGCAATTTCGCTGACAAAGATATTAAACAATATGGGTCCCAGAACAGATCCATGAGGTACCCCACTGGTAACAACCCAGTCATCCAAATCTTCAAAAAACTGGGGGGCTTGCCTTAGCCAACGCCGTATCAATTGTTTGTCTTTGGGGAAAACATGCATAATAACATGATGGTCTTTGTTTTTCCATGTGTTTCTGCAACTGGGAATAATGCAGGATGGCAAGGTTGGTGATATATTTTGGCTATAAAATTAGATATAAGGCATATTAGCCATCTGTAGGTTATCAATAAATAAAAGATTTGCACTTCCACTACACCATTGTTCAAAGTACTGATTATCAAAAATAATATAAAAACCTAGTCTGTGTCCTCTGTGATTATGTACTCCGTAATTTCATCCCCTGAGTGTCCACATGATGACATCCCCCATTTGTCCCTCTGCTCCTTTTTGTCCTCCCCTCTGTGATGACATCCCCTCTATGTCCCTGTGATCTGTATTGTCCTCCCCTGTGTTATGACATTCCCCTATTTGTGCCTCTGCCTCTGTATTGTCCTCCCCTCTGTGATGACATCCCCCATTTGTCCCTGTGATCTCTATTGTCCTCCCCTCTGTGATGACATCCCCCATTTGTGCCTCTGCCTCTGTATTGTCCTCCCCTCTGTGATGACATCCCCCATTTGTCCCTGTGATCTCTATTGTCCTCCCCTCTGTGATGACATCCCCCATTTGTGCCTCTGCCTCTGTATTGTCCTCCCCTCTGTGATGACATCCCCCATTTGTGCCTCTGTATTGTCCTCCCATCTGTGATGACATACCCATTTGTCCCTGTGATCTCTATTGTCCTCCCCTCTGTGATGACATCCCCTATTTGTGCCTCTGCCTCTGTATTGTCCTCCCCTCTGTGATGACATCCCCCATTTGTCCCTGTGATCTCTATTGTCCTCCCCTCTGTGATGACATCCCCCATTTGTGCCTCTGCCTCTGTATTGTCCTCCCCTCTGTGATGACATCCCCTATTTGTGCCTCTGCCTCTGTATTGTCCTCCCCTCTGTGATGACATCCCCCATTTGTCCCTGTGATCTCTATTGTCCTCCCCTCTGTGATGACATCCCCTATTTGTGCCTCAGCCTCTGTATTGTCCTCCCCTCTGTGATGACATCCCCCATTTGTCCCTGTGATCTCTATTGTCCTCCCCTCTGTGATGAGATCCCCTATTTGTGCCTCAGCCTCTGTATTGTCCTCCCCTCTGTGATGACATCCCCCATTTGTGCCTCTGCCTCTGTATTGTCCTCCCCTCTGTGATGACATCCCCCATTTGTGCCTCTGCCTCTGTATTGTCCTCCCCTCTGTGATGACATCCCCCATTTGTCCCTGTGATCTCTATTGTCCTCCCCTCTGTGATGACATCCATTCTAAGTCCATGTGCTCCACAATGAATTCTCCATTTTTTTTTTCCATGTGTGACATAATGGCCAGACCTCCACTTGTACCTGTGGACATGTGCAGTGACATTTGACACTGAAACAGGCGATTTTAGGCATCAAATCTCTTGTACTCTCTCACTTACATAGCAGTGCTGACACTCTGTCACTGCTCCAGGACTTGCAGGCTCTACTCTAGGTTCGCTCGCTCTAGTGCTGCACAAGAAACAAAGCATGAAACTACGATTCCAAAGCTAAACAAGAAACTGTAAAACCGCGCATGCGCGGACGCCGAGCGCCGTGCGCGTTCATGGAAGAAAGGCATCCGCAGTGTATATCGGGGTTGTTCCGGCCGCCGCGCATGCGCGACAATAGCTTTGGGCTGGTGAAAGGTGGCCGTAACCAAGGGAGAGCACGCAACAACAGTGAGGTAACTGGGGGAGGATTATATTGAATATGGTGAAAAATAGGTAAATGATTTATATTTATGAAAATTCACAATATCGCATTGAGGACTGATTTAAACCAGTTCATTTTGATGGGATAACCCCTTTAAGTATTTAAATTTTTACTTATTTATCTATTTATGTACATAAGCATATACCTACAGATCTCTTTTTATATATACTTTCTTATACTCACTGATGTACTTGTCCACTCAATTAAGTGTTCTATTTTACCTATGTATTTATTTATTCATGCAAGTATATGTCCATAGATCTCTATATATCAAATTCTATATACAACTTTTATACATACATATACATATATTTTCTACTATTTATTTTTTACTATATTTTTTTACTATTTATGTCCCTTGTAGACTTGATAAAGGGGTCGTCGAGACCTCGAAACATGTTGTCTCATAATAAACTTTGTTGTATCCTGCATCGGGTTGTGGTTATGCGCCTTACGATCGTCTATTTGCTGGATCACTCCACCGTGACAAGCTGAGATACGTTTTAAAATAAAAGAACCACCTTTATATTTTAACAATTATATCCTCACTATGTTGCAATGAAATATATTTCCACATAGCAATAATGTCTTAACTGTTTAAATGTTCTTTTTTTTTTTAAAGAAAAATCCATTGTCAAATTCTAATTCCCCATTCTCATTTTTTTTTGCTAATACATTTTCCTTAAAGTTAATTAAATATGTGGAAATGTAGCAATTAGAATTCAGTGAATTTTAGCTCATGCTCATTGTATGTTTTAATTAATATCAAAGTTCACTTTGAACATTTCAGTACAATGATAATGACTTTATACAAGCGTCATCTTTAAATAAGACAGGTCTCTTTGTTGTCATACAAGAAGTAATGGATATTCACAGCAATTTGATAGTGTTAATGTTAAGTTTCTAGGAAAAATTATGCTATCAGTATAATTCTTGCAATATAAGGTAATTCATCTGGGGTTACAAAAGACATATTCTGGGATATTACTAATACAAATGAATTTCCTTGAGATTTAGACTAGGAACAGCACCCAAAAGCAGAAGAAAACTGTGGCCCTGATTTATCAAGACTAGGGTTGAGCGAACCTGAACTGTAAAGTTCGGGTTTGTACCAAACTTTAGGATTTTCGTACCCGAACATTTCAGTAAACGTTCGGGTTCGGTGTTCGGCGCTTTCTTGGCGCCAATCAACAGGGCGTTCAACTGTGTGACCTTAGAAGCCATCACAGCCATGCCTACTAATGGCATGGCTGTGATTGGCCAGTGCAGCGTGCGACCCAGCCTCTATATAAGCTGGAGTCACGTAGGGCTGCATGTCACTCTGCTGTGCTTAGTGTAGGGAGAGGATGCTGCTGCTGTGAGGGAGAGAATAGGAAAGAATCTATGATCAGAACTCCAGTTGAACTCAGCTATCTACATAGATATAGTTGTGTGGGTGCAATGCACAATCTTTTTACCCTGCCCTAAGCCCAGTGACAGAAAAAAACAACTTTTATCCGTCTGTTAGTTAGGTGGGTGGCGGCGGCCATTTTATGCAAGCTTAGTGCACCAGCACTGCATATGTGCTTTTGTGACATTCAAATCCAAGCTTGAAATACTGCACTAATAATCTGGTTTTAAAAAAAAACACCCTTTTTTGGCAATATACAACATCTGGTGCCTTTGCAGGATTTGTCAGTGTGCAATTTAAGCTAGAAGTATAGCCATAATTTTCTGGGTTTAAAAAAAAATCAATTTTTGTGCAAAATACACTATTTTACAGCCCTAGCTGCATCTGCACGTGTGAAATTCAATCGTTATATACAGTTTTCATATTCTGTTATTAAAAAAACAACCTTTTTTTGCAAAATACTTAATATTGCAGCCCTTGCTGCATCTGTGATTGTTAATACCCAAACAATAGAACTAAAGCTCCATCTCATAGTAAGAAAAAATCTTTATTAAATACATATAATCACATATAGGTATAAAAACAGCAATAAGCAGGCATATTTCAGCGAGGGAAAAAAAAAAAACAATCACAATCTTGGAGGAACTCATGGAGGAACAGGAACCAAATGTTGCAGTTGACTGTGGTAAGTTTCCAAAATCACTACTACCAAAATCTAAATGTTTCCCGGCACTGTATCAATATCCCAATATCCATGCCTTCGTGCAATTAGTCACAAAGGAATTCCACAGGATTGCGAATGACAATCGTGGTAAATCATACAATTTGATGTGTATACAGAGGAAGGCCATTAGAGAATTGCAAAGTATGAAGGATATAATTTTTAAACTGGCGGATAAAGGCGGAAATGTGGTGATTTGGCCCAAACAAATGTACGAAAAAGAAGCTTATAGACAGTTGAGAGATTCCACATGCTATAAGCGACTAACCTATAATCCGAGTGATCAGTACAAAAGGGAGTTAACGACTTTAGTCGTACGAGCACAGGAAAGGGGCATAATTACAAAAAAACAAGCTGACAGCCGTATCCCAGAATATCCGAAAGTAGCCTGCCTATATATGCTCCCAAAAGTACATAAGAATGCCACCAATCCACCTGGGTGTCCGATAGAGTCCCCATTCCTGAAACTATGTGAACCCGCCTGTAAATTTATTGATTTCATATTGCAGCCATTGGTGGAACAGCTACCATCCTTTGTGAAGGACACCACCGATCTACTGCGTCGATTGAATGACTTGCACTTGGAACCAGATATGTGGATAGCGTCCTGTGATGTCGAATCATTATATACAAGCATTCGTCACAGGGACGGAATGGAAGCAGTTCGATTCTTTTTAACAATGGCGGACATAGATGACGAAATGGGTGAGTTTATCCTAGAATTACTGGAGTTTTTGCTAACCCATAACTACTTTCTGTTCGGGGACGCCTTCTACCTGCAGCTCCAGGAAACAGTGATGGGGCGGCCTGTGCCCCGTCCTTCGCTTGTCCTTTTCCTGGGGCTGTGGGAGAGGGAGGTGTTCCTGACAGAGGTATGTGATATTGTCGGTGGGGTCCAGATGTGGGCTCGCTACATCGATGACATTTTTGTCGTGTGGCAGGGCCCACAGACTGGATTCACCATATTGGTGAAAACTTTGAATAGGAATAATCGAAAAATCTAATTGACTCACAGGATCAGTAAAACACATCTTGATTTTTTCGATGTCCAAATTTCAGTCGACGAAGCCGGAAAAATCTTCACGGATCTTTTCCGCAAAGCAACTTCTACAAATCCGGTTCTACAGGGAGTGCAGAATTATTAGGCAAGTTGTATTTTTGAGGATTAATTTTATTATTGAACAACAACCATGTTCTCAATGAACCCAAAAAAACTCATTAATATCAAAGCTTAATATTTTTGGAAGTAGTTTTTAGTTTGTTTTGAGTTTTAGCTATTTTAGGGGGATATCTGTGTGTGCAGGTGACTATTACTGCGCATAATTATTAGGCAACTTAACAAAAAACAAATATATACCCATTTCCATTATTTATTTTTACCAGTGAAACCAATATAACATCTCAACATTCACAAATATACATTTCTGACATTCAAAAACAAAACAAAAACAAATCAGTGACCAATATAGCCACCTTTCTTTGCAAGGACACTCAAAAGCCTGCCATCCATGGATTCTGTCAGTGTTTTGATCTGTTCACCATCAACATTGCGTGCAGCAGCATTCACAGCCTCCCAGACACTGTTCAGAGAGGTGTACTGTTTTCCCTCCTTGTAAATCTCACATTTGATGATGGACCACAGGTTCTCAATGGGGTTCAGATCAGGTGAACAAGGAGGCCATGTCATTAGATTTTCTTCTTTTATACCCTTTCTTGCCAGCCACGCTGTGGAGTACTTGGACGCGTGTGATGGAGCATTGTCCTGCATGAAAATCATGTTTTTCTTGAAGGATGCAGACTTCTTCCTGTACCACTGCTTGAAGAAGGTGTCTTCCAGAAACTGGCAGTAGGACTGGGAGTTGAGCTTGACTCCATCCTCAACCCGAAAAGGCCCCACAAGCTCATCTTTGATGATACCAGCCCAAACCAGTACTCCACCTCCACCTTGCTGGCGTCTGAGTCGGACTGGAGCTCTCTGCCCTTTACCAATCCAGCCACGGGCCCATCCATCTGGCCCATCAAGACTCACTCTCATTTCATCAGTCCATAAAACCTTAGAAAAATTAGTCTTGAGATATGTCTTGGCCCAGTCTTGACGTTTCAGCTTAGGTGTCTTGTTCAGTGGTGGTCGTTTTTCAGCCTTTCTTACCTTGGCCATGTCTCTGAGTATTGCACACCTTGTGCTTTTGGGCACTCCAGTGATGTTGCAGCTCTGAAATATGGCCAAACTGGTGGCAAGTGGCATCTTGGCAGCTGCACGCTTGACTTTTCTCAGTTCATGGGCAGTTATTTTGCGCCTTGGTTTTTCCGCACGCTTCTTGCGACCCTGTTGACTATTTTGAATGAAACGCTTGATTGTTCGATGATTACGCTTCAGAAGCTTTGCAATTTTAAGAGTGCTGCATCCCTCTGCAAGATATCAAACTATTTTTGACTTTTCTGAGCCTGTCAAGTCCTTCTTTTGACCCATTTTGCCAAAGGAAAGGAAGTTGCCTAATAATTATGCACACCTAATATAGGGTGTTGATGTCATTAGACCACACCCCTTCTCATTACAGAGATGCACATCACCTAATATGCTTAATTGGTGGTAGGCTTTCGAGCCTATACAGCTTGGAGTAAGACAACATGCATAAAGAGGATGATGTGGTCAAAATACTCATTTGCCTAATAATTCTGCACGCAGTGTACATGCAAACTCATGTCATCCTTCGAACCTCATTCATAACATACCATACAGCCAATTTTTAAGAGCCAAAAGGATCTGTTCAACAGAAGAAGCTTTTGAGACACAATCTCAGGACCTTTTGGAACAGATTCTCAAATCAAGGATACCCTGGAGCAAAGATCCGACAGGGATACAACAAGGCAAAAATGGTGAAAAGAGATCAACTTTTGGTATACCGACAAAAGGAAAAAAGTCTCAATACGGATGATAAGGTACGGTTTATCACATCTTACAATTCTCAGTGGCGTCTAATGAAAGACGTCATAACGAAATATTGGGAAGTACTACACTTAGACTCTACTTTGACTAAGATTCTCCCTCCTTGTCCTTCTATTACCTATAGACGGACAAAAAATTTGAAGGATCTCTTGGTCAAAAGCTATTACTCTGGCCCCAATCCACAGAGAATTTTCGGCTCCAAGGGTCCCAAATGGGGTTGTTCCCCGTGCGGAAAATGTGTGGCCTGTCCGAACATAGACAGAGCCTCACATTTTAGTAATCCCACGAAAAGTGAGAAACAATGTAAGATTACTCATAATTAGGGTTGAGCGAACCCGAACTGTAAAGTTCGGGTTCGTACCGAACTTTAGGATTTTTGGACCCCGGACCCGAACCCAAACATTTTCGTAAAAGTTTGGGTTCGGTGTTCGGCGCTTTCTTGGCGTTTTTTGAAAGGCTGCACAGCAGCCAATCAACAAGCGTCATACTACTTGCCCCAAGAGGCCATCACAGCCATGCCTACTAATGGCATGGCTGTGATTGGCCAGAGCAGCATGTGACCCAGGCTCTATATAAGCTTGAGTCACATAGCGCTGCACGTCACTCTGCTGTTACAAGTGTAGGGAGAGGATGCTGCTGGACTTGTGATTTCAGGGAGAGCATAGGAGAGAATCTAACTCAGCAATCTACAGACAAATAGTTGTGTGGGTGCAGGGCACTATCGTTTTACCCTGCCCTGAGCTCATTGACCAAAAATACAAACTTTTAGAATTCTGTTAGTTAGGTGGGTGGCAGCGGTGGCGGCCATTTTATGCATGCTCAGTGCACCAGAAATGCATCTGAGCTTTTGGGACATTGCAAATCACAATTTTTTGGGGGCAAACTACAACATCTGTATTAGTCAGTGTGCAATTTAAGGTAGAAATACACCCATCATTTTCTGGGGTTTGAAAAACACATATATTTTTTTCTCCAAAAAACAGTATTTGCCAGATCTGCAAGTGTTAAATTCAAGTTTAATATATACAGCATTCATATTCTGTTAGCAAAAAAAGACTTTTTGGGCAATCTACAACATCTGTATTAGGCCTCATGCACACGACCGTTGTTGTGTTCCGTTCCGCAAAATGGGGTTCCGTTGTTCCGTGATCCGTTTCTGTTTTTGTTTCCGTGTGTCTTCCTTTATTTTTGGAGGATCACCAGACATGAAGGAAAGTAAAAAAAAGTCTAAGTCAAGTTTGCCATGCAAATGATAGGAAAAAAACGGATGTGCGGACGCGGGTGACAATCTTGTGTGCCTCCGCGTTTTTTCACTGTCCCATTGAATTGAATGGGTCCGCAAACCGTTTTCCGTGAAAAAAATAGGACAGGTTATATTTTTTTGATGGACTGGAACCATGGATCACGGACGCGCATGACAAACGGTGCATTAGCCGAGTTTTCAACGAACCCATTGAAAATCAATGGGTCCGCAGAAAATCACGAAAAACGTAACAACGGACACGGAATAAAACAACGGTCGGGTGCATTAGGCCTTAGTCAGTGTGCAATTTAAGCTAGAAATACACCCATCATTTTCTGGGGTTTGAAAAACACACTTATTTGACAAAAAACACTATTTTCAGGCCTTTCAGCATCAGCACATGTGAAATTACAGGGTTATATACTGCTGTCAAATTCAGTTGTTAAACAAACAGTCGTTTGGGCTCCAAAAATTTAGTTGGCAGCCTTTGATGCAGATGTTATTGTGAGATACACCCTTAATACATTTGGGTTACATTCAGAGATTTTAAATACCGCCATTTGGTGCACCAATATTGAATTCAGGCCTACAGAGGTTCAAGCCCTGTGAGAAACCACCTCTACATACAGGGGTTTGAATCCGGCATTTGAAATACAGCCATTTTGAGCAAAGATATACAGTCCTCATCAAAAGATTAAGACCACTTGAAAAATGGCAAAAAAATCATATTTAGCATGGCTGGATCTTAACAAGGTTCCAATTAGAGCTTCAACATGAAACAAGAAGAAATGGGAGTGAGACAAAACATTTTTTGAGCATTCAATTTAATGAAAACAACTAATAAACTGAAACAGGCTGTTTTTCAGCTGATCAAAAGTTTAGGACCACATGGCTTTAAAAGGCCAAATCTGTGCAAAGATGTGGATTCATTGTCATTTTCTGTCAGGTAGTCACACGTTATGATGGCAAAGGCAAAAAAACTCTCCCTTTTTGAACGTGGTCGGGTTGTTGAACTGCATAAGCAGGGTCTCTCACAGCTTGCCATCGCTGCTGAGGTGGGACGCAGTAAGACAGTCATTTGGAACTTCTTAAATGATCCTGAGGGTTATGGAACAAAAAATTCAAGTGGAAGACCAAAAAAAAATTTCATCAGCACTGAGCCGGAGGATCCAATTGGCTGTCCGTCAAGACACTGAACGATCCTCGACCAAAATTAAGGCCCTTACTGGTGCTGACTGCAGCCCCATAACCATCAGACGGCATCTGAGACTGAAGGGCTTCAAAAACAAAAAAGTCTTCAAAGACCTCGTCTCCTTGAACGCCACAGAACTGCTCGTTTGGACTTTGCAAAAGAGCACCAAACATGGGACATTCAAAGGTGGAAGAAAGTTTTATTCTCTGATGAGAAAAAATGTAACCTTGATGGTCCTGATGGTTTCCAACGTTACTGGCATGACAAGCAGATCCCACCTGAGATGTTTTCTACGTGCCACAGTGGAGGGGGCGCCATAATGGTCTGGGGTGCTTTTTCCTTCAGTAGAACAATGGAGCTTAGGGAAGTGCAGGGGCATCAAACGGCCGCTGGCTATGTCCAGATGTTGCAGAGAGCATTCCTCATGACTGAGGGCCCTCGTCTGTGTCGTAATGACTGGGTTTTTCAACAGGACAAGGCTACAGTACACAATGCCCGCAGGACAAAGGACTTCTTCCAGGAGAATAACATTACTCTTTTGGCCCATCCTGCGTGTTCCCCTGATCTAAATCCAATTTAGAACCTTTGGGGATGGATGGCAAGGGAAGTTTACAAAAATGGACAACAGTTCCAGACAGTAGATGGCCTTCGTGCGACCGTCTTCACCACTTGGAGAAATGTTCCCACTCACCTCATGGAAACGCTTGCATCAAGCATGCCAAAACGAATTTTTGAAGTGATAAACAATAATGGCGGAGCTACTCATTACTGAGTTCATGTTTGGAAGTTGGATTTCTGTTTTGGGGGGGGGTTAGTTTTTTTTTTGGAGGTGTGGTCCTAAACTTTTGATCAGCTGAAAAACAGCCTGTTTCAGTTTATTGGTTGTTTTCATTAAATTGAATGCTCAAAAAATGTGTTGTCTCACTCCCATTTCTTCTTGTTGCATGTTGAAGCTCTACTTGGAACCTTGTTAAGATCCAGCCATGCTAAATATGATTTTTTGCCATTTTTCAAGTGGTCTTAAACTTTTGATCAGGACTGTATTTACTTCAGGCCTACACTGATTCAGGGCGTTTGTGATCCCCACTATACATACAGGGGTTTGAATTAGGCATTTGAAATACAGCCATTTTAAATAGCGCCTTTTTGTGCAAAGATATATTTACTTCAGGCCTACACTGGTTAAGACCGTGTGAGATACCCCCCTACATACAGGGGTTTGAATCAGGCATTTGAAATACAGCCATTTGAAATACCGCCATTTTGTGCAAAGATATATTTACTACAGGCTTACAGAGGTTCAGGCCCTCTGAGATACTACCTCTACATACAGGGGTGTGAATCAAGCATTTGAAATATAGCCATTTGAAAAACAGCCTTTTTGTGCAAAGAAATATTTTATTGAGGCCTAGTCTGGTTCAGGCCGTGTGAGATACACCCTTTACATACTGTCGTTCTATTCTACTATTAATTAAACACCCATTTAGGGCAAGATCCTAAAATCGAGAAATATGAGGAGAGCGTCAAATAAGGGACGTGGCCCAAGACGTGGTGCTGCTGGTTGAGCTCCTGTTGCAGGAAGAGGACGTGGTCGATCTGTGCCAGCTACACGCACAAGTGAAACCCCTTCCTCAGGTGTGAGTAGGCGACAAAACCTGCAGCGATATTTGGTCGGGCCTAATGCTGCTCTACAAATGGTGAGGCCTGAACAAGTACAGGCAATAGTAGATTGGGTTGCCGACAGTGGATCCAGTTCCTTCACTGTCTCCCACCCAGTCTCCTGCTGAAAGACCACAGTTGGCACCTGCAGCTGATGTCCATCGTCTTTCACCTCACCCCCTTGCAAATCAGCCAAGCAGTCTGAGCCCCAAGTCATGCAGCAGTCTCTTCTGCTTTTTGATGACTCTGTTAGCAGGGTTTCCCAGGGCCATCCACCTAGCCCTGCCCCAGAAGTGGAAGAGATTGAGTGCACCGATGCCCAACCACTTATCTTTCAAGATGAGCACATGGGAGGACCATCGCAGCACGTCTCGGATGATGACGAAACACAAGTGCCAACTGCTGGGGCTTTCGAAAGCGTGCAGACCAACAAGGAAGTCAGGGGTGAAGACTGGGTGGAAGATGATGAGGAGGACGATGAGGTCCTCAACCTCACATGGAATCAAGGTCATGCGAGTGACCGAAGTAGTTCGGAGGAAGAGAGCCACCAGCACAGCAGAAGAGGAAGCAGGATGCAAAAGCGGAGCGGCCGTCCTCTAGACAGAACGCCTCCTACTGCCCACCACAGCAAGGGACCAAGCACATCAAAGTCAGCTCCAAGGAGTTCCCTGGCGTGGCAGTTCTTCAGACAATGTGCTGACGACAAGACACGAGTGGTTTGCACGCTGTGCAATCAGAGCCTGAAGCGAGGCATAAACGTTCTCAACCTGAGCACAACCTGCATAAGCAGGCATTTAAGTGCAAAGCACAAGCTGCAGTGGAGTAGACACCTCAAAAACCAAGAAAGGTCTCTGGCTCCTCCTGCTTCCTCTTCTGCTGCAGTCGCGGCCTCTTCATCCACCCTGGAGTGACAGTGCCACCTGGCACCCCACAAACAGAGGATCTGCCAGCAACACCAACCCCTGGATCACCAAGCATCTCCACAATGTCCCACGGAAGCGTTCAGCTCTCCATATCCCAAACGCTGGAGAGGAAGTACCCCCCTACCCACCCGCGATCCCTAGTCCTGAATGCTAGCATTTCTAAATTACTTGCCTTTGAAATGCTGTCATTCCGTCTGGTGGAGACGGATAGTTTTAAAGGCCTTATGGCAGTGGCTGTCCCACAGTACATCATGCCCAGCCGCCACTACTTTTCAAGGCGAGCCATCCCTTCCATTCACAACCAAGTAGGGGACAAAATCAGGTGTGCACTGCGCAACTCCATCTGTGGCAAGGTGCACCTGACTACGGATACGTGAACCAGTAAGCACTGTCAGGGCTGTTATATCTCCATAACAGCACACTGGGTAAATGCAGTGGTGGCTGGGCCTGAGGCAGATAGCAGTTTGGCGCATGTCCTTCCACCACCGAGGATTGCAGGGTGCTTCAGTTTTCCTCCTGTTGCTTCCTCCTCCTACTCTGCTTTCTCATCCTCTACCAGCTCCTCATCCGGTCAGCGTAACACCTTCACCACCAACTTCAGCACAGCCAGGGGTAAACGACAGCAGGCAGTTTTAAAACTCATCTGTTTGGGGGACAAACCCCACACCGCGCAGGAGCTGTGGACAGGCCTTGAACAACAGACCGATGAGTGGTTTGTGCCAGTCAGCCTCAAGCCCGGCCTGGTGGTGTACGATAATGGGCGAAATCTCGTAGCAACTCTGGGCCTAGCCGGTTTGATGCACATCCCTTGCCTGGCGCATGTGCTGAATTTGGTGGTGCAGAGATTCCTTAAAAATTTCCCCCGACATGTCAGAGCTGCTGCATAGAGTGCCGTCCGTCTGTGTGCTCTTTTGGCGTTCTCACCCTGCTGCTGCTCGCCTGTCAGCGCTGCAGAATAACTTCGGCCTTCTCGTTTACCGCCTCATATGCGACGTGCCCACAAGGTGGAACTCCACCTTGCACATGCTGGCCAGACTGTGAGAGCAGCAGCAGGCAATAGTGGAGTTTCAGCTGCAGCACGCATGGGTGAGTCGCTCGGCGGAACAGCACCACTTCACCACCAATGCGAGACCTGTGTTCCTTGTTGCACTGTTTTGAGTACTCCACCAACATGGCCAGTGCCGATAACGCAGTTCTCAGCATTACTATCCCACTTCTATGCCTCCTTGACAAAACGCTCATGGCGATGATGGAAGAGGATGTGGCACAGTAGGAGGAGGAGGAGGAAGAGGGATCATTTCGTAGGGTTTCCGGCCAGTCATTCCCAAGTGTCTCCGAGGGTGGGTTCCTGCACCCACAAACCCAAGGTACACAATTGTCCAGCCAGGGCACAGTTTTGGAGGATGAGGAGGTGGAGAATGAGGAGATGGAGGAGGAGGAACCATGTTCACAGCAGGGTGGCACCCAGACCAGCTCATGGCCATCACTGGTGCGTGGATGGGGGGATACAGAGGACACAGACGATACACCTCCCACAGAGGACAGCTTTTCGTTGCCTCTGGGCAGCCATGCACACATGAGCGATTACATGCTGCAGTGTATCCGCAACGACCGCCGAGTTGCCCACATTCTGACTTGAGCTGATTACTGGGTGGCCACGCT
Source organism: Bufo bufo (assembly GCF_905171765.1). NCBI lineage: Eukaryota > Metazoa > Chordata > Amphibia > Anura > Bufonidae > Bufo > Bufo bufo. The sequence goes on from NC_053390.1 coordinate 233,568,645, forward strand.
GCTGGATCCCCGTTACAAGGACAACGTACCGTCCTTAATTCCGTCACTGGAGCGTCATCGTAAGATGCGCGAGTACAAGCGCACAGTGGTAGACACGCTGCTGGTGGCATTCCCACCTGACAGCGGGGGCACAGTGGAAGCACAAGGCGGAGGCAGAGGATGAGGAAGAGGTCGCCAACGCAGCTGGGGCACCGCCAGCACCTCAGAAGGCAGGGTTAGCATGGCCGACATGTGGAAAAGCTTTGTCAGCACACCACAACAACCAGCACCACCAGCTGATATGGATCGTCTTAGCAGGAGGCAGCATTTCACCAACATGGTGGAGCAGTATGTGTGCACACACCTACACGTACTGAATGATGGGTCTGCCCCCTTCAATTTCTGGGTTTCCAAATTGGGCACATGGCCTGAGCTTGCCCTTTACGCCTTGGAGGTGCTGGCCTGCCATGCAGCCAGTGTATTATCTGAATGTGTGTTTAGCACGGCAGGGGGCGTCATCACAGACTAGCGCAGCCGCCTGTCCACAGCCAACGTGGACAAACTCACGTTTATTAAAATGAACCAGGCTTGGATCCCACAAGACTTGTCTGTACCTTGTGCAGAATAGACATTTATACCACCATCAAACATACATTCTTGTACTCAAGTCAAATGCAATGATTCTTTGTTTTATTTTTTATTTTATTTGTCACAATATTTTGGGGCTACCTACCCCAATAAAAAATAAAATTAAAAAAACATTGTTGGCTACCTCCTCCTCCTCCATTGCTGTCTCCACCTACAACACCAAATTTACTGCCTCCTCGACCTCCAACTCCATATCCACCTCCTTCTCTGAGTTGCAGGTTAATAATTTGTAATTTTTAGTTATTTTATTTCATTTTAAGTTATTTCCCTATCCACATTTGTTTGCAGAGCAGTTGCCATGCTCTTAAGCACATTTTACTGCCTTTCACATCCCTCTAGCCTTTTCAAGGACTATTTTTTATAGCCATTTTAATGCAAAAAAGTGCCAATTTTAGTGCCCTAAATTGAAAAAAGTTCTTCTTTTCAATTGTCGGGTGACATTTTACTATTTTTGGCATATACAAACCCCTGCTGTGCCTGGGTGACAGGGGCCTAAATCTCTCAAAATCGTCTGTTCTATTGCTGGGTGACATGAATCCCCTTTTGCCGTGAATAAACCCCTGCTGTGCCTGGGTGACAGGGGTCTAAATCTCTCAAAATCCTCTGTTCTATTGCTGGATGACATGAACCCCCTTTTGCCGTGAATGAACCCCTGCTGTGCCTGGGTGACATGGGCCTAAATCTCTCAAAATCCTCTGTTCTATTGCTGGGTGACATGAACCCCCTTTTACCGTGAATGAACCCCTGCTGTGCCTGGGTGACAGGGGCCTAAATCTCTCAAAATCCTCTGTTCTATTGCTGGGTGACATGAACCCCCTTTTGCCGTGAATGAACCCCTTCTGTGCCTGGGTGACAGGGGCCTAAATCTCTCAAAATCCTCTGTTCTATTGCTGGGTGACATGAACCACCTTTTGCCGTGAATGAACCCTTGCTGTGCCTGGGTGACAGGTGCCTAAATCTCTCAAAATCCTCTGTTCTATTGCTGGGTGACATGAACCCCCTTTTGCCGTGAATGAACCCCTGCTGTGCCTGGGTGACAGGTGCCTAAATATTTCAAAATCCTCTGTTCTATTGCTGGGTGACAAGATCCCCCTTTTGCCGTGAATGAACCCCTGCTCTGCATTGCTGACAGGGAACTAAATTTAGCGAAAACATCTGTTACTGATCGGAAAATACGCGACTACAAGCGCACGCTGATGATAGCATTCACACCTGACAGCGGGGGCACAGGGGAAGCACAAGGCGAAGGCAGAGAAGGAGGACGCCAACGCAGCTGGAGCACCACCAGCACCTGAGAAGGCAGCGTGAGCATGGCCAAAATGTGGAAAAGCTTTGTCAGCCTTGGAGGTGGTGACTAGAGATGTCGCGAACATAAAATTTTCCGTTCGCGAACGGAGAACGCAAATTTTCGCAAGTGTTCGCGAACCAGGCGAACCTCCATAGACTTCAATAGGCAGGCGAATTTTAAAACCCACAGGGACTCTTTCTGGCCACAATAGTGATGGAAAAGTTCTTTCAAGGGGACTAACACCTGGACTGTGGCATGCCGGAGGGGGATTCATGGCAAAACTCCCATGGAAAATTACGTAGTTGACGCAGAGTCCGGTTTTAATCCATAAAGGGCATAAATCACATAACATTCCTAAATTGTTTGGAATAACGTGCTTTAAAACATCAGGTATGATGTTGTATCGATCAGGTAGTGTAAGGGTTACGCCCGCTTCACAGTGACAGACCAAACTATGACAGACCAAACTCCCCGTTTAACGCACCCCAAACAACCGCAAACAGTCCATTTGCACAACCGCAAACTCCCCATTTGCACAAGGTTGGATACCAAGCTAGCCATGTCCCGTTCCTTGTCCTCACTGATGTCATTGAAGGTCTCTTCCTCCACCCAGCCACGTACAACACCAAGGGTCCCCGAAAGTTGACAACAAGCCCCCTGGGACTCCTGCTGTATTTGGTCTTCCACCTCCTCAAAGCCACCTTCCTCCTCTGACTCCTCTTCTTCAGACTCCTCTCTCTGCGTTATTATAAGGTGTGTTAAGTAGTACTATTCCTATCAGGGGACGTGTATGGAATAGATTTTAGGAACCGGGAGATGGAAAAAGATGCTTGGTCGGTCCTCCTACTTCCAATTTGGGGCACTGCGCGTGCAATCTACTGTGCCACCAGATAGGAATGGTGTGTTAAGTAGTACTATTCCTATCAGTTTAATCCCTGTTACGTCCCCTATCAGGGGACGTGTATGGAATAGATTTTAGACAACCGCAAAGAGTTGTCAATAGTTGACACACTCATGACATAAATTTTATTCCTCCATGCGTCAATCTTGGTGTACTGATGACTGTGCTCGTGTACACGTTTGGGAGATTGCAGGCGATGGGGTTCTTTCAAAGCCTATGGTCGTGCTGAGGTAGTTCAGTGACAGTTAAGTTACCCAGAAACAATGATTCTGCAGTGTGGGCCCATTGTTGGCCTAGTAGGCTTCAATGATCACCTTAGATGATCACAAAGAAAATTTTATTTTTTTTCTATGCAAAATTATCCAGCCGATCGCTTTTGGTCTGTTCACAATGAAGCAACGACCTTATCATCTGGGGTGTGCCAACATTGCCATTGCCAACACACTCATAGAGGTGGTCGCTTCATTGTGATACGCAAGCCCCTCCACCACAACAAGGTAACGATTACGAAGGGGAATGTATGTGCCTTTTTTTTGTTTTGTTTTTGCAGCCACAGTTTTGTTTTTGCAGCCACAGTGCAGCACCAAAGGCCAGAAAAATTAGGCATGTACACATGTCTGAAAAATTAGGTATTGTTGCAGCCGCTGCTGCAGCAGCGGCCAGAAAAATGTATGTTTCCCAGGCAGAAAGTGCCCTAAAACATTGCGGCTTGAACCCTAGTTGGTGGCAGATAAGTCACGCAAGTCATCCGGTATTCAGAGATAAAATACAGCAGCGTGTGGACCATTTTTAGCCTAAGGCAGCTCATCTCATCAGGCCTTTTTTAGTCGAATGTATCGCCCACTGTCAGTCCCTTCGGGATCCATGCCTCATTCATCTTAATAAAGGTGAGGTAATCTAGACTTTTTTGACCTAGGCGACTTCTCTTCTCAGTGACAATACCTCCTGCTACACTGAAGGTCCTTTCTGACAAGACACTTGAAGCGGGGCAGGCAAGAAGTTCTATCGCAAATTGGGATAGCTCAGGCCACAGGTCAAGCCTGCACACCCAGTAGTCAAGGGGTTCATCGCTCCTCAGAGTGTTGATATCTGCAGTTAAGGTGAGGTAGTCTGCTATCTGTCGGTCGAGTCGTTCTCTGAGGGTGGACCCCGAAGGGCTGTGGCGATGCGTAGGACTTAAAAAGGTCTGCATGTCCTCCATCAACAACACGTCTGTAAAGCGTCCTGTCCTTGCCGTTAGATTCCCATTGTGCTGTGACTTCACCCTTATATGCTGTGTAAAGCATACTTTTTAATTTATTTTGGAACTGCTGCATCCTTAACGACTTCCGGTAATTCGGTAACATTTCAGGCACTTTCTGCTTATATTGGGGGTCTAGTAGCGTGGCCACCCAGTACAGGTCGTTCTCCTTCAGCCTTTTTATACGAGGGTCCCTCAACAGGCACGACAGCATGAAAGACCCCATTTGCACAAGGTTGGATGCCGAGCTACTCATGTCCCGTTCCTCGTCCTCAGTGATCTCACTGAAGGTATGTTCTTCCCCCCAGCCACATACAACACCACGGGTACCAGATAGGTGACAACGAGCACCCTGGGATGCCTGTTGTGGTTGGTCTTCCTCCTCCTCCTCAAAGCTACATTCCTCCTCTGACTCCTTTTCCTCACAATCCTCTTCCAGTGTTGCCGCAGGTCCAGCAAGCGATGCTGATAAGGCTGTTTCTGGTGGTGATGGTGACCACAACTCTTCCTCTTCCTCTTCACGCTCATCTACGGCCTGATCCAGCACTCTTCGCAGGGCACGCTCCAGGAAGAAAACAAATGGGATGATGTCACTGATGGTGCCTTCGTTGCAACTGACTAGGTTTGTCACCTCCTCAAAAGGACGCATGAGCCTATAGGCATTGCGCATGAGCGTCCAGTAACGTGGCAAAAAAATTCCCAGCTCCGCAGAGGCTGTCCTAGCACCCCGTTCATACAAATACTCGTTGACGGCTTTTTCTTGTTGGAGCAGGCGGTCGAACATTAGGAGTGTTGAATTCCAACGTGTCGGGCTGTCGCAAATCAAGCGCCTCACTGGCATGTTTCGCCGCTGGATATCTGAAAAGTGTGCCATGGCCGTGTAGGAATGCCTGAAATGGCCACACACCTCCCTGTCCTGCTTGAGGATGTTCTGTAAGCCTGGGTACTTATGCACAAAGCATTGTACGATCAGATTACACACATGTGCCATGCACGGCACATGTGTCAACTTGCCCAAATTCAATGCCGCCAACAAATTGCTTCCGTTGTTACACACCACTTTGGCGATCTCCAGTTGGTGCGGCGTCAGCCACTGATCCACTTGTGCGTTCAGGGCGGACAGGAGTGCTGGTCCGGTGTGACTCTCTGCTTTCAGGCAAGTCAACCCCAAAACGGCGTGACACTGTCGTATCAGGGATGTGGAATAGCCCCTGGGGAGCTGGGGGGGTGCCGTTGATGTCGAGCAAGACGCAGCAGCAGAAGAGGACTCAGCCGAGGAGGTTATGGAAGACGATGGAGTAGAGGAGGTGGCAGCAGGCCTGCCTGCAAGTTGTGGCGGTGTCACTAACTCCTCTGCAGAGCCACGCATTCCATGCTTGGCAGCCGTCAGCAGGTTTACCCAATGCGCAATGTAGGTGATATACCTGCCCTGGCCGTGCTTTGCAGACCAGGTATCAGTGGTCAGATGGACCCTTGCCCCAACACTGTGTGCCTTTTGTGCAAAGAAATTTCGGCCGGGTACCTTCCACTGCGGTGTCCCAATAGCTACAAATTTTTGGAAGGCCTCAGACTCCACCAGCTTGTATGGTAAAAGCTGGCGGGCTAAGAATTCCGACAAGCCAGCTGTCAGACACCGGGCAAGGGGGTGACTTTGTGTCATTGGCTTCTTGCGCTAAAACATGTCCTTGACAGACACCTGACTGTGGGAAGATGAGCAGGAACTGCTCAAGGCGAGAGACGGAGTGGCGGATGGTTGAGAGGGGGCAAGGAGGACACCACTGGTTGACGTGGCTGAAGATGCTGGACCAGGAGGAGGATGGCGGCTTTGAGTTTGTGTGCTGCTTGTACTCATGTGTTGATCCCATAGGCGTTTGTGATGTGCGATCATGTGCCTTCGCAAAGCAGTTGTACCTAGGTGGATTTTGGACTTCCACGACTCAGTTTCTTTTGGCAGAGTTTGCAAATGGCATCGCTGTTGTCAGAGGCAGACACACAAAAAAAATGCCACACTGCTGAGCTCTGCAATGAATGCATTCTGGTGGTGGCAACAACATGCGTTGATTGGTGTGCTGTCTGGCTGACCCCGGGTGCCGATGCATGCTGTCTGAGTGCCACTAGCTCCTTGCGACGACCTCCCCCTGCTTCCAACTCGTCTCCTCCTCCTCTCTGTCTCCCCATCTGAACTTTCCCCCTGTTCTTCTTCTCTTCGAGCGGGCACCCACGTGACATCCACGGACACATCGTCATCATCAACCGCTTCACTTGTATCTGACAACTCAGCAAAGGAAGCAGCAGCGGGTACAACATCATCATCATCACACCGTACGTCCATGTGTGTAATGCTGCTTGACTGAGACATATCCCTGTTATATACATCCTCTGGCAATAATGGTTGCGCATCACTCATTTCTTCCAACTGATGTGTAAATAACTCCTCTGACAGATCAAGTGAAGCGGCTGTGGTGCTAGTGTTGGTGGTGGCAGCAGGCGGGCGAGTGGTAACTTGAGAGGTGCCCGAAGCGAAGCTGGAGGAGGATGGTGCGTCAAGGTTCCGAGCGGAAGCTGTAGAAGATTGGGTGTCCTGTGTTAGCCAGTCAACTATGTCCTCAGAACTTTTCAAGTTCAGGGTATGTGGCCTCTGAACACTGGGCATTATTCTAGGGCCAAAGGGAATCACAGCACCACGACCACGACGGCCCCTGCGGGGTGGCCTGCCTCTGCCTGTCATTTTTTTTAGATTAGTTTAGTTGTACTATGCGTACAAGCTACTGTGACACCAGATATGAGTTGCGCTGGTGACACTATGCACTTGCAGCTGGGCCTTAAACACACAAACACGTGTGTGCAACTGACTGCTATTTATTCACAGTCAAAATAGTTTTTCTTTAAATGTAATCTACTGTGACACCAGATATGAGTTGCGCTGGTGACACTGTGCACTTGCAGAGCATGAAACACACGCGCGTGCCCGCAACTGACTGCTATTATATTACAGTCAAAGTTTTGTTTTGTTTTTTTATGCAAGCTACTGTGACACCAGATATGAGTGGTGGCACTGGGCAAGTGGGCACAGTATACGCTGTGAGCCTGACACACACGCTGGCAGGAAACTGCAATTAGATTACACAGGTAAAAAAAAAAAAAAAGCAGACTGATGTTCTAGCCCTAAAAAGGGCTTTTTGGGGTGCTGTCCTTACAGCAGAGATCAGATGAGTCTTTCAGCACTGTAGTGGACACTGAATACACTGGCCTAGCTATTGATTTCCCTATTAAATCAGCAGCAGCTACACTGTCCCTCCTCTCACTGAGAATGCAGCTTCCGAATGAATCTAAAATGGATGCTGTCCAGGAGGTGGGAGAGTCTGGGAGGGAGGGTATGATGCTGATTGGCTGGAATGTGTCTGCTGACTGTGAGGTACAGGGTCAAAGTTTACACAATGATGACAAATAGGGGGGGAACCGAACATCGCATATGTTCGCCCGCCGCGGCGAACGCGAACACGCAATGTTCGCAGGGAACTATTCGCCGGCAAATAGTTCAGGACATCTCTATTGCTGACCTGCCCTGCAGCCAGTGTATAGTGTAAACGTGAGTTTAGCACGGCAGAGAGCATTATCACAGGCCGCAGCCAATGTGGACAAGCTTACGTTTATTAAAATGAACCAGGCATGGATCCCACAGGACTTGTCCGTACCTTGTGCAGAATAGACATTTATACCAGCCTCAACCATCCACTCTTGTACTCAAGTGCACTTATTCTTTGTTTTATTTTGTTATATATCCCAATATTTTGGGGGATACCCCAATTTAAAAATAAAAAATAACACAAATCAGTGTTGGCTACCTATTCCTCCTTCACCGCCGCTTCCACCTACACTGCCACGTCAGTCTACACCGCCACATCAACCTACACCGCCTCCTCAACCTCCTACTCCTAGATCCAGATTGTTATTTTTAATTTTTCTGTATTTTATGTTATTTTAAGTCATTTCCCTATCCACATTTGTTTGCAGAACAGTTGTCATGCTCCTAAGTACATTTTAATGCCTTTTGCAGCCCTCTAGCCCTTTCCAGGACTATTTTAGAGCCATTTTAGTGCCCAAAAGGTTCTGGTCACCATTGACTTTAATGGGGTTCGGGTTCGGGGTCAAGTTCGGGTCCCGAACCCGAACTTTTTTTTCAAGTTCGGCCGAACTTGTTGAACCCGAACATCCAGGTGTCCGCTCAACTCTACTCATAATATCACGTGTAGCACTCTAGGAGTAATCTATCTGGCATGACCTCAAGAGAACTGAGGAGACGCACACGGGAACATGCGGCCCAGGATGAAGATGATGTGACTATGCTTAAACCCATTCCTAGGCACTTCAAACAATTCCACAATTGTGATAGCACGACCTTTCGAGTTAAAGGCATCGATCGTATCTACATCACAGCACGTGGTGGTGACTGGAGGAGAATCCTGGCACAAAAGGAGGTAAGATGGATTCATGAGTTGGATTGTATGGTACCTAGGGGATTGAATGATTATGTCCTTTGTTCCATATTTATAAATGAGTCCCTTTTGGTCTTTGGTTTCTGGCGCAGTCCGGCCCCTTTGTTTTTATTCTTTTATCACTCAATATGTTTTTAATTATGTTGTGCTCTCCTTTTCTTTTAGTTTTAATATCCATGTATGTGCGGTGTGTTCTGATGGGTCAGGTGGATGGTATTTGTGGTATTTGGTTCCAGTGAGAGCGGTGGACTGTTCGGGTGGAGGATTCCTTCGTACGGCTTCTTGAGACTGATTGGACAATTGGGATTTTGGAATACATATACATATAATATTTATTTACTATGATGCATTTATTATGATATGCCTACTATATTATTTACATATATATTGTGGTGTACTCTTATATGTATTTGGATATTCCTGTTTACTTAAGGCCCTTAACTTTACTATATATTTTATACAGTTTTTAATTATCACATTCCTAGCAACTATATAAAAATCCTTTTTTATAGGAACAATATATGTCATATATTTGTTATTTGTTATTATATATAAATGACTAATACTTACATGCACATTTTTATCCCTCTTAATACGGTTTAGTTATTATGTATTTAGTAATATAATTTTAATAGGTGCATATTTTATTATCTACTTTATGGCATTGCATTATTATGTATTGGCACTTTATTATAAAATCATGAATATGATCAATCACATGTATTTTTCACACTTACTACTTTTTCATTTTTTCTTCTTATTTTTTCACTTATCACCATTCACCCTTATCACTACTTTCTCTTACTTCACCTTCACCATGTTTCACATTACTGGCCCTTTGATTTAACTTGTATAATTCCGCATTATTATGCTGCTCATTATAAGGGGGAGGTTCTGTATACGTTCCGATCATGTGACTCAATGGTTCGGTGCGTTGTGTATCATGTGACCTATTTCCCTCCCCCCTCCCCATTTTTCTCCCCTCCTTTCCCGTTTCTTTTTGTATTTCAGGATTACAGTATACACTCACCTAAAGAATTATTAGGAACACCTGTTCTATTTCTCATTAATGCGATTATCTAGTCAACCAATCACATGGCAGTTGCTTCAATGCATGTAGGGTTGTGGTCCTGGTCAAGACAATCTCCTAAACTCCAAACTGAATGTCAGAATGGAAAAGAAAGGTGATTTAAGCAATTTTGAGCGTGGCATGGTTGTTGGTGCCAGACTGGCCGGTCTAAGTATTTAACAATCTGCTCAGTTACTGGGATTTTCACGCACAACCATTTCAAGGGTTTACAAAGAATGATGTGAAAAGGGAAAAACATCCAGTATGCGGCAGTCCTGTGGGCAAAAATGCCTTGTGGATGCTAGAGGTCAGAGGAGAATGGGCCGACTGATTCAAGCTGATATAAGAGCAACGTTGACTGAAATAACCACTCGTTACAACCGAGGTATACAGCAAAGCATTTGTGAAGCCACAACACGCACAACCTTGAGGCGGATGGGCTACAACAGCAGAAGACCCCACCGGGTACCACTCATCTCCTCTACAAATAGGAAAAAGAGGCTACAATTTGCACGAGCTCACCAAAATTGGACTGTTGAAGACTGGAAAAATGTTGCCTGGTCTGATGAGTCTCGATTTCTGTTGAGACATTCAAATGGTAGAGTCCGAATTTGGCGTAAACAGAATGAGAACATGTATCCATCATGCCTTGTTACCACTGTGCAGGCTGGTGGTGGTGTAATGGTGTGGGGGATGTTTTCTGGGCACACTTTAGGCCCCTTAGTGCCAATTGGCCATCGTTTAAATGCCACGGGCTACCTGAGCAGTTCTGAAGGCAAAAGGGGGTCCAACACCGTATTAGTATGGTGTTCCTAATAATTCTTTAGGTGAGTGTATATATTATACTCTTGGAGACTGTTCTGGCCCCTTTTTTCCATAATGAGAATCATATTTGGATTTGTATTAATGCCGCTGTTATCTGTTAACCGAGTGGCCTATCAGCACACTATTTGAATGCTGATGGGCGCGGCCGGTGTGACAATGTGCTGACGCATCAGTCACGTGTGCGTCACGTGACCTACGTGTCATGATGACTGCATGTTGAACTCCAATGACTCTCATTGATTTCCTCCTTTCCTTACCACCTGACCTGTGATGCGAGCCCTCATTGGCGAGTTAAGCTCCATCACACACCAAATGAGGATCATCGTATTGATTTACACCTGTGAGAGCGATATATAAGAAGGTAGAGTTCTCATTATTTTCTTATCCCTGGAAGAAGCCAGGTTGCTGGCGAAATGGCGTTGGGAGAAGGAGACTGGGAGATCGGCGCGCTTACCTTGGGTATTTTTCTGAACTTCCTCTTGTATTCCACATTGCCTACTGATGCCCCTATTGGATATTTTGTCCAGGGTTCCCTTGTCTTTTTTGGTCTTTTTTTGGCCTTTATGTGGCGTTCTCCAATACTTTTTGTATGCCCATGTGTGTTGATCCCCCAGTCCCCTTTGGGTTTTTTTCTCGCTGAAATATGCCTGCTTATTGCTGTTTTTATACCTATATGTGATTATATGTATTTAATAAAGGGAGAGGACGTGGTCGATCTGTGCCAGCTACACGCACAAGTGAAACCCCTTCCTCATTTGCAAGTAGGCGACAGAACCTGCAGCAATATTTGGTCGGGCCTAATACTGCTCTACGAATGGTGAGGCCAGAACAATTACAGGTAGATTGGGTTGCTGACAGTGCCTCCAGTTCCTTCACATTGTCTCCCACCCAGTCTCCTGCTGAAAGATCACAGTTGGCACCTGCAGCCGATGTCCATCAGTCTTTCACCTCACCCCCTTGCAAATCAGCCAAGCAGTCTGAGCCCAAAGTCTTGCTGCAATCTCTTCTGCTTTTTGATGACTCTGTTAGCAGGGTTTCCCAGGGCCATCCACCTAGCCCTGCCCAGGAAGTTAAAGAGATTGAGTGTACTGATGCCCAACCACCCAAGATGAGTACATGGGAGGACCATCGCAGCACGTCTCGGATGATGACGAAACACAGGTGCCAACTGCTGGGACTTTTGAAAGTGTGCAGACTGACAAGGAAGCAGGGGTGAAGACTCGGTGAAAGATGATGTGGAGGACGATGAGGTCCTTGAGCCCACATGGAATCGAGGTCATGTGAGTGACCTATTTAGTTCGGAGAAAGAGACAGTGTTTGCACAGAGCCACCAACACAGAAAAAGAGGGAGCAGGATGCAAAAGCGGAGCGGCCATCCCCTAGACAGTACGCCTGCTACTGCCCACCGCAGCAAGAGACCGAGCACACCAAAGCCAGCTCCAAGGAGTTTCCTGGTGTTGCAGTTCTTCAAAAATGTGCTGACGACAAGACACGAGTGGTTTGCACGCTGTGCAATCAGAGCCTGAAGTGAGGCATAAACGTTCTCAACCTGAGCACAACCTGCATAAGCAGGCATTTAAGTGCAAAGCACGAGCTGCAGTGGAGTAGACACCTCAAAAACCAAGAAAAGTCTCTGGCTCCTCCTGCTTCCTCTTCTGCTGCAGTCTCGGCCTCTTCATCCACCTCTGGAGTGACAGTGCCACCTGCCATCCTGCTAACAGAGGATCTGGTGGAGACAGAGAGTTTTAAAGGACTTATGGCGGTGGCTGTCCCACAGTACGTCATGCCCAGCCGCCGCTACTTTTCCAGACGAGCCATCCTTTCCCTGCACAACCAAGTGGGGGACAAAATCAGATGTGCACTGTGCAACGCCATCTGTGGCAAGGTGCACCTCACTATGGATACGTGGACCAGTAAGCACGGTCAGGGACGTTATATCTCCATAACAGCACACTGGGTAAATGCAGTGGCGGCTGGGCCTGAGGCGCAGAGCATGTCCTTCCACCACTGAGGATTGCTTCCTCCTCCTACTCCTCATCCTCTACCGGCTCCTCACCCAGTCAGCGTAACACCTTCACCACCAACTTCAGCACAGCCAGGTATACATGTCTATTCTGCACAAGGTATGGACAAGTCCTGAGGGAACCATGCCTGGATCACTTTAATAAACGTGAGCTTGTCCACATTGGCTGTGGACAGGCGGCTGCTCTTGTCTGTGATGACGCCCCCTGCCGTGCTAAGCACACGTTCAGATAATACACTGGCTTCAGGGCAGGCCAGCACCTCCAAGGCGAAAAGGGAAAGCTCAGGCCATGTGCCCAATTTGAAGACCCAGAAGTTGAAGGGGGCAGACCCGTCATTCAGTACGTGTAGGCGTGTGCACACATACTGCTCCACCATGTTGGTGAAATGCTGCCTCCTGCTAAGACGTTCCATATCAGCTGGTGGTGCTGGTTGCTGTGGGAATGCCACCAGCAGCGCGTCTACCAGCGTGCGCTTGTACTCGCGCATCTTATGATCACGCTCCAGTGACAAAATTAAGGACGGTACGTTGTCTTTGTAACGGGGATCCAGCAACGTGGGCACCCAGTAATCAGCACAAATTAGAATGTGGGCAACTCGGCGGTCATTGCGGAGACACTGCAGCATGTAATCGCTCATGTGTGCCAGGCTGCCCAGAGGCAACGAAAAGCTGTCCTCTGTGGGAGGTGTATCATCTATGTCCTCTGTATCCCCCCAGCCATGCACCAGTGATGGCCATAAGCTGGTCTGGGTGCCACCCTGCTGTGAACATGGTTCCTCCTCCTCCAGCTCCTCCTCTTCATCCTCCACCTCGTCATCCTCCAGAACTGTGCCCTGGATGGGCAATTGTGTATCTTGGGTTTGTGGGTGCAGGAACCCACCCTCGGAGCCACTTGGGAATGACTGGCCGGAAATCCTACAAAATGATCCCTCTTCCTCCTCCTCCTCCTACTGTGCCACATCCTCTTCCATCATTGCCAGGAGCGTTTTTTCAAGGAGGCATAGAAGTGGGATAGTAACGCTGAGAACGGCGTTATCGGCACTGGCCATGTTGGTGGAGTATTCGAAACAGCGCAACAAGGAACACAGGTCTCGCATGGAGGCCCAGTCATTGGTGGTGAAGTGGTGCTGTTCCGCCGAGCGACTCCCCCGTGCGTGTTGCAGCTAAAACTCCACTATCGCCTGCTGCTGCTCTCACAGTCTGGCCAGCATATTCAAGGTGGAGTTCCACCTTGTGGGCACATCGCATATGAGGCGGTGAGCGGGAAGGCCGAAGTTACGCTGCAGCGCTGATAGGCGAGCAGCAGCAGGGTGAGAACGCCGAAAGCGCGCACAGACAGCCCACACTTTATGCAGCAGCTGTGACATATCGGGGTAATTTTTAAGGAATCTCTGCACCACCAAATTCAGCACATGCGCCAGGCAAGGGATGTGCGTCAAACTGGCTAGTCCCAGAACAGCTGCGAGATTTCGCCCATTATCGCACACCACCAGGCCGAGCTTGAGGCTGACTGTCACAAACCACTTATCGGTCTGTTGAACAAGGCCCGTCCAGAGCTCCTGCGTGGTGTGGGGTTTGTCCCCCAAACAGATGTGTTTTAAAACTGCCTGCTGTCGTTTACCACTGGCTGTGCTGAAGTTGGTGGTGAAGGTGTTACGCTGACCGAATGAGGAGCCGGTAGAGGATGAGGAAGCATAGTAGGAGGAGGAAGCAACAGGTAGCAAACTGAAGCGCCCTGCAATCTTCGGTGGTGGAAGGACATGCGCCAAACAGCTATCCGCCTCAGGCCCAGCTGCCACTGCATTTACCCAGTGTGCTGTTATGGAGATATAACAGCCCTGACAGTACTTACTCCTGCGCGGTGTGGGGTTTGTCCCCCAAACAGATAAGTTTTAAAACTGCCTGCTGTCGTTTACCCCTGGCTGTGCTGAAGTTGGTGGTGAAGGTGTTACGCTGACACGCTGACCAGTGTGCTGTTATGGAGATATAATGGCCCTGACCGTGCTTACTGGTCCATGTATCGATAGTCAGGTGCACCTTTACACAAATGACGTTACGCAGTGCACACCTGATTTTGTCCCCTACTTGGTTGTGCAGGGAAGGGATGGCTCGCCTTGAAAAGTAGTGGTGGCTGGGCACGACCTACTGTGGGACAGCCACCGCCATATGGCCTTTAAAACTATCCGTCTCCACCAGACGGAATGACAGCATTTCAAAGGCCAGTAATTTAGAAATGCTGGCGTCGCGGGTGGGTAGGGGTGTACTTCCTCTTCCTCTCCAGCGTTTGGAATATGGAGAGCTGAACGCTTCCGTGGGACATTGTGGAGATGCTTAGTGAACCAGGTGTTGGTGTTGTTGGCAGATCCTCTGTTTGCGGGGTGGCAGGTGGCTCTGTCACTCCAGAGGTTGATGAAGAGGCTGAGACTGCAGCAGAAGAGGAAGCAGGAGGAGCCAGAAACCTTTCTTGGTTTTTGAGGTGTCTACTCCACTTCAGCTCGTGCTTTGCACTTAAATGCCTGGTCATGCAGGTTGTGCTCAGGTTGAGAACGTTTATGCCTCTCTTCAGGCTCTGATTGTACAGCGTGCAAACCACTCGTGTCTTGTTGTCAGCACATTGTCTGAAGAATTGCCACGCCAGAGAACACCTTGGAGCTGGCTTTTGTGTGCTCGGTTCCTTGCTGCAGTGGGCAGTAGCAGGCGTACTCTTTAGAGGACGGCCGCTCCGCTTTTGCACCCTGCTCCCTCTTCTGCTGTGCTGGTGGCTTTGTGCGACCACCGCCTCTTCCTCCGAACTACAAAGGTCACTCGCATGAACTTGATTCCATGTGGGGTCGAGGACCTCATCGTCCTCCACATCATCTTCCACCCAGTCTTTACCCCTGCCTTCCTTGTCGGCCTGCACACTTTCGAAAGCCCCAGCAGTTGGCACCTGTGTTTCGTCATCATCCGAGAAGTGCTGCGATGGTCCTCCCATGTACTCATCTTGAAAGATAAGTGGTTGGGCATCGGTGCACTCAATCTCTTCCACTTCTGGGGCAGGGCTAGGTGGATGTTCCTGGGAAACCCTGCTTACAGAGTCATCAAAAAGCAGAAGAGACTGTTGCATGACTTTGGGCATCAGCTGCAGGTGCCAACTGTGGTCTTTGAGCAGGAGACTGGGTGGGAGACAATGTGAAGGAACTGGATCCACTGCCAGCAACCCAATCTACTATCGCCTGTACTTGTTCAGACCTCACCATTCGTAGAGCCGCATTAGACCCGACAAAATACGGCTGCAGGTTCTGTCGCCTACTCGCACCTGAGGAAGGGGTTTCACTTGTGTGTGTGCTGCCAATCGACCACGTCTTCTCCCTGCAACAGGAGCTCCACCAGCAGCACCACGACCTGGGCCACGTCCCTTATTTGACGCTCTCCTCATATTTCTCGAATTTAGGATCTTGCCCTAAATGGGTGTTTAATAGTAGAATAGAACGACAGTATGTAAAGGGTGTATCTCACACGGCCTGAACCAGTGTAGGCGTGAATTAAAGATTTTCTTGCCCAAAATGTCTATTTCAAATGCCTGAATCAAACCCCTGTATGTAAAGGGTGTATCTCACATGGCCTGAACCAGTGTAGGCCTGAATTAAAGATTTCTTTGCCCAAAATGGCTATATTACAAATGCCTGAATCAAACCCCTGTATGTAAAGGGTGTATATCACATGGCCTGAACCACTGTAGGCCTGAATTAAATATTGGTGCACCAAATGGCGGTATTTCAAATCTCTGAATCTAACCCAAATGTATTGAGGGTGTATCTCACAATGACCTCTGCATCAAACGCTGCCAACTAATTATTTTTTTTGCCCAAACGAGTGTTTGTTTAACAACTGAATTTAACAGCAGTATATAAGCCTGTAATTTCACACGTGTTGATGCTGCAAGGCCTGAAAATAGTGTTTTTTGCCAAAAAAGTGTTTTTAAAACCCCAAAAAATGATGTCTGTATTTCTAGCTTAAATTGCACACTGACTAATCCAGATGTTGTATATTGCCAAAAAGTGTTTTTTTTTTGGTAACAGAATATGAAAGCTGTAAATATTAAACTTGAATTTAACACTTGCAGATCAGGAAAATACAGTTTTTTGGCAAAAACGTGTGTTTTTAAAACACTAGAAAATGACGGCTGTATCTCTAGCTTAAATTGCACACTGACTAATCCAGATGTTGTATATTGCGAAAAAACCTTGGCTTTTCAATGTCCCAAAAGCTCAGATGCAGTGCTGGTGCACTGAGCTTGCATTAAATGGCCGCCGCCGCCGCCCACCTAACTGACTTATTAAAGTTATTTTTTTTCAGCCACTGGGCTCAGGGCAGAATAAAAAAATTGTGCCCTGCACCCACAAAACACAATGTATGTAGATCGCTGAGTTAGATTCTGATTTTGAGCAAAGATTCTCTCCTATTCTCTCCCTGAAATCACCAGCAGCATCCTCTCCCTACACTAAGCACAGCAGAGTGACGTGCAGCGCTACGTGACTCCAGCTTATATAGAGGCTGGCTCACATGCTGCACTGGCCAATAACAGCCATGCCATTAGTAGGCATGGCTGTGATGGCTTCTAAGGTCAGACAGATAACCGCTTGATGATTGGCTGCTCTGCAGCCTTTCAAATAGCGCCAAGAAAGCGCCAAACACCGAACCCAAACTTTTACTGAAATGTTCGGGTCCGGGGTCCAAAAATCCTAAAGTTCGGTACGAACCCGAACTTTACAGTTCGGGTTTGCTTAACCCTACCCATGATCCCTCACTGCTTCTTGCTTGTGGTCCAATGATAAGGTACCAAAATCTTTGACTATAGGAGTGTTTATCGCAAATTTTTATCGCAAATTTTCCGATTGCTGATTTTTGCAATCAAGGAAATGACTGGAGATCCCGAATTCTCGAATATGACGAATATTCGTGAAATATTGCAAATTCGAATATTGCCCCTGCCGCTCATCACTGTTCGCCATCAAGAGATCATTTGAAATCTTCAATAAGGGAAGTTTCTGCAGAATATAGAATGTGGAAACCAGATTGTAAGGGGTCAAGAAGAGATCTACGGTCCCTTTACACAGGACTAGGTCATGTTAATTGGGTGAAATAATAATTTATGTGGACACCAAAATAATCTTTTCTGGGCAACAGATCACACTGTGTAAACAAGGATCTTCAGCCCAGAAACAATGAATCTGTATGAGGACAAGTAATTGCAGTAGTGATTAGAGATAATCGACTCCCACGAAGTGGAATTCGATCCAAATTTCAGGAATTATTTGATTCGCCTAGAAGACGAATTTCCTTGTGCTTCGAGTCAGCGAATCAATTAATCCTGAAACTCAAACTTACCGCCTCCATTTGTGCGCGAAGGTCCGCCAGCCTCCACCTTGCTTGAAGATCTCATTCGAAATCCCATGCGGCGCCAGTTTACATCATCACGCCGGCCGGCGTGATGACATCGTACGTCACCACACCGGCCGACATGATGGCGTAATCTCGCGCCGCATCTGATTTCGGACGAGATCTTCAAGCAAGATGGCGGCGGCCGGCCCATTGCGCGCAAATGGACGCGGTAAGTTTGATGTAATTTTTTTTTAATGTTCATTTCACACTGTTTGTATACACTCAGATGCCGCAATCATGTATGAACGCGGCATCTGAGGGCTACAATGACGGGGTGGTGCTATCGCATTTCCCTGTCATTGCACCCGCTACTTAGAATAAAATGCGCTTAGTGGTGAAGAAATTCTCCATGAAGCAAATTTTTTTGTGAAATTCTGTGAATCACCCGAATCAAATTTTCAAGAAATCCGCTCATCTCTAGTAGTGATACTTTGTCCCTATACAGTGAAGGTGATTGCTGCATGTAAATACAGTTCTCACCTTCTCTGACGAGCAGCCAGTTATTGGAAAGGAATGTTTCCTTCCTGGTCGTAGCCTGTTCAAATGAAGAAAGTCTTCCATACGTTGGCAGCACAGGGAGGATCAAGAGGAGGGAAAGCCATTTAGAAGGAAAAGGTTAACAAGTTTATTTTGATGAACATTGACACCTGGACAAAGAGGCTTCAAGTTTAGTGAGGAATAGGATAACTAATGTACTGTCGGTCAAATAATGAGTAGAGAGAGGCTTATAGACATCCTTCTCTATTATTGAAATACAGAAGAAAGTCCAATTCACCATCCTAATTGTGTACTAACAAAGCAGAGTGGTTTCTTAAAAGAAGTCTTTCTCCAGTGAAATGCAGAGGGGATGGGACCAACCAGTGCTGCATCCCCTCTTTCCAAATATCTATTGCAGCTGAAGGAGCTGCCTATATGGTATTCACACTGTTGCCAGGGATTTATTACATAGCAAGAACAAAAACTGATTAGGAAGCAGAAAATCTGAAGGTCAGAATTATAAATTCCCAGTGTGCCTGCTTTAGTTTCAAGTTTACAACCAATATCATTGTAATACTACAGAATTGGATTAAATATAAATAAGCTGAACTGAAAAATGTAGCAATATGTAAACCTTGTCTTTAAATGGCTTCTTTTTAAATCATCGTGAGCCTCCAGTTTGTAATTAAACCCAAGCCTTTTATGCATTTTTTTTTATAAACAGATCCCTGAGTCATATATACAAGACATGGAAAACTTCCAAGAAGAAATCTGCCTTTATAGTACTATTAAAATTTTGAGTTTATTATAGTTGGAAGCTTAAAACACTTTATGGACTAATCAATAAATACATATAAAAAAGCAATAACACTAGACGGATAGCTTTTGCAAGCAATTAAATCAGCCTCCTGATTTCTGTTTCTTTCTTGTTCCAAATGTCCCTTTTTGTAAGTCACTTTGCTGGAGTTATGGCTTCATAATTGATATCACGCTTGATGCTGTGATACAGTGAGGGGAATTGTCTGGGAAAACAGGCATGTTCCTCCCAGAGTGTGCTGCTGGGCTTATTTGCAGCCAGGTAAGGTCAAATACTGGACTGGATTTGAATTGCCGGTCTGGGTTTTTGGCAGCACCTGGCTGTCCTTAAATAGGCAGCTAGGCTCAGCAGCAGGATCTCTGTGTTGGGATCTGATGCTTGGTGCCAGGTTGGAGGGTTGAGACTCATGGGCCGAGGAAACAGGCCACCTAAAGCCTGCCGTAGACTGCTGGAGACAGAACCGACATCAAGGTTACTTGTCTTATATGATTTTTCCAATTTGTGCGAAGTAACACCAATATGTACTTTCCATCTCCATTGTGTGTGAAGTAAACACATTGTTTTGTGCAATTGTCTCAAGTTTGAATAAACACTGAAGTTTTGCATTAAGAACTTGTCTTTTGCCTCTGTACTGTGTCCGCTTACCCTATCTACCAGAGCAAAACCCCACAATTGGTGGAGGATGCCAACAAGCGCAGTGAGGCAGGCGTGATCGCCAAAGTATTGTTTTTTTTTTTCATTTTTGCTTCGGGCACGGTTGTATGTCTTGCATTAAACGGGCTAAATTTCAACCCGTGACCTCGACAAAATGGAGGCCATAATGAAGGCTCTTGTGGAGGCTAACCAGCAGCAGCGAGAAACCAACCTGCAACAATGGGAGACTAACAGGCAGCAGCAAGAAACAAACCAGCTTCTGTTACAACACGTGATGACTATATAAATGGCAGGAACATCCCAAAGCGTCCATAATGTCCAGAAAGCAGTCTGTGTGGCGATCCCCAAGATGACACCCTTAGATGACGTCGAAACCTACCTGGCGATGTACGAGAAGGTGGCCACAAGGGAGAAACTACCCCGAGACCAGTGGGCTGAGGTCGTCGCTCTATTCCTGGCATCCAATTCTCAGCGGGTGTATTTTGACTTGCCGGACGATCAAGTGGCCGACTAACAGAAAGTAAAGGGTGAGATTCTGGAAAGACTGGGGGTGAATATGTTGGTCCGGGCCCGTTTCTAGGGTCGGGCGAGGGGTCGCAAGTCAAAGGGGGGCGCTGCTCACACTAGCGATGCAGGGGATAGGCAACGGGTCAATTTCCACCCCAATCCCAATCTCCATAGTCATCTGTATCGCTGTCCTCAGGACAGCGACACCGATGGCTGTGCTGCGGCAGGGGAGGGAGAGGTGTGTCCCTTCCCTGTTCCTCTGATAGGCTGCCGGCACAAGGCCCGCAGCCTATTAGAGGTCGGTGCAGGCGGCGCGATAACGTCATCGCGCCGCCTGATCCATACAGCGCGGGACACAGGCCGGAAGAGGCCTGCATCGCATCGTTGCCAAGGAGGTAAGTATAAGTGTTTATTTTTTTTATACTGGACAATACTTGTGGCACATGATTGGGGAGACAGCATGGAGAGGCACTTCTAACTGGCACATGATTAGGGGGCATCTATGGGGGCACTTACTGAAACATTATTGGAGGCATCTATTGGGGGAACTAACTGGCACATTATTGGAGGCATCTATTGGGGCAGTTACTGGCACTTTATGGAGGGGCATCTATGGGGGCACTTACTGGCACATTATTGGGGGCATTTATGGGTGCACTTACTGGCACTTGAGGGGAATCTATGGGGGCACTTACTGGCACTTTATTGAGGTGCATCTATGGGGGAACTTACTGGCACATTATTGGGGGCATTTAGTACATAACATAACATAGTACATAAGGCCTAAAAAAGACATTTGTCCATCCAGTTCGGCCTGTCATCCTGCAAGTTGATCCAGAGGAAGGCAAAAAAAAAACTGTGAGGTAGAAGCCAATTTTCCCCACTTTAGGGGAATAAAAAATTCCTTCCCGACTCCAATCAGGCAATCAGAATATCTCCCTGGATCAACGACCCCTCTCGAGGAGCTATAGCCTGTAATATTATTACGCTCCAGAAATACATCCAAGCCCCTCTTGAATTCCTTTATTGTACTCACCATCACCACCTCCTCAGGCAGAGAGTTCCATAGTCTCACTGCTCTTACCGCAAAGAATCCTTTTCTATGTTTGTGTACAAACCTTCTTTCCTCCAGACGCAGAGGATGTCCCCTCGTCACAGTCACAGTCCTGGGGATAAATAGATGATGGGATAGATCTCTGAACTGACCCCTGATATATTTATACATATTAATTAGATCTCCCCTCAGTCGTCTTTTTTCTAAAGTGAATAACCCTAATTTTGATAATCTTTCAAGGTACTGTAGTTGCCCCATTCCAGTTATTACTTTAGTTGCCCTCCTCTGGACCCTCTCCAGCTCTGCTATGTCTGCCTTGTTTACAGAAGCCCAGAACTGTACACAGTACTCCATGTGTGGTCTGACTAGTGATTTGTAAAATGGTAGGACTATGTTCTTATCACGGGCATCTATGCCCCTTCTGATGCAACCCATTATCTTATTGGCCCTGGCAGCAGCTGCCTGACACTGGTTTTTGCAGCTTAGTTTGCTGTTTATTAAAATTCCTAGATCCTTTTCCATGTCAGTGTTACCGAGTGTTTTACTATTTAGTATGTACGGGTGACTTGCATTATTCCTTCCCATGTGCATAACTTTACATTTGTCAGTGTTAAACCTTATCTGCCACTTATCTGCCCAAGCCTCCAGTCTATCCAGATCCCTCTGTAGTAGTATACTGTCCTCTTCAGTGTAAATGACTTTACACAGTTTAGTGTCATCTGCGAAAATTGATACTTTACTATGCAAGCCTTCTACAAGATCATTAATAAATATATTGAAGAGAATAGGGTCCAATACTGACCCCTGAGGTACCCCACTAGTGACAGTGACCCAATCTGAGTGTGTACTGTTAATAACCACCCTCGGTTTTCTATCATTGAGCCAGTTACTTACCCACATACAGACGTTTTCTCCCAGTCCGAGCATTCTCATTTTATATACTAACCTTTTATGTGGTACAGTGTCAAATGCTTTGGAGAAGTCCAGATATATACGACATCCATTGATTCGCCGCTGTCAAGTCTAGAACTTACCTCTCAGAAAACCTTCAAACAGTTTACCCACAACAGATGTTAAACTTACTGGCCTATAGTTTCCAGGCTCTGTTTTTGGACCCTTTTTGAATATTGGCACCACATTTGCCATGCGCCAATCCTGTGGGACATTCCCTGTCAGTATAGAGTCCGCAAATATCAGAAATAAGGGTCTGGCTATGACATTACTTAATTCCCTTAGGATACGGGGGTGTATGCCATCCGGTCCTGGCTATTTGTCTATTTTAATCTTTTTAAGTCGCTGATGTACTTCTTCCTGGGTCAGACAGGAGACTTTTAATGGGGAATTTATTTCAACATTCAGCATTTCATCTGACAGTTTATTTTCCTCAGTGAATACATTGGAGAAAAAAATATTTAACAGCTTTGCTTTCTCCTCGTCGCTCTCTGCGACTCCCCCTCCAATACTCTTTAAAGGGCCGACACCTTCAGATTTATACTTTTTAACATTTATATAATTGAAGAACATTTTAGGGTTAGTTTTACTCTCTTTGGCAATTAATCTCTTGGTTTCTAGTTTGGCCGCTTTTATTTGTTTTTTACATGTTCTATTTTTTTCCTTATAGTTTTTCAGTGCTTCCGTGCTACCCTCCTGTTTTAGTGTTTTATATGCTTTCTTTTTGTCATTTATTGCTTTCTTTACAGTTCTGTTTATCCACATTGGTTTCTTTTTGTTCCTTAACCTTTTATTCCCATACGGTATGTACCTCTCACTATGAGATTTTAGGATGTTTTTAAAGATATCCCATTTTGTGGCTGTATTTTTATTTTTAAAGACTTTGTCCCAGTTAGTTGGGCCTATGGCCTCTCTTAGTTGGCTAAATTTAGCTTTTTTGAAGTTTGGTATTTTTGTTCCTCCCTGTAGAAACGCTCTTTTGAATGATAATTGAAAGGTTATTACTTTATGGTCACCATTTCCCAGGTGTTCACCAACCTGAACGTCTGTTGTTCTGTCAGGCCTATTGGTTAATACTAAGTCCAGTATGGCCGTCCCTCTAGTCGGGTCCTGAACCAGTTGGGAGAGGTAATTGTCTTTGGTTATTGCCAAGAACCTGTTTCCCTTATGAGATATACAAGTTTCAGTTTCCCAGTCTATATCTGGGTAGTTGAAGTTCCCCATAATGACCACCTCATTATGATTTGCCGCCTCGTCTATCTCGTTTAGTAGTAGATTTTCTGTGGACTCTGGTATGTTAGGTGGTTTATAGTAAACTCCTATTAGTAATTTATTGTTGTTTTTAGCTCCATGTATCTCTACCCACAGTGACTCCACATGTTCATGTCCCTCACTTATATATTCCCGAAGTGTGGGCTTTAGACAGGACTTTACATAAAGGCAAACCCCTCCCCCTCTTCGGTTTTGACGATCCTTTCTAAACAGACTGTAACCTTGTACATTAACTGCCCAGTCATAGCTATCATCCATCCATGTCTCAGTTATTCCCACTATGTCATAGTCCTCCTCACACATCACTAATTCCAGTTCACCAGTTTTATTAGTCAGGCTTCTGGCATTAGTATACATACATTTGAGAGGTTTATGTATATTTTTTACCCTACACCTTTCCTTCTGAACTGTTCTAGTCCCTCCTTCCATTCCTCCCACAGTCCCACTACCTTGCCCCCGGTCTCTATCTGCACTATCTTCCCCTCCTATAGTGTAATTTCCCTCCCCCCAGTCCCTAGTTTAAACACTCCTCCAACCTTCTAGCCATCTTTCTCCCCAGCACACCTGCCCCTTCCCCATTGAGGCGCAGCCCGTCCCTACGATAGAGCTTGTAGCCGATAGAGAAGTCGGCCCAGTTCTCCAGGAACCCAAACCCCTCCTTCCTACACCAGTTCTTGAGCCACTTGTTAATCTCCCTAATCTCCCACTGCCTTTTTTGTGTGGCTCGTGGTACAGGCAGTATTTAGGAAAATACTACCTTTGAGGTCCTTGCCCTAAGCTTTTGACCAAAATCCCTGAAATAATTTTTAAGGACTCTCCACCTACCTCTAACTTTGTCATTGGTTCCGATATGGACCATGACCGCTGGATCTTCTCCAGCCCCTCCCAGTAATCAGTCAACCCGATCCGCGATGTGTCGAACTCTAGCGCCAGGAAGACAGCACACTGTTCGGCGATCACGGTCTTTGTGACAGATTTCCCTATCTGTTCCCCTAATAATGGAGTCTCCCACTACCAGCACCTGTCTGGCCTGCCCTGCTCTCCTGGTTCCCTGCTTACTGGAGCTGACATTCCCCTGACTGGCAGAGGACGTGTCCGGCTGCAGCAGTGCCGTCCCTGGACTTACTGACACATTCTTGGGGGCATTTATGGGGGCACTTACTGGCACTTTATTGAGGGGCATCTATGGGGGCACTTACTGGCACATTATTGGGGGGCATCTATGGGGGCACTTACTGGAACATTATTGGGGGCATCTATGGGGGCACTTCTTACTGGTACATTATTGGGGGGAATCTATGGGGGCACTTACTGGAACATTATTGGGGCAATTATTGGGGGACTTACTGGCATATTGGGGGGCATCTATGGGGGCACTTACTGGAACATTATTGGGGCATTTATGGGGGCACTTACTGGCACTTTATTGAGGGGCATCTATGGGGGCACTTACTGGCACATTATTGGGGGCATTTATGGGGGCACTTAATGGCACTTTATTGAGGTGCATCTATGGGGGCACTTACTGGCACATAATTGTGGGGCATCTATGGGGGCACTTACTGGCACATTATTGGGGGGCATCTATAGGGGCACTTACTGGAACATTATTGGGGGCATATATGGGGGAACTTCTTACTGGTACATTATTGGGGGGCACTATGGGGGCTTCTACTGAGGCCAGAAAGAAGTGGTATTTTATATGGGGGGGCTCTGCATGGTACTACTATTATCAAGGGGTTTATCTATTTCTGCTGTATAATATTGGGGAGCACAGTGGCACAGTATTGGGGGTAGTAGGATGATTTGTCCAGAAGATGGGAGGATGATGGAAAAGTTGTAAACTAATATTTTTTTTTTGTCAAACCGAGACGAAAAATGGCTGAAAAATGGTGGTCTGGTCTGAAAGTCTGAAAGGAGAAGATGAGAAAGAGGGAAGGAACATCTACATCAAAAGAGACGTCACTGGATGTAAGAGGTATGTGTAAACAAACTGAAAAGGAAAGTGAACAAACTGAGATCTGTGGAGACTTTAAAGAGGACCTTTCATGGGTGCCAACATTGCAAGATAACTATCTGGCCAGGTACAGCGGCGCCCAGGGATCTCACTGCACATACTATTATCACTGGCTGCCGCTCCGTTCGCCCGCTGTGGCCCTGTTACCTTCTCCCGCTCTCTATGGTAATTGCTACTATTGGTTCACCAGGGAGGAGTCTGCCCTGTTTCTCCCTGAGCGTTCCTTCTCCCAGGCTGTACCGCTGTCCAATCGCAGTGCAGAGCTCACAGCCTGGGAGAAAGAACGCCCAGGCCCAGGAGAGAAGCTGATGTCTCCTCCCTGTTGCGAAGTTAGTAGAAATTACCATACAGCGAGTGGAATATACCGGGGGCCAGAGCGGGTGAACGGAGCGGCACCCAGGGATAATAGTAAGTGCAGTGAGATCCCTGGGCAATGGTCTACACAGCCTGATGGTTATCTTGCAATATTGGGACCCATGAAAGGTCCTCTTTAAACGTGAATGGGGGGGAGGGGGCGCTTTTGTATTGTTCGCCCTGTTGGCAAAATTCCCTAGAAACTGCCCTGCCCAGCGGGTACATCAGAGGGGGTTTAACCCGGCTGAACCCACGAGACCCTAGTATTATGACTTATTTCACCTATTGCAAAAGTGGCTACAGCCTGATGTACTGAGTCCCACGGCTATGCTGGATCGACTATTAGCTGATATGTTCTGGAGGGCTTCTCCACCCCCTCTCCAGCACTGGAGCGGCCAGGTGTCTCCTGGCAATCCCCTGGAGATGGTAGACCTAGTGGAATGCTATGAGGCTACTAAAAAAAAACTACAGGGGGGTTCTTTTAGGAAGGGGGCAGTCAAACCCCAGAAATCTCCACCCCAGGCCCGGAGATTTGAACCGATGAAACCCACCCGGGATGTGCCCACTATGGGCCTGGCTCCGTTTGCTGGCAGTGTCAGGAGCCTGGTCATGTAAGGGCTGACTCTCCTCACTGGGTTGAGCAGATGGACACTAAATGTGGTTACCGTCAGTCGCTATATGCCAGGAGGCTGCGTGCAACAGGTACCCCGGAATCTCCAGACCACTTGTGCCAGGTGGAAGTGGGAGACTCTCAAGCGGAAGCGCTGCTGGACTCAGGGAGCCTGGTGACCCTAGTAAGGGCTACCCTAGTGTGGTCCACAGAGTATACTCCTTGGATTTGCATCCAAGGAGACTTAAAAGACTACCCCACCGCGCTGGTGTCTTTAACCACGGTAGCCGGCAGGTGGACCCATGAGGTGGCAGTCACCACAAATCTCCTCTACGAACTCATAATAGGGAGAGACTTTCCAGGCTTCCCGGCCCTATGGTCGGTTGTGAGAGTTACTGATACCCATGAGTCAGGGGTAATACCAGGAGATTGGCCTTGTTCAGGAGGAAGGCCAGAACCCTGGGAACCTGAGGCCGAAGGGCCAGCGGTAGGGGTGACCGCCACTTTGGTGGAAGAGAGAGAGTACTTGCCACCGGGTCCTGAGTTGGCAGACCTCAATGACTCCGGGGAAAATTTTGTCACAGCACAACACCGGGACCCAACACTATCCCGAGCCTGGGAGAATGTGGTAATAATTGATGGTGAACCACAACAACCTGGGGTCGAGTTGATGTTTCCCCGTTTTGTGGTTCATCAGAATATGCTGTATTGGGTAAACCAGCTGCGGGGTCAACATATTGAACAGTTGGTGATGCCCCAGGCTTATTGCAAACTCGTGTTAGAGTTATCCCACCAACATATTCTCGGGGGTCTCCCGGGAATGCATAAAACACAGGATCGGATATTACAACGGTTTTACTGGCCCAGTGTGTTTAGAGAGGTGGACAAATTTTGCAAGTCTTGCCTGACCTGCAAAACAACTAGCCCCTAGCACCATTTCCGCAGTCCCTTAGTACCTCTCCCGATCATCGAGGTACCATTTGAGCGAATCGCTATGGACCTCATAGGCCCAGTACCAAAGTCCGCTAGAGGACACCAACACATCTTGGTCATCCTAGATTACGCCACTCGGTATTCGGAGGCGGTGCCACTGCAACATACATCGGCCAAACTTATAGCTAAAGAGTTAATGGAGATGTTTTCCCAAGTGGGGCTACCTAAAAAGGTTCTGACTGACCAGGGGACCCCTTTTATGTGCAAGGTCATGAGGGAACTCTGTAAGTTGCTGCACATAAAACCGCTACGGACGTCCGTTTATCATCTGAAAACTGACGGCCTGGTAGAAAGGTTTAACCAAACATTAATAGACACCACTCTTTTTAACATGTTTAACCACCTCAGCCCCCAGTGCTTAAACACCCTGAAAGACCAGGCCACTTTTTACACTTCTGACCTACACTACTTTCACCGTTTATTGCTCGGTCATGCAACTTACCACCCAAATGAATTTTACCTCCTTTTCTTCTCACTAATAGAGCTTTCATTTGGTGGTATTTCATTGCTGCTGACATTTTTACTTTTTTTGTTATTAATCGAAATTTAACAATTTTTTTGCAAAAAAATGACATTTTTCACTTTCAGTTGTAAAATTTTGCAAAAAAAACGAGATCCATATAGAAATTTTGCTCTAAATTTATAGTTCTACATGTCTTTGATAAAAAAAAAATGTTTGGGTAAAAAAAAAATGGTTTGGGTAAAAGTTATAGCGTTTACAAACTATGGTACAAAAATGTGAATTTCCGCTTTTTGAAGCAGCTCTGACTTTCTGAGCACCTGTCATGTTTCCTGAGGTTCTACAATGGCCAGACAGTACAAACACCCCACAAATGACCCCATTTCGGAAAGTACACACCCTAAGGTATTCGCTGATGGGCATAGTGAGTTCATAGAACTTTTTATTTTTTGTCACAAGTTAGCGGAAAATGCTGATTTTTTTTTTTTTTCTTACAAAGTCTCATATTCCACTAACTTGTGACAAAAAATAAAAACTTCTATGAACTCACTATGCCCATAACGAAATACCTTGGGGTCTCTTCTTTCCAAAATGGGGTCACTTGTGGGGTAGTTATACTGCCCTGGCATTTTAGGGGCCCAAATGTGTGGTAAGGAGTTTGAAATCTAATTCTGTAAAAAATGACCTGTGAAATCCGAAAGGTGCTCTTTGGAATATGGGCCCCTTTGCCTACCTAGGCTGCAAAAAAGTGTCACACATCTGGTATCTCCGTACTCAGGAGAAGGTGGGGAATGTGTTTTGGGGTGTCTTTTTACATATACCCATGCTGGGTGAGATAAATATCTTGGTCAAATGCCAACTTTGTATAAAAAAATGGGAAAAGTTGTCTTTTGCCAAGATATTTCTCTCACCCAGCATGGGTATATGTAAAATGACACCCCAAAACACATTCCCCACCTTCTCCTGAGTACGGCAATACCAGATGTGTGACACTTTTTTGCAGCCTAGGTGGGCAAAGGGGCCCATATTCCAAAGAGCACCTTTCGGATTTCACAGGTCATTTTTTACAGAATTTGATTTCAAACTCCTTACCACACATTTGGGCCCCTAGAATGCCAGGGCAGTATAACTACCCCACAAGTGACCCCATTTTGGAAAGAAGACACCCCAAGGTATTCCGTGAGGGGCATGGCAAGTTCCTAGAATTTTTTATTTTTTGTCACAAGTTAGTGGAAAATGATGATTTTTTTTTTTTTTTTTTTCATACAAAGTCTCATATTCCACTAACTTGTGACAAAAAATAAAAACTTCCATGAACTCACTATGCCCATCAGCGAATACCTTGGGGTCTCTTCTTTCCAAAATGGGGTCACTTGGGGGGTAGTTATACTGCCCTGGCATTCTAGGGGCCCAAATGTGTGGTAAGGAGTTTGAAATCAAATTCTGTAAAAAATGACCTGTGAAATCCGAAAGGTGCTCTTTGGAATATGGGCCCCTTTGCCCACCTAGGCTGCAAAAAAGTGTCACACATCTGGTATCTCCGTACTCAGGAGAAGGTGGGGAATGTGTTTTGGGGTGTCATTTTACATATACCCATGCTGGGTGAGATAAATATCTTGGTCAAATGCCAACTTTGTATAAAAAAATGGGAAAAGTTGTCTTTTGCCAAGATATTTCTCTCACCCAGCATGGGTATATGTAAAATGACACCCCAAAACACATTCCCCAACTTCTCCTGAGTACGGAGATACCAGATGTGTGACACTTTTTTGCAGCCTAGGTGGGCAAAGGGGCCCATATTCCAAAGAGCACCTTTCGGATTTCACAGGTCATTTTTTACAGAATTTGATTTCAAACTCCTTACCACACATTTGGGCCCCTAGAATGCCAGGGCAGTATAACTACCCCACAAGTGACCCCATTTTGGAAAGAAGAGACCCCAAGGTATTCGCTGATGGGCATAGTGAGTTCATGGAAGTTTTTATTTTTTGTCACAAGTTAGTGGAATATGAGACTTTGTATGAAAAAAAAAAAAATAAATCTGCATTTTCCACTAACTTGTGACAAAAAATAAAAAATTCTAGGAACTCGCCATGCCCCTCACGGAATACCTTGGGGTGTCTTCTTTCCAAAATGGGGTCACTTGTGGGGTAGTTATACTGCCCTGGCATTTTCCAGGGGCCCTAATGTGTGGTAAGTAGGTAAATGACCTGTGAAATCCTAAAGGTGCTCTTTGGAATGTGGGCCCCTTTGCCCACCTAGGCTGCAAAAAAGTGTCACACATGTGGTATCGCCGTATTCAGGAGAAGTTGGGGAATGTGTTTTGGGGTGTCATTTTACATATACCCTTGCTGGGTGAGAGAAATATCTTGGCAAAAGACAACTTTTCCCATTTTTTTATACAAAGTTGGCATTTGACCAAGATATTTCTCTCACCCAGCATGGGTATATGTAAAATGACACCCCAAAACACATTCCCCACCTTCTCCTGAGTACGGCGATACCAGATGTGTGACACTTTTTTGCAGCCTAGATGCGCAAAGGGGCCCAAATTCCTTTTAGGAGGGCATTTTTAGACATTTGTATACCAGACTTCTTCTCACGCTTTGGAGCCCCTAGAATGCCAGGGCAGTATAAATACCCCACATGTGACCCCATTTTGGAAAGAAGACACCCCAAGGTATTCAATGAGGGGCATGGCGAGTTCATAGAAATATTTTTTTTTTGCCACAAGTTAGCGGAAATTGATATTTTTAATTTTTTTCTCACAAAGTCTCCCGTTCCGCTAACTTGGGACAAAAATTTCAATCTTTCATGGACTCAATATGCCCCTCACGGAATACCTGGGGGTGTCTTCTTTCCGAAATGGGGTCACATGTGGGGTATTTATACTGCCCTGGCATTCTAGGGGCCCTAAAGCGTGAGAAGAAGTCTGGAATATAAATGTCTAAAAAATTTTACGCATTTGGTTCTCGTGAGGGGTATGGGGAGTTCATGTGAGATTTTATTTTTTGTCACAAGTTAGTGGAATATGAGACTTTGTATGAAAAAAAAAAAAAAAAATCTGCATTTTCCACTAACTTGTGACAAAAAATAAAAAATTCTAGGAACTCGCCATGCCCCTCACGGAATACCTTGGGGTGTCTTCTTTCCAAAATGGGGTCACTTGTGGGGTAGTTATACTGCCCTGGCATTTTCCAGGGGCCCTAATGTGTGGTAAGTAGGTAAATGACCTGTGAAATCCTAAAGGTGCTCTTTGGAATGTGGGCCCCTTTGCCCACCTAGGCTGCAAAAAAGTGTCACACATGTGGTATCGCCGTATTCAGGAGAAGTTGGGGAATGTGTTTTGGGGTGTCATTTTACATATACCCTTGCTGGGTGAGAGAAATATCTTGGCAAAAGACAACTTTTCCCATTTTTTTATACAAAGTTGGCATTTGACCAAGATATTTCTCTCACCCAGCATGGGTATATGTAAAATGACACCCCAAAACACATTCCCCACCTTCTCCTGAGTACGGCGATACCAGATGTGTGACACTTTTTTGCAGCCTAGATGCGCAAAGGGGCCCAAATTCCTTTTAGGAGGGCATTTTTAGACATTTGTATACCAGACTTCTTCTCACGCTTTGGAGCCCCTAGAATGCCAGGGCAGTATAAATACCCCACATGTGACCCCATTTTGGAAAGAAGACACCCCAAGGTATTCAATGAGGGGCATGGCGAGTTCATAGAAATATTTTTTTTTTGGCACAAGTTAGCGGAAATTGATATTTTTAATTTTTTTCTCCCGTTCCGCTAACTTGGGACAAAAATTTCAATCTTTCATGGACTCAATATGCCCCTCACGGAATACCTGGGGGTGTCTTCTTTCCGAAATGGGGTCACATGTGGGGTATTTATACTGCCCTGGCATTCTAGGGGCCCTAAAGCGTGAGAAGAAGTCTGGAATATAAATGTCTAAAAAATTTTACGCATTTGGTTCTCGTGAGGGGTATGGGGAGTTCATGTGAGATTTTATTTTTTGACACAAGTTAGTGGAATATGAGACTTTGTAAGAAAAAAAAAAAAAATTCCGCTAACTTGGGCCAAAAAAATGTCTGAATGGAGCCTTACAGAGGGGTGATCAATGACAGGGGGGTGATCAATGACAGGGGGGTGATCAATGACAGGGGGGTGATCAGGGAGTCTATATGGGGTGATAACCACAGTCATTGATGACGCCCGTGTAAGGCTTCATTCAGACGTCCGTATGCGTTTTGCGGATCCGATCCATCTATCAGTGGATCCGTAAAAATCATGCGGACGTCTGAATGGAGCTTTACAGGGGGGTAATCCATGACAGGGGGGTAATCAATGACAGGGGGGTGATCAGGGAGTCTATATGGGGTAATCACCACAGTCATTGATCACGCCCCTGTAAGGCTTCATTCAGACGTCCGGATGCGTTTTGCGGATCCGATCCATCTATCAGTGCATCCGTAAAAATCATGCGGACATCTGAATGGAGATTTACAGGGGGGTAATCAATGACAGGGGGGTGATCAGGGAGTCTATATGGGGTGATCACCACAGTCATTGATCACGCCCCTGTAAGGCTTCATTCAGACGTCCGGATGCGTTTTGCGGATCCGATCCATCTATCAGTGGATCCGTAAAAATCATGCGGACGTCTGAATGGAGCTTTACAGGGGGGTAATCAATGACAGGGGGGTAATCAATGACAGGGGGGTGATCAGGGAGTCTATATGGGGTGATCACCACAGTCATTGATCACGCCCCTGTAAGGCTTCATTCAGACGTCCGGATGCGTTTTGCGGATCCGATCCATCTATCAGTGCATCCGTAAAAATCATGCGGACATCTGAATGGAGCTTTACAGGGGGTTGATCAATGACAGGGGGGTGATCACCACAGTCATTGATCATGCCCCTGTAAGTCTTCATTCAGACGTCCGGATGCGTTTTGCGGATCGGATCCATCTATCAGTGCATCCGTAAAAATCATGCGGACATCTAAATGGAGCTTTACAGGGGGGTAATCAATGACAGGGGGGTGATCACCACAGTCATTGATCATGCCCCTGTAAGGCTTTATTCAGACGTCCGGATGCGTTTTGCGGATCGGATCCATCTATCAGTGCATCCGTAAAAATCATGCGGACATCTGAATGGAGCTTTACAGGGGGGTAATCAATGACAGGGGGGTGATCACCACAGTCATTGATCATGCCCCTGTAAGGCTTTATTCAGACGTCCGGATGCGTTTTGCGGATCGGATCCATCTATCAGTGCATCCGTAAAAATCATGCGGACATCTGAATGGAGCTTTACAGGGGGGTAATCAATGACAGGGGGGTGATCACCACAGTCATTGATCATGCCCCTGTAAGGCTTCATTCAGACGTCCGGATGCGTTTTGCGGATCGGATCCATCTATCAGTGCATCCGTAAAAATCATGCGGACATCTGAATGCAGCTTTACAGGGGGGTGATCAGGGAGTCTATATGGGGTGATCACCACAGTCATTGATCATGCCCCTGTAAGGCTTCATTCAGACGTCCGGATGCGTTTTGCGGATCGGATCCATCTATCAGTGCATCCGTAAAAATCATGCGGACATCTGAATGGAGCTTTACAGGGGGGTGATCAGGGAGTCTATATGGGGTGATCACCACAGTCATTGATCATGCCCCTGTAAGGCTTCATTCAGACGTCCGGATGCGTTTTGCGGATCCGATCCATCTATCAGTGGATCCGTAAAAATCATGCGGACGTCTGAATGGAGCTTTACAGGGGGGTAATCAATGACAGGGGGGTAATCAATGACAGGGGGGTGATCAGGGAGTCTATATGGGGTGATAACCACAGTCATTGATCACGCCCCTGTAAGGCTTCATTCAGACGTCCGGATGCGTTTTGCGGATCCGATCCATCTATCAGTGGATCCGTAAAAATCATGCGGACATCTGAATGGAGCTTTACAGGGGGGTGATCAATGACAGGGGGGTAATCAATGACAGGGGGGTGATCAGGGAGTCTATATGGGGTGATCAGGGGTGATCAGGGGCTAATAAGGGGTTAATAAGTGACGGGGGGGTGTAGTGTAGTGTAGTGGTGCTTGGTGCTACTTTACTGAGCTACCTGTGTCCTCTGGTGGTCGATCCAAACAAAGGGGACCACCAGAGGACCAGGTAGCAGGTATATTAGACGCTGTTATCAAAACAGCGTCTAATATACCTGTTAGGGGTTAAAAAAAACACATCTCCAGCCTGCCAGCGAACGATCGCCGCTGGCAGGCTGGAGATCAACTCTCTTACCGTCCGTTCCTGTGAGCGCGCGCGCCTGTGTGCGCGCGTTCACAGGAAATCTCGGCCATCGCGAGATGACGCGTATATGCGTGACTGTGCGCAGCGCTGCCACCTCCGGAACGCGATCCTGCGTTAGGCGGTCCGGAGGTGGTTAAGGATGGGAATGACTGGGACCTTTTTGTGCCCTATCTTATGTTCGCAGTGCGATAGGTGCCCCAGGCCTCTACTGGGTTCTCGCCCTTCGAACTGCTATATGGGAGACATCCTCGTGGTCTGTTGGACATAGCCAAAGAGGCGTGGGAGCAACAACCCACCCCATATAAAACTATTATTGAATATGTTACCTAGATGCAGGAACGTATGGAAACAGTGTTGCCTCTTGTAAGAGAGCATATGGAGGCAGCTCAGCGAGCTCAAAGTCGGGTCTCTAATCGGCAGGCTCGGGTCCGGATATTTAACCAGGGAGATCAGGTTTTTGTTCTGGTACCGACCGTGGACAGTAAGTTCCTGGCTAGGTGGCAGGGACCCTACAAAGTAATCAAAAAAGTTGAAGAGGTAAACTACAAGGTACACCGGCCAGGGCGGCGAAAGCCGGAGCAGGTGTACCTTGTGAATTGACTCAAACCTCGGAAAGATAGGGAGACCAGTACTGAAGAGTTTATTCTAGGGGAAGAGGTTCCGGCCCCTAGGTCTGATGCAAGGGAAGCGGTTGCCACAGTGAAGATTGCTGACAGCCTCTCCTCTAAACAGATTCAGGAAGCCAGGTAGTTCATCAGCAGGAACACGGATGTGTTCTCAGACCTCCCCGGACGCACTTCCACAATTCAGCATGACATTGTCACTGAGCCTCAGGCAAAAGTCTGGTTAAAACCATACCGGGTACCCAAGGCTCGGCAACAAGCCATCTCGGAGGAAGTGCAGCTAATGCTGCAACTAGATGTTATTAAGGAGTTTAAAAGTGAGTGGGCCAGCCCTATAGTATTAATACCCAAACCGGATGGGATGTTATGGTTCTGTAACTATTTTCGTAAACTAAACGAGATTTCCAAATTCGATGCGTAACCCATGCCCCAGGTAAATGAGCTTATCGAGAGGTTAGGAAAAGCCTGGTATTTTCCTGTTTTGGACCTCACCAAAGGGTACTGGCAGGTACCCTTGACGGAGGCTGCCAAAGAGAAAACTGCCTTCATCACACCAGAGAGGCTGTACCAATATAAAGTGTTACCCTTTGCTTTTCAACGACTTATGGACATTGTCATCCACTGTACCGACTGGGAAAGTAACCTACCTAAAGTGAAGGACATAGTGGACTCCCTTTGAAAGGCTGGACTAACCGCTAACCCCAAAAAATGTGCAATAGAGTTAGAGGAGACTAAATACCTGGGGTATGTTATTGGGCACGGGGTCATCAAACCCCAAGTGAACAAAATAGAGGCGATACGGAATTGGCCCCAACTTGTCACCACTAGGCAAGTAAAGTTGTTCCTGGAAATAGTGGGCTATTACATGAGATTGGTCCCCAACTTTGCTACAGTGGGCGCGCCATTGACAGGGCTCTTGAAGGGATGCAAGTCAGTGATGGTTCGCTGGGATGATCAGGCGGAAGAGATTTTCTCCTCTTTGAAGTTGGCCCTGTGCGGGTCCCCGGTTTTGGTGACGCCCGACTTCAAAAAGAAATTTATAGTACAGACCGATGCCTCCGAAGTAGGCCTCGGTGCTGTACTGTCTCAGGAAGTCAACGGGGAGGAGCATCCCGTTGTCTTCCTCAGCCGTAAGCTCACCCCAGTCGAGACCAGGTACAGTATAGTGGAGAGAGAGTGTCTGGCTATCAAGTGGGCACTCGAGTCTCTCCATTATTATTTGTTGGGGAGAAAATTCCACCTGGTGAACCCCCTCTCAAGTGGATGAGCCAGGCCAAAGACAGAAATGCCTGGGTCCCCAGATGGTTCCTTTCCCTACAGAACTTTAAATTTACAGTGGAACACAGGGCAGGCCAGTTGCAGGGAAACGCAGATGCCCTGTCCCGAGTACAATGTCTGGCGAGTGTTCACCCCTCAGGGTTGAACAAAGGGGGGTATGTGACACAGTGAGGGGAATGGTCTGGGAAAACAGGTATTTTCCTCCCAGCATGTGCTGCTGGTCTGATTTGCAGCCAGGTGGGGTCAAATACTGGATTGGATTTTAATTGACGGTCCGGGTTTTTGGCAGCACCTGGCTGTCCTAAAATAGGCAGCTGGGCTCAGCAGCAGGATCTCTGTGTTGGGATCTGAGGCTTGGTGCCAGGTTGGAGGGATGAGACCCATGGGCCGAGGAAACAGGCCACCTAAAGCCTGCCGTGGACTGCTGGAGGCAGAACTGACATCAAGGTGACTTGTCTTATATGAACTTTCCAATTTGTGTGAAGTAACACCAAGATGCACTTTCCATTGTGTGTGAAGTAAACACCAAGACTGCAAAGTAACACATTGTTTTGTGCATTTGCCCAAAGTGTGAATAAACACTAAAGTTTTGCGTTAAGAACTTGTCTTTTGCCTCTGTATTGCATCCGCTTACCCTATCTACCAGAGTGAAACCCCACAATGCATAAATCTTTCTCCTGTATCGCTATTAAATGTATTTTTGGAAATGTATTAACTTATTTTGGAGCATTAGAATGTAAAACAAAATCCACAATAAGGAAAAGCCTACGTCAACTTTCCAGAGAAAAACATGTCCGCTGTTTTGTATCAGATGACTTTTTGAGCATGAAGTATTTTTATATATTTAACCCCTTTACGATTTAAGAATCACATATGACACTAAACTGTATAAAGTAATTAACACTGAAGAGGATAGTATACTACTACAGAGGGATCTGGATAGATTGGAGGCTTGGGCAGATAAGTGGCAGATGAGGTTTAACACTGACAAATGTAAAGTTATGCACATGGGAAGGAATAATGCAAGTCACCCGTACATATTAAATGATAAAACACTCGGTAACACTGACATGGAAAAGGATCTAGGAATTTTAATAAACAGCAAACTAAGCTGTAGAAACCAGTGTCAGGCAGCTGCTGCCAAGGCCAATAAGATAATGGGTTGCATCAAAAAGGGCATAGATGCCCGAGATAAGAACATAGTCCTACCACTTTACAAATCGCTAGTCAGACCACACATAGAGTACTGTGTACAGTTCTGGGCTCCAGTAAACAAGGCAGACATAGCAGAACTGGAGGGGGTCCAGAGGAGGGCAACTAAAGTAATAACTGGAATGGGGCAACTACAGTACCCTGAAAGATTATCAAAATTAGGGTTATTCACTTTAGAAATAAAAAGACTGAGGGGAGATTTAATTAAAATGTATAAATATATTAGGGGTCAGTACAGAGATCTCTCCCATCATCTATTTATCCCTAGGACTGTGACTGTGACGAGGGGACATCCTCTGCGTCTGGAGG
Organism: Bufo bufo; assembly: GCF_905171765.1. NCBI lineage: Eukaryota > Metazoa > Chordata > Amphibia > Anura > Bufonidae > Bufo > Bufo bufo. The sequence goes on from NC_053390.1 coordinate 233,606,455, forward strand.
AAAGAAGGTTTGTACACAAACATAGAAGAGGATGTATTTCTGGAGCGTAATAATATTACAGGTTATAGCTACTAGAGAGGGGTCTTTGATCTAGGGAGTTATTCTGATTGCCTGATTGGAGTCGGGAAGGCATTTTTTATTCCTCTAAAGTGGGGAAAATTGGTTTCTACCTCACAGTTTTTTGTTTTTTTTCTCTGGATTAACTTGCAGGATGACAGGCTGAACTGGATGGACAAATGTCTTTTTTCGGCCTTATGTACTATGTTACTATATATGTCATCATTGGGTGGTAATTCCAATATTGTGCTGTACATGTACAGTACATCATGGTGATCATCATCTGGCCCACATGATCATCAGTAGAAAGATGGCTGTGATGCTCCCACACTTCTGACCAGGATCAGAGAGATACCTCTAACACCAGCCATTTAACCGTGTAGGTACTGTGATCAGTACTGAAGGTACAGTAGGTGGAGGGGGGATTCTCTTGTCATATCCCTGTCGGCTCCAGTATTGTGATCACCAGTGTTGTTTATTTTTCAAGAGGAGCTTTTAACGGCATAATGTGTGGGTGATATAATCTTATTTTCCTCTAGCAGATTTTTCCAGCACAAAACTGTTCCGAATATTGGCCATATAGAATCTACTGTATTTTCTGAACACTGCAATTGTCTATTACAAATACTTTCCTATAGTATGCAAGCACGAGCACCGCTACTAGATTGCAGGGTGGTCATAACCATGAAAAGAACAAACAGTGTATAATGTGATGGAAAAATGAATCCAGCCAGCAAAGGAAGCAATATGGATAGTAACAATACATTAGTAAGTGGCTTGTATTAACTTACTCTACATAAGAAATGCCATTTGCTGAAGTGACACAACCCCTTTAAGTATTGAGGAAAAGTTGATTGAAAACTGATTACACATTTCATAATGGTATGGTAAGTACTCAAAGTGAAGACAGGACCGCACCACTTGTTAGTCGATTTCTGTGTAAAAGATTATTAGAGATCGAGCCCTCCGCTGGGCCCTAGGAGATAGGGACGGACCTGTTTGTGGGTCATACATTTATTAGTATACCCCATGGACATATCCAGTGGAATTCATTTAATCATAGAGACCTGTTTGTAACAAGCCCTGTCATATGTCTAGCCCAGAAGTTGATGTTGCGCCAGAAACTTTATATAATGTTTTATTACATCTCTATATATAATATGCAGAGTACAGGTAAACAGCACATATAGATTTTGCTGTAGCAATGTTTTCTCTCTTATGTATAGGACCTGGCCATAATGAAAAGGTTTAAAGCCTAATGCACACGTATGATCTATACCAGTGTATCACTGTACTGCGGCGGCAGCAGGAAGCGCATGGCGTCATAGCAACCAAGGACGCCGTGCGCTCCTGCACTCAGAAAAAATCCAGGCCGGTATCACACGGTCCGTGTTCCACGGACATGTGCATGAGGCTTAACACTGAGTAGGACCTGTGGTTGCTTGGATACGGAGACACATAGGAACATGTGATGTGTCAGATGACTGGCAATGGGGGTAGTGTCCTAGCAATGATGTCTGGTCCTAGTCATGTGGCCGAGCACATGATCGCTGGAGATGCCGGCCTACAGCGGAGACCAGTTAATAAAAGTCAGGCATGAGCAGTAGCATGCAGGAGGCGCTGTTCACCTTACTCAATGTGTTTGTCTGTTCCTTGGGCTCAGCTGTGTTGTAAGTACTAGTTAAGGGTACTTTCACACTTGCGTTATTCTTTTCCGGCATAGAGTTCTGTCAAAAGGGCTCTATGCCGGAAAATAACTGGATCAGGCATATCCCAATGCATTCTGAATGGATAGAAATCCATTCAGTCACTGTCAGGCGTTTTGGCCGGACATAATACCGCAGCATGCTGCGGTATTATGTCCGTCCAAAATGCCTGAACAGTCGCCGGAATGCTGGCATTAATTCCCATTGACTTGCATTAGTGCCGGATCCGGCATTGCAAAACAACTGAAGGACGGATCCGTTCTTGCAATGCCTTTGTAGACGGATCCGCACCCAGATCAGTCTACAAATGCTGTCAGTTGTCACACTGATCGGCGGATCCGGCAGGCAGCTCCGACGATGGAACTGCCTGCCGGATCACACTAACGCTAGTGTGAAAGTACCCTAAGGGTACTTTCACACTAGCGTTTTTCTTTTCCGGCATAGAGTTCCGTCACAGGGGCTATATACCAGAAAAGAACTGATCAGTTTTATCCCCATGCATTCTGAATGGAGAGTAATCTGTTCAGGATGCATCAGGATGTCTTCAGTTCAGTCATTTTGACTGATCAGGCAAAAGAGAAAACCGTAGCATGCTACGGTTTTATCTCCAGCGAAAAAAACTGAGCCCTTGCCTGAATGCCGGATCCGGCATTTTTTTCCATAGGAATGTATTAGTGCCGGATCCAGCATTCAAATTGCTGCATTGACGGATCCAATATTCTGGTCTGCACATGCGCAGACCTTTAAAAATGTGAAAAAAATTAATACTGGATCCGTTTTGTCTGATGACAAAGATCCTGATTAGTCTGAAAAATGCCTAATCAGTCAGAAAAAATGACATGCGTTTGCATACAGTTTGTCGTAACTGCCTGCCGGAATCAAACACCACAAGTGTGAAAGTACCCTTAGGCCCCTTTCACAAGGGCGAGTATTCTGCGTGGATGCGATGCGTGAGTTGAAGCATTGCACCCGCACTGAATACCGACCCATTCATTTCTATGGGGCTGTTCACATGAGCGGTGATTTTCACCCATCACTTGTGCGTTGCGTGAAAATCTCAGCATGCTCTATATTCTGTGTTTTTCACGCAACGCAGGCCCCATAGAAGTGAATGGGGTTGCGTGAAAATCGCAAGCATCCGCAAGCAAGTGCGGATGCGGTGCGATTTTCACGCACGGTTGCTAGGAGACGATCGGGATGGAGACCCGATCATTATTATTTTCCCTTATAACTTGGTTATAAGGGAAAATAATAGCATTCTGAATACAGAATGTTCACTTGGAGAGAATGAACAGATGGCTCACTATGAGTAATCACGCTAGGTGCTCTGGACAGAAAGAGCCACCCCTTGCTCTTGTTAAAATAAATTGGTGAGTGAAATTGGACCGGCACTCAAAACACCCAGAGAAATGGGGATCCAAACTTATTTATTTAAGTACAGTAAAATAAATTGAGTGTGTATATTGGCATCAAAAAATACAATTTTATCAATAGAATATCGATTATAAAAAATCGACTACAATGAATCGACTACAATGAATCGATCCAATAAAATCTGAATACAGAATGCATAGTAAAATAGCGCTAGAGGGGTTAAAAAAATAAAAAATAAAAATTTAACTCACCTTAATCCACTTGCTCGCGCAGCCGGCATCTCCTTCTGTCTTCATCTTAGCTGTGTGGAGGAACAGGACCTGTAGTGACGTCACTCCGGTCATCACATGATCTTTTACCATGGTGATGGATCATGTGATGGACCATGTGACGACCTGAATGACGTCACCACAGGTCCTGTTCCTACAATCAGCAAAGAAGGAGACAGAAGGAGATGCCGGCAGCGCAATCAAGTGGATTAAGGTGAGTTAAATTATTAATTTATTTTTTTAACCCCTCCAGCGCTATTTTACTATGCATTCTGTATTCAGAATGCTATTATTTCCCCTTATAACCATGTTATGACGTCACATGTACATCCGGCGCAGGCGCACTGAGGATGGAGCGGCCGAGCGAGCGTCCTCCACTCTGTGCGCCTGCGCCAACTGAAGACCGGTGCAAGATTTAAAACGCGGACAGGGCCAGTCAGAGGAAGAGCGCATTCGCTGGCCCTGTCAATCAACATGAGGAGGGGGCGTCATTATGAATGGAGGATGCGGCTGCTAGCAGCAGGTAGCCGCCCTACCTGCTGCTAGAGAGGTAATTTGCATATTATAAAAGTCAGTTTTTTTATATAACTACTGAACCAAACTGAGTAATAGACCTATATATTGAGAAATCGCAGCATAAGGATTTTAAGGAGACAAAAAAAAAAATAATGAGTTTAGTGGAGTGACAGAAGCCCTTTAAACCCAGAAAATTATTGCTGTATTTCAAGCTTGTATTTAACAATGACAGATGCAGCAAACTCTGCAAAATTAGGATTTTGCCCTAAATGGGTGTTTTTTTAATAAGAGAATATGAAAGTAGTATATAACGCATGTATTTCACACTGACAGATGCAGCAAGGTCTGTAAAATGTAGTATTTTGCCCAAAAAGGGTGTTTTTTAAAACCCAGAAAATTATTGCAGTATTTCAAGCTTAAATTGCACACTAACAAATGCTGCATAGGCCCCAGATGGAGGGCATTGCCAAAAATGGGTGCTTTTTTAAACCCAGGAAATTATTGCTGTATTTCAAGCTTGAATTTAACAATGAGAGATGCAGCAAACGCCGCAAAATTAGGATTTTGCCCTAAATGGGTGTTTTTTAATAACATAATATAACAGCAGTATCTAACGTTTGTATTTCACACTGACAGATGCAGCAAGGTCTGTAAAATGTAGTATTTTGCCCAAAAAGTTTTTTTTTTTAAACCCAGAAAATGATTGCAGTATTTCAAGCTTAAATTGCACACTGACAAATGCTGAATAGGCCCCAGATGGAGGGTATTACCAAAAATGGGTGCTTTTTTAAACCCAGAAAATTAGTGCGGTATTTCAAGCTTGTATTTAACAATGACAAATGCTGTAAAGGCCACAGATGTAGAGTCTTATCAAAAATGGGTGATTTTTTTAAACCCAGAATATAATTGCAGTATTTCAAGCTTCAATTTGACTGTCACAAATGCACATATGCTGTGCTGGTGCACAGAACTTGCATAAAATGGCCGCCGCTGGCCACCTAACTAACAGACGGATAAAAGTTATTTTTCTGTGTCACTGGGCTTAGGGCAGGGTAAAAAGATTGTTCACTGCACCCTCAAAACAAAATCTAGGTAGATCGCTGAGTTAACAAGCACTTCAGATTAAAGATTCTGTCCTATTCTCTCCCTCACAGCAGCAGAATCCTATCCCTACACTAACCAGACCAGAGTGACGTGCAGCGCTACGTGACTCCAGCTTATATAGAGGCTGAGTCACATGCTGTACTGACCAATCACAGCCATGCCATTAGTAGGCATGGCTGTGATGGCTTCTAAGGGCAGACGAGTTAAACGCTTGTTGATTGGCTGCTCTGTAGTCTTTCAAAAAGCGCCATTAAATCGCCGAACAACGAACCCGAACTTTAACTGAAAAGTTCGGGTCCGGGGTCCAAAAATTCTAAAGTTCTGTACGAACCTTCGGGTTGGCTCAACCCTACTCACAGTACTATTTTACTACCACAGCACACTCTGTATGCGTGTTACTGCAAGTCACAGTGTTCTAAACCCCTATGAAGGTTCTCTGCAGACCGGTAATAGATGTTTTTTAACGAGACTTGCCGCAAACAAATTCGGATCAAAGCAAATTTTTCCGCAAAATTTAGCAAATCGGCCGAATCAAATTTTTTTGAAATTTGGTTATCTTTAGCTTTAATCTAAAAGAGGAAAGAAGGTTTTTTTATACCCACATATAACGAGATTTGCTATTGTAAGAGCAGGGAGATAATGGAACTCTCTGCCATAGGAGGTTGTCTTAGTGAACTCAAATTGTTCAAAAAAGGTGTGGATTTTATTTTTTGGCTTCAACCTCATGAGGATTTATTGTCTTCCTCTGGATCAACTTTTCCGGATAATAAACTGAATTGGATGTAGGTCTTTTTCCAGTCTTACAAACTTTGTTACTATATCATGTTTTCTCCTGCTTTATACAGTGCCTACTGCCACATATATTACGACTGCAGTGCTGCCCCAAAAATGCCTCATAAAGTAAACAAGTTCTTGGCAATAACCAAAGACAACTACTTTTCCCAACTGGTTCAGGACCCAACTAGAGGGACAACCATACTGGACTTAGTATTAACCAATAGACCTGAAAGAACAACAGATGTGCATGCAGGTTGGGGGATTCCTGGGAAATTGTGTCATAAAATAATAACCTTCCAATTGTCATTCAAAAGGGTGTTTCTTCAGGGAGGCAGAAAAATACCAAATTTCAAAAAAGCTCAATTTGACCAGCTAAGAGAGGCCATTGACCTCACTAACTGGGACAATGTGCTAAAAAAAAAAAAATGCAGCCACAAAATGGGATATTTTTAAAACCATCCTGAACTTTAAATAGGAGCGATACATACCTCAAGGGAATAAGGGTAAGGAACAAGAAAAAAACTATGTGGATAACTAGAAATAATAAATGACAAAAATAAAGAATTTAAATCACTAAAACAGTGACTATATTGAGAGAGAGAGTGTTCCACAGGATTGGCCCTCAGCAAATCTGTTGCCAGTGTTCAAAAAGGGGTCAAAAACAGAGCCTGGAAACTATACAGTAGGTCGGTAAATTCAACATCTGTGTTGGGTAAACTGAGGGAGTACCTAAATGAAAATAAGCGTATAACACCATATCTGCATGGCTTCTTGAGGGATTGGTCATGTCAAACAAATGTAATCAGTTTCTATGAGGAGGTAAGTTCTAGATTTGACCGGGCTAAGTCAATGGATGTCATATACCTTGACTTCTCCAAGGCATTTGATACTGTGCCACATAAAAGGTTAGTATATAAAATGAGAATGCTTGAACTGGGAGAAAATGTCTGTATGTGGGTAAGTAACTGGCTCATTGAGAGAAAACAGAGGGTGTTTATTAATAGTACACACTCAGATTGGGTCACTGTCACTAGTGGGGTACCTCAGGGGTCAGTATTGGGCCCTATTCTCTTCCATATATTTATTAATGATCTTGTAGAAGGTTTGTACAGTAAAATATCAATTTTTTCAGATGTCACTAAACTGTAATTAACACGGAAGAGGACAGTAGACTGCTACAGATGGATCTGGATAGATTGGAGGCTTGCTACATGATGAGAACATAGTCCTACCACTTTACAAATCACTAGTCAGACAACACATGGAGTACTGTGTACATTTCTGGTCTCCTGTGATCAAGACAGACGTAGCAGAGCTAAAGAGGATTTTAATTTTACTTTTTTTTTATTTGCTATTCATTCATGTGTATCAATCTCCTAAATATAAGGCTACTTTCACACTAGTTTTTTGGCTTTCCGTTTTTTAAGATCCGTCATGGGTTCACAAAAGCAGTCCAAAACAGATCAGTTTTGCCCTAATGCATTCTGAAAGGAAAAGGATCTGCTCAGAATGCATCAGTTTTCCTCCATTCAGTCACCATTCTGCACTGGAGGTGGACACCAAAACCCTGCCTACAGCTTTTTTCTGTCCGCGATGACACAATAGAAAACGGATCCGTCCCCCGTTGACTTTCAATGGTGTTCATGATCGATCATGGCTGTAGAAGACATAATACAACCGTATCCGTTCATGATGGATGCATGCAGTTGTATTATGTTAACAAAAGTGTTTTTGCAGATCCATGATCCGCAAAAAACTCTAATGTGAAAGTAGCCTAAGAAATGAATGCCATTATCTATCATTCAATTCATAATTTCTTTATGTAAGTTCCTAGTACTCAGCGTATATATGTTATTCATAGGCTGTAAGCCCCACTAGTACTATAACATGTATTAAATCCATAAGAATATCGAAGTCAGACATCTCTAATTCTAACTACTGATGATTAAACCGTAGGAAATACATCAAAGATCACATCAATGCTAATATCCTGCTGCTACAGCCAACAGGACACAGTCAGCACAATCAATAATTATGCACAGAGCATCAGCACGTTATCAGATGATTGGAGTCATTAACAATTCAGCTTTTTATAATAGGCACTGGAATATTTATGATGAACCATGTGTGAGAAAGGGACAGAACAAAACAATGCTATCTTTCATTCTGTAATAACCATCCAATGTCAAACCTTATGTAAAAATAACAGCGATGAGGTTGAGCTATGCTACCTCTAAAATGGACCTACAGCTATACAGATTGTGCTTTTTAAAGAACTTCATATAACTCGGGCATTAAATATGTGGGATTTATGTTAACAATAAATTACCAGTTTATCTGTATATTATATGATTTTCCTTACTATGTATGACATCATGTCAGTGGTTTCATATACTATAACCATAAAACTATATTTCAAAGCACAAGCATTGATAGATGTTGTAGGGCTCCATAACAGAACCTAGTTAGGGCCGCCCTATGATGAAAAAGGAAAGTCTTCCTCTCATGCCCTTTCTCCATTTCTATGTCAGAAACAGTAGTCAACTTCCTTACCAAAAGTCTGGAGAAAGTATGCTGAAAACTGGAATAGCGGGAGAAACCCCTATTGCTGGAGGATGAGACACCGTTATCAAGGAAACATTTCCCTCCTGATGATAAAGAGACTTATTCCAGAAACCACGATAGACAACTGAACTTTTTCTTCTCCAGTCGGAGGCAATCACCCCTTGTCTTTTGAGGGCAATTTAAATGTAACAGTTTTTCACCATATATTTTGTATGGCCCATTTATATACTTCTATAGGTTAATCATGCTCCCCCTTAGACATCTCTTCTCAAGACTAAATAAATTTAGTTCTAAATTAATTTAAATAGTTCTTCATAACTAAGACACTCCAGGCCCCATATAAGTTTAGTCGCTCTCCTTTGTACTCTCTTCAGCTCCAGAGCATCCTTTCTATGGACTGATGCCCAGAACTGAACTGCATATTTCAGATGAGGCCGCACCAACACTTAATTAGTGGTAGTATTACATCCCTGCCCCACGATTCCATGCCTCAATGGAGAACTCAGCAACAGACATTTTATACCCCGTTGCATTTGGATCCTAGGTCCATATTTAAAGGTAAATTGGACAAATTATTGACCACTGCCCACAATATGAATATGATGATTAGAAAGAAGGAATTACAATTATTGGAGGTTGTTTACCCTATTGTTCCAACTTTTTATATGTTGCCCAAGGTGCACAAGAACTTAACCAATCCTCCAGGTCACCCAATTGTGGCAGGAACTAGTGGTCTTTACAAACATGCTTGCATCTATTTAGACTTTTTTCTTCAACCTTTTGTTCTAGGTCTCAAATTCTATGTCTGTGACTCCATGCATTTAATTGAGCACCTTCAGGATTTCACATTCCTCAGACCTCTTCATTATTACATGTGATGTTGAATCACTTTACTCAAATATAGCTCCTACTGATGGCATTAACGCTACCAAGTATTTCTGGACCAAGTTGTCCACAGGAGATCCGGCTCATCATATTTTCCTGGTAGACCTCCTTGAATTTGTTTTAACCTGTCTGAAATGCCAGCGCTGTACAGCTACTGCGTGCTGATCGGGCGGGCACAGGAGCTGCACCCACCTGATCAGCTGCAGGGGTCCGGCAGTCACTGATAGCTGGAAACGGCTGTATGCTCCGGCATTGGTGAAAACACTGATGCGAGCGCATTAACCCTTGCACTGCCGCGATCAGCGCTGACCATGGCATGTGCAGTATCCTGACGGGTCTCGGATGTCCATCGGGTTCCCACACTGCTGTGACGGGGACCCGATAGCTTAGACGGCAACCCATGCCTTCCTTAGGCATCGTGGCTGCCATTCCTGTGAGCATGTAAGATCCAGCCTAGAGATGAGCGAATAAAAGTTGACGAAGTGTAATTCGATCTGAATTTGTCACTGTCTTTGGTTTGTGCTGTGACACTGTTGCCACACTTGCGGTTGCCGGCGGCAACGTATTGCAGTGAGAGCATGCAGTGGCAGTGTCTCGCCCTTCTTGGTGATTGCCGTGACATGGTTGCCATGCATGCTGTTGCCGGTGGTAACGTGGTTGCCGGTTGGTATTCTTGTGTGTGCACTTCCCCTTTAAGTGGCTTCCTTCCTCTGTCTGTTGTTGGAAGGGTTAACTCCCTTCCTAGTGTTTAGTGAACACTGAGTTTATGTGTGTGTGGGTGTGGCTGCTTGGGCTATTTAGCCTCTGCTGGATGCCTGAAGCTCTGGGTTCCTCCAGCCTTGGTGTATGCTGGTAGTTCACTGTTCCTGGCTTTTGCCATCTGTCCAGTGTGGTCATTGCTTGTAGTCATTGATGTTTTTATGGTGTCTCTTTCCCTTCTTATCTTTTGGTTTGCGTGGGTTATGTTCTGGGTGTTGTATGTCTTGTGTTGTGTTACATGGCTGGTGATGTTTGGTGTCCAGCATGTTTGCTAGACATTCACCCTTCTCACGTATATTGCAGCTATGGGTGTCCTGGGTTCCTGTGTGGTTGTGGTTTGTGCTGTGTCCTTAATGTTGGTGTGAGCAGCACTTGTGCACAGGTTCCAGTCAATGTGGCTGTGGCAGGTAAGTGTGTTATGGGTTTCGCTTACCTGCCAACTCCATATGCTGTATGTGTTCCCCTCTTTGCAACCTGGCCTCAGATAGAGACTCCTGTTCCTCCATGACTAGGATGAACAGGTCGTCTCTACCTGGCTCCTTGGTGAGGGATTACCAGGGCTACTCAGGGTCTCTAGGAATCCAGAGTATGAGCTGTCCTACCATCGGGGTCCGCTCATACGGTGAGGAATCAGGGAGAGGATTAGGGACGCTGTAGGAGGTGACCTGCTCCCTTATTACTCCTTTTGGCCAGGCTGATCCCCTTTAACCTTTTGACACCGCACGGTGGGGGGTTTCCCCCACTCCCCACCGTGACAGAATTTCAGGAAAAAAATCGATTTGCACAGAAGCTGAATTTCCTCATGCTTTGTGGTAACGAATCACATTTTTTCCTAAAATGGCTGATGCACGTATGAGGACATGGAGCAAGGAACTCTGGGAAGGTGGGATCACCCACAATGCCATGCATCTAGCCAATCAGCAGCCAGCCAACCCTGTGATGTCACAACCCTATAAATAGCCTCAGCCATCGTGAATTCTGCCATTTACCAGTGTCATATAATAAAAAAACACACAATAAAAAAAATAGTGCTGGTCCAAAGAAATCCAACAAGGAATTTTTTCTGACGCAACAGAGCAGGGCACCAAGAGGTGAATAAGAGGAATGTGTGAGAGAAAAAAAAGTGGACGCAGGGGCTGCCAAGGGTGGTAAGATGCGTAGGTAACTACGGCATCAAAAGGTACAATGGTAAAAGGGAGAAAGGTTTACCACCTAAGAGGGCGCCAACCCCATATGGCCCCAGGAAAAGGGACCTGAATTTTGACGTATATAAATAAAGTAGAATGTTTAAGAGAAAAGTATACAAGGAACATAATTCTCTTGTTGTATCAATATGCTAATCTTGATAAAAGCAATTTTGAGCGTGGCATGGTTGTTGGTGCCAGACGGGCCGGTCTGAGTATTTCACAATCTGCTCAGTTGGGATTTTCACGCACAACCATTTCTAGGGTTTACAAAGAATGGTGTGAAAAGGGAAAAACATCCAGTATGCGGCAGTCCTGTGGGCAAAAATGCCTTGAGGATGCTAGAGGTCAGAGGAGAATGGGCCGACTGTTTCAAGCTGATAGAAGAGCAACGTTGACTGAAATAACTACTCGTTACAACCGAGGTATGCAGCAAAGCATTTGTGAAGCCACAACACGAACAAACCTGGAGGCGGATGGGCTACAACAGCAGAAGACCCCACCGGGTACCACTCATCTCCACTACAAATAGGAAAAAGAGGCTACAATTTGCACGAGCTCACCAAAATTGGACTGTTGAAGACTGGAAAAATGTTGCCTGGTCTGATGAGTCTCGATTTCTGTTAAAACATTCAAATGGTAGAGTCCGAATTTGGCGCAAACAGAATGAGAGAATGTATCCATCCTCTGATGGCTACTTCCAGCAGGATAATGCACCATGTCACAAAGCTTGAATCATTTCAAATTGGTTTCTTGAACATGACAATGAGTTCACTGAACTAAAATGGCCCCCACAGTCTCCAGATCTCAACCCAATAGAGCATCTTTGGGATGTGGTGGAACGGGAGCTTCGTGCCCTGGATGTGCATCCCTCAAATCTCCATCAACTGCAAGATGCTATCCTATCAATATGGGCCAACATTTCTAAAGAATGCTATCAGCACCTTGTTGAATTAAGGCAGTTCTGAAGGCAAAAGGGGGTCCAACACCGTATTAGTATGGTGTATATAATAATTATTTAGGTGAGTGTATATATATATATATATATATACAGTAAGGTCCATAAATATTGGGACAGCGACACAATTCTAACATTTTTGGCTCTATACACCACCACAATGGATTTAAAATGAAGCGAACAAGATGTGCTTTAACTGCAGACTGTCAGCTTTAGGCCTCATGCACACGACCGTTGTGTGCATCCGCGGCCGTTGTGCCGTTTTCCGTTTTTTTTCGCGGACCCATTGACTTTCAATGGGTCCGTGGAAAAAACGGAAAATGCACCGTTTGGCAGCCGCATCCGTGAGCCGTGTTTCCTGGCCGTGAAAAAAATATGACCTGTCCTATTTTTTTCACGGCCAACGGTTCACGGACCCATTCAAGTCAATGGGTCCGTGAAAGAACACGGATGCACACAAGATTGGCATCCGTGTCCGTGATCCGTGGCCGTAGGTTAGTTTTTATACAGACGGATCCGAAGATCCGTCTGCATAAAAGCTTTCTCCAAGCTGAGTTTTCACTTCGTGAAAACTCAGAACCGACAGTATATTCTAACACAGAAGCGTTCCCATGGTGATGGGGACGCTTCTAGTTAGAATACACTACAAACTGTGTACAAGACTGCCCCCTGCTGCCTGGCAGCATCCGATCTCTTACAGGGGGCCGTGATCAGCACAATTAACCCCTTCAGGTGCGGCACCTGAAGGGGTTAATTGTGCTGATCACGGCCCCCTGTAAGAGATCAGGGCTGCCAGGCAGCAGGGGGCAGACCCTCCCCCCCCTCCCCAGTTTGAAATATCATTGGTGGCCAGTGCGGCCCCCCCCCCTCCCTCTATTGTAATAATTCGTTGGTGGCACAGTGTGCGCCCCCCATCGGCCCCCCCCTCCCTCTATAGCATTAACAACATTGGTGGCCAGTGTGCGGCCTCCCATCTCCCCCCCCCATCATTGGTGGCAGCGGAGTTCCGATCGGAGTCCCAGTTTAATCGCTGGGGCTCCGATCGGTAACCATGGCAACCGGGACGCTACTACAGTCCTGGTTGCCATGGTTACTTAGCAATAGTACAATAGTAGAAGATTCATACTTACCTGCTGCTGGCTGCTGCTGCTGCGATGTTCGTGTCCGGCCGGGAGCTCCACCTACTGGTAAGTGACAGCCTCAGGTCTGTGCGGCGCATTGCTAAATGAACTGTCACTTACTAGTAGGAGGAGCTCCCGGCCGGACACGAACATCGCAGCTCCCAGGTAAGTATGAATCTTTTACTATTGTACTATTGCTAGTAACCCGCTGCCACCAATGATCGGGGGGGGGGGGGGGATGGGAGGCCGCACACTGGCCACCAATGTTGTTAATGCTATAGACGGAGGGGGGCGCACACTGTGCCACCAACGAATTATTACAATAGAGGGAGGAAGGGGTGGAGGGCTGCACTGGCCACCAATGATATTCAAACTGGGGAGGGGGGGGGGGGGGTCTGCCCCCTGCTGCCTGGCAGCCCTGATCTCTTACAGGGGGATATGATAGTACAATTAACCCCTTCAGGTGCGGCACTTGAGGGGTTAATTGTGCTGATCACGGCCCCCTGTAAGAGATCGGATGCTGCTAGGCAGCAGGGGGCAGTCATGTACACAGTTTGTAGTATATTCTAAGTAGAAGCGTCCCCATCACCATGGGAACGCCTCTGTGTTAGAATATACTGTCGGAAATGAGGTTTCACGATCTAACTCATATCCGACAGTATATTCTAACATAGAGGCGTTCCCATGGTGATGGGGACACTTCAAGTTAAAATATACCATCGGATTGGAGAAAACTCCGATCTGATGGTATAAAAGGGACTCCAGACTTTACATTGAAAGTCAATGGGGACGGATCCGTTTGAAATGGCACCATATTGTGTCAACGTCAAACGGATCCGTCCCCATTGACTTGCATTGTAATTCAGGATGGATCCGTTTGGCTCCGCACGGCCAGGCGGACACCAAAACGACTTTTTTTTCATGTCCGTGGATCCTCCAAAAATCAAGGAAGACCCACGGACGAAAAAACGGTCACGGATCACGGGAAAACGGAACCCCGTTTTGCGGACCGCAAAAAAATACGGTCGTGTGCATGAGGCCTTAATTTGAGGTCCATTCCTACATCCAAATCAGGTGAACGGTGTAGAAATTACAATAATTTGCATATGTGCCTCCTACTTGTTAAGGAACCAAAAGTAATGGGACAATTGGCTTCTCAGCTGTTCCGTGGCCAGGTGTGTGTTATTCCCTCATTATCCCAATTACAATGAGCAGATAAAAGGTCCAGAGTTCATTTCAAGTGTGCTATTTGCATTTGGAATCTGTTGCTGTCAACTCTCAAGATGAGATCCAAAGAGCTATCACTACCAGTGTATAAGCGCAAACTAGTAGATGCGCTGCTGGTGGTATTCCCACCTGACAGAGGGGGCACAGTGGAAGCACAAGGCGAAGGCAGAGGAAGAGGTCGCCAACGCAGCTGGGGCACCGCCAGCACCTCAGAAGACAGGGTTAGCATGGCCGAAATGTGGAAAAGCTTTGTCAGCCCGCCATAACAACCAGTACCATCAGCTGATATGGAACGTCTTAGCAGGAGCCAGCATTTCACCAACATGGTGGAGCAGTATGTGTGCACATGCCTACACATACTGAATGACGGTTCTGCCCCCTTCAACTTCTGGGTCTCCAACTTGGGCACATGGCCTGAGCTTGCCCTTTACGCCTTGGAGGTGCTGGCCTGCCCTGCAGCCAGTATATTATCTGAACGTGTGTTTACAAGGCAGGGGCGTCATCACAGACAAACGCAGCTGCCTGTCCACAACCAACGCCATCCTTGCTGGTTGACACACGGCACTTTTCCTGGTAGGTTCTCTCTTATAGTCCTTATATGCTGTTAGGCTGTATGGGCAGAAGTGGGTGATTATTTCTGGATCCTCCTTCTGGACCGGCAGTTATTATTCTGTTCACCTGAAGCTTCCCATATATACATTGTGGTATTACATATTACCTACCTTTGTGATATTTATTATTCATTACTTATTTATACATCAACTTATTTATTACTTATTCATATATTAATTCATGATAACATTGCCTGTAGCCTGTGTCCCTTCAGGATGGTGTTTTTCTCTGCCCACTTGGCTTTTAATGATTGTCTATGATATATATCATGTTTTGTAACTAATAAAGTATTTATGATATTTGATAATAGTACGTAGTCAGCTTTGTTTCCTCTATAGGTTTTGCACTGCTTTACCTAGTAGACAGGTTAAAAAAAAAATTATAATTGTCTGTTATATTTTCTGGTGAAATTCACAAATTTTTGGGGGTGATATACCACTGCTATACCTAGTAGACAGGTTAAAAAAATTCACAAATTTGTCTGTTACATTTTCAGGTTAAATTCACCAATATTGACAGCTTAATAAATTTCACAAATTTTTCTTTTACATTTTTTGGGTGACATTAAACTATTTTTTTCTGTCATAGACCCCTGCTGTACCAAGTAGACAGGTTAATACATTTCTTTAATTTTTCTGTTACATTATTGGGTTGACATTTTACAATTTTGGACGTGTATAAACCCCTGCTCTGCATAGGTGACAGGGAATAAAATTTCAGAAATTCTTATTTAATTGGTGCGTGCCACCTCCTTTCATTCAATGCATAAACTTTAACAAGTTGTACCACATTTGCGCTTCAATAATTTGTCCCACATTTGCGCTTTACTAATTTGTCCCACATTTGCGCTTTACTAATTTGTCCCACATTTCCGCCTCAATAACTTTTCCCATATTTCTCTCAATCAAAAAAAATAATTAATCCATTTATCTTCTTTGGATGTGGTCTCTCTTTCTCACGCTCCCTCTCCGGCATGGAACCCTAATTCGCCGATAACCGTGATCACCATGGTAGGCTCAGAAAAGAACATTGAAAGTTGATAGAGAAGATATTCAAATGGATGGTGGATGTCACTGGGGCACCTCTGCATAGATGACAGGAACATAAATTTTTAAAAAATTGTCTGTTACACTGTCAGGTGACATTTTTCCAATTTTGCCGGATAGAAACCCCTGCTCTGTATAGTTGACAGGGAATAAAATTTAAGAAATTCTTCATTAATTGATGCGCAACACCTCCTTTCATTCAATGCTTAAACTTTAACAAGTTGTCCCACATTTGCACTTTAACACTTTGTCCCATATTTCCACTCTATCATATTTCATTTGAAACAATTAACCTCCCTTGGATGTGGTCTCTCTTTCTCACGCTCCCTCTCCAGCGTGGAACCCTGATTCGCCAATAACCGTGATCAACATGGTAGGCTCAGAAAAGAACATCGAAAGTTCATAGAGAAGATATCCAAATGGATTGTTATTTTTTTTTTTGGCACAAGTTAGCGGAATATGAGTCTTTGTAAGAAAAAAAAAGAAAAAAATCTATTTCCGCTAACTTGTGCCAAAAAAATAAATCTTCTATGAACTCGCCATGCCCCTCACGGAATACCTTGGGGTGTCTTCTTTCCAAAATGGGGTCACTTGTGGGGTATTTATACTGCCCTGGCATTTTAGGTGCCCTAAAGCGTGAGAAGGAGTTTGGAATCCAAATGCGTAAAAATGCCTTGTGAAATCTTAAAGGTACTCATTGGAATTTGGGCCCCTTTGTGCACCTAGGCTGCAAAAAAGTGTCACACATGTGGTATCGCCGTACTCAGAAGAAGTAGGGCAATGTGTTTTGTGGTGTATTTTTACATATACCCATACTTTGTGTGAGAAATATCTCTGTAAATGACAACTTTGTAAATTTTTTTATACAAAGTTGTCAATTTACAGAGATATTTCTCTCACCCAGCATGGGTATATGTAAAAATACACCCCAAAACACATTGCCCTACTTCTCCTGAGTACAGCGATACAACATGTGTGACACTTTTTTGCAGCCTAGGTGCGTAAAGGGGCCGAAAGTCCAACGAGTACCTTTAGGCTTTACAGGGTTGCTCACAATTTAGCCCCGCCCAAAATGCCAGAACAGTAAACACACCCCACAAATGACCCAATTTCGGAAAGTAGACACCCCAAGGTATTCACTGAGGGGCATAGTGAGTCCGTGGGAGATTTTTTTTTTTTTGCCAGAAGTTAGCAGAAATGGAAACTTTTTTATTATTTTTATTATTTTATTATTATTATTTTTTTCCTCAGAAAGTGTTATTTTCCGCTAACTTGTGAAAAAAAATTAAATCATACATAAACTCACCATGCCCCTCCGCGAATACACTTTGGGGTGTTTTCTTTCTAAAATGGGGTCATTTGGGGGGTATTTATACTATCCTGGCATTCTAGCACCTCAAGAAACATGACAGGTGCTCAGAAAGTCAGAGCTGCTTCAAAATGCGGAAATTCAGATTTTTGTACCATAGTTTGTAAACGCTATAACTTTTGCGCAAACCAATTTTTTTTATCAAAGACATGTAGCACAATAAATTCTGATACAAACTTGTATAGAAATGTAATTATATTTGAACAATTTAACCAGAGAAAGTTAAAAATACACTTTTTTTGAGAAAATTGCGGTCTATTTTGATTAATATCAGAAAAACGAAAAATCTCAGCAGCAATCAAATACCACCAAAAGAAAACTGTATTTGTGAGAAGAAAAGGAGGTAAAATTCATTTGGGTGCCAAGTTACCTGAACAAGCAATAGACCGTTAAAGTTGTGAAGTGCCGATTTGTAAAAAAGGGCCTGGTCACTATGGGGGTATAAACCCGTGGTCCTTAAGTGGTTAAGGAGAGGATTGTGGAACATCTAAAATCCCATGGATTGAAAGAAGAAAAGCAGCATGGGTTTACTTCAGGGAGATCATGTCAAACTAATCTTATTGATTTTTTTGATTGGGTGACTAAAATAATATATGGCGGAGGTGCAGTAGACATCGATTATCTGGACTTTAGTAAGGCTTTTGATACTGTCCCACATAGAAGACTTATCAATAAATTGCAGTCTTTGGGCTTGGACTCCCATATTGTTGAATTGATTAGGCAGTGGCTGAGGGACAGACAACAGAGGGTTGTAGTCAATGGAGTATATTCAGACCATGGTCTTGTTACCAGTGGGGTACCTCAGGGATCTGTTCTGGGACACATATTGTTTAATATCTTTATCAGCGAAATTGCAGAAGGCCTCGATGGTAAGGTGTGTCTTTTTGCTGATGACACAAAGATTTGTAACAGGGTTGATGTTCCTGGAGGGATACACCAAATAGAAAAGGATTTAGGAAAACTAGAGGAATGGTCAAAAATCTGGCAACTAAAATTTAATGTTGATAAGTGCAAGATAATGCACCTGGGACCTAAAAACCCAAGAGCAGAATATAAAATCAGTGATACAGTCCTAACCTCAGTATCTGAGGAAAGGGATTTAGGGGTCATTATTTCAGAAGACTTAAAGGTAGGCAGACAATGTCATAGAGCAGCTGGAAATGCTAGCAGAATGCTTGGGTGTATAGGGAGAGGTATAAGCAGTAGAAAGAGGGAGATGCTCATGCCGCTCTACAGAGCACTTGTGAGACCTCATTTGGAGTATTGTGCTCAGTACTGGAGACCATATCTCCAGAAGGATATTGATACTTTGGAGAGAGTTCAGAGAAGAGCTACTAAACTGGTAAATGGATTGCAGGATAAAACTTACCAGGACAGATTAAAGGACCTTAAGGCCTCTTTCATACTTGCGTTGTCCGGATCCGTTGTGTACTCCATTTGCCGGAAGTGCCCGCCGGATCCGTAACACCGCAAGTGAACTGAAAGCATTTGAAGACGGATCCGTCTTCAAAATGCGTTCAGTGTTACTATTGCACCCAGGACGCTATTAAAGTCCTGGTTGCCATAGTAGTAGTGGGGAGCGGGGGAGCAGTATACTTACCATCCGTAGGGCTCTCGGGGGCGCTCCAGAATGACGTCAGGGCGCCCCATGCTCATGGATGACGTGATCCATGCGATCACGTCATCCATGCGCGTGGGGCGCCCTGACGTCACTCTTAAGCGCCCCGGGAGCCGCACGGACGGTAAGTATACCGCTCCCCCGCTCCCCACTACACTTTACCATGGCAAACAAGACTTTAGTGTCCTGGCAGCCATGGTAACCATTCAGAAAAAGCTAAACGTCGGATCCGGTAATGCGCCAAAACAACGTTTAGCTTAAGGCCGGATCCGGATTAATGCCTTTCAATGGGCATTAATTCCGGATCCAGCCTTGCGGCAAGTGTTCAGGATTTTTGACTGCAGCAAAAAGCGCAGCATGCTGCGGTATTTTCTCCGGCCAAAAAACGTTCCGTTCCGGAAATGAAGACATCCTGATGCATCCTGATGCATCCTGAATGGATTTCTCTCCATTCAGAATGCATGGGGATAATCCTGATCAGGATTCTTCCGGCATAGAGCCCCGACGACGGAACTCTATGCCGGAACAGAACAACGCAAGTGTGAAAGAGCCCTAACATGTATAGCTTGGAGGAAAGATGAGACAGAGGGGATATGATAGAAACTTTTAAATACATAAAGGGAATCAACAAGGTAAAAGAGGAGAGAATATTTAAAAGAAGAAAAACTGCTACAAGAGGACATAGTTTTAAATTAGAGGGGCAAAGGTTTAAAAGTAATATCAGGAAGTATTACTTCACTGAGAGAGTAGTGGATGCATGGAATAGCCTTCCTGCAGAAGTGGTAGCTGCAAATACAGTGAAGGAGTTTAAGCATGCATGGGATAGGCATAAGGCCATCCTTCATATAAGATAGGGCCAGGGGCTTGTATTCAGTATATTGGGCAAAGTATAGTATATGTCACATCTCTCTCATGACTCTGAGTCACCCCCCCCCCCTCCCCCCCATGCACATTTCTCCAGTCCAAACAGAACCAGGGCGGCCCCATGGCACATTTCTCCAGCAGTGCCAGCACATGCACAGACATCTCTCTCCTGACTCCCCCCCCCTCCAATCCAATGCACATTTCTCCAGTCCAAAAAACAGAACCAGGACGGGCTAGTACACTGGCTGGGCCTGGCACTACTGGGACAGGTCAGATGGTGGTAATGGAATCCAGTAACTAAGTTGTTATAATTATCTAACCAACCTACCTACCAGTAACTGTTGTACTTAGGAGCTTCAACTTCGCTGCCTCCTGTCACAGTCTCAGAATCAGAAGAGTCTTCTCTGTGTGTGGGCGGCGGGCCTTCCCTGGCAGAGTCCGTGTGGCGGGCTGTAGCTGGCTGGCGGTGGCGCTGCTCGCTCCTTCTTCTCTGCTCTGGGGGCGGAGCAGTGGCAACGCAACGGCAGACAGAATCGAAGACGTGCCTGCCTGTGCGGCAGCGACGGCACGCTCACTTACAGCCACTGCTTGTCAAGTCTCTTAAAGAGGCAGGCAGAGCGGGGCTCAGAGCGGCTGCCGGCAGGGGGCCCCCTCCTCTCCATTAGTCCGGACCACGCGCCGCCCGGGACTCCATGCGCAGCTAGCAAACTTAGCAGCGCCGCCAGGTCAGAAACAATTATAGAATAGTATTGCGGGCCGGCGCTGGGGGCCCCTAAGGACTCAGGGGCCCGGGGGCAATTGCCCCCCTTGCCTCTATGGAAGCGCCGGCCCTGTCTGCAGCAGATAAGGAAGGGGTGCTGCTGGCCACAGAGAGCAGTCTGAATTAGGATTTACAGCTGATGCACACTCATGCCTCCTATGAAGAGACGCCAGGACACTGACACCTCACTGAGCAGCTCCTTATCAAAAGAGTTCAGGCTCACTGACCCCTTTCAGTAACAACCTGATGAACCCAAACTCTCCTTAGAAGAAACTGTGGAGAAAGTATAAATCATGAGAAGCATGCGCTCCCTACACCATATATCTTACTGACACCAGGACAGCGGAGAAATCATGCAGCCCGGTGTCAAGAGAATTTGTTGAAAATAAAAAATAAATAAATAACTTTTAGAAAACCTGTACCTGCTTGTTAAAAAAACTGTCAGCAAGCTGGTACTCACCACACCATCACAAGGTGTGCACCAACCAGATGCTGCCATGGACAGGAGGATGCCGGTGTTCTAACAAAAATCCTTACTACTGAAATTACCTTACCCCTCGTGACTTCCAGGGGTGTGCGCCTCAACTTCCGGGGGTGTGCGCCTCAGCGCAAGCTCACTACCATGGCGCGAGTAAGGTAAAATTACAGGGAGAGCTGACTCACGTACACCGCTCGTTCACCCTCAGGTGTAAGGAGATCTGACAGTCTTTTCTTCTTACTCTCACACTGTGCATGCGCAGATTTTGAAATCTCCTTACCCTCACAAGGGTTAGGGTTTAGGGTTAGGGTTATGCCCCCCAAAATCCCCCCCCCCCCCCCTGGATAGCTAATAGTGTTGGGAGCAAAAGGAGATTTCACAATTCGCACACGCGCAGTGTGAGGGTAAGGAGAAAAGACCATCAGATCTCCTTACCCCTGAGGGCACACGCGCGGTGTCCGTGAGTCAGCACTCCCTGTAATTTTACTTACCCATGCCGGGGTAGTGCGTTTGCGCTGAGGCGCACCCCCCTGGAAGTTGAGGCGCACACCCCCGAAGTTTCGAGGGGTAAGGTATTTTCACGAAGTAAGCATTTTTGTTAGAACACCGGTGCTGAAAGCTGAGCGGGGGCTCTCAGACACGCCCCCAGCCCCTCATTGGTGAAGCCAGGTCATATACAGTCACTCGCTGTGTGTGAGCCGCGCAAGCGTGCCCAGGATTGGCTGAGCAGTTAGTGGGGGCCGTTCATCATGGACCTTGAAAGAAAGTATTGGCTACTTCGGTGGTGGCACCCCTAGCTGGAAGGAAAACTTCCACTGAGGACTTTAGAGAGGGGCGATGTGATTGGAGGAGATGCAGTGAAGTGAGTCCGCCCTTTGTCTCCTCTCCCTCCCTGCTTCCACTTGGAGCCCGGCTTGTTGCACTATCGCTGTGCTGACAAACCAAAAATATGAATATGTTATGACATCTGGGCATTTGAGGGTAGTGGGCCCCTCACTGACGTCGGGCCCGGGGATGCCAACCCAAACGCCCCTAATATAATCCCCCATTGGGAGGGGCACATGTGTACTACTGCAGTCAATGTCTGGCTGCAGTGACTTGTCCCCATGTGAAAAAAAAAAAAGAGTTAAACCTCCTAACTGTCCCACACACATGCATGAGCCACTTGACCAGGCATGCACATGTTTTAGGTAAGTAGAAGTCAATGAGCTGCTTCCAGACACTTCTAGCAGCAGCATATCTCCTTTGGAATCATAGAATCAGGAGTGTTGGAATCCAACATGTTCAATCCTTCTTTTCCTCCCAACTGCCATTTGATAAGAGTCTGCGGGGGTGCACCTAGCCTTTCTGCTGCCTGAGGTTAATATTGAAATGGTGCCCCTTCCCCCTGTAAAATTCTCAACCTAACCTCTTCCCTGCTAACATTACATACAGCGCTACAAAACATACAGGGTAATACAGTGCCACATACTGCTTAGGCTACTTTCACACCTGCATTTTGTGCACCGGATCCGTTCAGATAATTCAAACGTCTGCATCCGTTCAGAACGGATCCGTTTGTATTATCTTTATAGGAAAAAACGGATCCATTTAACATAGTCAATGGAGGACGGATCCATTTTCTATTGTGCCAGATTGTCAGTTAAAAAAACTGATCCGTCCCCATTGACTTACATTGTTTGGCTCAGTTTCATCAGACAGACACCAAAACGCTGCAAGCAACGTTTTGGTGTCCGTCTCCAAAGTGGAATGGAGACTGAACTGATGCAAACTGATGCATTCTGAGCGGATCCTTTTCCATTCAGAATGCATTGTAATGCAAACTGATCCGTTTTGGACCGCTTGTGAGAGACCTGAACGGATCTCACAAATGGAAAGCCAAAACGCCAGTGTGAAAGTAGCCTTACATCCAGTGATGTCTCCTCTGATGTAGACGTTCTCTTTCCTCATCTTCTCCATTTGAACCACACCACCATGATGTTTTTTTTTAACCATCTTTTGTCTCTGCAGACTTTGACAAATAGATATCTTAGTTTTTTACATTTCCATCAGCCTCCCACCTTCTGAACACCCCATCCTGCCACCCCCAATACTGTGCCTTCTGTACTCCCCAATACTATATTGCAGAAACAGTCCACCTGAAAATACCTGTGTCCAGCAAATAGTGTCCCTGACCTTAATACTGTAAACATAGCAAAAATGATTGTGCTAAGCTGACACTGTGCCAGGGAGCTCCCCACAGCAGTGATGGCCAGTTCGCATTGCTCGCCCGCGAACATATGCGGGCTGCCATGTTTTTTCACATGTCCGGCGAGGCACAGGTAAGCCCTTACCTGTGCCTGTGCTTACCTGTGCGGGAGCCGATCGGAAAACAAGTGCGGTCAGCGGGAGCAGGCAGTTCCGAGAACAGCCACCGGGGGCCTTCATCGGGCTGTAAATAGAGATGAGCAACCCCGAACCCCATTAAAGTAAAATCACTGTATTATTTTCCCTTCTAACATGGTTATAAGGGAAAATAATAGCATTCCTAACCCTTTCATGACTAAGGGTCATTGATGCCCCAGTGTCCAGGTCAAATTTTACAAATCTGACATGCGTCACTTTATGTGGTAATAGCTTTGGAACCCTTTTATTCATCCAAGCCATTATGAGATTATTTTCTCGTGACAGATTCTACTTCATGACAGTCATAAATTTCACCTTTATTTATGAAATAATCCCAAATTTACCAAAAATTTTGAAAATATTGCAATTTTCAAAATTTAAATTTCTCTGTTTTTAAAACAGAAAGTGATTCCTCATAAAAAACATTTATTACTTAACATTCCCCATATGTCTACTTTATGTTGGCATCATTTTGGAAATGTCATTTTATTTTTTTAGGACATTAGAAGTCTTAGAAGTTTAGAAGCAATTCTTAAAATTTTTAAGAAAATTTCCAAAACCCACTTTTTAAGGACCAGTTCAGGTCTGAAGTCATTTTGTGGGGCTTACATAGTGGATACCCCAATAAATGACCCCATTGTAGAAACTACACCCCTCAAATTACTCAAAACTGATTTTACAAACTTTGTTAACCCTTTAGGTGTTCCTCAAGAATTAAAGGAAAATGGAGATGAAATTTTGAAATTTCACTTTTTTGGCAGATTTTCCATTTTATTACATTTTTTTCTTTAACACATTGAGGGTTAACAGCCAAACAAAACTCAATATTTATTACCCTGATTCTGCGGTTTACAGAAACACCCCACATGTGGCCGTAAACTGATTTAAGGGCGCCCGGCAGGGCGCAGAAAAAAAGGAGTGCCGCATGGTTTTTGGAAGGCAGATTTTGCTGGAGTGGTTTTTAGATGCCATGTCCCATTTAAAGCCCAACTGATGCACCTCTACAGTAGAAACTCCCCAAAAGTGACCCTATTTTGGAAACTAGGGGTTAAGGTGCCAGATTTATTGGTACTATTTTGGGGTACATATGATTTTTAATTGCTCTATATTAAGTTTATTGTGAGGCAAGGTAACCAAAAATTGTCTGTTTTGTTATTTTTTATATTTTCCAAGATTCATCTAACAGGGTAGATCATAGTAACATAGTAACATAGTAACATAGTACATAAGGCCGAAAAAAGACATTTGTCCATCCAGTTCGGCCTGTTATCCTGCAAGTTGATCCAGAGGAAGGCCAAAAACCCTGTGAGGTAGAAGCCAATTTTCTCCACTTTAGGGGAATAAAAAATTCCTTCCCGACTCCAATCAGGCAATCAGAATAACTCCCTGGATCAACGACCCCTCTCTAGTAGCTATAGCCTGTAATATTATTAAGCTCCAGAAATACGTCCAGGCCCCTCTTGAATTCCTTTATTGTACTCACCATCACCACCTCCTCAGGCAGAGAGTTCCATAGTCTCACTGCTCTTACCGTAAAGAATCCTCTTCTATGTTTGTGTACAAACCTTCTTTCCTCCAGACGCAGAGGATGTCCCCTCGTCACAGTCACAGTCCTGGGGATAAATAGCTGATGGGATAGATCTCTGTACTGACCCCTGATATATTTATACATATTAATTAGATCTCCCCTCAGTCGTCTTTTTTCTAAAGTGAATAACCCTAATTTTGATAATCTTTCAGGGTACTGTAGTTGCCCCATTCCAGTTATTACTTTAGTTGCCCTCCTCTGAACCCTCTCCAGCTCTGCTATGTCTGCATAGCAGACATGCTATTTTTATAGAGCAGGTTGTTATGGACGCAGTGATATCAAATATATCTACTTTCTTTGTTTGTTTGTTTCAGTTTTAAATAATAAAGCATTTTTGAAAAATAAATTATGTTTTTGTGTGTCCATTTTCTGAACGCCATATTTTTTTTATTTTTCTGATCGTCTTGTGCAGGGGCTCGTTTTTTGCAGAAAGAGTTGAGGTTTTTATTGGTACCATTTTTGGGTACATAGGATTTTTTGATCATTCATTATAACACTTTATTACACATTATGACCCATAAATTGGCTGTTTTGGAACAGTTTTTATTTATTTATTTTTACAGCGTTCATCTGAGGGGTTAGGTCATGTGACAGTTTTATAGAGCAGATCGTTACGGACGTGGCGATACCTAATATGTCTACTTTTTCTTATTTAAGTTTTACACAATGATAGCATTTTTTAAACAAAAAAAATTATGTTTTAGTGTCTCCATAGTCTGATATCCATTGCTTTTTTATTTTTTGTGCGATTGTCTTAAATAGGGTATAATTTTTTGCGGGATGAGGTGATGGTTTGATTGGTACTATTTTGGGGGGCATATGCCTTTTTGATCGCTTGGTGTTGCACTTTTTGTGATGTAAGGTGAAAAAAATAGCTTTTTGCCACTTTTTTTTTACGGTGTTTATCTGAGGGGTTAGGTCGTGATATTTTTATCGAACATGTTGTTACGGATGCGGCAATACCTAATATGTACACTTTTTTTTATTTATTTCACTTTAACACAATAATAGCATATTTGAAATAAAAAAAATTGTATTTTAGTGTCTCCATGTTCTGAGAGCTATATATTTTTATTTTTTTTAGCGATTTTCTTATGTAGGGTCTCATTTTTTGCGGGATGAGGTGACGGTTTTATTGGTACCATTTTGTGGGATGTACGCCTTTTTGATCACTGTTGCACTGTTGCACAGTGTTGCACTTTTTGTGGTGAACGGTGACAAAAATGGCTTTTTTTGACACAGTTTCTATTTTAATTTTTTTATGGTGCTTATCGGACGGGGTCGATCATGTGATATATTTATAAAGACGGTCGTTACGGACGCAGTGATACCTAATATGTGTCGTTTTTTTTTTTTCATTTTTCTAGGAAAAGGCAATTTATTTTTTTAAATTACATTTTGCAACACCGGACGCTTTTACAAAGCGTCCGGTTGCCATGGCAATCATTGGGCGCTGCCATCACAGCGCGGCAGCCCCGATGGTTGAGAGAGGGAGCCCCCTCCCTCTATTAATCCCATGGATGCCGCTACCGCGGCATCTAAGGGGTTACAGCAGAGTGTCAGCATACAGCTGACACTCGCTGCTAATGTCGGCGACTCAGGAATGGAGCTGCCAACAAATAAAGCAGGAGAACCGCATCGGGGGCAGGGGGCACCGATGGGGGCAGCACTGTAAAGGGGGGGCACGGCCAGAATAAAAGGGGCACAGATGGGGCAGGATGCATGCATGGGGGGACCACATCAGGGGCACGATACATGGATGGGGGGGCGGGGACCGCATCAGGGGCAGGCGGAGGCAGTGCTCACAGGAGAGGTGGGGGGGTTGGAGGCGCACAGGAAGGGGGCACAGATCGGGGGGCTTCAGGACACATTACCTGATTTCAGGCTCAGAGCGCAGATCAGAGCCTGAAACAAACACTTTTTCACTGCCGTGATCTGATTAGTTAGTCTGCACAGACTAACCAATCGGATCGATTGCCAGCAAGGGACCACTCTGATTGGTCCCTTGCTGGCATTACTGAACTGTATGCTGTCCGTGACAGCAGCAGGGCAGGGGCAGAAGCTTGGATTAAAGAACTGCCTGACGTCTATACACGTGCTATCTGCACGGGGTATGTGCAAATAGCACGTTTATATACGGATTGCAGTCGAGAAGGTGTTAATACAGAATGCTTAGTAAAAGGTCAATTGAGGGGTTAAAGTGTAACTGCTGTTTCATTTTTTTATTCCCTAATGGTACAGTACAACCTGCTGTATAAGTGCTTTTGTGCTTTTTTCCGTTTTACCTGCTAATAACTCCCACAAATGTATGCTACTTTCCTATTCAGCAGTTCTTGTGAGGAGAGCAAGGGCTTATAGGAAGTGAG
Source organism: Bufo bufo (assembly GCF_905171765.1). Lineage (NCBI taxonomy): Eukaryota > Metazoa > Chordata > Amphibia > Anura > Bufonidae > Bufo > Bufo bufo. The sequence continues at coordinate 233,634,043 of NC_053390.1, forward strand.
GGAAATAAAGGATGGCCTCAAGGAAGGGCAAAGATCATTACAGGAAGAGCAGCAGAGTCCATCTTAGGCTACTTTCACACCTGCGTTCGGGTGTCCGCTCGTGCGCTCCGTTTGAAGGGGCTCACAAGCGGCCCTGAACGCAGCCGTCTGGCCCTAATGCATTCTCAGTGGAGGCGGATCCACTGAGTATGCATCCGCCTGCCAGCGCTCAGCCTCCGCTCCGCTCAGTGAGCGGACACCTGAACGCTGCTTGCAGCGTTCGGGTGTCCGCCTGGCCGTGCGGAGGCGAGCGGATCCGTCCAGACTTATAATGGAAGTCAATGGGGACGGATCCGCTTGAAGATGACACCATATGGCTCAATCTTCAAGCGGATCCGTCCCCCATTGACTTTCAATGTAAAGTCTGAACGGATCCGCTCAGGCTACTTTCACACTTAGAAATTTTTCTAAGTTATCATGCAGACGGATCCGTTCTGAACGGATGCAAACGTCTGCATTATAGGAGCGGATCCGTCTGATGAAACATCAGACGGATCCGCTCCGAACGCTAGTGTGAAAGTAGCCTTAGGAAGTTGCTGAAATAGAGGCACATAGAAATATGGTTGCTAGGGGCTGAGTACAGACATCAGAAAGGTACAATTAGCTGAAAAATGCAGCTTCATTAATATCTTCCCTTCAGCATCACATATGTTAGGAATTTCATTTTTGGTAGTGAAATGGCAGTTACAACAATATTGTGAGATGGCTCACTCTACGTCTCCTTGGTTTGGAGCTCTTGTCTTTTTTTTTTAATCATTCTCTTCAAAATGGTTAAGTAATTACAAAATAGGAGTGGACAGGCACTCATATACTTGGAGTCTGTTAAGGTAATACCAATCAAAATGTATTACATTAAACAACTTAAAATATGTATATACATAAAAATAATAGTAAAACAATCAATATAAAAATTGATATAAAAATAAATAGAATAAACAGTATAAAAATTGATATGAACAAATAATAGCAGCAGTTAAGACACTTTAGCATAAGCAGATATCATGGATCAAGTTGATATCAATATTAGGGATAGTTGTATTCCTCCCAGTAGCAATAATACAAGAGCTCTTTCTGTCTTCGAAATAAAGCGATAGATCCAGCATCGAAGTTAGAAAATATTGTAGGTTCCTTTATTCAGTGTAGTACAGATCAATGACAGAATCACCTCAGTGTTCCAAATGAACGTCTACGCGTTTCGAACAAACATGTTCTTAGTCGCGACTCTTTCTGTCTTCCTTAGTATATATTCACTGTTAGTATTTTCCTGTTATTCCACATAAGGTAATCCTAAAATCCAACTTGGTGTAGTCAATGTCAGTTCAAATATTCATAAGTCCGAATCCTATTGGAGGTTAGTAAGAGGTTAGTAGTCTCTTTGTATTTTCAGGTTTTATGAAGATAAGTGCATATAGTGATCCTTCTATTTAGTACAGCCTCTGCGTATGTTGTGGCAATATAAACTGGTTATGCACTTTTTGATTGTCCATACTCTCGTTTAGATGTTACCTGCTGTTTACTATGGCGTCCCTCGTGTGGGCGCTTGTTCCTTGTTTCTGCAGTTGGAGCTGGAACAGGACGGTCGGCTTGTATGCTTGGCGTCTCGTCTATTCCATCTTCTGTTCCCGCCGCTGGGTCTCGCAAGATGAGAGGACGTAACTTTGTCAGTCCCGCATTCTCTCCTACAGCTGTAGAGGTATTACAAGTGTAAAATCACTTGTTTTTCAGCCTTGTAATCTTTTTTAGTGCATGGCCATGCTTTTAGAAAATTTTAATTAACAGCGAGTGGACAATTTAAACACCAGACGCGTTTCGAAGTAAATCAATACTTCTTCCTCAGTGGTTCCACTCGCATTATGTGAGTACGGTCTTTTATACCCAAGTTGGTTGTTTCAAAAAATGGGGTGGATCATTGAGCTCAGGATTGAACTATTGAGTTCAGGATTGAAATATTTTATCTATTGCGGTATTTCCGCATTTTGGATGCGTTTTGTTCATATATATAGTTCTGGTCAACAATAATTCCCTCAAATAGGACAGCCAAGATTATTATTTATTCATAGAATTATTCCCAACATATTATACATTGAATATTGAAAAATGAATAAACAATGGCTAAAATAGAGACAGATCTAACTGGCTATAGTATTTGTACCAAAGCTAATTGTCCCAAAATGATGGGGCAAATCTTTGGATTCTAAATTCATTTGTTTCATCCATTGCATTATTTCTGCATTTTTGATGTGTTATAGAAGGGATTTGTGGCAGGTGAGGGAGCCCATCGGATCCCCGCGCTGCTGTGGCGGGGACCCGATGGGTGAGAATGTAGTCCGATGCCGTGCAGAGGCTGCCCAATGCCTTGCACAGCAATGGGACCTGTCTTCTACGGGTGCCCAGGAGATCCAGCCTCAGGCTGGGTCTCCTAGGCAACCTGTTAGTGTATTACTCAAGTGTAATACACTAACAGGCAATGCATTACAATACAGATGTATTGTAATGCATTGCAGAGAGGATCAGACCCCCAAAAGTAAAGTCCCAGAGTGGCACAGAAATAAAGTTTTTAAAAAAGTAAAAAAAAAAAAAAACAGTTTTTAATAAAAAAAGGTTTCAAGTAAAAAAAAAAAAAACGCCCCTTTCCCCTGATTTTATATGAAAAAAAAAAGAAAAAAAGAAAACACACACATATTACCGTATTTTTCACCCTATAAGTGGTGGGAAAAATAGCACTGCGACTTATGGGGCAAATGCTGCAATTTACACTGATACACCGCCGCCGCGCTGCTGCACAGCGCGGCCGGCGTGTGTATCAGCGGGGAGGGAGGAGGGGCTGGGGGCCGTCATCTTGTTTTGTAATGGCAGTGGGGCCCGGTGCAGTCACTGTATTCTATTACACCGGGCTACGATCACTGTAGTAATCATATAGGCAATGTTAAACTGTAGAATTCCACTCCAATCTAGCCTGTAGTACTTACTACAATCTTCTGTAGCAGACAGGAGGCCGAGCGGGCGGGCGGGAGGCGGCAGCGTAACTCACTACGTCACGCGCCTGCTCCTCCCACTTTATGAATGAAGCAGGCGGCTCAGGCGTGTGACGTAGTGCCTGCTAAGGAAGTTAGTAGTAAGTACTACAGGCTGGATTGGAGAGGAATTCTACAGTTTAACATTACCTATATGATTATTACAGTGAGCGGGGCCTGGTGTAGAAGAATACAGTGACTGCACCGGGCCCCGCTGCCATTACAAAACAAGATGCCGATCCCCGCCACCTATATTGGGGGTCATTCACTACACAGGGACACTGTTATGTGGGGGATCTGTGGATGACACATAGCATAAGATGCTATGTGTCATCCACAGATCCCCCATAGCAGTGTCATGCCATCCCCAGATGCCCCCATAACAGTTCCATCCCCAGATGCCCCCATAACAGTGCCATCCCCAGATGCCCCCATAACAGTGCCAACCCTAGATGCCCCCATAACAGTGCCATCCCAGATGCCCCCATAACAGTGCCAACCACGGACCCCCATAACAGTGCGTCATCCACAGATCCCCCATAATAGTGTCATCCACAGACAACCATTAGTTCAAAACCCACTAAAAGCACATCTTTTGGTTCAAAATATTTTTTTTCTTATTTTCCTCCTCAAAAACCTAGGTGTGTCTTATGGGCAGGTGCGTCTTATAGGGCGAAAAATACAGTAGGTATTGCCACGTCTGTAATGATCGGCTCTATAAATATATCACATGATCCACCCCGTCCAATAAACATCGTAAAAAAAAAATATAGACACTGTTTAAAAAAAAGCCATATAAAATAAATAAATATAAAAAAAGCACACATAAATAAACGTAAAAAACAAGAAATTACACGCATTACTCAAGAATTAACAAATGTGGAAAATAAAAATAAACAAAAACCAAACCAAATAGATTCCGATAATATAAAAAAAACTCAGACTAGAACTGCAACAAACTCTTGCCGATCAATATGGAAAAATATTACTAAAATATAAAATGAAATTCTATGCTAATAATAATAAACCTGGAAAATTCCTCGCAAGACAAGCTAAAACTAAAGAAGCTAAACAAAGGATAGCCTCTCCGCTGACAGAAAACAATCAAAAAGTAATAAACCCACAACAAATAGTCAAAAAGATCAAAGAATATTATTCCTCATTTTACAGCCTTAAAAATGACCCAAATAACATTCAACCAACTATCACTGATATTACAAACTTTCTGAAATCTATCAATCTACCAAAAATAAATGATGAACAACTCAACTCTATTAATACGCCATTCAATAAAATAGAAATCCTAAATGTTATTAAAACTAGGCAAATCACCAGGACCAGACGGCCTCACTAATAGATATTATAAAATATTTACAGAAGAACTAACACCCAAATTAGAAACAATATTCAATCTAGCCACTAAAACGCAATCCTTCCCAAAAGAAATGTTAACAGCCACTATCATAACCTTACCCAAAACAGAAAGAAAGAACCTACTACACCACCTAATTGTTGCCCAATTTCTCTACTGAACACGGACATCAAAATATATGCAAAAATGATAGCAAATAGATTAATTAATATTCTTCCCTTGATAATCAACCAAGACCAAGTAGGCTTTTTTAAAGGGCTTCTGTCACCCCACTAAACTCATATTTTTTTTTTTGGGTACTTATAATCCCTATACTGCGATATATCTATACATTCTCGTCACCGAAAGAGAAGACGTCATCGGCGCAGGCGCACTGAGGGAGTGCTGAGGAGGCGAGCCTCCTTTTCTCAGAGCGCCTGCGCCGAATCAAGACAGGCAATTTTTGAAATGCAGACATAGCCAGCCGGAGGAGGAGATCGCTGCTGGTCCTGTCAATCAACAGATTGAGGGGCGTTTTTTTGCGGCTGCTACCAGCAAGTAGCCGCCCTACTTGCTGGTAGACAGGTAATTTGCATATTATAAAAGTACGTTTTTTTGCATTATCTACTGAACGAAAATGATTATTAACATAATGTATAGATATATCGCAGTATAAGGATTATAAGTACCCCCCCAAAAAAAAAGAGTTTAGTGGGGTGACAAAAGCCCTTTAAAGGAAGATAAACTTTTGACGCTATACGCAGAATAATTAATCTCATACAATGTTGTAAATCACTAAATATCCCTTCTTTCTTCCTATCATTAGATGCTGAAAAAGCATTTGACAGGATACACTGGGGATATCTTGAATCTGTGCTACACAAATTTGGATTAACTGACCATATAAATTCTGCCATTATGGCATTATATTCCAATCCTTCAGGAAGAGTCTATTCCTCTGGCTACTTTTCAGAACCCTTTACTGTTAATAACAGCACGAGACAAGGATGCCCACTCTCCCCCAAATAATAGGTATTAAAATAGGCACAACAAAACATAAAATTACATTATATGCTGACGATATAATATTATTTTCACCTGACACAAATTTCCACTATTAGCACTAATAAAAATAAAAACGTCCTTTTACATATTTGCTTGTTTTGACATTAACTTATAGGGACGTATACCTCAATTACCTTGTTCTTTATCTTTGTTGTTCAATATAATATTAACACTAAAAAATCCAAATATTTCACTTAATACACTAAAAACTACTTTATCCAATTTCAATAAGATTTCGTACTGCAAAATAAATAAAAATAAATCACTAATTTTGAACATTCATCATAAAATACAATTAGAATTAACCACATCATTCCCATATCAATGGAACAACAAAAAAAATTTAATATCTAGGTATATATACTGTATTACATCCACCAGTGAAAATCTATATAAAGAAAATTATAAACCCTTACTATCTTCTATACCTCAAAAATTACTCTCATATACAAAAATACAACTATCTTGGGCTGGCAGAATAGCCTTAGTTGAAATGTTCATCCTTCCTTCTTTTCTATATACATTCCGCACAATTGCCATTCCAATCAAAAATTCATTTTTTTATTAAACTACAAAATGAAATTTCCAAATTTATATGGACATATAAAACAAAAACCCAGAATTAACTTAGAAACTATGAAACAACATTGGAAAATGGGAGGGATGTGACTACCGAATATAAATGTGACTACCGAATGTAAAGAACTACTATAAAGCAATGCTACTAGATCAAACAAAACACTGGTGGACAAATACTGAAACTAAAAAAAAAGACAATGGGTTCAAATAGAATAAAATTGTTTAAAATCAGACCCTATTATTATACTCAATACAATTATACCACAAAAAAAAGAACAACACAAATCTTCTTTAAGTATAAAGGCCACACAAAAATACCCCATATCTAATAAAATTTGCATGCAACAATTACCAATTAAATATATCAAAGCAATTTGTCCAGATATCAACCTTTCAAACTGGGGGAAAAAAAACGGAATAAAAATAATAAAAAATGTAACCGACACAAATAACACTCATTCACCAATTTAGCGTACCAATATCAGTTACCTAAAACAGACTTCTACAAGTATTTAAGAATCATACACTCCTTTTCACAAATCCAGATCAACGACCCAATTTTTCCTAAATCTGCATTTACATTTTTTCTACTCAAAATCTTATAACGAAAGGTATTTCTAACTTCTATGTTGCATAAAATATAAGAAATAGAACTGGATCGCAAATCCTCAATACTATGCTTTTATCTAAACTGCTTCTCAGCATAATTAACATCGCTTCTCAGCGCAATATATAGTATACCTACCCCTATGCTACATATAGTACATGAGGCATTAGTATACAATTTGATCAAAAAGCATAGGCCCACTCACCGCGACAAGGTTGCCTCCTTGAATGGGACCCTAATTTAAATATGGCGCAGCACTGCACGGCGACTACCAACGCAGCAGCAACGCCCCGGCAGGCAGCAGGATCCAGAAGCAAAACAGCACCCCCGCTGTCTGGCAAAGCCATCTTGGCACTGGGCCCCACCAACCCATCAGGACAGCACCAAAGTTGGTTCCACACCTGTTCACATGGTGCAGTACTGCACGGCGGCCATTTTTTGCTTTGGTGCTGTCCTGATGGGTTGGTGGGGCCCAGTGCCAAGGTGGCTTTGCCAGACAGCGGGGGTGCTGTTTGGCTTCTGGGTCCTGCTGCCCGCCGGGGCGGTGCTGCTGCGTTGGTGGTCGCCGTGCAGTGCTGCGCCATATTTAGGTTAGGGTCCCATTCAAAGAGGCAACCTTGTCGCGGTGAGTGGGCCTATGCTTTTTGATAAAATTGTATACTAATGCGTCATGTACTATATGTAGCATTGGGGTAGGTATACTATATATTGCGCTGAGAAGCGATGTTAATTATGCTGAGAAGCAGTTTAGATAAAAGCATAGTATTGCGGATGTGCGATCCAGTTTTTTTTCTTATATTTTATAACTTCTATGTTGATATTAACAATAGTGAAGATAAGTTCAAAAATAAATATATACTACAATAAGAAAGAGACCTAGGAACAATCTATTCTCCTGAAAATTGGAGATCTGCATTCAACTGGACTAACGGAAACATCAGTACCTGAGTGGGACTAATAGTGACAAAAGTCTCACCGATATTTCAAGATTCAAAGCTGCCAGTGGCCCACAGTGTGAAGTGTGGGGAAATATCCTTTTAAAATATAGCTTTTATAAGATATGCAATAAAATATACACCAAAGGATGCATCAACAATACAAAACATATATAAGGGGTTTCTGTGATAGATGCCCCACTGCTGGTGAAGCTGAGGTAAGCAATGAAACTGCTGCGCCTAAGTGTACGCACGCAGTCTTACCTAAAGCAAAGGTAAGTATTAAACCGGCCGCGCCCTGTGGACGCAATCAGTCTCACCTGACCAACAACAATACAAGACGTAAAATACAGGGGGTTCCTAAATAGATACCCCACAATGATTGATACAATGGTAAGTATAGAACACTGCTGCGCCTGTGTGGACGCGAGCAGTCTTACCTGACCAACCAGGTGACCAGGATCGGCATGACGGGGAATGATGCTTTGATGGAACTGGGTGTAGAACAGAGATGCAGTCACGGGAGTGTAGATACTGTGCCCTAATTAGCCCTATACACTTGGTAGGAAGGGGGCTGCTCCCATACTGCCTGTCTACACAGAGCACCCGTCCTCACACACCAACAAGCGGAGGAGCATCTATCCCTCTGCAGCATGACAATCCTGCACCTTGGATGTCTGCCCTCAGGCTCCTATATTGAGTGCTTGAGCTTACCTTTGTAGTGTAACCACGTTACTGCAGGATATGCTTACCTGCTATATGCAGTTTAAGGTGGTACACACTGTTTCTTTTTTCTACATGTACTGAATCCCCCTGAGGAGTCGACACGACAGAAACGTGCCACGTCGGGAGGTCTGTAGTTATAATTTTTGTTGCTAGACTAGTGACCAGGTCCATAACTAGGGACAGGTATCCTGACGGGGTCGTCCTTTTCAGGACGGGTGCTCTGTGTAGACAGGCAGTATGGGAGCAGCCCCCTTCCTACCAAGTGTATAGGGCTAATTAGGGCACAGTATCTACACTCCCGTGACTGCATCTCTGTTCTACACCCAGTTCCATCAAAGCATCATTCCCCGTCATGCCGATCCTGGTCACCTGGTTGGTCAGGTAAGACTGCTCGCGTCCACACAGGCGCAGCAGTGTTCTATACTTACCATTGTATCAATCATTGTGGGGTATCTATTTAGGAACCCCCTGTATTTTACGTCTTGTATTGTTGTTGGTCAGGTGAGACTGATTGCGTCCACAGGGCGCGGCCGGTTTAATACTTACCTTTGCTTTAGGTAAGACTGCGTGCGTACACTTAGGCGCAGCAGTTTCATTGCTTACCTCAGCTTCACCAGCAGTGGGGCATCTATCACAGAAACCCTTTATATATGTTTTGTATTGTTGATGCATCCTTTGGTGTATATTTGATTGCATATCTTATAAAAGCTATATTTTAAAAGGATATTTCCCCACACTTCACACTGTGGGCCACTGGCAACTAACGGAAACATCAAAAGGAATGCACCACTGAGAACTCTGAGACGGCACCTAACACCGGTAAAAATAAACCATATGGATCCCAACTACTCTGATCTATGCTGGAAAAATTGTGGAGCCCAAGGAACCTATCTACATCTATCGTGGACATGTCCAAAAATTCTAACTTTTTGGAAAACTGTATTTGAAAAACTAAACAAGACTTTGCTTTATATTTCTTACAAAATCAACCTATTCCACAACATACCATATAATTGTACTCCCCGTGTCTGCATTTCTGTGCAGTTACTGTCTCTGGTGCCATACAGGCTGGCTGCAGGCTCTCTCGCATACTGGCTGCAGGCTGTCACCTGTGTATGCTGGTTGCTTGGGACTGCGTGCTGACTGCGGTGGTGTGTGTGAACTGTGGCCTGTATTGTTTGTTCTATGGTTCTGGTACTCCTGGTTTTGATGGGGTTAACTTCCCCTGGTCTGTTCCTGTGTGTGGCTTATCAGTTGCCCTATATAGCTATATGTATCTGTGAGCTGTGGGGCTGATGGTCAGTCTTTCTTGTGTCTTGCTGGGTGTAACCCCTTGCTGCTGACCCAAGGGGTTTGCCATCTGCCCTTGAAAGGATTTGGACCTTTCTGGACCACTACGACAACCTTGGTTTGAGACACTGATGTCAGGAGAGATGTTTCTCAGTTGGCAATAACAGACACGCACACAGGCAATCACTGAAAAACACTCTGATTTTATTATGCTATTGCTTGGCCTCATATAGGCAACAGAAAAGTTTGCACAACAACAGCGTTAAACCAATCATAAAATGATAAACATTGACGCCCATACAGATACAATTGGAACATCCCTTTTATGGGTATGTAATACGTCACATATAAGAACGTACGTTGTTGTGCCGAATGACCCTGAGTGAATTAGAACATTTGTTCTAATTCTGGGAGATTCCCAGAATCTGTCCTGAGACAGATAAGTGAACCTAACTCACAGGGGGTGAGGATGTGAAGTGCGTAGGTGAGATATTATAACAATTCTGTACATCATAGAGAAGACAACATGGAGTCACATTTGCCTTCAGTGTCGCCTGGTAAAGTGTTGTTATTACCACCTGTTCTATGATGTTGTTGCCTTGTCTGATCTTCTGTACCCGTCCTGTGATGTTGTTATCCTTATCCATGCCTTGCCTGATCTTCTGTACCTGTTCTCTGTCTGGGTCCACTATGTTTAGCTTAGCAGTGCTCTAACTGTGTCTGATAGATTGGCAGTGCTTAACTGTTTCTGATCCTGCCTGTTACTTGTCCAGCCTGGCAGTGCCTACTGCTTCTGCTCTAGTCTGTTGCTTGTCAGTCCTGCAGTGCCTTACTGCTTCTGTTCCTGTGTTTGTCCTGTCATCGTGAGAGGGCCCCTGGGTTCTCCGGTTGGAGGATCTCTAGTCTGTGTGCAGCTCTGCCTGAGATCGCGATGCTTCCTTTCCGCTTGGGGTCCAGGCATCTGCTTCTGTGCTGGTTCCCGTTTGTCTTGTTGTCTGTTCCATGTCCTGTGTTTTCTTGGGTTTGTGTTATCTGTTCCGGCCTGGTTCTCTGCAGGTAGGGGCCAAGTGCACCAGGACCTTTCTGGAGGTGCAACCAGTGAGCCCTCGGCCCAGTTCTTCCCCACCACCAGGGGCTCTGTGAATAATGGGGCTAACTGGCTCTTCGCCCTTAGGGGGTTTTGCCACTGGTCTGCCGGTGCACTTGGTTCTGTGGTAGAACTACCACTATTGCCTAACCTGCATATGTTACTGTCATGTTCCTTTATTACATATGTAATAAAGTACTCTGTTGATCCCTGGTCTGTTTCTGCCTGTGTCCTGTTTGCAACATGTTCCAGATGTCTGCCTTGGGCCTCCGGCACGTGACAATTATATTGTGTGCTAGTGCAAAAATGCCCCCTTAAAATGTAAGCCGGTAAAAAAGACCCCTTATGGTGTGCCAGTACAAAAAGTACCTCTTCTTATTGTCCCCAATACAGCCAGTGTCTCCATAGTGCCCCATAATGTGTATCAATGCCCCCTACTGTATGCTTGTACAAAAATACTCCCTCTTAGTGCCCCCAGTAAAGCTAATGTCCCCATAGTTCTCTCCATAATGTGTGTCAGTATAAAATGCCTCTGTATAGTGTCCCTATAGTGCTCCTCTCCAGTCTTCCCTATAGTGGGCCAACGGCATAGTGCCAAATGAAAAATAAATAAAATAAAATACTTTCCATCATGTGGCTTTGATCTATGCAATGCAGCCCTCTTCCAGGCCTGTTTACTGAGCTGTGCACTGCCTGACTCAGATGGCACGATGATGGTGACATCATCATGCGACCTGCGCAGACCTCTGATAGGCAACATAGAGGGTAGAAAGGGAGAAGTCGCTCCCATGCCTGGCCACAGTATTCAACTGTATCACCATCCTGAGGATAGCGATATTGTTGAATATGTCAAGCTCTCATTTTCCACAGGCCCTGTTGCAGCCCCCACTTGTCTGCAGGATTGCGCCGGCTGAAGTGATAGCTTCACCTTGCCTACTTGGTGGTGCGGGCCTGAGAGTCTGCTGACCTTTATACACATTAGATGTTCAGCTGATCCTACCTAAGGTGCACGGACAGCAATGACAAATCTCAGCACTACTACATACTGTGCCTCATTTTTAGAAATACGTATCATTGACTAGTTTCATTTTAAAAAGGATTTGTCTTACTTTGATTAAAGCTTTATATGGGATTAATCCACTATGGAGTAATGTTTGTGTTGTGTGTGATTATAATGATAAAAATATACAGTACACAAAGTCTTTTTTTTCTAGTGCCCTTTGTGCATTGCTTTTTTAAAAATAATCAATATATGGTGTACTGAAAAAATGTGTCACATAATGGGTTAATAAGTCTGCTATGGTTTATTTTTAGCATCTAAAGAGAAAGAGCAGGAAATTCTCCAAAGATTAAGATTCTTGTTCCATTAAAGACCTTTGAATCGCTGTCACAACACTTCCGCTTTGGCAGAAGAACAAGACAAAAGTACTCTTCTTAATTGGTTTGTGCTTTATTATTTGGGGGATTAAGAGCCTGGAAGTCGATTCAGAAACTCTTGTTTTATTATCAATAGCTCCGCGGTGTTGCCTGCTTGGTTAAAACATCCACTTTGCTGCTGGTAGTTATCCAAGGAATTGTGGAAAAGTGGAAAGTAATACAAGGAAATACAGTAAGCTAGAGACAGGGAAGGAAGACAGCTACATACCTGTAATACAGGCTGCTATATGTAAGATGTCTGCAACATGACAGTATCTGGAACTAATATCTTAGGGGAAGAGGAGATTAAAGGGCATCTGTCAGCAGATTTGTACGTACAGTATGAAACTTGCTGACCTGTTGCATGTGCACTTGGCAGCTGAATACATCTGTTTTGGTCAAATGTTCATATGTGCCCGAGTTGCTAATGCAATGGAGCAACTGGGGCATTGAAGTTACACCTAGAGGCTCAGTATTCTCTGCAAATGTTGCGTCCTCTGCACTTTGGTTGACAGTGCCAGGTGTGATGACTAGTGTTGAGTGAATCGAAGCATCCGAAGCAGAATTAGATCTGAGGTTTAGGAAAAATTAGATTGGTGGCTGAAAATAATAAAATTATACTCACCTCATCCACTTGATTGCGGAGAGGCTGTCCGCTTACGTCTTGATTGACGAAAACCCACCAAAAAACCTGCGGCGAGTGCAATGACATCACCACATGATCATGCTGGCCACGCGCGTTGACGTCATTAGTGGTGACCGCCGCAGGCCCTTTGGGTTTTCTTCAATCAAGACAGGAGCAGACGGTCTCTCCGCGATCAAGGGGATGAGGTGAGTATATATAATTTTTCAAAACTTTGCTCATCACTAGTGATGATGTTTTCACTGCCTGGCCCTGTCAATGAAAGTGGAGAGGGAGCAGCAGTTGCAGAGAGAGCAGAGCCTCTAGGAGTAATGGTAACGCCCCCATTGCTCTTAGAGGCTCATTTTCAAATATTAAAACTTATTTTTTTCTCAGCAAAGCAGGCACATATAAAAATGGGACCAACACAAATACTTTCAGCAGCCAAGTGCACATGCAACAGATCAGCCAGTTTCATAGGCACAAATCTGTTGACAGATTTGAATTTCAGACCAGATCTACATAAGGACTAGTGATGATCGAGCATGCTCGGCCGAATACGAGTTCGGCTCGAGCATCTCGATGCTCGGCACATGGTGGTATTTGGCCGAATACCGCATGTCCTCGAGCGCAATGCTCGAGTCTCCTCCCTGCATGTTTCTTGGCTGCTACACAGCCAATAAACGTGCAGGAAAGTATAGTCCTCACTGTAATGCCGTAGCCATGTTGGCTGCTGGCATTACAGTGATCGGCTGGCCGGAACGCGTCATCGGGTGCTATATATCGCCCTATAACGCATGTTCAGCTCATTCTTAGTCTTAGGCCTCATGCACACGACCGTTTTTCGGGTCCGCATCCAAGCCACAGTTTTTGCGACTCGGGTGCGGACTCATTCACTTCAATGGGGCCGCAAAAGATGCGGACAGCACTCCGTGTGCTGTCCGCATCCGTTGCTCCGTTCCGAGGCCCCACAAAAAAAATATAGCATGTCCTATTCTTGTCCGTCTTGCGGACAAGAATAGGCATGTCTACAATGGGACGCATGTTCCCTTCTGCAAATTGCGGAAGGCACACGGGCGGCATCCGTTTTTTGCGGATCCGCGGTTTGCGGTCCGCAAAAAACAGCACCGTCGTGTGCATGAGGCCTTATTCAGGGAGAGCTATGCTGAGGAAGGGACAGACAGTGTAGGGAGTGATTTAAGAATATTTTTGCCACCAAAACTTTTCAAAGACCCAAAAGTCCTTTTAAGGACTATTGTGTGTGGCAGCAGCAATCTATATTTTTAGCGCAACCTGCACTAAATTACTAAAACTTTACAGACCCAAAAGTCCTTTTAAGGACTATTGTGTGTGGCAGCAGCAATATCTTTTTTTAGCACAAAATGCGTTAAATAGCTAAAACTTTACAGACCCAGCGTACAATAGTTAGGCCGCTGTAGACAGCGACATTAGCTGCGCCACATCGGTAGTGTAAAGTGTGCGCATCCCAAAAAAATCTGTGACATCCAGTGAACTTTTTCCGTAGACGGTGTCCGCTGCGGACAGTGACATTAGCTGCGCTACATCTCCTGTGTAAAGTGTGTGCATCCCCAAAAATATCTGTGACATACAGGGTACTTTGTCAATAGACGGTGTCCGCTTCTGACAATAACATAACCAGTGCCACATCTGCAGTGAAACGTGTGCGCTGAAAACATTTATCTGTGACATACAATGTCCTTTTTCCAAAGACGGTGTCCGCTGCGGAAAGTGACATTAGCTGCACCACATCTCCAGTGTAAAGTGTGCGAATCCCCAAAAAATCTGTGACATCCAGTGAACATTTTCCGTAGACGGTGTCCGCTGTGGACAGTGACATTAGCTGCGCCACATCATCAGTGTAAAGTGTGCGCATCCCAAAAATATCTGGGACATCCAGTGTCCATAGACGGTGTCTGCTGCGGACAGTGACATTAGCTGCGCTACATCATCAGTGTAAAGTGTGCGCATCCAAAAGATATCTGTGACATACAGTGTACTTTGTCAATAGACGGTGTCCGCTTCTGACAGTGACAATACCAGGGCCACATCTGCAGTGTAACGTATGCGCTTTAAAAATGTATCTGTGACATACAGTGTACTTTTTTGCGTAGACACATTGACATTACCGGTGGTACCTCTCCTGTATAACGTTTCCGCATCCCAAATATGTGTGACATTACCTGTAATTCTTCATTAGCCGCTGGTAACAGCATTGACATTACCTGCGGGATATCTCCTGTGTGACGTTTCCACATCCCAAATACCTTTTTAAATTTGTTTGTGCATACACTTCCAAATCCTACGCTACTGTATGTGTGACAGACTTTCAATAATATATAATATTTAATAGGAAGAAGGGAAGCAGTAAGGGACGTGGCAGTGGCCGTGATGCTGATGGTGTATGCAGAGGCCGTGGCCCTGGGCGGGTTGAAACTGTGCCTGCTGCCAGAGAACAAGAAAAACAATCATCCACGATACCTAGCTTCATATCCCAGTTTGCAGGGTGTCGCAGGACACCACTTTTAAAGTCAGACCAGTGCGATCAGGTGGTCGGTTGTATTGCAGCAGATAATGCTTCCAGTCGGTTAAGCACCACCCTGTCTTCCACCAAGTCCAATCTCAGTAGCCAAGAGTCTGCTCAACTAAATCCTCACCCTGATCCTCCTTCCTCCCACTATGGAGAGTCTGGGCAAACAATCGATCCCACACTCGGATATTTCGAGGAGCTCTTTTCAGCGCCATTCCTTGATTTGGCCCTCTCGCCAAGCACGCTTGAAGAGGGACAGATCTTGTGCCCTGATTCCCAAACTCTTGAGCATCCACAATCACAAGATGATGACGGTGGTGTGGGGTTTTGCTCTGGTAGACAGGCTAGTGGACTCAGTATAGAGGCAATCACAAAGTCTTTAACAGTTCGATGTTTATTCACACATAAGGAAAAACAAAATGACCGTTCACAGTCTTGGTGTTTGTTCACATCATGCAATGCCCATAGAACAAAATCTTCACCTGGTTAGCAGTTTTCTATCCGCAGTCCACAGCAGGCTTTAGGGGCCTGTTTCCCGGCATGCTGCTCTCAGCCCTTTAGCACGGCACAAATTCACAGGTCCCAAAACACAGACACTACCCAGCTTCTCTGTCAGATGGAGGAAAACCCACACCCAGCTGACACTTCTGGCTGGGTTTTATATAGGCCAAAAAAGACCCGGCCTGGAACGTGGGGAGCAGACAACCACTCAGCACTTTAGCTACTCCCATTAAGAGCTGGCCCGGATCGGCTTTACAGCCATACTAACAACAAAACAGTCAGTCAGCACTAGCTGCCGCTGAGACTTAAAGCTACCGACTCTTACCTCACCGAGGCCAGGAATCTCGGTTACACATACCTTTCATCAATGATGGCCCCTTGCGCCTTCCTACAGTAGGAGATGGCAATTACTGTATATTGAGGTGGATGATGATGAGACACAGTTGCCAATAATTCACTGGCAATTACTGTCTCAAGAGTTTGATTAAGAGGATGAGACACAGTTGTCAATCTCTGAGGTAGTGGTTAGGTCAACAAGTCAGGAGGATGAGCAGAGTGAGGAAGTGGAAGAGGAGGTGGTGGACGATGAAGTCACTGACCCAACCTGGAAAGTGGAAAGCCGAGTGGGGACAGCAGTACAAATGGGAAGGGATCTGCTGCACCGCAACAGGCTGGTAGAGGCAGTGGGGTGGCAAAAGGGAGAAGGCGGGCCACACCAAACAGACCTGCAACTGTTCCATGGAGCACCCCACTCCCTTGCCAAGGGGTCGGTGTTCTGCAGTATGGCGATTTTTTGAGGAAAGTGCGGGCGACAAAAGAATAGTATGCAGTAAGTAGAATGAATAACGATAGCGGCACTCACCCAAATGTTGCAAGATGTGTCTTTTTTCATGTACATTCGAATACAAAGTTCAGCAGGCTGGGGCGGACAAATGCGTGTGTTTGCTGAGTGATCAGCTGGCGACGGCCGTTTCGCGCACCTTGCGCTTCCTCTGGCCTCTGACCTCATCACGCTACCTGTGCGCTCCTTTTTAACGCGTCTCAGTTGCCTAGGCAACCACCGGCGTTGAAGCAACTCAACAATCAATTGCCTCGCTTGCTAACACTATGCATTCAGGTATCGGACTAAAAACATCCCTGACATCTACTTTGTCTACTAATATATGCTAATCTAGATGTGTCCTACTGTTATGACTTATAAATATACGCTTAAGTCATTGCGGTCATTCAATCCCAGGGGGCCCATCGCACCTGTGCGAATGATCCAGTCTGCCTCCCTCTGCATGAGAAGGCGGTCTCTATCTCCTCCCAATGCTGGAACAGGGACATGTTCCAAGGCTGCAAACTTTAAACATTTTGTATTGCCATCATGCATGCTGAGTATATGTTCAATCAATCTTGGTGACCCTTTTCCTGACCTAACGGAATTAATATGTTCCCTGAACCTCTCATACATAGGGCGGATAGTCTTCCCTATGTAGAAGGATCCACAGGAGCATAGTATTTAATAAACTACGTATTTTGTTTTACATGTGGTAAACTGTTTAACCCTATGTTTGATGCCTGCAAAAAAGATGTATTTGCCCTGTAAAGCATGTTGACAGAAGGAGCAATCGTGAGCGGCAGAGTCCCAAGGGGTCTCAGAGTTTATAAAGAACTCCTCCAATATGAGGAAGATGAAGCGTTTACAACAGAATGGAAGGAGCTACACATGAACTTTTCATCTCAAATAGTTGCTCTGGTGTTAAAACTGGAAGAACAAGAATATAATTAAATCAGTGAAGACTTAAAAAACGCGAAGATTGAACTTACACAAAGATTGACGGAAAATCAATTGATGACCTTTGAAAAAAGATTAAATAAAAAATTAGTCATCACACAATCGGAAGTAAAGGAAAGAAAAAAGGATAAGTTCCTACGTGATGAATGCGATTATGACAGCGGTAAAATATTCGACTGGAACAAAAGAAGACAGAGAAGAAGACGCCCTCAAAGAAAAAATAGAAGTGATTACTGGACAACAGATAGTGACTCCAGCATGTCAGATGACGCCAATGCAAACAAAAAGACGGCAGACAAAAGACAAAAAGACGGCCCAGACTAACCTCTTGGGTTACAATATTGATGAAACCTATAGTGAAAGGGAAATCACCTGTCTGGAAATCCTGGCCGATATAGAACTTAGTGACTTTCCTGCCCCCAGTTCAGAAGCAGGTCGCTTTGAGGGGGGTATAAAGTCTACGTATTGTCCCCCCTTGCCCGCTGGGAGTAGCATTGACATTTTCCACAAACAAATACTGAGAGATGTGAAAGCTTTAGTATACCCCAAGGTAGAAAATAATATTACTATTAAATAATGGTCAGCAATTAAATGGCTATCTAATAGGGAGGATGTCGTAGTGAAACCAGCGGACAAGGGGGGCAATATTGTACTCCTTACCAAGGAATATTATTTCCAGGAAGCACACAGACAGTTAGGCGACACCTCAGTTTATTCTAAACTTGAAAAGGATCCCACTCCTGCAATCCAAGTACAGCTCTGCAAGTTACTCACACGATACATAGAGATGGATTTCTTCGCGGCTCGTATCATGGACCGGCTTGTGCCACCATCCCCCAAAAGACCCACTTGGTACTTCGTACCTAAGATTCACAAGTTACTGACCCATCCACCGGGATGTCCGATTGTAGCGGGGATAGGGTCAGTGACTGAGTCATTATCCAAATACCTACCTCTGAACCCCCAGGTCCCTCCCAGGGGAGATAAGCCAATATCAACTCATTCTTGAAATCCCTCAGACTCCCGACCCTTACAATATCCCAGCGAGACTCCCTAATAAAACCATTTACAATCTCTGAATTGACATTGGCTGTCAACTCCACCCCTAAAGGTAAATGCCCAGGCTCTGACGGCCTCCCTTTATCATATTATTTGGCTTTTAGAAACTCCCTCCTTCCCTTCCTTCTACCCATATGTAATCTCTCTTTGTCGAACCACTCCATCTCCACTGATATGACTAGAGCCACCATCACAATCATCCCCAAAGAGGGCAAGGATCCATCAATGTGTTCCAATTACCGACCCATTTCACTACTCAATGTAGATCTTAAATTATTAGCTAAGATGCTTGCCACTAGATTACAAGACCTTCTACCCAGCTTGATTCACCCTGATCAGGTGGGATTTGTCAGGGGTCGTGAAGGGAAAGACAACACCACAAAAGTCTTAAATGCCCTATACTATGCTACTCACAAATCCACCCCACTGGTCTTGATCGGCACGGATGCCGAAAAAGCATTTGACAGAGTAAACTGGTCCTATATCAAGTTGACTTTGTCTAGATTTATAATCCCCTAACCCTATATCAATGCAGTGTTCCCTATGTACACCCACCCCTCGCCGTCCGTGTCGGTCAATGGAATCTTATCCTCTCCATTCCCAATCAGGAACGGAACGAGACAGGGATGCCCACTTTCCCCCCTCCTCTTTGTCCTAGTGATGGAGACCCTCTTGCAAGCTCTCAGACAAGAAAGTAAAATTAGATGCCTATCTGTGGAAGGTTATGAGTTCAAACTTGCTGCTTTCGCAGATGATTTACTGATCCTTACAACTAACCCCTGTAAAGCTGTGAACACCATCCTCTCGATACTTAGCCACTTTGGCTCTCTATCCAACTTTAAAGTAAACCCCTCCAAATCCTAGGTGCTACATGTTGGCCTCTCACCCCCTGCTCTCATGTCCCTCAGAAAAACTCCCCATTTAACTGGCACACCCAACAACTAACTTACCTTGGGGTGAAGCTCACTCCCTATTTATCTGATTTATTAAAAATAAATTACAAACCCCTTCTACTTTCAATGGCCGCCCAACTGGACTCTTTGGACTTCCCATACCTGTCCTGGTTCGGGAGGAAGAACATCCTCATGTCTCTGGTAATCCCAAGACTAACCTACCTGATGCAAGTACTCCCTATTGAAATCCCCAAAACCTATTTTATCACCCTGAATAAGATGATCCGCAGATATATATGGCAGGGAAAAACTCACGTATTTCATTTGACACGCTTACCAAGCCCAGAACTCACGGAGGTATTGGTTTGCCTGATCCTGAAACCTACATGAAGGCCATCCAGCTCTCCAGGTCTGTGGACTGGATTAGAAGCCCTCCCATAAAACATGGATTGTTCTAGAGAACACTTTTCTCCACACCCCTGCCCGGGCCCTCCTGCTGGCTGACAAACCACCTCCATCACCTAGCTTGATACCCAACTCCATGATCCGTAATACATTGAAGGTCTGGAGTTGGTTCTCGGCCAGTAGCGGGGCTTTGGCACTACCTTCTCCTCTCTTACTTGTTAAGGATGTTTTGGCTCTAGCCCCTAAAGAGTTAAGAGAAAGCTGTCCTACTTCTTTAAGGTACTCCAAGCTCCCCCTATCCAACATTTTGGATCCAGAAGGCTGTATGCCTACTGAAGCTGAGCTTCACTTGAAGCTGGGATTAACCACCCCAAATTATATGCCTACCCGTTTTCTTAGGTCGAAGTTCGAAAACACTACTTCTCATAAAAAACACCCCCCCCCCCCCCCGAGAGAGGTTAGCTGGTTTGAGAGGCTGATAAGCAATCTGCTCCCCCCTCCCAAAACAATATCAGCAAGTCTCTTAAGACATCTCCCTCTTGTCCAAATCCCGCTGCATTAGGTCTTTGGGAGAGGGATTTAAAGCGGACCTTCTCAATCTCTGAAACACCTAAAATTTTGCTCGCACCACACAAGATCTCTAGATGCATCCGCATCCAAGGAAACAGTTACAAAATTCTACTACGCTGGTACAGAACCCCCGACAAGACCTGTCTTTATAGACCAGGATCTCCAGATATTTGTTGGAGATGCCTCAAAGAAAAAGGTACCTACTTCCATCTCTGGTGGTCTTGTGAGCCTATCAAGGCCTGGTGGTCTGAAATAGTAAAAGTTAGCAATCGGATCTGCAAAAGCTCCTTTCCCTGCACCCCAGAATTGGTCTTGCTTACTCTCGGGGTGGGAGGAACAAACTTACATAAGGTTTCTCTCTTCTTTCTACTATTGGCAGCGACCAGATTGCTCTTGCCCTCCCACTGGCTCTCCCCTGAAACCCCAAAGTTAGATCATTGGGTAAATAAGGTCGACCAGATATATAGATTTGAGGAAATCTCTCACTGGGAATTAAGGTCAAGGTCTACCTTCCTCCAGATATGGTCGCCCTGGAAAAGTTATAGGAACTTCCCATGACCCCCCTCTCTACTCCACCCTACCTCACCTGAGATACAGGAAACTTGCTTTGCCACTAGTAGTCGTACACTTATTAAAGTAATGACTCCAAAAAATCCCATGTCTAACTGTTGTTACGGTTATGTTATTTTCTATATACAACACTTTGTCTATGCTCTTCGGTTTACACCGATCATGATATGTATCTATTACCTTCATATGTGGCTACTATTTGTATGACTTTAATTGATACTATGCAATGTATGGCTATATTTAATTACTTGACTTGACAAAACAATAAAAATTGTTAATAAAAAAAAAAAAAGGAATATGAGGTAGGAGATAGAGTGTATCTCTATAACTTTTCCCGGGATCGGGTAAAAGAAAGAACATTTCTCCCATCATGGAAAGGTCCGTATGATATTATTGATAAAATATCACCTGTAGTTTACAAGGTGAAAATTGATTCGAAAGATGGGTTCATAGAGAAATTAGTCCATGTAAATCAATTGCGGGTGTGTCATCCTAGGTCACAATTGAGAATCATAGAAGTTGATGCTGAATAAGAGAATAAATAAGGATAGCGTTAATCTGATTTCTCTCAGTTCACAGATGTTCCGATTTGGTGTTTCCTTACAAAGTATTTTATATAACAAACTTAGGAAACTGTAAGTGTAAATGGATAAGAATATATATATTTAATTTCTTTTACAGAAAAAGGAAGTAATTGGCGGAACCAGACGTGATTCCTGGCGATGATGATGACAACAAAGATACAGATATTGTGCGGATGGTGTTGATCTGAGATGTCCAATCCAAGATTGACCGGAACTAATCATCAACCCAAATCTAACAGCCGTGTTTAAGATGTCCCAGGATTATGAATGATGGCAAAGAAGATTTTACTTCAAGAATCTTTGCGAAGTTGGATCCAAAGCCATGCATTGGATGAAAACTACAGGATATTTCATTTTAGCTTGGGAAAGGTAACAAATTGGTACATTGTTCATGGGAACAAAGTCACAGCAATAATCGCATGATTGGTGCTAAGTTTTGCTTTTTCTTACATGCTTAAACCATTGGACACAGGACCTCTGTGATAGTATACCTTTCCAGGATATGACTTTATGATACGACAAAAGACTCGGGTGAAGAGTTGATGTACAGTATTCTGGAAAAAGACAATATTGTTTCTTTTCTTCATTAAAATGACTAATATAAAAGACATATCTATTTAAAAAATATATATATATATATATATTTGCAAGAAAAAGTATGTGAACCCTTTGGAATGATATGGATTTCTGCACAAATTGGTCATAAAATGTGATCTGATCTTCATCTAAGTCACAACAATAGACAATCACAGTCTGCTTAAACTAATAACACTCAAAGAATTAAATCTTACCATGTTTTTATTGAACACACCATGTAAACATTCACAGTGTAGGTGCAAAAAGTATGTGAACCCCTAGACTAATGACATCTCCAAGAGCTAATTGGAGTGAGGTGTCAGCCAACTGGAGTCCAATCAATGAGATGAGATTGGAGGTGTTGGTTACAGCTGCCCTGCCCTATAAAAAAAACACACACCAGGGGTTTGCTTTTCACAAGAAGCATTGCCTGATGTGAATGATGCCTCGCAGAAAAGACCTACGATTACGAATTGTTGACATGCATAAAGCTGGAAAGGGTTATAAAAGTATCTCCAAAAGCCTTTCTTTTCATCAGTCCACAGAAAGACAAATTGTCTATAAATGGAGAAAGTTCAGCACTGCTGCTACTCTCCCTAGGAGTGGCCGTCCTGTAAACATAACTGCAAGAGCACAGCACAGACTGCTCAATGAGGTGAGGCAAAATATTCTGTGGACAGGTGAAACCAAAGTTGAGTTGTTTGGAAGAAACACACAACACTATGTGTGGAGAAAAAGAGGCACAGCACACCAACATCAAAACCTCATCCCAACTGTGAAGTATGGTGGTGGAGGCATCATGGTTTGGGGCTGCTTTGCTGCATCAGGGCATGGACGGATTGCTATCATCAAAGGAAAAATGAATTACCAAGTTTATCAAGACATTGTGCAGGAGAACTTAAGGCCATCTATCCACCAGCTGAAGCTCAACAGAAGATGGGTGTTACAACAGGACAATGACCCAAAGCATAGAAGTAAATCAACAAGATAATGACTTAAATAGAAGAAAATACGCCTTCTGGAGTGGCCCAGTCAGAGTCCTGACCTCAACCCGATTGAGATGCTGTGGCATGACCTCAAGAAAGCGATTCACACCAGACATCCCAAGAATACTGCTGAACTGAAACAGTTCTGTAAAGAGAAATGGTCAAGAATTACTCCTGACCGTTGTGCACGTCTGATCTGCAACTACAGGAAACGTTTGGTTGAAGTTATTGCTGCCAAAGGAGGTTCAACTAGTTATTAAATCTAAGGGTTCGCATACTTTTTCCACCTGCACTGTGAATGTTTACATGGTGTGTTCAATAAAAACATGGTAACATTTAATTATTTGTGTGTTATTAGTTTAAGCAGACTGTGATTGTCTATTGTTGTGACTTAGATGAAGATCAGATCACATTTTATGACCAATTTGTGCAGAAATCCATATAATTCTAAAGGGTTTACATACTTTTTCTTGCAACTATATATACAGTACAGACCAAAAGTTTGGACACACTTTCTCATTCAAAGAGTTTTATTTATTTTCATGACTATGAAGGCATCAAAACTATGAATTAACACATGTGGAATTATATACATAACAAACAAGTGTGAAACAACTGAAAATATGTCATATTCTAGGTTCTTCAAAGTAGCCACCTTTTGCTTTGATTACTGCTTTGCACACTCTTGGCATTCTCTTAATGAGCTTCAAGAGGTAGTCCCCTGAAATGGTCTTCCAACAGTCTTGAAGGAGTTCCCAGAGATGCTTAGCACTTGTTGGCCCTTTTGCCTTCACTCTGCGGTCCAGCTCACTCCAAACCATCTCGATTGGGTTCAGGTCCTGTGACTGTAGAAGGCCACGTCATCTGGCGCAGCACCCCATCACTCTCCTTCATGGTCAAATAGCCCTTACTTTCAAAGTTTTCCCAATTTTTCGGCTGACTGACTGACCTTCATTTCTTAAAGTAATGATGGCCACTTGTTTTTCTTTACTTAGCTGCTTTTTTCTTGCCATAATACAAATTCTAACAGTCTATTCAGTAGGACTATCAGCTGTGTATCCACCTGACTTCTCCTCAATGCAACTGATGGTCCCAACCCCATTTATAAGGCAAGAAATCCCACTTATTAAACCTGACAGGGCACACCTGTGAAGTGAAAACCATTTCAGGGGACTACCTCTTGAAGCTCATCAAGAGAATGCCAAGAGTGTGCAAAGCAGTAATCAAAGCAAAAGGTGGCTACTTTGAAGAACCTAGAATATGACATATTTTCAGTTGTTTCACACTTGTTTGTTATGTATATAATTCCACATGTGTTAATTCATAGTTTTGATGCCTTCAGTGTGAATCTACAATTTTCATAGTCATGAAAATAAAGAAAACTCTTTGAATGAGAAGGTGTGTCCAAACTTTTGGTCTGTAATGTGTATATATATATATATATATATATATAATGTTTGTAATTACATGTATATATTCAGGTATCTATTGCTCTCCAAGAGAAGAACAAAGGCTCTTTACAGGAACTGACTAACATTCGATTTGCTAATATAAGTCCTCAGAAGTGTTTTATGTTCTATTTATATCCAGCAGTGCAGCAGTATATTGTGTATATACATAGTTCCACTACCAATCTCAATGCATGACTTCATAGAAATGTAAAAACTGATATATTGATAACTAGCAGCAATGCATTTTTTGCAAATATAAAAATATATTACAAGTTATATTATAATATAAATAATAATATAATTATAATATGTATATAAATATATACAAACCGGATTCCCAAAAAGTTGGGACACTAAACAAATTGTGAATAAAAACTGAATGCAATGATGTGGAGATGGCAAATGTTAATATTTTATTTGTAATAGAACGTAGATGATAGATCAAACGTTTAATCCGAGTAAATGTATCATTTTAAAGGAAAAATACATTGATTCCAATTTTCACGGTGTCAACAAATCTCCAAAAAGTTGGGACAAGTAGCAATAAGAGGCTGGAAAAAGTAAATTTGAGCATAACGAAGAGCTGGAAGACCAATTAACACTAATTAGGTCAATTGGCAACATGATTGGGTATAAAAAGAGCTTCTCAGAGTGGCAGTGTCTCTCAGAAGCCAAGATGGGTAGAGGATCACCAATTCCCACAATGTTGCGCAGAAAGATAGTGGAGCAATATCAGAAAGGTGTTACCCAGCGAAAAATTGCAAAGACTTTGCATCTATCATCATCAACTGTGCATAACATCATCCGAAGATTCAGAGAATCTGGAACAATCTCTGTGCGTAAGCGTCAAGGCTATAAAACCATACTGGATGCCCGTGATCTCCGGGCCCTTAAAAGACACTGCACCACAAACAGGAATGCTACTGTAAAGGAAATCACAGAATGGGCTCAGGAATACTTCCAGAAACCATTGTCAGTGAACACAATCCACCGTGCCATCCACCGTTGCCAGCTGAAACTCTACAGTGCAAAGAAGAAGCCATTTCTAAGCAAGATCCACAAGCTCAGGCGTTTTTACTGGGCCAGGGATCATTTAAAATGGAGTGTGGCAAAATGGAAGACTGTTCTGTGGTCAGACGAGTCACGATTCGAAGTTCTTTTTGGAAATCTGGAAAGCCATGTCATCCGGACCAAAGAGGACAAGGACAACCCAAGTTGTTATCAACGCTCAGTTCAGAAGCCTGCATCTCTGATGATATGGGGTTGCATGAGTGCGTGTGGCATGCGCAGCTTGCATGTCTGGAAAGGCACCATCAATGCAGAAAAATATATTCAGGTTCTAGAACAACATATGCTCCCATCCAGACGTCATCTCTTTCAGGGAAGACCCTGCATTTTTCAACAAGATAATGCCAGACCACATTCTGCATCAATCACAACATCATGGCTGCGTAGGAGAAGGATCCGGGTACTGAAATGGCCAGTCTGCAGTCCAGATCTTTCACCTATAGAGAACATTTGGTGCATCATAAAGAGGAAGGTGCAACAAAGAAGGCCCAAGACGATTGAACAGTTAGAGGCCTGTACTAGACAAGAATGGGAGAGCATTCCTATTTCTAAACTTGAGAAACTGGTCTCCTCGGTCCCCAGACGTCTGTTGAGTGTTGTAAGAAGAAGGGGAGATGCCACACAGTGGTGAAAATGGCCTTGTCCCAACTTTTTGGGGATTTGTTGACACCATGAAATTCTGATTCAACATATTTTTCCCTTAAAATTGTACATTTTCTCAGTTTAAACTTTTGTCTTTTGTTCCGTGATTTATGTTCTATTCTGAATAAAATATTAGAAGTTGGCACCTCCACATCATTGCATTCAGTTTTTATTCACGATTTGTATAGTGTCCCAACTTTTTTGGAATCCGGTTTGTATACCGTATATACTCGAGCATAAGACGAGTTTTTTGGCACATATTTTTGTGCTCAAAAAGCCTCCTCGTCTTATACTCGAGTCTAGGTCTTAGCTCCGGTAATACAGGCAGTGCGGGGGGCGGCGCTCACTCATTGACGTCACGCGCCTGCACCGCCTAGTGGGAGAAGGCGCGTGACGTCAGTGAGTGAGCGCGCTACCCGCACTGCCTGTATTACCGGAGCAAAGACAAAGTACAAAGTAAGATATCCACAGTTAAAGGTTACTTATATATACTGCTGTGAGCGTCGGGGAGGGGGATCTGTGGATGGCACTGTAGGGGGATCTGTGGATGGCACTGTAGGGGGAGATCTGTGCATGGCACTGTAGGGAGATCTGTAGGGGGATCTGTGGATGGCACTGTAGGGGGAGATCTGTGCATGGCACTGTAGGGAGATCTGTGGATGGCACTGTAGGGAGATCTGTGGATGGCACTGTAGGGAGATCTGTGGATGGCACTGTAGGGGGATCTGTGGATGGCACTGTAGGGGGATCTGTGGATGGCACTGTAGGGGGATCTGTGGATGGCACTGTAGGGAGATCTGTGGATGGCACTGTAGGGAGATCTGTGGATGGCACTGTAGGGGGATCTGTGGATGGCACTGTAGGGGGATCTGTGGATGGCACTGTAGGGGGATCTGTGGATGGCACTGTAGGGGGATCTGTGGATGGCACTGTAGGGAGATCTGTGGATGGCACTGTAGGGGGATCTGTGGATGGCACTGTAGGGGGATCTGTGGATGGCAGTGCCATCTACAGATCCCCCTACAGTGCCATCCACAGATACCCCCTCCCCTAAACAGTGCCATCATGGCACTGTTTAGGGGAGGGGGGGATCTGTGGATGGCACTGTTTAGTATATAGTATATATAATGTGTGTATATAGTATATATAATGTGTGTATATAATGTGTATATACACATACACTATGCATTATAGCTGCATTTCCCACCCTAGTCTATTTTTCCCATTTTTTGGGGTAAAATTAGGGGCTCGGCTTATACTCGGGTCGGCTTATACTCGAGTATATACTGTATATATATATATATATATATACACGCACAAACATATATATACATACATGCAAGTATACACAGACACACACACATATACACTGCGTGCAGAATTATTAGGCAAATGAGTATTTTGACCAAATCATCCTCTTTATGCATGTTGTCTTACTCCAAGCTGTATAGGCTCGAAAACCTACTACCAATTAAGCATATTAGGTGATGTGCATCTCTGTAATGAGAAGGGGTGTGGTCTAATGACATCAACACCCTATATCAGGTGTGCATAATTATTAGGCAACTTCCTTTCCTTTGGCAAAATGGGTCAAAAGAAGGACTTGACAGGCTCAGAAAAGTCAAAAATAGTGAGATATCTTGCAGAGGGATGCAGCACTCTTAAAATTGCAAAGCTTCTGAAGCGTGATCATCGAACAATCAAGCGTTTCATTCAAAATAGTCAACAGGGTCGCAAGAAGCGTGTGGAAAAACCAAGGCGCAAAATAACTGCCCATGAACTGAGAAAAGTCAAGCGTGCAGCTGCCAAGATGCCACTTGCCACCAGTTTGGCCATATTTCAGAGCTGCAACATCACTGGAGTGCCCAAAAGCACAAGGTGTGCAATACCCAGAGACATGGCCAAGGTAAGAAAGGCTGAAAGACGACCACCACTGAACAAGACACACAAGCTGAAACGTCAAGACTGGGCCAAGAAATATCTCAAGACTGATTTTTCTGGGGGCGGAGCTTGCGCCAGATGAAGATGGTCGCATAGCTCTGAGCTCTATGTAGAGATCGTCACTAACGTCAGCTAAAATCAGCTTACTGAGGCGAAGATGGTGAAGATCGGGAACGCCAGGCATGGTGACACTCCTGCTCCTTCCAAAAACCAGATCGCTGGAGGTGACATGGAGAAATTCTTGAAGAAAGCTGCCGCAACGGTAGCAGCCAGAGAGCCTAAGATGGCGCCGACACCGCAAGCCAAGTCACAGAAGCGCGCCCCGGCACAATCAGAGGGGGACAGCGATTCGGATGACACACACACCAGATCAGACCTCCCGGTCACAAGAAAATACCTCGACCGCGCTCTGAGCAGAATAATGGAGCCGGTCCTGGCAGAGTTGGCAGCATGCAGAAAAGAGGTGAGGCAGATTGGGGGCCGGGTAGAAAACCTGGAGTCGCATCAAGCAGAGATATTAAACCATCAGTCTGCGGTGACAGACTCTTTTAGCCGCTGTGCCCTATATCTAAACGATTTACACAGCTCACTAGAAGACCAGGAAAACAGGGGGCGCCGAAATAATTTGAGATTCAAGGGCATGCCAGAATCGGTATCCCCTGGAGACGTTCAGACCTCCATTATTGAAATATGCGGGACTTTATTGGGCCCTGATTTCCCCCAAGATATAATCATAGAAAGAGCGCACAGAGCCCTCAGGCCTAAACCCAAGCCCGCTGAACCCCCTAGGGATATAATTTGTAGGTTCCTGAACTTTCAAGTGAAAACTGCCATCTTGGAAGCTGCCAGAAACCACCCGGATATAACATATGAAGATTCTAAAATTGACATATATCAGGACCTAGCTCCCTCAACTCTGAAGAAGCGTAGATCCCTCAAGCCGTTGACAGATTGGCTACGCTCCAAGAAAGTTCTGTATCGCTGGTCTTACCCCTTCGGTCTAACCTTCTCATATGCGGGCAAAAGGGCCAATATATCATCGTTCACAGACCTCATATCTACCTTTGAGCTATTAAACATACCGCCATTGCCGATCGAAAACTGGGAACTATTTCAGGACTTACGTGCTCTGCCAGATATCCCTAAAGTGGCTCCATTTGAATTACCACGTACACCGAAGTCCTCCAGATCTAAGAAAAGAGGTCTCCAGCTCACTCCAAGAAGTCTTTCACAAGAGCAGTAAAAAGACTTTTCTTTGTACATAATATGGTAGCCTTATGTTATGCTAATATCCAAAGCCTTCACCCGTATATAGCCTTATATATGCGTTATTGCTGCCTATATGTTTTCCTGACAGCTTGATCATAAGTCTTTTGATGTTTCTTTTCCATCTTTGCCTTACTACTGCTTTCTTATGGGCGTTACACGATCTCCCAAATGGTCTACAGACCAATTAACCCCCTCCTGATTTCGACAAACTACAATTTGTCTATGTTTGTTCTTATTGTTGGTTTAACAAGTTATGCATTGTTCTTTTCCCCTATCCCTGACTCAAGGTATATGTCTCTTTTATCGAATTGGAGTGACTCTTATCCACGCATAATCACCACGATACATGGGACAAAAGACCACAGTGAACCTGACATTTCTTCTAAAAAGGGACCACAACAGCACCAAGGTAAATTCACACACAACACAAATAATGACTGATTTGTCAGTAGCCTCTTACAATGTCAAAGGTTTTCACTCCCCTTCCAAACGGAGCCAAATCTTTGCCATTCTAAGAAAAGCCGGGGCTAGTGTGATATTCCTTCAGGAGACACATTTCCGCTTCAACCGATATCCAGATATGCGGTTCTCCCATTTCTCCAACTGGTACCACTGTGGGTCCAATTCCTCAGCCTCCAGCGGGGTTAGTATTGGGCTGCAGAGGAAAATCCCGTTCAAACTAGTCAGTCAAAGTTTAGACCCAGAGGGCAGGTATATATTACTTAAGGGTACAATAGGGCCACAAACATACACCTTCATTAACTTATATGCCCCCAATTCCAACCAATCACGCTGGTTTTCTGACGTTTTCCCTATTAGTGAGTCATTTAAGGAGGGTATAGTGATCACTGGAGGAGACTTAAATGTAGCTCTAGTCCCTCAACTAGATACTTCCACCCATAAGTCATCCCAATCCAGACGGGCCCTTAAAGCTATAAAAAATACTTTTTGGGATCTGCATCTGATTGATGTCTGGCGATCCCTCCACCCTAGTGCCGTGGATTTCACTTTCTTTTCACCTGTACATAAAACCTACCATAGACTAGACTACTTGTTCATCTCCAAGGAACACATACATCTCTGCAGAGAGGCATCTATCGGTGCTATCCACTTATCAGACCATTCCCCAATATATATTACAGTATTGGCCCCAAATGAGACACCCAATTAAATGAGACCCTTCTGGGATACCAAGATTCAGTGGAGCGGATCTCTAGGCACCTAAAAGAATATTTCTCACTAAATAAAAGTCCAGACATAGCTGCCAACACCGTCTGGGATACCCATAAACCAGTTATTAGAGGACAATTTATTAACATTGGCACATACCAAAAAAGAGAGAGAGATAGAGAAATAGATGACACCCTAAAAAATATCCAGGCGCTTGAGTCTGGCCACAAAACCAATCCCTCTGACTCTCAACTCAAAAAGCTATCAGAATATAGGGCCAAATTTAGATCACTCTTAGCTAACAGGTCAGCTAAATACTACATGAGCTTCCAGCACAAATTCTTCGCACACGGAGATAAGGCTACCAAATTCGCAATGAATAGGATCAAGGGAAGGAGATCCACTAATTATGTCCACCAATTATCCTCACAGGATGACACCCCTATTTTTGCGGTCAATCAAATTGCTGCTCAATTCCATTCGTTTTATAACGATTTATATAATCTTCCCCCTACTCTGGACCCAAAAACCCTTGTCCCACCAATATTTTCTTTTTTGGAAACAGCGAAACTTCCCGCTATTGACTTGGAACAGAAGTCAATGCTTTCAGCACCTTTCTCCTTAAACGAATTAAAGAAAGCTATGAACCAAATGCCGACAGGCAAAAGTCCTGGCCCTGATGGCCTTCCATTAGCATACTACAAAACGTTCCAAGAAATCCTTCTCCCTCATCTGTTAGAAGTTTGTAATCAGACACTTAAGGGAACCCCCCTCTCAAGAGACATGACGGCGGCCCACATAACTCTCATCCCCAAAGAAGGGAAAGACGCTAAACTTTGCTCTAATTACAGGCCCATTTCCCTCCTAAACATAGACCTAAAGCTCCTGGCCAAGATGTTGGCTAATAGATTAGCCATTCTTCTACCTCAGCTTGTTCATGGGGATCAGGTGGGTTTTGTCCGCAGCAGAGAAGGCAAGGACAATACCACAAGAGTGATTAATGTTCTTTGTCATGCTAAAAAGATTTCCTCTCCTTTGCTTTTACTCAGTACAGATGCTGAGAAAGCATTTGACAGGGTCAACTGGTCATATTTAAAACAAGTGCTGCATGGATTTGGCCTACCTGATCCCTACATTAAAGCAGTTTTTTCGATGTACGAACAAGCTACAGCCTCAGTACTAGTTAATGGTACTATATCCCCCTCCTTTGCTATTAGAAATGGGACTCGGCAGGGATGCCCTCTCTCGCCTCTTCTATTTATACTAGCTCTCGAACCACTTTTAGCAAATATAAGATTGGACCGGGAGGTGTTGGGTCTGTGTTTGGGAGGCAGGGAACAGAAAATTGCAGCTTTCGCGGACGATGTTCTCATAATGACGATAAATCCAAAAGCGTCTCTACCCCGAATCCAGTCCCACCTAAACACATACAGCATATTGTCAGATTTTAAAATCAACGCGAATAAATCGCTGGTTTTATGTTCAGGTATTTCTCGGGCAACCAAAGAGCATTTAATGTTAGATTCCCCATATAATTGGTCCTCTCCCAATATTACATATTTAGGGGTCAAAATTAGTCCAGATATCACGGAGCTCTATTCTCTTAACTACATTCCCTTAAGAAAATCCATTATGGAAGCAATAGATAACCTGGCCAGATCTAGCCCAACACTGTCTTGGTTCGGTAGAAAGAACCTTCTTTCATCCTTAATACTTCCCAAACTCACCTATTCTCAGCAAGTTCTACCCATTCCCGTCCCCAAGTATTATTATGACTCCATTATGAAAAAATTTAGGTCTTTCATTTGGAATGGAAAGAAGGCGAGACTCTCTACTTCTCTCCTCATTAAGCCTAGGCAAGCGGGAGGAATAGGCCTACCAAGTCCGGAGCTATAAGGGAGGGCCATTCTCATCTCACGCTTATTAGCTTGGATGAGCCCCTCTCCACCTTCGGCTGTAGTTCAGATAGAGCTTGATATATTGAACAGACCAGCTAGAGCGCTTCTCTTGGGCCAGGAGACGGTCTTTCCTGGACACATGTCATCTTATCCAATTCTTCGAGCAATGCAGGAGACGTGGAGGTGGTTATCATCCACACATGGCTCTATCCCATTCCCCTCGCCCACTCTGACTGTAAAAGATGTTTTAAGCACGGCCCCTTCTGCATTAAGAGACTCCACTTCAATAGGTCTGAAGTCTTCTTTAACACCAATAATATCCTTAGCTCTCCCTAATGGGGATTGGATGGACCTAGGAGACACAAATACCCTACTTAACCCTCATCCTCGAGATTTGATATCACAACAAACACTGCCTAGAAAACTCATATCACGGTTATACAGTAAACTACGCCTACCCCCTATGGTAGCCAAACCATCCTTCATTATGCAATGGGAATCTGATCTCAATGTCACACTTCCTTATGAATCCCTACCTAATTTACTAGAACTCCCCAACGGGGTCTCTCGCTGTGTCAGAATCAGGGAAAACAGTTATAAAATCCTTACAAGATGGTACAATACACCAGACAAGATAGCGAGATTTGCTGGTTCTGCTTCTGATACGTGCTGGAGGTGCCTTGGAGAGAGAGGAACTTTCCTCCATATTTGGTGGACCTGTCCACTTATTCAGAAGTGGTGGAGCGAAGTTTTTTCTACGGCTAATAACGTTTGTGGAACAACGTTTCAGCCTTCCCCGCAAATTGCCTTACTCTCACTGTATCAAGGGAGAGTGAATGCTAAACCACCGTTTGTATTTACACAGATGATTTTGGCAGCACGCCTCCAACTCCCTAAATTTTGGCTACAGACTACTGTACCAACCCTGGACCAATGGATTCAAAAAATTGATCAGATACATAGATTTGAGGAATTATCCTCTTGGGAATCCCGCACGCATTTGACCTTCCTCAAGAAATGGTCAATATGGCTCAAATATAGATCCCCCAAACCATGAGTTCAGCTCCATAAAACATACGCTAATTGAATTATTATGGTAACCTCTCAACATAAGCACACACCACTTCATCTGCTCCTTCAGATACCTTGGCATCTCAGATGATAAACCATAACACCTTGCTGTAAGGCCTTACTCCCCACTTCGGGTCTTGACTCCCAGCTTTATAAATACCTTGGATATTAGAAGTGTATCTTAAAGTCGCCTGAGACAGGCTTGTACCTTGACTCATATTCCATGTAATGTATGATCTCTCACTTGTACTCACTCTATATTGTACTATTATGACATGGCCTGCGTGCCTATACCTTGACACCTGGTTACTTTCCTGTTATACTGTAAAAGTTACAATAAAAATATAAATAAAAAAAAATAAAAAATAAAAAGACTGATTTTTCTAAGGTTTTATGGACTGATGAAATTAGAGTGAGTCTTGATGGGCCAGATGGATGGGCCCGTGGCTGGATTGGTAAAGGGCAGAGAGCTCCAGTCCGACTCAGACGCCAGCAAGGTGGAGGTGGAGTACTGGTTTGGGCTGGTATCATCAAAGATGAGCTTGTGGGGCCTTTTCGGGTTGAGGATGGAGTCAAGCTCAACTCCCAGTCCTACTGCCAGTTTCTGGAAGACACCTTCTTCAAGCAGTGGTACAGGAAGAAGTCTGCATCCTTCAATAAAAACATGATTTTCATGCAGGACAATGCTCCATCACACGCGTCCAAGTACTCCACAGCGTGGCTGGCAAGAAAGAGTATAAAAGAAGAAAATCTAATGACATGGCCTCCTTGTTCACCTGATCTGAACCCCATTGAGAACCTGTGGTCCATCATCAAATGTGAGATTTACAAGGAGGGAAAACAGTACACCTCTCTGAACAGTGTCTGGGAGGCTGTGGTTGCTGCTGCACGCAATGTTGATGGTGAACAGATCAAAACACTGACAGAATCCATGGATGGCAGGCTTTTGAGTGTCCTTGCAAAGAAAGGTGGCTATATTGGTCACTGATTTGTTTTTGTTTTGTTTTTGAATGTCAGAAATGTATATTTGTGAATGTTGAGATGTTATATTGGTTTCACTGGTAAAAATAAATAATTGAAATGGGTATATATTAGTTTTTTGTTAAGTTGCCTATTAATTATGCACAGTAATAGTCACCTGCACACACAGATATCCCCCTAAAATAGCTAAAACTAAAAACAAACTAAAAACTACTTCCAAAAATATTTAGCTTTGATATTAATGAGTTTTTTGGGTTCATTGAGAACATGGTTGTTGCTCAATAATAAAATTAATCCTCAAAAATACAACTTGCCTAATAATTCTGCACTCCCTGTATGCACATATATGCACACATGTATATACACATATATATTTTATATTATATATTACATTTTACTACTGAAAAATGCTAGTAGAAAGAGGATTAAAAGGTTAATTGAGAGGAGGCCAGTGGGGCATTTTCTTCACTGCCAGGTCTTTTTATAGCACGGTCATGGGAACAAATCACAGGCCGGTTCTCACGGAAATTAAGGTTAAATACCTTGTTAACCAATATGACATAATTGTTTTGACAAGCTGTCATCACCAATTAAGCTGGATTGCCAGAGAAACGGCTTCTGATTGGTTCCCATGACCGTAGGAACTAGAATGTGATTGTGTCACGGATGGTGTTCAGGAAACAAGACAATACCATATAAACAATGTCTCTCTGGATCCACAACTAAGGAACAAAGGGAGACCCCTGCAATAGACCTGCCGCTCTCCCTCACTGCTCAGCCTATGCGAACACCCCAAAGGTGGATGGCCGCATATCCACATTCCTCGGCTATCTATTACCTGAAGACCCTACAATAGTGAAGGGACATGACCACTGGCTCTCTACACTGACACGGAGGGAGTCAGGGTCACCTGGATCCAGAAAAGACAAAATCATAAATACATAAACAGCACTTATCTTGCAGACGACTGACGACTGAGGACTGGGAACTGGGAACTGGGAACTGGGAACAGCATGCACACACACTCCAGGAAGTTGTATCAGCCGCACACTACTGCATTATGGGGAGGAACTTAAAGGGTAGCAATCAGTCCAAGTGCATGACAGCTGAGATAGACTAACGAGATGAGAAACTAAACCAAAACAAAGAAATTCAAGGAGGAGGATCTGAGAAGCTCCTGTGAGCGCTTCTCAGCTGTCTGGCTGTGACAGTACCCCTCCCTCTAGGAGTGGAATCCAGACACTCAGAGCCCACCTTCTCAGGATGGGACCTATGGAAAGCCCTGATGAGACGAGAGGCC
Source organism: Bufo bufo (assembly GCF_905171765.1). Taxonomy (NCBI): domain Eukaryota; kingdom Metazoa; phylum Chordata; class Amphibia; order Anura; family Bufonidae; genus Bufo; species Bufo bufo. The sequence goes on from NC_053390.1 coordinate 233,670,037, forward strand.
TTAATGTCCGTCACTGGGACCCACATCCTCTCCTCAGGACCATAACCCTCCCAATGAACGAGGTACTGGAGGGAACAGCGGACAAGACGAGAATCCACAATCCTAGAGACCTGAAATTCAAGATTTCCATCAACCATAATCGGAGGAGGAGGCAAAGGCGAGGGTACAATAGGTTGAACATAAGGTTTTAATAAGGACTTATGAAAAACATTATGGATCTTCCAAGTCTGAGGAAGATCAAGACGGTAGGCAACAGGATTGATGACAGACAGGATCTTGTAAGGCCCAATAAACCTAGGACCCAACTTCCAGGAGGGAACCTTCAATTTGATATTCTTGGTAGACAACCACACCAGATCACCAACATTCAGGTCCGGACCAGGCACACGTCTCTTATCCGCCACACGCTTATATCTCTCACTCATGCTCTTTAGATTATCCTGAATCTTTTGCCAAATAGATGACAAAGACGAGGAGAATCTGTCCTCATCAGGCAAACCAGAAGAGCCCTCTCCCGAGAAAGTCCCAAACTGCGGATGGAACCCATATGCACCAAAAAATGGTGACTTATCAGAGGACTCCTGACGACGGTTATTTAAAGCAAACTCAGCAAGGGACAAAAAAGAACACCAATCCTCCTGATTCTCCGCCACAAAACAGCGCAGATATGTCTCCAGATTCTGATTGACGCGCTCTGTCTGGCCATTCGACTGCGGATGGAAAGCAGAAGAGAATGACAACCGAACCCCCAAGCGAGAACAGAAAGCCTTCCAGAATCTGGAAACAAACTGCGTGCCCCTATCAGAGACTATGTCTGAAGGAATCCCATGCAATTTGACAATGTAGTCAATAAATGCCTGCACCAGCGTCTTAGCATTGGGCAAACCAGGAAAAGGGATAAAATGCACCATTTTGCTAAAACGGTCCACCACCACCAGAATCACAGACTTCCCCGAGGAACGAGGCAAGTCCGTTATGAAGTCCATGGACAGATGTGTCCAAGGACGGGAAGGAATGGGCAAAGGAAGGAGAGGACCTGATGGCCGTGAATGAGGGACCTTGGCACGAGCGCAAGTCTCGCAAGCTGCCACAAAACCCTCAACCGACTTACGAAGCGCAGGCCACCAGAATCTCCGAGCGATGAGATCCAGTGTGGCTCTTGCCCCCGGGTGCCCAGCAAGGACCATGTCGTGGTGTTCTTTAAAAATCTTGTGTCTCAAAGCGAGAGGCACAAACAACCTCCCAGGAGGACAAAGATCAGGAGCTTCTGACTGGGCTGCCTGCACCTCTGCCTCCAATTCAGGAAAAAGAGCAGAGACCACCACACCTTCAGCCAAAATGGGACCCGGGTCTTCAAAATTCCCACCTCCCGGAAAACAACGTGACAGGGCATCTGCCTTCACATTCTTAACCCCAGGGCGGAACGTAACAACAAAATTAAACCTTGAAAAGAACAAAGACCATCTGGCCTGTCTCGGGTTCAGACTCTTGGCTGACTCCAAGTAGGCCAGATTTTTATGGTCAGTAAACACGGTAATAGGGTGTCTGGCTCCCTCTAGCCAATGGCGCCATTCCTCAAAAGCCAACTTGATGGCCAACAATTCCCTATCTCCCACATCATAATTTCTCTCTGCGGAGGAGAGTTTCTTTGAGAAAAAGGCACACGGTTGCCATTTGGCAGGAGAGGAACCCTGAGACAAGACTGCACCCACCCCTACCTCAGAAGCATCAACCTCAACTATGAAGGGTAACGAAATATCAGGTTGTACTAGGATGGGAGCGGAAGCAAAACTCTCCTTGATATTAGAAAAGGCCTTACGCGCCTCTACCGACCAGGAAGAAAAATCTACCCCCTTTCTGGTCATATCAGTGAGTGGTTTAACAACAGAGGAATAATTCAAAATAAATTTCCTGTAATAATTGCCAAAGCCCAAAAAACGCATCAGCGCCTTCTGATTCTCAGGAAGCTCCCACTCAAGCACAGCGTGGACCTTCTCGGGGTCCATGCGAAAACCAGAAGCGGAGACAAGAAACCCCAGAAATTGGATTTCTGGAACCGCAAACACACATTTTTCCAGTTTCGCGTATAATTTATTCTCCCGCAGGATGAGCAATACCTGACGTAAGTGTTCCTTATGAGTCTTGAAATCAGGAGAAAAAATCTAAATGTCATCCAAATACACTAATACAAATTTTCCCATTAAATGATAAAAAATGCTGTTGACGAAATGCTGAAAAACGGCTGGGTCATTCATCAAACCAAAAGGCATAACCAAATTCTCAAAATGGCCCTCAGGGGTATTGAAAGCCGTCTTCCATTCGTCTCCTTCTCTGACCCTAACCAGGTTGTATGCCCCTCTTAGGTCTAATTTGGAAAAGACTTTAGCCCCAACAACCTGGTTAAACAGGTCCGGGATCAGAGGAAGCGGATAAGGATCACGAATAGTGATACTGTTCAGCTCCCTGAAATCCAGACAAGGTCTTAAAGAACCATCTTTTTTCTTAACAAAGAAAAAACCAGCGGCAACAGGTGACTTCGAGGGTCGTATGTGTCCTTTTCTCAGACTCTCAGAGATATAAGCCCGCATAGCGACCCTCTCAGGTTGGAAGAGATTGTATAAACGAGATTTAGGCAGCTTGGCGCCTAGGATGAGATTAATAGGTCAATCATACTCCCTGTGCGGAGGTAAACCCTGAACTCCACTCTCAGAGAAGACATCCAAAAATTCAGAGAGGAAAGGTGGTACAGTCTTAGTAGAAACCTCAGAAACAGATGTTATGAGGCAATTCTCTCTGCAAAAGTTACTCCAACCATTTATTTGCCTCGCTTGCCAATCAATGGTGGGGTTATGTTTAGTGAGCCAGGGTAGCCCCAACACTAGAGGAGTAGGCAAAATGCTAAGGACGAAACATGACACATCCTCAACATGAGCATCACTCACAATTAAACGGATATTGTGAACTATGCCCTTTAATGATTTCTGAGAAAGTGGAGCGGAATCAATAGCAAAAACAGGAATATCCTTTCCCAAAGTGCATACCTGGAAACCATGAGTTATTGCAAATTGATTATCAATGAGGTTGACAGCTGCTCCACTATCCACAAAAATCTCACAAAAAATGCTCTTGCTCTCCAGCGCCACCCTAGCAGGCAGGACAAAACGGGAACTACAAGCAAACGGAAAACCTTCAATTTCCGCCTCAACCCTGCCAATAGTAACAGACGGAACATTTTTAAAAGATTTTTTCCTTTTTGTCTCTTTATTACTCCCAGAAAACTGCCTGAATCTCCTAGAGGGACAAACATTTGCCAGATGATTTATACCTCCACAACAAAAACAAACCCTCCCCTGCGGGCTGAATCTTCTATTGTCAGAGGCAATCAACCCCAGCTGCATGGGCTCCTGCTCAGAAGGGGCTGACAGCGACTGAGACCCCTGTGCACAGAATGAGACCGCTGCACTGTCCCGGGACTGAGTATGACAGGAAGGAGAGATCTCTCCTCTCTCTCTAAGACGCCTGTCAATATGAACAGCCTGAGACATAGCAGAATCCAAGGAGGTAGGTCTTTTATGAAAGGCAAATGCATCTTTCAATCCCTCTGAAAGACCATAGCAAAATTGACTTCGGAGTGCAGCATCATTCCAACCCGTATCTGCTGCCCATCTCCGAAATTCTGAACAGTATATCTCTGCGGATTGTTTACCCTGGCATAACAGATGTAGTCTAGACTCAGCCAGAGCAATACGATCCGGATCATCATATATCTGACCCAGGGCTAAAAATAATTCATCCACTGAACGAAGGGGCCTAGCCCCCTCCGGCAGCGAAAAGGCCCAGGACTGAGCGTTACCCCTGAGCAGCGATATAATGATCCCCACCCTCCGTTCTTCATCACCAGAAGAATGGGGAAGAAGGCGAAAATGGAGTTTGCAAGCCTCTCTAAAACGCACAAAATTCTCACTACCCCCGGAGAACGTATCCGGGAGCGAGATCTTAGGCTCAGCACAAACTCCATGAACGCAAGCTGAACCGGTCACTTGAAACTGAGAAAAAGTCTTACGGAGATCAGCTACCTCCAAAGAAAGACCCTGAAAGCGTTCAGCCAAAAGTGAAACCGGATCCATGCTTGAGACGGTTTTGGCGGCTGATAATGTCACGGATGGTGTACAGGAAACAAGACAATACCATATAAACAATGTCTCTCTGGATCCACAACTAAGGAACAAAGGGAGACCCCTGCAATAGACCTGCCGCTCTCCCTCACTGCTCAGCCTATGCGAACACCCCAAAGGTGGATGGCCGCATATCCACGTTCCTCGGCTATCTATTACCTGAAGACCCTACAATAGTGAAGGGACACGACCACCGGCTCTCTACACTGACACGGAGGGAGTTAGGGTCACCTGGATCCAGAAAAGACAAAATCATAAATACATAAACAGCACTTATCTTGCAGACGACTGACGACTGAGGACTGGGAACTGGGAACTGGGAACAGCATGCACACACACTCCAGGAAGTTGTATCAGCCGCACACTACTGCATTATGGGGAGGAACTTAAAGGGTAGCAATCAGTCCAACTGCATGACAGCTGAGATAGACTAACGAGATGAGAAACTAAACCAAAACAAAGAAATTCAAGGAGGAGGATCTGAGAAGCTCCTGTGAGCGCTTCTCAGCTGTCTGGCTGTGACAGATTGGCTGAATATTCTGTATTGAGCGATCCAGCTATAAAAAGACCTGGCAGTGAAGAAAATGGCAGATTACTGTTATTAGGATACAGAGATGCTGCCATTTTTTTTAAATTAATTAAATACAATGACATTAGGTGCTGAGCAGCACCCAACTGGCCTCCTGTCGATTAACCTTTTAATCCTCTTTCTACTAGCATTCAATTATTTGCTCAGGGGATGAAGTGGTGAGATCGGTTATTTACAGTTCTGCATGGTACTTTCTATGGTTCAGTTCAGCGCCTCTGTTTTTTTAATTATTCATAATTAAAAATCAAATTATTCATTTTTATTCATAAAAATACGAGGATTGTGTTTGCAATCTACCAGTGCTGCACCGACTTTGCCCGTGTGTAGTGTGTGTCTGCCAGCCTTAGGATGTTTTCCATGTATATATACTGGTAGCAGCCGCATCCTCCTTTCATAATGACGCCCCCTCCTCATGTTGATTGACAGGGCCAGCGAATTCGCTCGTCCTCTGACTGGCCCTGTCTGCGTTTTAAATCTCGCGCCTTCACCGTACCGGTCTTCAGTCGGCGCAGGCGCACTGATAGGAGGACGCTCGCTCGGCCGCTCCTTCATCAGTGCGCCTGCGCCGGGTGTAGATGTGACTTCATCGGCGCAGGCGCATTGAGGATGGAGCGGCCGAGCTAGCGTCCTCCTCTCAGTGCGCCTGCACCGACTGAAGACCGGTACGGCAAAGGCGCGAGATTTAAAACGCAGACAGGGCCAGTCAGAGGACGAGCGCGTTCGCTGGCCCTGTCAATCAACATGAGGAGGGGGCGTCATTATGAAAGGAGGATGCGGCTGCTACCAGCAAGTAGCCGCCCTACTTGTTGGTAGAGGGGTAATTTACATATTATAAAAGTCAGTTTTTAGAAGAAACCACTGAACGAAAATGAGTAAGAGCATTATATATTGATATATCGCAGTATAAGGAATTTAAGTAGCCAAAAAAAAAAAAAACATTACTTTAGTGGGGTGACAGAAGCCCTTTAAACAATAGACCTGACAGAACAACAGACGTGAAGGTCGGGGGACACCTGGGAAATAGTGACCATAAATTAATAACCTTCCAATTATCATTCAAAAGAGGGTTTCTACAGGGAGGAACAAAAATACCAAACTTCAAAAAAGCAAACTTTAGCCAACTGAGAGGCCATAGGCCTAACTAACTGGGACAAAGTCCTCAAAAATAAAAATACAGCCACAAAATGGGATATTTTTAAAAGCATCCTAAAATCTAATTGAGAGAGGTACATACCTTATGGGAATAAAGGTCAAGGAACAAGAAGAAACTAATGTGGATAAATAGAACTGTAAAGAAGGCAATAAATGACAAAAAGAATGCATTTAAATCACTAAAACAGGAGGGTAGCGAGGAAGCACTGAAAACTATAAGAAAAAATATAGAATATGTAAAAAACAAATAAAAGCAGCCAAACTAGAGACCGAGAGATTAATTGCCAAAGAGAGCAAAACTAACCCTAAAATGTTCTTCAATTAAATAAATGGTAAAAAGTATAAATCTGAAGGTGTCGGCCCTTTACAGAGCAATGAGGGGGGGAGTTGCAGGGAGCGACGAGGTGAAAGCAAAGCTATTAAATATTTTTTTTTCCCACTGTATTCACTGAGGAAAATAAACTGTCAGATGAAATGCAGAATGTAAAAGTAAATTCCTTATTAAAAGTCCCCTGTCTGACCCAGGAAGAAGTACAACAGTGACTTAAAAAGATTAAAATATACAAATCGCCAGGGCCAGATGGCATACACCCCCGTATCCTAAGAGAATTAAATAATGTCATAGCCAGACTCTTATTTATGACATTTACAGACTCTATACTGACAGGGAGTGTTCCACAGGATTGGCGCATAGCAAATGTGGTGCCAATATTCAGTAAGGGGTGCAAAAACAGACCCTGGAAACTATAGGAAGGTAAGTTTAACATTGTTGTTGTGGGTAAACTGTTTGAAGGTTTTCTAAGAGATGCTATCTTGGAGGATCTCAATGAAAACAAGCAAATAACATCATATCAGCATGGCTTCATGAGGGATCGGTCATTTCAAACTAATTTAATCAGTTTCTATGAGGAGGTAAGTTCTAGACTTGACAGCGGTGAATCAATGGATGTCGTATATCTGGACTTCTCCAAAGCATTTGACACTGTACCACATAAAAGGTTAGTTTATAAAATAAGAATGCTCGGACTGGGAGAAAACGTCTGTATGTGGGTAAGTAACTGGCTCAAGGATAGAAAACAGAGGGTGGTTAGTGTTAAGGCTGGCCGCAGGCTAGCCTGGATTTGTGGGAGGGGCCGGTACCTGTCTTAAGCAGTCCGGCTCTCCCAAGCAGCATGTCGGCATTCGGACGTCTGCTACTTCCGGGTGTGACGTCATCAGCAAGCGTCCTGCACGAGTCGGATCTCAGAGAAGCCGGGTGTACCTTTCCCTTCAGTCTGCAAGCTGTTCAGATCGTTTTCCAAGATAACTGGTTTGTTTGGGGAGCGTGGCAACGTGGAGGAGGGTAGGAGAGTGTGTAGAGAGAGGGAAGTGTGCCGGAGGATCGCTTCTCCTCACTGCGTTCAGGCACATGCAATTCAAGTTTTGGCACCAGGGGGCAGCATTGTCACATAGTTGGAGCTCATTGCCTGTTCAGCACTCTCAGCATAACCTGTATCTAAGTTCATACAGGGGCTGTGAGTCATCTGGGCTCAGCAGGTTAACCTCTGGCAGCTGGGTCCTGGTGCCATTACTGAGTTGATTACTTACAAGGTTGCTGCTTGTGCACATGTTTGACACTCATCACATACAGTACATACATACCATAGACACATAGTTCGCACATCAGGCAGTTTGACGGAAAAAAAAAAAAAAAAAAAAAGAAGGGTACAAGTGGATTGTGGATTGTTAAATAAAGTAAAAAAAAAAAAAGTGGGTTGTTCAAATAAATAAAAAAATAAATAAATTTTTGGGAACCTTTATCCACCAAGCTCCATCCATACACCTCTAGCATAGGTACATCCGCCAAAACAGCTACACGCTCGCACGACAGACACACCCCGTTTCATCTCGTAGACTAGTGTCATACGTCATACGGTCTGTTTTCCACAAATCCTATACTTACATACATCACCTACCACGTCTGTAGGCTCGTTAGCCCGCAGTATTCGTTTTTAATTAATCTGCCACGTCACAGATTCACACAAACTCGGGCTCGCTTCATACGTCAGTGGAAACGACTATCATACTCCCTGTCAGCCTCGAAGGCTTTTCGTTCAATCGTTTCACGCTGCTGGGGAGGGGGGGGAGGGGAGGGGCTTAGATTCCGTCATCTTGTCTGTCAGCTTACGTAGGGTTAACAGGTTTTTTTTTTTTTTTTTTTTTTTTTTTTTTTTTTTTTTTTTTGTTTTTTTTTTTTGTTGTTGTGTTGTTTGCAGTGGTCTACGCCATCTGCAACTTCAGCCAGTGCAGGCTCCTGCATGTCTGTGCCACATGTTTTAGGGCACATCCGGTCACGGTCTGCACATTGAAGCCGGCGTGACTGAGCCGGGTGAATGTGGAGGCACTAGACCAGCTGCTGCGGCTTCATCCAGTTCAGCCGTTCCGTACATTCCTGGTAAAAGGGTTTTCACGGGGGTTTCACACTGGGCTCATCACCTTGCCCCAGCAGACTCATGAATGCCCCAACTTGCAGTCGGCTTCTAAACATGCTGGTCTGGTGGATTCACTCTTGGCAGTTGAGCTGGACAAGGGTTTCATCATTGGTCCTTTCCAGTCCCCTCCTTTCTGCACTTGGAGGGTGAGCCCGGTGGGGGTGGTGCAGGGAAAATATTCCAATAAATTTCGTTTGATTTATGATTTGTCTGCTCCACATTCTTCCCACGTTCCAAGTCTCAACTCGTTGATTCCGTCCGAGGAATTTTCCTTGAAGTATACTTCCGTAGACCAGGCTATCCAGGTCATTCTTCAGACAGGCATGGGGGCTTGGCTGTCCAAAGCAGATGTCTCTGATGCGTTCAAACTGCTGCCCGTTAGCCCATCTCTCTGGCAGTGGCATGGCATCAAATGGAGAGATGCGTACTATTTCGCCACCAAGTTGACGTTTGGTTCCAGGAGCAGCCCCAGTCTGTTTGACAGGTTAGCGCAGGCACTGGAATGGATTTTGTTGGAACAGGGTTGCCAGAATGTCATTCACTACCTGGATGATTTTCTGTTGATCGAAGAACCCTCACAGGCGCCTGTTGACTTGCAGGTTCTCTTGCAGGTCTTCAAGGAGTTAAACATTCCAGTGGCCGAACACAAAACAGAAGGGCCTGCGCAGGTTGTCACGTTCTTGGGGATCTCTCTGGATTCACGCGCCATGTCAGCCAGTCTGCCACAAGACAAACTCGACAGAATCAAATCAGGTGTCCGTTCCTTGCTCATGTCTCAGGTTTGCACCAAGAGAGAATTGCAGTCTCTGTTGGGCATGTTAAACTTTGCCATGAGGATCATTCCTCAGGGTAGATCATTCATTTCAAGATTGCTAGTCTTATTACAACAGACCAGTGATTTGGACGCATCAGTGCATCTTAATGCGAACGCCCGAGCAGATCTGTTCCTGTGGGACAGATTACTCAGCGGGTGGAACAGCATTTCCATGTTTATCCGAGGGCCACTTCTGATTCTCCACACGTATTTTCAGACGCGGCTGTCTCGGTAGGTTTCGCGGCCATATTTGGCTCACATTGGTTCGCCGCCTCATGGCCCACACACGTGCTACAGTTGCCGGGGTTTTCTCAGACGTCGGCATTGTTCGAGATCTATCCTATCGTAGCAGCTGCTATAGTCTGGGGGCATAGGTGGTCGGGTCACACGGTGGTTTTCCACACTGACAACATGGCGACCGCAGAGATCATTAACAAGGGCAGATCTAAATCGTTACTCATCATGTCTTTCATGCGTAGATTGACCTGGATAGCTCTGGAACAGGGGCTTCATTTTCATGCCCTGTTTTTGGACGGGGTCAGCAACGTTGCAGCTGATGCTTTATCTCGTTTTGATTTTCTCGCTTTTCTTACAGAACCCAGAAGCAGACTCAGTGGGTACCCCGGTATCGGACTGGCGGCTGCTGGTCTTGGATTAGACTCTTTGATGGTGGTCGCCAGTTCACTCATTACCAAGTCTTTGTCGGCCAGTACGTTGCGGTCATACCGCCGAGCGTGGGTGGTTTTTTCGAACTTTCAGTTGGCATATCCTAGAGGTGACACAGGTCAGGTCAAGTATATGGTGGCTTTCGTGTCTTATTGTCATTCGGTATTAGCTTTATCCTACAACACCATTAGGCTATATTTGGCTGGGGTGCAGCATTTTTTGGCACTTCAAGAGCCAGACAGACCCTCTATATTTTCAGCTCACCCGATCAAGGCCATCCTCAGAGGCATTCAAAAAAAGCCAGGTCACGGTCAAGTCGGTCCGTCGACCTATTACGGGGGACACGTTTCGTAGCCTGTCGGAAGTTCTCACATTGTCACCATTCGGAGTCCTTCCCAGCCTGGTGATTAAGGCGGCGATGTACTTGCCGTTTTCCGGGTTTTTAAGACCAGGTGAAGTGACACAGGCCAGACAAGGGGCGGTGGCTCTCCGCAAGGGAGATTTAGTCAGGATGGGCAGTAACTTTCATTTGCAGTTGCCTCACAACAAAACAAGGCAGGTAGGTCCCGGCCATGTAGTTAAGTTCTTCCAGACCACAAACGCATGGTGTCCAGTGACAGTCTTGGACAACCTCTTGCTGGCCCTTAGTCTTCACAGCCCCACCGACCCATTACTTTCATTCCCTGTTGGTCCACTGACGTCCAGCCAGTTCATCAAACATATTTGCATCCTGTTGACCAGTGTAGGATTGAATCTGGCTCAATTCTCGGGGCATTCTTTCCGCATCGGTGTGGCATCCGCAGCGTCCAAGCATGGAGTCCCTGTGCATATCATCAAACACTTGGGGCGCTGGCGCTCGGGGTGCTTTGTACGGTATATCCCGGAGCCACAAGCGGAGCTGGTCCAAGCATTCAGTACATTGGCAGAGTAGCACCTCAGGCCAATCCTTCCCTCACTGGTGGGTTTTGCCCCCTTTTTCAGGCATACCGACCTAGTGAGGCCAAGGCACACCTCAGGCCAATTAGGTAGGGGGGTGGTGGTTGGGCATCTTCCACTCGTTTAGGTCCTGACCACAAGTGTTAAGGCTGGCCGCAGGCTAGCCTGGATTTGTGGGAGGGGCCGGTACCTGTCTTAAGCAGTCCGGCTCTCCCAGGCAGCACGTCGGCATTCGGACGTCCCCTACCCACCCATTCCCATTCTTCATTCAGTCATTCAACCATCACATTCAGGGTATGCCCCCTTTTTCAGGCATACCGACCTAGTGAGGCCAAGGCACACCTCAGGCCAATTAGGTAGGGTGGTGGTGGTTGGGCATCTTCCACTCGTTTAGGTCCTGACCACAATTAATGGTACACACTCAGATTGGTCACTAGCGGAGTACGTCAGGGGTCAGTATAGGGCCCTTTTCTCTTCAATATATTTATTAATGATTTTGTAGAAGGCTTGCACAGTAAAATATTAATTTTTGCAGATGACACTAAACTGTGTAAAGTAATTAACACTGAAGAGGACACTATACTGCTACAGATCGATCTGGATATATTAGAGGCCTGGGCAGAGATGTGGCAGATGAGGTTTAACACTGACAAATGTAGGGTATGCACATGGAAAGGAATAATGCAAATCACCCGTACATACTAAATGGTAAAACACTGGGTAAGGCTACTTTCACACTTGCGCTTGGGGTTCCACTTGCGATATCCGTTTGAGGGCTCTCACAAGCGGCCCTGAACTGATCCGTTCATCCCCAATGCATTCTGAATGGATAAGGATCCGTTCAGAATGCATCAGTTTGGCTCCGTTCCACCTCCATTCCGCTCTGGAGGCGGACACCAAAACGCAGCTTGCAGCGTTTTGGTGTCCGCTTGGCCATGCGGAGCCAAACGGATCCGTCCTGACTTACAATGCAAGTCAATGGGGACGGATCCGTTTGACGTTGACACAATATGGTGCAATTGCAAACGGATCCGTCCCCCATTGACTTTCAATGTAAAGTCAGGAGTCCCTATTAATATACCATCGGATAGGAGTTTTCTCCAATCCGATGGTATATTTTAACTTGAAGCGTCCCCATCACCATGGGAACGCCTCTATGTTAGAATATACCATCGGATTTGAGTTAGATCGTGAAAACTCAGATCCGACAGTATATTCTAACACATAGGACGCTTCAAGTTAGAATATACTGAGAACTGTGTACATAACTGCCCCCTGCTGCCGATCTCTTACAGGGGGCTGTGATCCTCACAATTAACCCCTCAGGTGCCGCACCTGAGTGGTTAATTGTGCGTATCATAGCCCCCTGTAAGAGATCAGGTGCTGCCAGGCAGCAGGGGGCCCCCCTCCCTCCCCAGTTTTAAATTCATTGGTGGCCAGTGCGCCCCCCCTCCCTCCCTCCCCAGTTTTAAATTCGTTGGTGGCCAGTGGGGCCCCCCCTCCCTCCCTAGTATTACATTCATTGGTGGCCAGTGCGACCCCCCCTCCCTCCCCAGTATTAAATTCATTGGTGGCCAGTGCGGCCATCCCTCTCCCCCCCTCCTAATTAAAATCACCCCTTCCCCCTCATTGGTGGCAGCGGAGAGTTCCGATCGGAGTCCCAGTTTAATTGCTGGGGCTCCGATCGGTTACCATAGCAGCCAAGACGCTACTGCAGTCCTGGCTGCCATGGTTACTTAGCAATTTTAGAAGCATTATACTTACCTGCGCTGTCTGTGGCCGGCCGGGCACTCCTCCTACTGGTAAGTGAAAGGTCTGTGCGGCACATTGTTTATAGCACAGACCTTTCACTTACCAGTAGGAGGAGCGCCCGGCTGGCCACCAATGAATTTAATACTGGGGAGGGAGGGGGGGCCGCGCTAGCCACCAATTAATGTAATACTGGGGAGGGAGGGGGGCCGTACTGGCCACCAATGAATTTAATACTGGGGAGGGAGGGGGGCGGGGCCGCACTGGCCACCAATGATTTTAAAACTGGGGAGGGAGGGGGGGGGCACCTGAGGGGTCAATTGTGTGGATCACAGCCCCCTGTAAGAGATCGGGTGCTGCCAGGCAGCAGGGGGCAGTTATGTACACAGTTCTTAGTATAATTTAACACAAAGACGTTCCCATGGTGATGGGGACGCTTCAAGTTAGAATATACTGTCGGATCTGAGTTTTCACGATGTGAAAACTCAGATCTGAAAAAGCTGTTTATGCAGACGGATCCGTTCTGAACGGATGCAAGCGTTTGCATTATAGGTGCGTATCCATCTGTGCAGATACCAGACGGATCCGCAACGAACGCAAGTGTGAAAGTAGCCTAACACTGACATGGAAAAGGACCTAGGAATTTTAATAAACAGCAAACTAAGCAGTAAAAACCAGTGTCAGGCAGCTGCTGCCAAGGCCAATAAGATAATGGGTTGCATCAAAAGGGGCATAGATGCCCATGATGAGAACATAGTCCTACCACTTTACAAATCACTAGTCAGACCACACATGGAGTACTGTGTACAGTTCTGGGATCCTGTGAACAAGGCATACATATCAGAGCTGGAGAGGGTTCAAAGGAGGGCAACTAAAGTAATAACTGGAATGGGGCAACTACAGTACCCTAAAAGATTATCATTATTAGGGTTATTCACTTTAAAAAAAAGACGACTGAGGGGAGATCTAATTACTATGTATAAATATATCATGGGTCAGTACAGAGAACTATTCAATCATCTATTTATCCCCAGGACTGTGACTGTGACGAGGGGACATCCTCTGCGTCTGGAGGAAAGAAGGTTTGTACACAAACATAGAAAAGGATTCTTTACGGTAAAAGCAGTGAGACTATGGAACTCTCTGCCTGAGGAGGTGGTGATGGTGAGAACAATAAAGGAATTCAAGAGGGTCTTGGATGTATTTCTGGAGCGTAATAATATTACAGGCTATAGCTACTAGAGAGGGGTCGTTGATCCAGGGAGTTATTACGATTGCCTGATTGTAGTCGGGAAGGAATTTTTTATTCCCCTAAAGTGGGGATAATTTGTCTTCTACCTCACAGTTTTTTTTTTTCCTTCCTCTGGATCAACTTGCAGGATGATAGGCCGAACTGGATGGACAAATGTCTTTTTTCGGCCTTATGTACTATGTTACTATAATACTATGTTACTAGTACAGAGATCTCTCCCATCATCTATTTATCCCCAGGACTGTGACGAGGAGACACCCTCTGCGTCTAGAGAAAAGAAGGTTTGTACATAAACATAGAAAAGGATTCTTTACGGCAAGAGCAATGAAACTATAGAACTCTCTGCCTGAGGAGGTGGTTATGGTAAGTACAATAAAAGAATTCAAGAGGGGCTTGGATGAATTTCTGGAGTGTAATAATATTACAGTCTATAGCTACTAGAGAGGGGTCGTTGATCCAAGAAGTTATTCTGATTGCCTGATTGGAGTCGGGAAGAAATTTTTTACCCCTTAAGTGGGGAAAATTGGCTTGTACCTAACAGTTTTTTTTTGCCTTCTTCTGAATCAACTTGCAGGAAAACCGGCCGAACTGGATGGACAAATGTCTTTTTTCGGCCTTATATACTATGTTAATATGTTATTATTTTATACATAGTACATATAAAAAATATTATGACAATAAATCACAACATTTAACTCTTCGGCATAAGGTTATTGTTTTTGCAGGTTCCAGTAGGTCACTGCTTTTGAATTTTAATAATGTCATACGTATCCTGCAAGAAACAAAGTTGCTGGATATTGATTTACTTTTTAAAATTTATAGATTGAACTTAATAAACCTGGACTTTCATCAATCTTACCATCTAACTGCAATATGGTGAATGCTAGTAGCCTTTTAATCTAACAGTAATCTTACATTCTAGATGTCCTTGACCAGCATGAAAACTTCAACATGAAATTATGTATTCACCAAATCAACAGCAAAACCCCCCAAAACAAACAAACAAAAATGATTGCTTCAATAAGACAGATACAATTGTTCTGACAGAGACAGCTATAATGGAGAATGTGACCTTAACACAATAACAACATGTAGCCAAAATCATGGCAATTATTGGGCTTTCTAAAATAAATACCTTTTCTTGATGATTACAGTTTCCTACTAGCTGAAGTAGTGGGGTGCAATTGCAAGGTATATAGATGCTGTAATTTAGAACAACAGCAAATTGATGTCCTATAATTTAAAATCATTATCAGACATACATTTGACATCAGTTTTCTTTACATTTATCATTTTTATCAAAGGAAGTACAAAACATTTAAGAAAACAAGACAATTTCTGCTGCAAAATCATACTTTATGTCAAAATAAATTGTTTTCAATAATGGTTCGCAAGCAAATTGATCAGGTATTTATTTAATTTTTTTTTTTATACTCTTATGTACTGTATATCAGATGCTACGATCATATATGAACGCAACATCTGAGGGGTACAATGACGGAGAATGGCAAAATTGCAGCTCTCTGTCCTACTTACAAAGGAATGCATTTATTTTTTTTTATTCGGCAAAGCAGCCAAATTGAATGTTACAAAAGCTCACTCAACTCTAGTGGTTAGCATTGGTGCCTTGCAGCTCTGAGGTCCTAGGTTCAGCATGGAGTTTGTATGTAGAGATGTTCCGAACTTATGCGATTGTCGGTCCGCCCCCTATATGTCATCATTGAGCAAACTTTGACCCTGTACCTCACAGTCAGCAGACACATTCCAGTCAATCAGCATACCCTCCCGCCCAGACCCTCCCACCTCCTAAAAAAAGCAAGGACGGCAGCCCTCTTAGATTCATTCTGAAGCTGCAGTGTTAGTTAGAGCAGGGACAGTGCTGTTGCTGCTGAATTAATAGGGAAATCGTTAGCTAGGCCAGTGTTCTGTGTCCACTCCAGCAGTGGCGTCTCTAGCTTTCAAATTTTGGGGGGGCACACTGGGGGCCAGGACAAAAGTAGGGGGGGCAGCTATAACAACGATACATTTACACAAGTACGCTTAGAAATGCTGCGATACTTTACCCAATACCTAAAACCGCAACAGGGAAGAAAAGTCCAGCTGTCTGTGGATGACACTTTTATAGAGAGGGGGATCTGTGGATGACACTGCTATGGGGGGGGATCTGTGGATGCCACATACCGTATATAGCATCTTATGCTATATATGTCATCCAGAGATCCACCCCATGACAGTGTCATCCCCATTTCCCCCTCCATAACAGTGTCATCCACAGATCTCCCTCCCTATAACAGTGTCATCCACAGATCTCCCTCCCTATAACAGTGTCATCCACAGATCTCCCTCCCCGCCTCTCACAGGAGTGTACATATATAAAATAAACATATTTCACATGAACACTTACAATTACTTGGCTTGGCCCTTGGGGATCTCGGACGCCACTTCAACACTTTGGCCGGGGGCTCGGCGGCGCTGATGTTGTGTTTTATCCTAATGAGAAAGATTTCATAATAAGGATTTGGAGAAGGGGCAGAGGGATAGCAGAGCAGGGAGAGGCTGGTGCTGCTACTAGGGGGTCATACCATGGGGGAGTAATAACACCCACCATAATGCCCCCCAGTAGAAATAATTCTCCTTATAATGTGCAAAACATACCCCCTTATGCCCCCAGTTGAGCTAATGTCCCCCATAATGTGCCAGTATAAAATACTCCTATATAGTGCACCAGTAAATGCCTCCATAGTGCTCCTCTCCCCCTTCCTGCTAGTGCCCCCCATAATGTACCAGTATAAAATGCCCCATATATCGTGCCCCAGTAGATGCCCTCAGTGTCCCCCATAATTTGCAAGTATAAAATACCCCTTCTTAGTGCCCCCCGTAGATGACTCCATAGTACTCCTCAGTCCCCTTCTCCATAGTACCCACCATAATGTGTCCCAGTATAAAATGCTACTGTACAGAGCCCCCCATATAAAACACCCCTTCTTTGTGGCCTCAGTAGATGCCCCTATAGTGCCCACCAATAATGTGCCAGTAATAAGTGCCCTCAATAACGTGCCAGTAACAAGAGCCCCCCAATGTGCCAGTAATAAACCCCCATCACGTGCCAGGAACAAGAGCCCCCATCATGTGCCAGTAATAAGCCCCCCATCACGTGCCAGTAATAAGCCCCCCATCACGTGCCAGTAATAAGCCCCCCATCACGTGCCAGTAATAAGCCCCCATCACGTGCCAGTATTAAGCCCCCCCATGTTCCAGTATTAAGTCCCCCCATCATCATGTGCCAGTATTAAGTCCCCCCCCATCATCATGTGCCAGTATTAAGTCCCCCCATCATGTGCCAGTATTAAGTCCCCCCCATCATGTGCCAGTATTAAGTCCCCCCCATCATGTGCCAGTATTAAGTCCCCCCCATCATGTGCCAGTATTAAGTCCCCCCCATCATGTGCCAGTATTAAGTCCCCCCCCATCATGTGCCAGTATTAAGTCCCCCCCATCATGTGCCAGTATTAAGTCCCCCCCATCATCATGTGCCAGTATTAAGTCCCCCCATCATCATGTGCCAGTATTAAGTCCCCCCCATCATCATGTGCCAGTATTAAGTCCCCCCCATCATGTGCCAGTATTAAGTCCCCCCCATCATGTGCCAGTATTAAGTCCCCCCATCATCATGTGCCAGTATTAAGTCCCCCCATCATCATGTGCCAGTTTTGTAATAAGCCCCCCCAAAGTGCCAAAACACTTATACTTACCTCAGTCTCAGCGATGCGATGCAGCCTCTTCCTGTGTCCCACGCTGTAATGTAAGGCTCCGGCGGCATGATGACGTCATTGTGCCGGCCTCTGATATGTTGCCGGCCTAGTGCCTGCAGCCAGGGGCGTCCATAAAAATCACTGGGCCCCATAGCAGGAATCTAAATTGGGCCCCCATTCCCCTTTTATAGCCCCTCCCTTTGTTCCATGAACTATTCTTGCTGCTGCGTTTTATAATTTATGCCATCAGGGCCGGATTGGGATTACAAAACAGCCCTGGCACACAAAAGAGGTATAATAGATGCAGTGTGTACAGATGTATATTATATACAGCAGTGTACAGTTATGTGAGGTACGCGGTATAATAGATGCAGTGTGTACAGGTATATAGTATATTCCCTAGTGTTCTGATATGTGAGGTACAGGGTATAATAGATGCAGTGTGTACAGGTATATAGTATATACAGCAGTGTACTGATATGTGAGGTACGGGGTATAATATATGCAGTGTATACAGTATATACAGTAGTGTAATATGTGAGGTACGAGGTATAATAGATGCAGTGTGTACAGATATATAGTATATACAGCAGTGTATTGACACCTCGTACCACAGATATCAGTACACCGTTATATATACTATATATCTGTACACACTGCATCTATTATACCTCGTACCTCACATATATAGTATATACAGAAGTGTACTGATATCTGTACACACAGCATCTATTATACCTTGTACCTCACATATCCGTGCACTGCGGTATATACTATATATCTGTACATATTGCATGTATAATACTGTGTAATATATGCAGTGTGTGTGCATGTATGTGTGTGTATCTATATATATATTACACACAGAGCAGTGTATTGATGTGAGACATAGAAGGTATAATACTGTAGATGCAGTGTTTATAGAAATATGTGGTCAGTTATACATTATGGTCACTGTGTGTGTGAGGTACATGAGGTAGTGGTCACTGTAACTGTCTGAAGTATTATACATGAGTGAGCAATGGGTAAAAACAGGGCATGGAGGGGGGGGGGGGTAAATGATGAGAAGTGGAGGACCTCCTCTTACCACTCCATTCCAGTCTGTATGGATCAATGCAGAGCTGCTTGCGAACTTCTAATACTTGCTATTAGGGGTTGAAGGACCTGTGATGATGTCATCACAGGTCCTGGCAGATATACCTTTGAAACCTAGGAACTACACCATTTTTGGTGCAGTTCCTTTGCTAGATTCTGCAGGACCTGTGATGTTGAAGATGATGTCATCAAAGGTCCTGGCAGATGCACTGTTCTAACCTGGGAACTACACTTTACACTGTGCAGTTCCCTTACAGGACCTGTGATGACATCATCAAAGGTCCTTTAGCTTTAGAAAGATAAACAGGAGCAATTAGGGGGCGGGGCCTCTCCTCCACTTCGGGGCCTGCCTGCAGCCTATCAGAGGAAGGGGAAGGGACACGCCTCTCCCTCCCCTTCACCTCCGCTCCGCTGGCACAGGCAGTTTACAATGGAGATGAGCGCAATGGAAGCGCTCATCTCCCTGTGCCCGGCGGCGGCTCACTAGGTGGGGGGCATTTTAGATGGGGGGGCACAGCATGATGTAGGGGGGGCCGTGGCCCCCTCTGGCCCCCCCCTGGCGACGCCACTGCACTCCAGTCCTCAAAGACTCATCTTCTGTAAGGACAGCGTCCTGACAGCACCCCAAAAAGCCATTTTTAGGGCTGGTACATCAGTCTGCTTTTATTTTATTTTTATATATATATTGCAGTTGCCTGCCCGTGTGTGCACACCACTCATATAGGGTGGCACAGCACCTTGCAACTAAAAAATCCATTTAATTTTTCCTCTACAAAATAATTGCAGTTGCCTGCCAGTGAGTGTCAGGCCAACAGACTGTACTGTGCCCACTGCCCACAACTCATATAGGGTGGCACAGCACCTTGCTGTAAAAAAAGTTATTAAATTTTTCCTCTGTAATATAATTGCAGTTGCCTGCCATTGAGTGTCAGGCCCACAGACTATACTGTGCCCACTGCCCACCACTCATATAGGGTGGCAAACACCTTGCTGTTAAAAAATTCATTTAATTTTTCCTTTGTAATATACTTGCAGTTGCCTGCCAGTGAGTGTCAGGCCCACAGACTGTACTGTGCCCACTGCCCACCACTCATATAGGGTGGCACAGCACCTTGCTGTTAAAAAATTAATTGAATTTTTCCTCTGTAATATAATTGCAGTTGTCTGCCAGTGAGTGTCAGGCCCACAGACTGTACTGTGCCCACTGCCCACCACACATATAGGGTGGCACAGCTCCTTGCAGATAAAAAAAATTCATTAAATTTTTCCTCTGTAATATAATTGCAGTTGCCTGCCACTGAGTGTCAGGCTCACAGACTGTACTGTGACCACTGCCCACCACTCATATAGGGTGGCACAGCACCTTGCTGTTAAAAAAGTCATTTAATTTTTCCTCTGTTATATACTTGCAGTTGCCTGCCAGTGAGTGTCAGGCCCACAGACTGTACTGTGACCACTGCCCACCACTCATATAGGGTGACGCAGTACCTTGTATGCATAGTACCACTAATCTAAAAAAAATGGCAGGCAGAGGCAGGCCACCCCGCAGGGGCCATCGTGGTCGTGGTGCTGTGATTTCCTTTGGCCCTAGAATAATGCCCAGTGTTCAGAGGCCACGTACCCTGAACACGAAAAATTCGGAGGACATGGTTGACTGGCTTACACAGGACACCCAATCCTCTACAGCTTCCGCTCGGAACCTTGGCGCACCATCCTCCTCCAGCTCAGCTTCGGGCACCTCTCAAGTTACCACTCGCCCGCCCGCCGCCACCACCAACACTAGCACCACAGCTGCTTCACCTGATCTGTCAGAGGAGTTATTTACACATCAGTTGGAAGAAATGCGCAACCATTATTGCCAGAGGATGTAGATAACAGGGATATGTCTCAGTCAGGCAGCATTACACATATGGACGTACGTTGTGATGATGATGATGTTGTACCCGCTGCTGCTTCCTTTGCTGAGTTGTCAGATACAAGTGAAGTGGTTGATGATGACGATGTGTCCGTGGATGTCACGTGGGTGCCCGCTCAAAGAGAAGAAGAAGAGGGGGAAAGTTCAGATGGGGAGACAGAGAGGAGGAGGAGACGAGTTGGAAGCAGGGGGAGGTCATCGCAAAGAGCTAGTGGCACAGTCAGACAGCATGTATCGGCACCTGGGGTCAGCCAGACAGCACGCCAATCAACGCATGCTGTTGCCACCACCAGAATGCCATCATTGCAAAGCTCAGCAGTGTGTTTGCCTCTGATAACAGCGATGCCATTTGCAACCTGTGCCAAAAGAAACAGAGTCGTGGGAAGTCCAACACCCACCTAGGTACAACTGCTTTGCGAAGGCACATGATCTCACATCACAAACGCCTATGGGATCAACACATGATGAGTACAATCAGCACACAAACTCAAAGCCACCATCCTCCTCCTGGTCCAGCATCTTCAGCCACGTCAACCACTGCTATCCTCCTTGCCCCCTCTCAACCACCCGCCACTCCGCCTCTCACCTTCAGCAGTTCCTGCCCACAGTCAGGTGTCTGTCAAGGAAATGTTTAAGCATAAGAAGACAATGTTACAGAGTCACCCCCTTGCCCGGCGTCTGACAGCTGGCTTGTCGGAACTCTTAGCCGCCAGCTTTTACCATACAAGCTGGTGGAGTCTGAGGCCTTCAAAAGATTTGTAGCTATTGGGACACCGCAGTGGAAGGTACCCGGCCGAATTTTTTATTCACAAAAGGCAATCCCCAACCTGTACTCTATTGTGGAAAAGGAAGTCATGGCATGTCTGGCACACAGTGTTGGGGCAAGGGTCCATCTTACCACTGATACCTGGTCTGCAAAGCACGGTATATCACGTACACTGCGCAATGGGTAAACCTGCTGACGGCTGCAAAGCATGGAATGCGTGGCTCTGCAGAGGAGTTGGTGACACCGCCACGACTTGCAGGCAGGCCTGCTGCCACCTCCTCTACTCCTCCTACTCCATCCTCTTCGCTAACCTACTTGGCTTAGTCCTCTTCTGCTGCTGCGTCTTGCTCCACATCAACTGCACCCCCCCCAGCTCCCCAGGGGCTATTCCACATAGAAACATAGAAACATAGAAACATAGAATGTGTCGGCAGATAAGAACCATTTGGCCCATCCAGTCTGCCCAATATACTAAATACTATGGATAGCCCCTGGCCCTATCTTATATGAAGGATGGCCTTATGCCTATCCCATGCATGCTTAAACTCCTCCACTGTATTTGCAGCTACCACTTCTGCAGGAAGGCTATTCCATGCATCCACTACTCTCTCAGTAAAGTAATACTTCCTGATATTACTTTTAAACCTTTGCCCCTCTAATTTAAAACTATGTCCTCTTGTAGCAGTTTTTCTTCTTTTAAATATTCTCTCCTCTTTTACTTTGTTGATTCCCTTTATGTATTTAAAAGTTTCTATCATATCCCCTCTGTCTCGTCTTTCTTCCAAGCTATACATGTTAAGGTCCTTTAATCTTTCCTGGTAAGTTTTATCCTGCAATCCATGTACCAGTTTAGTAGCTCTTCTCTGAACTCTCTCCAAAGTATCAATATCCTTCTGGAGATATGGTCTCCAGTACTGAGCACAATACTCCAAATGAGGTCTCACTAGTGCTCTGTAGAGCGGCATGAGCACCTCCCTCTTTCTACTAGTAATGCCTCTCCCTATACACCCAAGCATTCTGCTAGCATTTCCTGCTGCTCTATGACATTGTCTGCCTGCCTTTAAGTCTTCTGAAATAATGACCCCTAAATCCCTTTCCTCAGATACTGAGGTTAGGACTGTATCACTGATTTTATATTCTGCTCTTGGGTTTTTACGGCCCAGGTGCATTATCTTGCACTTATCAACATTAAATTTTAGTTGCCATATTTTTGACCATTCCTCTAGTTTTCCTAAGTCCTTTTCCATTTGGTGTATCCCTCCAGGAACATCAACCCTGTTACAAATCTTTGTGTCATCAGCAAAAAGACACACCTTACCATCGAGGCCTTCTGCAATTTCGCTGATAAAGATATTAAACAATATGGGTCCCAGAACAGATCCCTGAGGTACCCCACTGGTAACAAGACCTTGGTCTGAATATACTCCATTGACTACAACCCTCTGTTGCCTGTCCCTCAGCCACTGCCTAATCCATTCAACAATATGGGAGTCCAAGCCCAAAGACTGCACTTTATTGATAAGCTTTCTATGTGGGACAGTATCAAAAGCCTTACTAAAGTCTAGATAAGCGATGTCTACTGCACCTCCTCCATCTATTATTTTAGTCACCCAATCGAAAAAATCAATAAGATTAGTTTGACATGATCTCCCTGAAGTAAACCCATGCTGTTTTTCATCTTTCAATCCATGGGATTTTAGATGTTCCACAATCCTCTCCTTAAGTATGGTTTCCATTAATTTCCCCACTATTGATGTCAGGCTTACTGGCCTATAGTTGCCCGATTCCTCCCTACTACCTTTCTTATGAATGGGCACAACATTTGCTAATTTCCAATCTTCTGGGACGACTCCTGTTGCCAGCGATTGGTTAAATAAATCTGTTAATGGTTTTGCTAGTTCAACGCTGAGCTCTTTTAATAGCTTTGGGTGTATCCCATCAGGCCCCTGTGACTTATTTGTATTAATTTTAGACAGCTGACTTAGAACCTCTTCCTCTGTAAAGACACATGCATCAAAAGATTCATTAGTCTTCTTTCCTAACTGAGGTCCTTCTCCTTCATTTTCCTTTGTAAAAACTGAACAGAAATATTCATTGAGGCAGTCAGCTAGTTCTTTATCTTCTTCTATATACATTCCTTCTTTTGTTTTTAATTTGGTAATTCCTTGTTTTAGTTTCCTTTTTTCATTTATGTATCTGAAGAATGCCTTCTGGCCTTTTTTTCCTGACTGAGCTAATTTCTCTTCTGCCTGTGCTTTGGAAGCTCTTATAACTTGTTTGGCCTCTCTCTGCCTAATCTTATAAATTTGTCTGTCATCCTCGTTTTGTTTTTTTTTATAATTCCTAAATGCTATCTTTTTGTTTTTAATGATTTTGGCCACTTCTGCTGAGTACCACAGTGGTCTCTTCCTTTTTTTGCTTTTACTGACAAGCCTAATGCAATTTTCTGTTGCCTTCAATAGTGCCACTTTTAAGTAGTCCCATTTCTCCTGGACTCCAATGAAACTGTTCCAGTCTGATAGGGACTTGTATACCACTAATCTAATTTTAGAAAAGTCTGTTTTTCTAAAATCTAAAACTTTTGTTTTTGTGTGGTGTGACTCAGTCTCTGTACTTATAGTAAACCACACTGACTGGTGATCACTAGATCCCAAGCTTTCCCCTACAGTAATATCAGATACCAAATTCCCATTTGTGAATACTAAATCTAAAATGGCCTCCTTCCGGGTTGGCTCCTCCACTACTTGCTGTAGAGATAATCCCAGTAGGGAATTTAGAATATCTGTACTCCTGGCAGAACTAGCTATTTTGGTTTTCCAGTTTACATCTGGAAGATTGAAGTCTCCCATAATGATAACTTCCCCCTTCAATGTCATTTTAGCTATTTCCTCAACTAGTAGATCATCTAATTCTTTGACTTGGCTAGGTGGTCTATATATCACACCTACACGAGTTGCCTTATGATTATCAAGCTGCACGGTAACCCAAACTGACTCTAAATTGTTCTCACTAACTTGTATCAAATTAGATTTTAGGTTATCTTTCACATACAGGGCCACCCCTCCCCCCTTCTTGCCTTCTCTGTCTTTCCTGTATAGAGAGAACCCTGGTATTGATATATCCCAGTCATTACTCCCCTTGAACCACGTCTCAGTAACAGCCACTACATCTATATTCTCAGATGCCATTATAGCCTCAAGTTCATTGATCTTATTTCCTAGACTGCGAGCATTTGTAGACAAGACTCTGAGCTTGTCATTTCTTAACCTTTGTGCTACTGCCCTCTTCTGGCATTGTTTCGGGGGGCAGTTGGACTGCTGGATTATCACTCTTTTGCCCCCCTTTCCTAGTTTAAATGCTTCTTAGCAAATACCTGGAACTGTTCACCGAGGACATTCGTTCCTTTGAGAGAAAGGTGCAAACCATCTTTCTTGTACAGTTCTTTTCCATTCCAACAAGAGCTAACATGAGACACAAAGCCAAACCCTTGGTTCAGACACCATTCACCAAGCCATACATTGAATTCCTTAATGCGCATCTTCCTGTCATGCTGAAGGTTATGCACAGGCAAAACTGCAGAGAATGAAACAGTTGATGCAACCTCCTGTATATCCTTTCCAAGTGTGTGAAAAGCTTCTTTCACCTTTGAACATCCCGGATATGACAGTGTCACGCCGTCTTGGGGTTGACTTGCCTGAAAGCAGAGAGTCACACTGGACCAGCACTCCTGTACGCCCTGAACGCACAGGTGTATCAGTGGCTGACCCCGCACCAACTGGAGATCGGCAAAGTGGTGTGTGACAACGGAAGCAATTTGTTGGTGGCATTGAATTTGGGCAAGTTGACACATGTGCCGAGCATAGCACATGTGTTGAATCTGATCGTACAATGCTTTGTGCATAAGTACCCAGGCTTACAGGAAGTCCTCAAGCAGGCCAGGAAGGTGTGTGGTTATTTCAGGGGTTCCTACACGGCCATGGCGCACTTTTCAGATATTCAGCAGCGAAACAACATGCCAGTGAGGCGCTTGATTTGCGACAGCCCGACACGTTGGAATTCAACACTCCTAATGTTCGACCGCCTGCTCCAACAAGAAAAAGCAGTCAACGAGTATTTGTATGATCGGGGTGCTAGGACAGCCTCTGCGGAGCTGGGTATTTTTTTGCCACGTTACTGGACGCTCATGCGCAATGCCTGTAGGCTCATGCGTCCTTTTGAGGAGGTGACAAACCTAGTCAGTCACACCGAAGGCACCATCAGCGACATCATCCCATTTGTTTTCTTCCTGGAGAGTGCCCTGCGAAGAGTGCTGGATCAGGCCGTAGATGAGCGTGAAGAGGAAGAGTTGTGGTCACCATCACCACCAGAAACAGCCTTATCATCATCGCTTGCTGGACCTGCGACAATGCTGGAAGAGGAGTCTGAGGAAGAGGTGTCAGAGGAGGAATGTGGCTTTGAGGAGGAGGAAGACCAACCACAGCAGGCATCCCAGGGTGCTCGTTGTCAACTATCTGGGACCCGTGGTGTTGTACGTGGCTGGGGGGAAGAACAGACCTTCAATGAGATCAGTGAGGACGAGGAACGGGACATGAGTAGCTCGGCATCCAACCTTGTGCAAATGGGATCTTTTATGCTGTCATGCCTGTTGAGGGACCCTCGTATAAAAAGGCTGAAGGAGAAAGACCTGTACTGGGTGGCCACGCTACTAGACCCCCGGTATAAGCAGAAAGTGGCTGAAATGTTACCGAATTACCGGACGTCGGAAAGGATGCAGCAGTTCCAAAACAAGTTAAAAAGTATGCTTTACACAGCGTATAAGGGTGATGTCACAGCACAACGGGAATCTAACAGGGAAAGAGGTGAAAGTAATCCTCCTCCTACCACGACCACGCCGGCAAGGACTGTTGTGCATTTTCATACATATACAATATTATCTAATGACATTATAATCAAAATTAATGCTCATCTCATTGCCTTTAAGAATAAGATCAGCTTGAACCAAAGTTTTCTTATGTGGCTGGAAAAAAACCAAGATGAGTTCATGGCAAGTTCAGTTTAAAAAAAATAAATAATAATAATAATTGTGAACATAAACGGACATTGTATTTAAAAAGTTATTACTAAAGATATGAGACCATTTGGTAAGGAGTATGCCAACTCCCTAAAACATGTCTGTCTGGAGGGAACATGGTTACTTGATAAGGACTCATGTCCTTGGAGCACACCTGCTGTATGAGGTTCAATTTATATATTCATAATTATATAATATATATCTTTGCATGGTATATTTAGTTTACAACATATGTTAATCAATAATTCATATAATGTGTTATCTATGTGTAACAATGTATCGATTTATATATATGTTATACCATGTATTTACCATTTTGATGGTACAGAAACAAATAAGTTTAAGGTAATTGGATTTCAAAATAATAGTTATTCATGGATGTAGATAAATGGAATGTACAAGTTCCGATGCCAAGCATCAAGGCCGCTATATAAAACTTTCACCAAGTCAACCTATATTTCAAAAAGATAGGAGAAGACAGTCAACTCCAACAAGTCCAGGATATAGGTAATTAAAAGTGTCAGGAAAGACTTTCCTCAATGATTTATATGGAAAGGTCAACGAGGTCCTGAACATATTATTAGATATTTAATTTTAATGCTTAAAAGTTGTTATGTTCATCTACAATACCGCAGTGCCATCTGGAGGCAGATGGACAACATTATATTATTTCACTATTTGTTCTAATACCATATTAGGAGTTGAGATAACGTCATGAGGTTATTAGCATGCGAATACACCCACCCTACCTGATTGGGAATCCATAATCTAAAGGGGATGATTCTTAGATAAGGGGGGGAATAATTACTCATGTGCGGAGTAGCATGAGAGGGGTTCAAGAGAAAAGAAAGCTAGCTAGTAGAGGAGAAGTTGAGGTCTATCAAGATGGAAGCCATAATGAGATGCGCTATGATGGACCACCCAGCTTTCCTAGGAGCAGAAGTGAGATTCCTGCTAGGACTTGGTAAGAGACACAGAAAATTATATTTCATTTTATTAAGACTAATTTGATAGTGTGGGTGAAATTATACCATCTAGATTGGCGAATAAATAAATGATTAAATAAATTGATCATCTCCATATTGAGATGTAGTCTTAGGATATTGTGAGGCTTCATTCTACCTGCAGAAGAATCTAGACTCATAATCTAGCAAAGCATTAAATAATTGCTTATATATATATTGATATTGAAAGAACATTCTTCGCCAAGCTAAGTGATGGATTCCCACCGGAAAGACGTCAAGTCCTTCCCATTTAAGATCCTAGCTCCCTGTTATTTGTCTTAATAGTCTTACCAAAGTTATATATGTGAAAATAGTCCAGGATGGGGCGGAAGGATACAGTTGT
Source organism: Bufo bufo (assembly GCF_905171765.1). Lineage (NCBI taxonomy): Eukaryota > Metazoa > Chordata > Amphibia > Anura > Bufonidae > Bufo > Bufo bufo. The sequence continues at coordinate 233,697,787 of NC_053390.1, forward strand.
CTCTTCTAAGTTATATCCTTGGATGGATTTTCCCATCTTGAAGTCATGTGATGTGTAGTTGGTTAGGGGGGCAGAATGTATTTAGCATTCTATATTGATGTCTAGGATTAGACATGCCCTTCCTGATATCATGAGGTTTTCTCTGAACAGAAGTAATGTATATAACTTATGTTCCTATTTTGATATCCTAACCTTATAATAGCTTGGTTATAATGTGACAAGTTATTTCCACTCACATGTATTGTTAAGCTTGTAATGCTTTATATTAACGCTATATATATATTCATTTGCATGTATCATTGTGTTTATTTACTTATAAATGCTTATAACCTTGTAACCAATAAATCAGCATATTTTTTTATAATATCTGTGTATTATTGTATAATGCAGAACTACATTTTATCATTAACGTCATCTCACGTCAAAAATAACTTATTTATCTGAGGAAATAGTCGGACTCAGATGTGAATTGTATCAATTAGGTTGTCTACAATTCACCAGGTCATGATTTTAAGAATTTATGACAAATTTTATAAATTGTAATTTTTAATTTTTCATAAAAATATGAAATCATAATTTTTTATGATTTCATATCTTATATGAAATAAATACCCGACAGGACAGGACGCTCTACAGACGTGTTGTTGATAGAGGACATGCAGAGCTTTTCAAGTCCTACGCATCGCCACAGCCCTTCGGGGTCCACCCTCAGAGAACGACTCGACCGACAGGTAGCAGACTAACTCGCCTTAACTGCAGATATCGACACTCTGAGGAGCGATGAACCCCTTGACTACTGGGTGTGCAGGCTTGACCTGTGGCCTGAGCTATCCCAATTTGCGATAGAACTTCTGGCCTGCCCCGCTTCAAGTGTCCTGTCAGAAAGGACCTTCAGTGAAGCAGGAGGTATTGTCACTGAGAAGAGAAGTCGCCTAGGTCAAAAAAGTCTAGATTACCTCACCTTTATTAAGATGAATGAGGCATGGATCCTGAAGGGACTGAAAGTGGGGGATGCATTTGACTAAAAAAGGCCTGATGAGATGCCTTGGGCTAAAAATGGTCCACACGCTGCTGTATTTAATCTCTGCATGCCGGATGACTTGCGTGACTTCTCCGCCACCAACTAGGGTTTAAGCCGCAATGTTTTAGTGCACTTTCTGCCTGGAAAACATAAATTTTTCAGGCATGTGTACATGCCGAATTTTTCTGGCCTCTGGTGCTGCACTGTGGCTGCAAAAACGAAACAAAAAAAAAGGCTCATACATGTGTCAATTCCCTTTCGTGATCGTTACCTTGTTGTGGTGAAGGGGCTTGCGTATCACAATGAAGCAATCACCTCTATGAGTGTGTTGGCAATGTTGGCACACTCCAGATGATAAGGTCGTTGCTTCATTGTGAACAGACCAAAAGCGATCGGCTGGATAAATTTTCATAGAAAAAACATTCATTTTCTTTGTGATCATCTATTGCAGTGATGGTCAACCTTTTAGAGACCGAGTGCCAATCTTCAACCAAAAACCCACTTATTTATCGCAAAGTGCCAACACAGCAATTTACCCTGAATACTACAGTGCAATATAGTACATCTTCTATGTACTTTATCATTTGGCTATAATAACCTGCCTACATTTAGTGCGCTGCTTGTGCTGTACATAGTGCGCCCTGCGCTGATGAATGGCGGGTAAAGTCTAAGGCATATTGGTATGCCTTAGACTTTTTCCAGGGTGCGGGTACTCATAGACAGGGCTCTGAGTGCCGCCTCTGGCACCAGTGCCATAGGTTCACCACCACTGATCTAAGGTGATCATTAAAGCCTACTAGGCCAATAATGGGCCCACACTGCAGAATCATTGTTTTCTGGGTCACTTAACTGTCACTGAACTATCTCAGCACGACCATAGGCTTTGAGAAACCACCATCGCCTGCAATCTCCCGAACGTTCGCACGAGCATAGTCATCACTACACAAAGATTGACGCAAAGAGGAATAAAATTTATGTCATGAGTGTGTCAACTATTGACGACAACTCTTTGCGGTTGTTTGCGGTGCGTTAAACGGGGAGTTTGGTCTGTCACTGTGAAGCGGACGTAACCCTTACACTACCTGATCGATACAACATCATACCTGATCGTATACACACACTGGATGTTTTAAAGCACGTTATTCCAAACAATTTAGGAATGTTAGGTGATATTATGCCCTTTATAGATTAAAACCCGATTCTGCGTCAACTACGTAATTTTCCATGGGAGTTTTGCCATGGATCCCCCTCCGGCATGCCACAGTCCAGGTGTTAGTCCCCTTGAAGCAACTTTTTCATCACTATTGTGGCCAGAAAGAGTCCCTGTGGGTTTTAAAATTCGCCTGCCTATTGAAGTCTATGGCGGTTCGCCCGGTTCGCGAACATTTGCGCAAACTCGCGTTCGCCATTCGCGAATGGAAAATGTTATGTTTGCGACACCTATATTTGTATGTTCTCCCCGTGTTTGTGTGGGGACTTTGAAAGATGATTTGGAAGAAGTAAAGCCAGCAAAAGATGCAGCAGTGCAGACTTGATGGTGTTGGTTGGCACGCTGGCATTGGAACAATAAAGGCTTCCATCTTATTGTCATGGAATTGCATGTCTTAGTTTACGGCTGATGTAGGAATAAGAAAATGTAGGAATAAGTAAATAAAAGTGATGCTAAATAAGTCTCCCTGCACTCAACCTGCATTCTTCCTCTCCAATATTCTTGTATTTATCATTTTCAGCAACACTGTCCCTAGAGCAGGGGTCAGCACCCTCTGGCACTGCAGCTGTTTAGAAACTACAACTCCCAGAATGCTTAATTCACTTCTGTGGAAGTTAGAAGAACAGCTAAGCATGTTTGCATGCTTGGAGTTGTAGTTTCACAGCAGCTGGAGTGCTGAAGGTTGCTGATCCCTACCTTAGAGCATGAGCTCTTGCCACATCTCTCCCTATTCTCAGCACACAGGACAATGGCGGAGACTGTGCGGGATGAGGATTTTATATGGCTGTGACATCACAGGGGATGGCTATCTGCGGATTGGCTGGCTGCACTGCTCTATGGTGCTAGGTTGGCTGCTCATGTCCGCCGCTGTCCTGCTGTCCCGGGCTAGAGCAGGCATTGGTCCATTCTCCTTGTGTGTACTGGGACTAGTGCTCAGTGAACTCCTTTCAGCAGTAGGAGAGTTAATCCCTTTCTCCTGCCCCCTTCCAGGTGTTAGTTAAGTTGCTGATCAGCCTCCTATTTAGCTGAGTTCTGGATTCACAGTTTATAGTGAACTGAGCATAGGGAGAGAGATGTGAAAAATACTAGGGAGTGTGTTTAAAATAGCTTTATTTGTAGAATTTTGGATAGGGAGACTGCAGGAACAGTGTAGGGAGTGCAGGTTGTGTAATCAGAAACTGAACGGATCCGTAGGAGACAGGTCGGTTTGCATCAATCCCTGCACAGAGCTTTCTAATTGAACAGTATCCACCTTGTTTAATAGATAAGCAATTCTATTACTCCTTGCTTCTCAAATTGGGGTGAATAAGCTGTCTAATTTAAATATTATTGGAATGTCCCCCTTATTTAATAGATACACAATTCTACTATGCCTTGATTCTCAAATTGGGGTGAATAAGTAGAGTAATTTAACTGCTACTTGGGTGCCCATTTTGCTTAATAGATCAGCAGATCTATTACGCCTTGATTCTCAAATAGGGTGAGTAAGCTGTGTAATTTTACTGTTACTGGGGTGTCCCCCTTGTTTAATAGATACGCAGATCTATTAAGCCTTGATTGTCAATTTGGGGTAAATAAGTAGTGTAATTTAACTGTTATTGGGGTGCCCACATTGACATTAAATAACTTATTTTACATATAAAGATAATGTTAGTAGAGCTAAGCGGACACCTGGATGTTTGGGTTCGACGGGTTACTGCCGAACTTCACATAAAAGTTCGAGTTCGGGACCCGAACTTTTGAGCACTAAAATGGCTTAAAAAAAGTAATGGAAAGGGCTAGAGGGCTGCAAATGGCAGCAAAATGTGGTTAAGAGCATGGCAAGTGCTCTGCAAACAAATGTGGATATGAAAATAATAATAATCTTGATCTTGGAGGACGAGGTCCATATGGAGTAGCAGGTTGAGGAGGCGGTGGATGTGGCGGTGTAGGTGAAAGCGGCAGTGGAGGAGGAGGAGGTAGCCTACACTGCTTTTTGGCTTTATTTTTTTATATTTTATTTTTTTGTTTAAATTAGGGTACACCCCAAAACATTGGGAAATATAACCTATGATAAACCCCACAAGCTGTGCTAAACAAACGTTCAGACAATACACTGGCTGCAGGGCATGCCAGCACCTCCAAGGCATAAAGGGAAAGCTCAGGCCATGTGCCCAGTTTGGAGACCCAGAAGTTGAAGGGGGCAGACCCATCAGTCAGTACGTGTAGGCGTGTGCACACATACTGCTCCACCATGTCGCACGTCGCCGTGATGTCCAAAATACAATTGGATATCTGCTCTAGCAACTTTCGATGTTCTTTTCTGTGCCTACCATGCTGACCACGGTTAGCGGCGAATCAGGGTTCCACGCCGGGGAAGGAGCATGAGAAAGGGATAGCACATCCAAGGGAGGTCAATGTATGACATTTAATGTGATCAAGCGAAAATGTGGGACAAATGATTTAAGCCGAAGCTTCCAAGTAAAGGAGAGGGCGCGGAGCAATTACCCGCTCCAGACTCGGGGAGGTAGTGACGATAAATAACAATACAGGACTCTTAACATGCCCTGTTTTTGGAATGATTAATACAAAATTATAGGAAATGTCACTGGGGAATTTTGGATTTGGAAACGTTAGACAAGAGAGGGCCTGCTGCCGCTTTGTTGACTCTAGATAACTTCTGCCTGATTGCACATCCCTGTGACGTTCACGATCCATTTAGATATCTTCTCTATCAACTTTCGATGTTCTTTTCTGTGCCTACCATGTTGATCACGGTTAACGGTGAATCAGGGTTCCATGCCAGAGAGGGAACGTGAGAGAGAGATACCACATCCAAGAGAGGTCAATGGCTCCAATGTGATCGAGCGGAAATATGGGACAAGTTGTTAAAGTTGAAGCATCGAATGAAAGGAGGGGGCTTGCGTCAATTGAAGATGATTTTTTGAAATTTAATTCCCTGTCACCTATGCAGAGCAGGGGTTTTTCATCACCAAAAATGGGTTAATGTCACCCACCAATGGAACAGACGATTATTAAAAATTTCAGTCCCTGTCAATTATGCAGAGCACGGGTTTATTCAAGACAAAACTGGGGTCATGTCACCCACCAATTGAACAGACAATTTTACAAATATTAGGTCCTTGTCACCTATGCAAAGCAGGGGTTTGTATACGGCAAAATTGGTAAAATGTCACCTGACAATGTAACTAACGATTTTTTTAAATTTATGTCCCTGTCACCTATGCAGAGCAGGGTTTTATTCACGGCAAAAATAGTAAAATGTCACCCAAGAATGTAACAGACATATTAGTGAAATGTATTTCCTTGTCCACTAGGTAGAGCAGGGGTATATCACAGCCAAAAATTAGTGAATGTCACCCGACAATGTAACAGACAAATTTGTGAAATTTATTAACCTGTCTACTAGGTAGAGCAGGGGTATATCACAGCCAAAAATTGATGAATTTCACCCGACAATGTAACAGACAAATCAGTGAAATTAATCAGCCTGTCCACTAGGTAAAGCAGGGGTATATCAAAGCCAAAAATTTGGGATATGTAACCCAACAATGTATCAGACAAATGAGTGAAATGACTGAAAATAAAATAAAATACGTAAAAATTAACCAAAAATAATCTTGATGTATGAGGTGGAGGTCCATACGAAGTAGGAGGTTGAGGAGGCGGTGGAGGTAGTGATGTAGGTGGAAGTGGTAGTGGAGGAGGACGAGTTAGCCAACACTGGTTTTTGGTTTTAAGTTATTTTATTTATTTAGAGTGGGAAATATCAAAAATACAACAATGAGCAATTGCACTGTAGTATAACAATGGCTGGGTAAGGCCGGTATACATGTCTATTCTGCACAAGGTACGGACAAGTCCGGTGGGATCTATGCCTGTTTCATTTTAATGAACGTGAGCTTGTCCACATTGACTGTGGACAGGGGGCTGCTCTTGTCTGTGATAACACCCCCTGCCGTGCTAAACACACGTTCATACAATACACTGGCTGCAGGGCAGGCCAGCACCTCCAAGGCGTAAAGGGCAAGCTCAGGCCATGTGCCCAATTTGGAGACCCAAAAGGTGAAGGGAGCAGACCCCTCATTCAGTATGTGTAGGCGTGTGCACACATACTGCTCCACCATGTTGCTGAAATGCTGCCTCCTGCTAAGACGTTCCATATCAGCTGGTGGTGCTGGTTGTTGTGCCTTGCTGACAAAGTTTTTCCACATTTTGGCCATGCTAACCCTGTTTTCTGAGGTGCTGGTGGTGCCCCAGCTGCATTGGTGACCTCTCCTCCTCCTCTGCCATCGCCTTGTGCTTCCACTGTGCCCCCGCTGTCAGGTGGGAATGCCACCAGCAGCGCGTATACTAGCGTACACTTGTACTCGCGCATCTTATGATCACGTTCCAGTGATGGAGTTAAGGACGGTACGTTGTCCTTGTAACGGGGATCCGGCAGCGTGGCCACCCAGTAATCAGCACAAGTTAGAGAGTGGGTAACTCGCCGGTCATTGCGGAGACACTGCAGCATGTAATCGCTCATGTGTGCCATGCTGCCCAGAGGCAACAAAAAGATGTCCTCTGTGGGAGGTGTATCTTCTGTGTCCTCTGTATACCCCCATCCACGCACCAGGGATGGCCATGAGCTGGTTTGAGTGCCACCCTGCTGTGAAAACGGTTCCTCCTCCTCCATCTCCTCCTCCTCATCTTCCACCTAGTCACCATCCAGAACTGTGCCCTGGCTGGACCATTGTGTACCTGGCATTTGTGGGTGCAGGAACCCACCCTCGGAGCCACTTGCGAAAGACCGGCCGTAAATCCTATCAAATGATCCCTCTTCCTCCTCCTCCTGTGCCACATCCTCCTCCATCATCGCCTGAAGCGTTTTTTTCAAGGAGGCATAGAAGTGGGATAGTAACGCTGAGAACGGCGTCATCGGCACTGGCTATGTTGGTGGAGTACTCGAAACAGCGCAACAAGGCACACAGGTCTCGCATGGAGGCCCACTCATTGGTAGTGAAGTGGTTCTGTTCCGCAGAGCGACTCATCTATGCATGCTGCTGCTGAAACTCCACTATCGGCTGCTGCTGCTCGCACAATCTGGCCAGCATGTGCAAGGTGGAGTTCCATCTTGTGGGCACGTCGCATATGAGGCGGTGAGCAGGAAGACCGAAGTAATGATGCAGCTCTGTCAGGCGAGCAGCAGCAGGGTGAGAACCGCCCGCACTTTCTGCAGCAGCTCTGACATATCGGGGTAATTTTTAAGGAACCTCTGCACCACCAAATTCAGCACATGCGCCAGGCAAGGGATGTGCTTCAAAATGGCTAGTCCCAGAGCTGCTACGAGATTTCGCCCAATATCGCACACCACCAGGCCGGGCTTGAGGCTCACTGACACCAACCACTCATCAGTCTGTTGTTCAAGGCCCGTCCATAGCTCCTGCGCGGTGTGGGGTTTGTCCCCCAAACAGATAAGTTTTAAAACTGCCTGCTGTCATTTACCCCTGGCTGTGCTGAAGTTGGTGGTGAAGGTGTTACGCTGACCGGATGAGGAGGCGGTAGAGGATGAGGATGCGGAGAAGGAGGAGGAAGCAACAGGAGGCAAACTGAAGCGCCCTGCAATCCTCGGTGGTGGAAAGACATGCATCAAACTGCTATCCGCCTCAGGCCCAGCCACCACTGCATTTACCCAGTGTGCTGTTAGGGAGATATAACGTCCCTGACCATGCTTACTGGTCCACATATCCGTAGTTAGGTGGACCTTGCCACAGATGGCGTTGTGCAGTGCACACCTGATTTTGTCCCCCACTTGGTTGTGCAGGGAAGGAATGGCTCGTCTGGAATAAAAGTGGCGGCTGGACACGACTTGCTGTGGGACAGCCACCGACATAAGGCTTTTAAAACTCTCCGTCGCCACTAGACGGAATGACAGCATTTCAAGCGCCAGTAATTTTGAAATGCTGGTGATTAGGGCCAGGGATCATAGGTGGGTAGGGGGGTACTCCCTCTTCCGCTTCAGTGTTTGGGAGATAGAGAGCTGAATGCTTCCATTGGACATTGTGGAGATGCTTGGTGACCCAGGTGGTAGTGTTGCTGGCAGATCCTCTGTTTGCGGGGTGACAGGTGCCACTATCACTCCAGAGGTGGATGAAGAGGCCGAGACTGCAGCAGAAGAGGAAGCAGGAGGAGCTCTGCAGCCTTTCAAAAAGCACCATTAACTCGCCGAACACCAAACCCGAACTTTTACTGAAAAGTTTGGGTTCGGGTCTGGGGTCCAAAATTCCTAAAGTTCGGTACGAACCCGGACTTTACATGTTAGGCTACTTTCACATCTGCACTTTCTCTTTCAGCTATTGAGATCCGTCATAGGGTCTCAATAGTGGGGGAAAACGCATTTTGTCCCCATTCATTGTCAATGTGGACAATCCTGAACTGAATGAAACGGAGTCACCAGAATGCATTCTGTTCCGTTTAGTTGCGTCCTCATCGCAGACAGAATAACGCTGCAAACAGTGTTTTTCTGTCCACGATGTGGTGTGGAGCAAGACGGATCCGTCATGACTCACAATGTAAGTCAATGGGGCGGATCTGTTTTCTCTAACACAATAGAAAGCGTATCCACCCCCCATTGACTTCTAGTGGTGTTCATGATGGATCCATAATTGCTATGTTAAAGATAATATAACCGGATATGTTCATAACGGATACAGACGGTTGTATTATTGTTATGGAAGCGTTTTTGCTGATCCATGATGGATCCAGCAAAAACGCTGGTGTGAAAGTAGCCTTACTGTAAAGTATTTCCAAAAGACAGGTGCCAAGATCCTCTGAGGGAACGGGCATTGGCAAAAATGGTGCTGGAGCTGGCAGAAGTAGCAGCAGAAGAAGGGGATATGGTAGCAGCAGCCGCAGCAACAGGCCAGAAGTGCCACTATCATTTAACGGTTGTGTTTTGACCAGCAATCCAGCTGTCCTTGAATGGTTGACTTGGTCTTCAACATCATCTCAACTGACATCAGACACCTACAGCCAGGAGTCGGTGGGTTCCTATAACACCACTCTTTGGCATGGCCCAGGAACAAGCTTTGTGCTCTCACCTGTGTTGAACCTCCGTCTTTCTTTTTTTGTTCCTTCTGCTTGGGAAGTATTGTATGCTGCCAGCCATGCTCCGTTTTCAGCGAGGACAAGATTATTGAGGACAGTCAGCAGCTAGTGCCCTGCCCAGATTTGGGGGAGAGGTCCTCTGCTTCTTCCTATATGAATAAAAGTAGCGACAATAAGAGTGGCGTAGGAGGAGATGGTGAGATCGGTTAGGTAAGGAGCCATGAGACTAATGAGGGTGACATAAGTGAGGAGCTGGCAGTAGTAATGGATGATGATGATGTAAATAATCGCACATGGGAGCTGGGTTAAGAGGGAGCTTCATCATCATCATCATCATCATCAGGGGAAAAGGGTGGCAGCTTGCGCATGAAACGGCAGCAGGGTGGCAGCATGCAGCTGAGCCAGCAGGGTTCAAAAGTGGCTGTGAGTCAGCTGGGAGAAAGCAGTGTGAGATCTGGAGTCAAGCATGTCAGTCTGCTACTCAGGAGCCTACCTGTCCAGAAACAACTAGAGGTGCACTGGTTCATAGAGGCAGTGAGCACGCAGGGGAAGAGAGGTGGACAGTGTTAGGCTGTTAATCTGTCTGCTAATTCTGTGGGTGATCTATAGCCATTTTATAGGGTGCAATATACCTCCTTTGCACCGTGACACAGAAATACAATAGTTAATCTGTCTGTTAATTCTGTGGGTGACCTATAGCCATTTTATGGGGTGCAATACACCTCCTTTGCACCCGTGACACAGAAATACAAAAGTTAATATGTCTGTTAATTCTGTGGGTGACATGAACCCATTTTTTTGTGTGCAATACACCTCCTTTGCACCTGTGACACAGAAATACAATAGTATATCTGTCTGTTAATTCTGTGGGTGACATAAACCCATTTTTTGGGGGGTGCGATACACCTCCTTTGCAACCGTGACACAGAAATATCATTGTTCGTCTGTCTGTGAATTTTGTGGGTGACATCAAGGAATGAGGAGAGCATCAAATAAGGAATGTGGCCATGGTCGTGGTGCTGCTGGTGTTGGTTGTGGAGGAGTCTCTACTGTAGGGAGAGGACGTTGTCGATCTGTGCCAGCTACACGCCTAAATTAAATACCTTCCTCTGGTTCACGCAAGCAACAGGACTTTCTGAATCATTTTGCAGGTCCAAATACCACTGTACGAATGGCAAGGCCAGAACAAGTAGAGGCAGTAGTAGATTGGATGGCTGCCTCCAGTTCCTTCACATTGTATTCCACCCATTCCCCTGCTGAAAGTGCAGAGTTGGCACCGGCGGCCCATGGGCATCTGTTTTCTTCCAAGTCATGCAGCAGTCACTTATGCTTTTTGATTACTCTGCTAGCGGGGGTTCCATGGGCCATTCACCTAGCCCTTCCCCAGAAGTGGAAGAGATTGAGTATACTGATGCCCAACCAGTTATGTGTGAGGATGAGGACGTGAGTGGATCACCACAGCACGTCTCTGATGATGATGATGAAACATAGGCTTCAATTGCTACAGCTTTCTGCAGTGTGTAGACCACCAAGGAGGGCAGTGGCGAGGAGTGGGTGGAAGATGATGTGGAGGATGATGAGGTCCTAGACCCCACATGGAATCAAGGTTATCCTAGCGATGTGTGCAGTTCAGAGGAAGATGTGGTGATCGCGCAACGCCAGGCGCACAGCAAAAGAGGGACTAGGGTGCAGAACCACTGGCCCCTAGCTGCTGCTGCCAAGTTACCTGCCAAGGGATATTGTTCATCAAAGCCAGAGCAAAGGAAATCCCTGAAGTGGCAGTTCTTCAGGCAGAGTGCTGATGACAAGAAATAGGTGGTTTCCATGCTAAGCAGTCAGAGCCTGAAGTGAGGTTTAAATGTTCTAAACGTGAGCACCACCTGCATGATCTGGCATCTAACTGCAAAGCACGACCTGCAGTGGAGTAGACACCTGAAGAACGCACGAAAGATCTGAGACTCTTCCTGTTCCCTCTTATGCTGTGGTCTCTGCCTCTTCCTCCCCCTCTTAAGCAACAGGGCCACTTGGCTCCCAGTAAAGATAGGATGTGAGAGCACCACCACCACCAGCAGTGTTACCAAGCATCTCCACACCGTCCCATGGAAGCGTTCAGTTGTCCATCCCTCAAAGACTGGAGAGAAAGAAGAAGTACCCCCCCCCCCCCCTCACCTATGCACTCACGAGCCCTGGCACTGAATGCCAGCATTTCCAAATTCCTGGCCTCTGAAATGCTGCCATTTCGTCTGGTGGAGACACTTTTTAAAACCTTATGGCAGTGGCTGTCCCATAGTATGTGGTTCCCAGCCGCTGCACAATACCATCAGTGGCAAGGTTCACATAACCACCGATACGAGGACCAGTAAGCATGGTCAGAAACATTATATCTCCCGAACTGCCCACTAGGTAAATGTAATGGTGGCTGGGAATGAGGCGGAAAGCGGTTTGGTGCATGTCCTACCTCTACAGAGGATTGCTGGACATTTCTCGTTGCCCCCTGTTGCTTCCTACTCCTATTCCTCCTCTACCACCTCCTCATTAGTGAAGGACGAACGTCGGCCGTGAAGATTAGTGAATGCGATCGCGCGAACGCGGCCAGCCACTTTTACTTTAACGGCAGGCAAACCTGGAAAACCTTCAGGTCATATTTACAGCCACCAAATACTTACTAGAAGTGCACAAATAGTCCCACAACATGAACAGTGACATACTAGAGGGGATCAATGACAAAAATTCCCACAAAAAATATGTATTTTAATCAGGGGCCATTTTTATGCGTCTTAAAGGGAAATTCTCAAAAACGTGCCCTGCTGAAGCCTAGAAATGTTTTATTTTAGGCCATGGGACTATAGGTCCTAAAAATTAGGCATTCACCTGAAATAAAAGAACAAGTGATTATGTGGCTCGAGGTACATTATGCGGTCAATGGATAATTTTTTTTACTGTAGCCCACTGGAGTACAGGCCCCAAACATTAGGCATTCACCATACAGAAAAGATCAAGTGATAATGTGGCTAGAGATATATTAGACAGTCATTGGATAACAACTTTACTGCAGGCCAGTGGAGTACAGGCCCCAAACATTAGTCATTCACCGTACAGAAAAGAAGAAGTGATTATGTGGCTGGAGGTATTTTAGGCGGTCAGTGGATAACAATTTTACTGCAGGCCAGTGGAGTACGGGCCCCAAACATAAGGCATTCACCGTACAGAAAAGATCAAGTGATTATGTGGCTGGAGGTATATTAGACGGTCATTGGATAACAATTTAACTGCAGGCCAGTGGAGTACAGGCCCCAAACATTAAGCATTCACCGTACAGAAAAGGCCTTTTATGCCACTGTATTTACATAAGACAGGGAACATTCTTTGTTCTTTGTGGTAGCAGATATGTGTGGGCTGGCATGAGGAAATTTAATTAAACATGGTCGTCACAGGTGTTGAATTCCTCCGAGATACATGCCTCATTCATTTTTAGAAATGTAAAGTAGTCCACACTATCGTGAGCTAGTGCGCTTATCGGTCACGATTCCCCCTGCTGCGCTGAACGTCCTTTCAGACAGGACACTCGACGAGGGACAAGCCAAGAGTTCCATGGCAAATTGTGCCAGCTCTGGCTACAGGTCAAGCCTGCACACCCTGTATTCCAGGGGTTCATCGCTTCTCAGAGCGTCCACATTGGCCGTTACCCGATGTAGTCAGGCACCTGTCGATCTAGGCATTCAATGAGGCTGAAACGGGAGGGAGGCTGTCGATGGGATGGCTGCAAGAATGATCTCATATCCGAAGTGACCAACACATCTTCAAACCAACCTCTTCTTGCAGGTGCGGTAGGATTGGTACCTGCACCTGTTTCTCTATGGGTGGAAATTCCTTTGCCAGTGCCCGCAACAGCAGAATGCAGCATCACTCGCAGCAAGGCCTGAAAATGCTGCATTCTAATAGCCCTCTGTGATGATGGCAACATGTCTGCCATTTTGTGTTTGTACCAGGGATCTAAGTATGTTGCCACCCAGTACTGGTCCTTGCCCTTTATGGTTTTTAAACGGGGGTCCCTCTTCAAACACTAGAGCATGAAGGCCCCCATTTGCACAAAATTGAAAGCGGTGGAGCTCCCTGGCTCCTGCTCATCACCCAGGAGAATGTCGTCCTCGGTCTCCTCCCCTCAGTCACGGACACCACCAGGGATCCCCGAAAAGTTTAACGCCTGCTCTTCCTGCTCCTCCTCCTCCTCCCCCCAGCCACTATCCTCCTCTGACTCCACTTCAGACTCCTGCTGACTTGCCTCAGATGGGGTAGCCCCCTCTGGGAATTCATTCAGCATTGCGACTTCCTCATCTTCGAGCTCCTGCTCCTCGACGGCTTGATCAATGACATGATGCAATGAACGCTCCAGAAAGAAGGCTGCGACTGACCAGTTTGGTGATCTCATCAAATGGCCGCAAAAGTCTGCATGCATCGTGCATGAGGAGCCACTGGAGCAATGAAAAGAAACCAAGCTCCACAGAACCTGTCCTGCTGCAGAGTTCGTACAGGTAATTGTTAAAGGCACGTTGCTGCTGGAGCAGCCTATCAAGCATATACAAGGTGAAGTTCCAGTGCGTCAGGCAGTCACAAATCAGACGCCTGACGGGCAGGTGGTGTTGCCGCTAAACGTCAACAAGGCGAGCCATGGCCGTGTAAGGTCATTTAAAATGGCCAGAGATTTTCCTGGCCTGCCGAAAGACGTCCTGGACCCCAGGGAATTTGGCAACGAATCACTGCACGACTAAGTTCAGGGCATGTGCCATGCACGGCACGTGTTATTTGCCCTGTTTCAGTGCGCTCAGCAGATTGGCACCGTTGTTGCACACCACTTTACCAACTGTCAAATTGAGCTTGGTTAGCCACTGATCGGCCCGTGATCGCAGAGCTAAAAGGAGTGCAGGAATGGTGTGGCTCTTGGCTTCCAGGCACAACAGCCGCAGCACAGCATGGCAACATCTCATCTGGCACGTCAAATAGGTTCTGGGGAGCTTGGAGGGTGCAGCGGAAGAGGCGATAGCAGTGGAAAAGGAGTCAGCTGAGGATGAGACAGAGGATGGAGTAGGAGGAGGAGAAGAAGAGGCAGGCCTGCATGCACTCCATGGCGGTAACACTAAATCCACACGAGTGCCACAGGTTGCATGCTTGACAGCAGTCAGAAGGTTCACCCAGTGGGCAGTAAAAGTTATGTACCTTCCCTGCCCGTGTTTTCTAGATTACGTGTCTGTGGTCAGATGTATCTTGGCACCGACACTGTGTGCCAGAGATACATTCACTTGCTGCTGAACATGGTAATATAGCTCTGGCCTGCCCTTCTGGGAGAAATATTTCCTTCCAGGGAGCTTCCATTGCGGTGTGCCAATGGCCACAAATTTTCTAAAAGCCTCCGAGTCCACCAGTTTATATGGCAGTAGTTGGCAGGCTAGTAGTTCCGACAAGCCAGCGGTCAGCCATTGGGCAAAAGGGTTATCCGCCATCATCATCTTTTTACGCTCAAACATTTGGGCCACGGAAGCCTGCCTTGGCACGGTGTAAGGTGGAGTGGAGGACAAATGGAAGGAGAGAGGAGAAGGAGAATGTAACGGTCACGTCCACACACACACAGGGGGAAGGATAGTGACCACTGCGCTCCACTCTCACCCCTGGCCCTGCCTACTTGCCTCATGAGTCCTGATGACAGGGGACAACTGGACGACAGTCCCTAACTTAGGATACATGCAGGGAAGATAGACAAGACAAAATACGGAACATGAACGGACCGGGTCAGAACCAAGAGAGTTACACAGTACAAAGGGTTAAGCAAAGAATGGTCAGGAGAAGCCGGGGTCAAATACCAGGAGAGTAGAGAAGTACAAGAGGAGTCCTAAGAGAGTAGTCAGGTGGGAGCCGAGGTCACAATACCAGGACGGATGCGCAGTACAGGAGGAGCAGGCAAAAGGATCATCAGGGAACGGAATCAGGTGAGTATTCAGTAGTCCAACAAATAGCCAGGAACCTAGAAATTAACAGGCAACCTGTGGCTAGCAGGCTGCCTGTATTTATAGTGGGGAGTGAGGATCATGTGACGTGGCCAGCGTCACATGACCGACAGACCAACCAGTTGAGCACCGAGTGATCAGCTCGGCGCTCAAGGCAGACTTAGGAGCAGGGAGCCACCCAGCAGTAAAGCTGCCCTGGGAATGAGGTCAAACACAGATCCTCATTCCCAAAGCTAAGCAACAGTTCTGCAGGCAATGGGGGACCGAGTGCACCTTTGGAACCCCGTTACAGTACCCCCCTTTTACGAGGGGCCACCGGACCTAAGACTTCAGGCGATGGCTTTTCAGGGTGTTCTAAATGAAATTTACGAACCAGTCTAGGAGCATGAACCTCCCTGGCAGGTACCCAAGATCTCTCTTCAAGTCCATACCCTTTCCAGTGAATCTTCAAGGAGTTACGCACCTTCTTGACATCCACTATTTTAGACACGACATACTCGACAGCATCATTAACAAAAACCGGCGGAGGCGAGGCTTTCGATGGTACTACCGGTTCAAAATATTTTTTAAGTAGAGATTTATGGAACACATTATGAATGTGGAATGACTCGGGCAGCTCCAACCTAAATGATACCGGGTTAATCACCTCCGTGATCTTATATGGTCCAATAAAACGAGGAGCAAATTTTCTAGAAGCTACGTTGAGAGATAGATTCTTCGAGGACAACCATACTTTATCCCCAACCTGAAAGTTCACCTCCCTTGAATGTCTCCTATCGGCCTTGAGTTTTTGAGAACTTTGAGCCTTTTCTAGGTTCGATTGAACCCGGGCCCAAACTGTGCACAGTTCGGAGAAGAGTTTATCAGCTTCAGGGTTAGAGGAGGAGACGGACGACCCAGAATGAAAACGGGGATGAAAACCATGGTTACAAAAGAAAGGGGAGACCCCAGCAGAAGAATTGACACGGTTATTCAAAGCAAATTCAGCCAACGGAAGGAATTTGACCCATAATTGCTGGTCATCAGCAACATACAACCTCAGGAATTGTTCCATAGACTGATTAAGGCGTTCAGTCTGCCCATTACTCTCAGGATGGTAGGCGGAAGAAAAAGACAACACAATTTTACATCTTTGACAGAAGGCCCTCCAGAATTTGGACACAAACTGCACACCCCTGTCCGAAACAATATTTTCCGGGATGCCATGTAAACGAACAATCTCTCTCACAAAAATAGACGCCAGGGTTATAGCATTCGGAAGTTTAGACAGGGGAATGAAATGAACCATCTTCCTAAACCGACCACTACCCAAACCACATTCTTACCCTCCGCCAACGGTAGGTCAATTATAAAGTCCATCGAGATATGGGACCAGGGTCTACTGGGAATGGGTAGGGGTCGTAGGTTACCAGCAGGGCGAGTCCTAGGTGTCTTAGACCTGGCACAAACCTCACAGGCTGACACGTAGGACTTGACATCCCTAGTCAGAGTGGGCCACCAATAAGATCTAGAAACCAGATCCTTAGTGCCCTCAACACCCGGATGTCCACAAAAGGCAGAATCGTGACACTCACCCAACAGCTGGAGACGAAATTGTACGGGAACAAACAACTTATCTGTTGGGGTGGATGCCGGTGCCAGATGTTGTTCAGCCTTAATGCGAGCCGAGATATCCTGCGATAGAGCCACTAAGAAGATGTTTGCTGGTAGGATGGATTCAGGCGGCGTCTCAGTGGGTTGAAAAGCATGGAAGCTCCGAGATAATGCGTCTGCCTTCACATTTTTACTTCCTGGCCTGAACGTAATGGAGAAATCAAAACGGGTAAAAAACAGAGCCCATCGGGCTTGTCAGGGATTCAACCTCTTAGCGGACTCGAGAAACATAAGGTTTTTATGGTCAGTGACAACAGTTACTCGATGCCTTGCCCCCTCCAAAAAATGTCTCCACTCCTCAAATGCCCATTTAATAGCCAGCAGCTCCCTATTCCCTATGTCGTAGTTTCTCTCCGTGGGAGAGAATGTCCAAGAGAAGAAGGCACACGGTCTCAGGTTAGTGAGGCTAGCAGGACCTTGTGAAAGGACTGCTCCTGCGCCATCCTCGGACGCATCCACCTCCACAATAAAGGGTCTCTCCTGATCAGGCTGGATCAGAATGGGAGCGCTACTAAATGCCTTTTTTAATGTTTCAAATGAAGAAATGACCTTTGGTAGACCAATTCTCCAAATCCGCCCCTTTCTTAGTAAGGTCGGTCAATGGCTTAGCAATTACAGAAAAATTCATGATAAATTTACGGTAGTAATTAGCGAAACCCAAAAAACGTTGTAAAGCCTTTAAGGATGAAGGCCTTACCCATTCCTTAATTGCTAAAACCTTACCAGGATCCATCTTAAAGGCGTGAGGAGTCAAAACATGCCATAGAAACAGTATCTCCTGTACACCAAAGACACATTTCTCTTGCTTAGCGGATAGCTGGTTCTCCCTCAACACCTCTAATACTTGTTTGACATGGGACACATGAGATTCGAAATCAGGAGAGAATATCAAAATGTCGTCAAGATAGACAATAATAAATTTACCTAAGAACTCCCTAAGAATATCGTTCATTAAGTTTTGGAACACAGCTGGGGCATTGCTGAGTCCAAAAGGCATCACCTGATATTCAAAGTGTCCTATCGGAGTATTGAACGCTGTCTTGCATTCGTCTCCCTCCTTGATTTGGATTAGATTGTATGCCCCTTTCAGGTCAATCTTGGAAAACCAGGTTGCCCCCAAAACCTGGTTAAATAAATCCGGAATCAATGGGAGAGAGTATCTATTTTGGACAGTGATTTTATTTAATCTCCGGTAATCAATACAAGGCCTAAGACCACCATCCTTCTTTTTAACAAAGAAAAACCCTGCTCCCATAGGAGAGACTGAAGGTCTAATATGCCCTCTAGCAAGGCTCTCCTTAATATAATCTTCATAGCCTTGCGTTCGGCCCCTGAAAGATTATAAATTCGACCTCTAGGAAATTCGGCACCCTCAATTAGCTCTATGGCGCAATCATAAGGTCTATGGGGGGGTAGAACCTCTGGAGTAAGGGACGAGAACACATCAGAATATTCCTTAATAACAGAGGGTAATGTATTAGACCTTACTGAAACCCCAGCCTGGACCACGGACAAGCATGAGTCACACTTAGGTCCCCATTTCACCAACTCTCCTTTGGACCAATCAATTGTGGTTTATGTAAACGGAGCCAAGGCAACCCTAGTACCACCTCAACCGGTAGGTTCTCCAGGACTAGAAGAGAACATCTCTCAGAGTGGCACACACCCACGGACAGAGAAATTTCAGAGGTACATGACCTCACCGTACCACCAATCAGGGGAGTAGCATCAATAGCCATGACATGGATAGGTGTAGGTAAAGCAAACATTGGAATAACCAATTTACAAGCAAACTCAAAGTCAATAAAGCTGGCCGCTGAACCGGAGTCAATAAAGGCCTTACCCGGCCACTTATTAACTCCCAGAGAAATTGTTATGGGTACCAAAAGCTTACCTTTAGAAAAATCAGGGTGTACCTGGTCTTTAGGTTGTCTTGCTTTAGGAGACTTGTCAGAGAGGACCCTCTTAGGACACTTGATCCAATGGCCAGGATCTCCACAGTAGAAGCACTCTCCGCGTCTGCGACGAAGATTACCCCGGGTCATGCCAACCTGCATGGGTTCCTCGGTGGAGACCTCAGTGTTGTCCCTGGAAAAGGCCTCTGGCTGGACCACCATCTGAGAACAGAACTGTCGTTCTTGTCGTCTCTCTCTAACTCGTCTGTCAAGTCGGACAACTAGGGTCATCATCTCCTCTAAGGTCTCAGGAATTTGGTAATTGACCAATAGGTCTTTTAAATTATCAGATAGACCAGACCTAAACTGACTCTTCAGGGCTGGTTCATTCCATCCTGAGGGGACACACCACCGTCTGAATTGGGTGCAATACTCCTCCGCAGGGAGATGGCCCTGAACCAGTGCCCTAAGAGCCGTCTCGGCTACCAGGGCCCTGTCTGGTTCGTCATAGAGGGTACCCAGGGCCTGAAAAAACCCCTCCACAGAAGTTAGACAACTGGCCCCAGGAGGTAACGAAAATGCCCAGTCCTGGGGATCACCCTGTAGTAGAGAAATACAAGAGGAGTCCTAAGAGAGTAGTCAGGTGGGAGCCGAGGTCACAATACCAGGACGGATGCGCAGTACAGGAGGAGCAGGCAAAAGGATCGTTAGGGAACGGAATCAGGTGAGTATTCAGTAGTCCAACAAATAGCCAGGAACCTAGAAATTAACAGGCAACCTGTGGCTAGCAGGCTGCCTGTATTTATAGTGGGGAGTGAGGGTCATGTGACGTGGCCAGCGTCACATGACCGACAGACCAACCAGTTGAGCACCGAGTGATTAGCTCGGCGCTCAAGGCAAACTTAGGAGCAGGGAGCCACCCAGCAGTAAAGCCGCCCTGGGAATGAGGTCAAACACAGATCCTCATTCCCAAAGCTAAGCAACAGTTCTGCGGGCAATGGGGGACCGAGTGAACCTTCGGAACCCTGTTACAGAGAAGAGACAGGATGTGGAGCGCCGGGAGTCTGGCTTTGTGGGTTCTGACGGTTTTGCTCCCACTGGGCTCAGTGATGGGAGGCCAGGTGCCTTCCTAAGGGGGTCGTCCCTAGGTGAGTGTTGGGCCTACCGAGACTTATGCGTTGACAGAACAGGCTACAGATGGCAACAATATTGTCAGCAGCTGACACGTTATAAAAAGCCCACACTGCGGAGCCATTTGCCGGCGAACTAGGAGCGCAAGATGTGACAGTGCATGGAGGATGGCTCGCTCCAGATACATTTGTAGTCTGCTTTTTGCCTCCTGTGCACTGCGAGTTCTGCCTGCTTCTCCTCCTTCTACCCCCTATCTGCTGCTCTGTCTTTCCCTGTGAACTCCCCTCCTCTTCCTCTCTTGTGGGCACCCACGTGACATCCATCGACACGTCATCATCGTCACCTTCACCACCACTAATATTAGAGATCTCGGTGTAGGCAGCAACAGCGGGGACCTCCGTCCTTGGGCTGATCTGGGTACTGTCGTCAGACTCCTGGGTGGCGGCTGTTGCTACCTCCTCTTCCTGATCTGATGCCAAGAATGGCTGCGCATCGGTAAGGTATGAGAATGGATGGGAAAATAATTAATCTGACTCGAGTGGAGGGGCTATGGTGGTGGTGGTGGTGACTTTGGGGGTGCACACAGCAAAGTGAGGAGGGTGCAGATACAGAGGATGAGGAGGGTGCAGAAGCGGAAGGCTGAGTGAGCCACTCAACCAAGTCTGGTGCATCCTTTGACGTAATCGCACACACCTTCTCCAACTTCCCACTTAGGCTCCGGCCTGGGGAACCTGCCCGACCCTTACCACCTCTTCGGAATGGCCTACCTCTTCCTCTGCCTGTAATTTTCAAAATGACCCTGTGACAAAGTCCATATAGAAGAGCAGTATTTGTGGAAGCAGGTATATTGCAGGCCTCAATCAATATTTGGTAAAAGCCTGTATATCAAACCCCTCTATCAGTATTTTGTGGAAACAGGTATATCGAACACCTTAATGTGTATTTTCTGGAATCTGGTATATAAAACCCCTCAATCAATATTTGGTGGAAGCCGGTATATCCATCACCTCTATCAGTATTTTGTGGAAAAAGGTATATAGAACCCCTTAATGAGTATTTGGTGGAAGCTGGAATATCAAACCCCTTAATCAATATTTGGTTGAAGCCGGTGTATCAATCCCCTCTATTAGTATTTTGTTGAAACAGGTATATACACTAAACAAAAATATAAACACAACACTTTCGGTTTTGCTCCCATTTTGCATGAGCTGAACTCAAAGATCTGAAACATTTTCTACATACACAAAAGACCCATTACTCTCAAATATTGTTCACAAATCTGTTATATATTATTTTTTGACCCAGTTTTTGACCCACGCCTGTACTCATCGCGTAATATTCGCATATTACGCGATCATTACCTTGCCGATTTAGAGTAAATTTTTTTTAGAATATAACGAATATTCTAATTTGAGAATTTTAGACAAATATTCTACAAAATATTTGCAAAATATTGCGAATTCGGATATGACCCCTGCCGCTCATCACTACTAGGGACGACCGCCTTAAGAAGGCCTCCCATCACCGAGCCCAGTGGGAGCAACACCATCAGAACCCACAAAGCCACACTCCCAGCGCTCCACGTCCTGCCCCTTCTCCTTCTCCCATTCGTCCTCCACTCCACCTTTCACCGTGCCATCGTCGTTTTCATCTGGCAAAAGGCAGGCTTCCGTGGCCCAAATGTTCGAGCATAAAAAGATGATGACGCTGGATAACACTCTTGCCCGACGGCTGACCACTGGCTTGTCGGAACTGCTAGCCTGCCAACTACTGCCATATAAACTGGTGGACTAAGAGGCCTTTAGAAAATTTGTGGCCATTGGCACACCGCAATGGAAGGTCCCCGAAAGGAAATATTTCTCCCAGAAGTGCATCCTGGAGCTATATAGCCAAGTTCAGCGGCATGTGAATGTATCTCTGGCACACAGTGTCGGTGCCAAGATACATCTGACCACAGACACGTGGTCCAGCAAACATGGGCAGGGATGGTACATAACTTTTACTGCCCACTGGGTGAACCTTCTGAGGGCTGTCAAGCATGCAACTCGTGGCACCCGTGCGGATTTGGTGTTACCGCCACGGATTGCATGCAGGCCTGCCTCTTCTTCTTCTCCTCCATCCTCCGACTCCTCCTCAGATGACTACACCTTTTCCACTGCTACCGCCTCTTCCGCTGCCAGGTTCGACGTGCCAGGATTGACGTTGCCATGCTGTGCTGCG
Source organism: Bufo bufo (assembly GCF_905171765.1). Taxonomy (NCBI): domain Eukaryota; kingdom Metazoa; phylum Chordata; class Amphibia; order Anura; family Bufonidae; genus Bufo; species Bufo bufo. The sequence continues at coordinate 233,720,005 of NC_053390.1, forward strand.
ACTGTTGTGCCTGGAAGCCAAGAACCACACCGGTCCTGCACTCCTTTCAGCTTTGCAGTCACAGGCCAATCAGTGGCTAAACCGGCTCAATTTGACAGTTGGTAAAGTGGTGTGCGACAACGGTGCCAATCTGCTGAGCGCACTGAAACAGAGCAAAATGACACATGTGCCGTGCATAGCACACTGTAATGACCGGTGTCACGCACAGGGAGGGAAAAGGGAAAGCCCTGCCCAAGGGAGAGGGAAAGGTGGTGACCCCTGACTTACCTTGCGGCTGGCACCTGACTGCCCTGACGTCCCTAGACGGGTTCCTCACCCGTGCGGCGATCACGTGCCTAAACCCTGGCTTTCCCTAGAATGAGCCCTAGATAGTGAACGGGCCGGTGGGATCGCTAGTCCGCATCACTGACACTAAGAGGGAAACACCAGGGAGAGGACAGACAATACAGACAAACACATACACCCAGGTGGGCGACCACAGCAGACCACAAAGGTCCAACAGGGATCCGGAGGGTAACGTTCTGGACCAACAACCAGAGAACGCAGCAACACAGCTCCAGAGGGTCAGTATAGAAGTCCAGGCAGGAAGCTCTATATCTGGCAACCAGAGAAGTGTGAGAGGGGAATATAAGGAGGTTGGAAGTGCTGGAAAAGGAACAGCTGAGGAGAAAGAGCTACGGATCCCTGAGTGAGCCAAAAAGGGTTGCAAAGCAAACCCAGAAAGCTACCATAAGGAAACAGCCCTATCTTACATAGAGCGCGCAGCCAACCGCTGTGACTTCCTGACCCCGGGTATAACGGAGTCAGGCGTGGCTCTTGACACCCTCGTGACACACACGTTCTGAACTTAGTCATGCAGCTCTTCATTGCTAAATACACCGGGTCCAGGACGTCTTGCGACAGGCCAGGAAAATGTCTGGCCATTTAAGAAGATCTTACACGGCCAAGGCTTGCCTTGCTGACATTCAGCGGCGACACCACCTGCCCGTCAGACGTCTGATTTGTGACTGCCCAACGCGCTGGAACTCCACCTTGTACTGTATATGCTTGATACGCTGCTCCAGCAGAAACGTGCAGTTAGCGAGTACCTGTAGGAACTCTGCAGCAGGGCAGGTTCTGTGGAGCTTGTTTTTTTTTCACCGCGCCAGTGGCTGCTCACGCACGACGCATGCAGACTTCTGGGGCCATTTGATGAGATCACCAAACTTGTCAGTCGCAGCCAGGGCCCCATCAGTGACATCATACCTTACGCCTTCTTTCTGGAGCAAGCATTGCGTCTTGTCATTGATCAAGCCATCGAGGAGCAGGAGATAAAAAGATGAGGAAGTCGCAATGCTGATTGAAATCCCAGGGGGGATAATTCATCTGAGACAAGTCAACAGGAGTCTAAAGAGGAGTCAGAGGAGGATGGTTGCCGGGGTGGAGGAGGAGCAAGAAGAGCATGCTTTAAACTTTTCTGGGATCCCTGGTTTTGTCCGTGGCTGGGGGGAGAAGACCGAGGACGACATTATCCTAAATGATGAGCAGGAGCCAGGCCACTCCACCACTTCCAGTTTAGTGCAAATGGGGGCTTCATGTTCCAGTGTTTGAAGAGGGACCCCCGTATAAAAAGCATAAAGGGCAAGGATCATTACTGGGTGGGAATGTACTTAGACCCCCGGTACATACACAAAATGGCAGACATGTTACCAGCATCACAGTGGGCTGTCATTTCTTCGAGAAATGCTGCATTCTGCTTTTTCGGGCACTGGTAAAGGAATTTCTACTCACAGAGAAACAGTTGCGTGTACCAATCCAACAGCGCTTGCAAGAAGAGGGCGGTTTGAAGATGTGTTGGTCACTTCGGATATGAGATCATTCTTGCATCCAACCCATCGACAGCCTCCCTCAGAATCCAGCCTCAGGGAACGCCTAGACCGACAGGTGTCCGACTACATCGGGTTAACGTCTGATGTGGATGCTCTGAGAAGCGATGAACCCCTGGACTACTGGGTGTGCAGGCTTGACCTGTGGCCAGAGCTGGAACAATTTGCCATGGAACTCTTGGCTTGCCCCTTGTCCAGTGTCCTGTCCAAAAAGACATTTAGCACAGCAGGAAGGATCGTGACCGATAAGCGCACTCGCCTAGATCACGACAGTGTGGACTACCTCACATTTCTAAAAATGAATGAGGCAAGGATCTCGGAGGAATTCAACACATGTGACGAGTCGACCATGTTTAATTGAATTTCCTCATGACAGCTCAAAAATATCCGCCACCACCAAGAACAAATAATGGTCCCTGTTTTAGGTAAATATAGCGGCATAAAAGGACTTTTCTGTCCATTGAATGCCTAATGTTTTGGGTCTCAGAGGAATTCAAGACCTGTGACGACCACGTGTTTAAACTATCATCATAATTTTTTTTTTCAGGAGGGGTTATTTATTTAGCCATGTTTTTAATCCAATTTTATATTTTTAGTTCTCTTAAACATATGTATTTGACCTATATTTGTACAGCCTTCAGTAAAATTGATATCCATTGACCGTCTAATAGACCTGCAGCCACATAATCACTTGATATTTTCTGTACGGTGAATGCATAATTTTTGGGACCTGTAATACACTGGCCTGCAACAAAATAGATATCCAATGACCGTGTAATCTACCTCCAGCCACATACTTAATTGTTCTTTTCTGTCCGCTGAATGCATAATTTTTGTGGCCTATAGTATACTGGCCTGCTGTAAAATTTATATCCATAATTTTTGGGGCCTGTAGTACACTGGCCTGCTGTAAAATTGATATCCAATGACCCTGTAATCTACCTCCAGCCACATACTAATTTGTTCTTTTCTGTCCGCTGAATGCATCATTTGTGGGGCCTGTAGTCCACTGGAATGCTGTAAAATTGATATCCAATGACTGTGTAATCTACCTCCAGCCACATACATACTTCTTCTTTTCTGTACGCTAAATGCATAATTTTTGGGGCCTGTAGTACACTGGCCTGCTGTAAAATTGATATCCAATGACTGTGTAATCTACCTCCAGCCACATACTTACTTGTTCTTTTCTGTACGCTAAATGCATAATTTTTGGGGCCTGTAGTACACTGGCCTGCTGTAAAATTGATATCCAATGACCCTGTAATCTACTTCCAGCCACAAAATTACTTGTTCTTTTCTGTATGCTGAATGCATACTTTTTGGTGCCTGTAGTCCACTGGCCTGCTGTAAAATTGATATCCAATGATCGTGTAATCTACCTCCAGCCACATACATACTTCTTCTTTTCTGTACGCTAAATGCATAATTTTTGGGGCCTGTAGTACACTGGCCTGCTGTAAAATTGATATCCAATGACTGTGTAATCTACCTCCAGCCATATACTTACTTGTTCTTTTCTGTACGCTAAATGCATATGTTTTGGGGCCTGTAGTACACTGGCCTGCTGTAAAATTGATATCCAATGACCGTGTAATCTACCTCCAGCCACAAAATTACTTGTTCTTTTTTGTATGCTGAATGCATACTTTTTGGTGCCTGTAGTCCACTGGCCTGCTGTAAAATTGATATACAATGATCGTGTAATCTACCTCCAGCCACATACTTACTTGTTCTTTTCTGTACGGTGAATGAATAATTGTTGGGGCCTCGGAGGAATTCAACACCAGTGACGACCACGTGTTATCGAATTTCAACTAGAGTTTTTTTTAAGAGGGGGGATTTCATTAGCCATGTTTTTAATCCTATTTTATATTTTTAGTTCTTTTAAACATATGTATTTGACTTCTATTTGTACTGGCTTGCAGTCTAATTGATATCCATTGACCGTGTAATATACCTCAGGTCACATAATCACTTGATCTTTTCTGTCCGGTGAATGCCTAATATTTGGGGCCTGTAGTCCAGTGGCCTACAGTAAAATTTTTATCCATTGACCGCATAATGTACCTCGAGCCACATATTCAGAATTTATTTTATGTCAGGTGAATGCCTAATTTGTAAGGCCTGTACTCCTGTGGCCTAAAATAAAAAATTTCTATGCTCCAACAGGGCACATTTAAAAGAAATTCCCTTTAAGACGCATAAAAATGTCCCCTCATTAAGACACATATTTTTTTGTTGGAATTTTTGTCATTGATCCCCATCTAGTATGTTACTGTCCATGTTGTGGAACTATTTGTGCACTTTTACTAAGTATTTGGTGGCTGCAAATATGAGCTGAAGGTTTTTCAGGTTCGCCTGCCATAAAAGTGAATGAGGCCCGCCGCGAACTTGTGGTTCACGAACATTTGATCGAGTTTGCGTGATCGCGAACCGTCCCGGCCGATGTTCATCCATCACTACTCAACAGAACCGCACACAGCTGCTGCACAATACAAATGCACTATAATATACTTTCTATGTTAAAAGGTATATTATAGGTATATCACACCCCTCAATCAGTTTTTTTTTTTTTTGCGGGGGCAACAGATATATCACACCAGTTGCAATTAGTTATTCCAATAGCATTTGTCCCTCTATCTAGCTGCGGTATATCAGCAGAACCGCACACAACTGCTGCACAATACAATTGCACTATAATATACTTTCTATGTTAGAAAGTATATTATAAGTATATCACACCCCTCAGTATGTCACACCTATCGATAGCACACCTATACCAGTCCTTAAAAGGACTTTTGTGGCACTATTAGCTAGCGTTTGGTGTCCCTAACAGTCTGTCCCTGCTCCACACAGCAACCTCTCCCTGCACTGGCAAAAAAAAAGAATGTAAAATGGATGCCAGATCGGGTTTATTTATAGGGTAGGGGGTGTGGTCATCTGTTGAAACGTCTCAATTGGCTGTCCTGTGCCACTTGATGGATGTGTCATGGGTCAAAGTTCAGCACAATGCAAAAGAATATGGGATTAGGGATCATTCACATGGTTATCATGCCAGTCATCCTGCACCAACAGTGGCCAGGTACACACTGTCCAGGCTAGCACCAAAATCAGCTCACGGGCATCACTGGAGCATGGCTGGGGGAATACAGAGGACACAGACAATACACCTACCACTGAGGGCAGCTTATCATTGCCTCTGGGCAGCCTGGCACACATGAGTGAGTACATGCTGCAGTGCCCACGCAACGACCGTCGAGTTGCCTTTATTCTTACCAGTGCTGATTACTGGGTGGCCACCCTGATGGATCCTCGTTATAGGAAAAACATGCCGGCCTTATGTCCATCACTGGAGCATGATCAGAAGATGCGTGAATACAAGCGCACACTGGTAGATGCACTAATGACAGCATTCCCACCTGACAGTGGGAGCTTAGTGGAAGCAAGAGGTGGAGGAGAAGGAGGAAGTCACCATTGCAGCTGGGGTACCAGCAACACCTTAGAAGGGAGGTTTGGCATGGTCGAAATATGGAAAACCTTTGTCAGCACGCCATAACATCCAGCACCAACATCTGATACGGACCTTATTAGCAGGAGGCAGCGTTTCCACAACATGGTAGTACAAAAGTACAAGAGTACGTGTGCTCATGTCTGCACGTACTGACTGATGGGTCTGCCCCATGTAACTTATGGGTCCCAAATTGGACACATGGCCTGAGCTTGCCCTTTACGACTTGGAGGTGCTGGTCTGCCTTCTGAGTAGACAAGTATACCGGCCGCACCTAGCCATTGTTATACTCCAGTGCAGTTTGTTTGTTCGGTTTGCCATTTCGGGCCTCCCCAAATAGAAATAAAAAAAAACACAAAAACAATGTTGGTTACCTTCTCTACCTCTTCCACCTGCACTGCCATTTCCACCTCCTCAACTTGGACCTCCACCTCCTGATTCATTTTTTCATATAATTTTTTATATTGCTAGATTAGAGAAGTATACCTGCCGCACTCCAGCGCAGTTTGTTCGTTCCTTTGCTTCTTCCAACTACAACGTTGCATCCACCGCCTCCTCAACCTCCTACTCCATTTGGAGCTCTGCCTCATAATTCAAGATTATTATTATTATTTTTTCTCTATTCTAAGTGATTTCCCTATCCACATTTGTTTGCAGGGCAATTGTCCTGCTATTACCCCATTTGGCTACTATTTTATCACCATTTTACAACACAAAAGTTCAGGTCCTCTTTGACTTCCATGGATTTTGGGTTCAGGGTCAAGTTCGGGTTCCCAAACCAGACTTTGAACTAAAGTTTGTCCGAACCCGTTGAACGCGAACATCCACGGGTCCGCTTATCCCTAGTCATAAACACTTATTTAAGCCAAATTCTTATTAGTAACATAAGAACTGAGGTATAATGAGTGTTCATAATGTCAGAGGAGCAGAGAAAAGGAGCCTGTCAGCTCCCTAACTGAAGGAAAAGTGAGAAAATCCACAGGCTGCTACTAAAAAGGGGCTCCAAGACCAGTTGAAAAAATTATTTTTAGCTCAAAATGAATTACAATGCAATAATAAAACAAAATTGCCCACAAAGGTGTACATAGTTTTTAAAGGTTTTTCTAAGATTTTCATATTGATGGCATACAGTATATTCAGGATTCGTCATTAATATCAAATTGGTGGGGGGGTGACTCCTGGTCCCCTCGCTGATCAGTTACTTGAGAGGAAGCCACAGAGTTCACTGAACAGCACAGCCTCCTTGCAGCTTAACAAGCACAGCATCTGAACAAACCACTTTAATTCTTGAACAATGTTCTTTGTCCAGGTAAGATCAAAGTGGAGAAGTTTGGCTATAATGTACAGCGTCACGTTTGGCAAAAAACAAACACAGCATATCAGCACAAAAACATCATACCAACGGTCAAGCATTGTGGTGGACTGGAGATGATTTGGCCTTGTTTTGCAGCCACAGGACTTGGGCACCTTGCAGTCAATATGTCGACCATGAACTCTGTATACCAAACTATAGTATTTTAGAACAAAATATGAGGCCATCTATCCAACAGCTAAAGCCTGACTGAAGCTATGTCAAGTGACAGATTACCTCTTTCAAGACCGGGTGATTTTCTGTTTTGTTTTAGTTTTTACTCCCAGCCCTCCCAAAGCCATATATATATATTTTTTTATTCACATAGCCATATGAAGGCAGTTTTTTTAATTTTTTGCCGGACAAGAGGCACTTTCTAATGGCACTATTGACGATTACATACAATGTGGTGGGAAGTGGGAAAAAAATTACAAATGGGATATAATTGAATAAAAAACGTAATCCTGCATTTTTGGGGGTTTGTTTTTAGCGCGCTCCCTATATGGTAAAAATCACCAGTTACTTTCATTCTCCAGGTCAGTTCAGATCCAGAAATACCACACATATTTATGTTTTTTCTTGTGTTTTTATACTGAAAAAAAAATAACCTTTTTTTTTTCTTTTTGTCACAATTTTCTGACCCCAATATCTTTTTTTTACTTATGTGTTTGGGAGCTTTGTGAGGGCTCATTTTTTGCAGGCCGATATGTAGTTTACAGTGGTACTATATTGAGGTGCGTTCACTTTTTGATAATTTTTTTATCAAATTTTTTTGTGGAAGAAGTAACCACAAAAAAATCTAATTTACACTTTATTTATATTTTCCCGTTTTCCATATGGGATTAATATTTTGTATAATTTTAATAGTACGAGCATTTTTGTATGCATCAATACTCATGATGTGGATTTTTGTATGTATTTTTTTTTTTCATTTTGGGGAAGGGGTTAGAATTTTTAGCTTTTTTGTATTTTGAATTTTTTATTGTTTTTAATTCCTAAAAACAATTTTTTTTACACTTTTTGTATAGTTACCATAGGGAACTATAACAAGCAATCATTAGATTGCTATTCTCATAGACTCCAATGCACTAGCATTGGAGTCTATAAAGATTTTACTATGTTTCCAATGAGGCTCCATGGAAATTACTATGCAGCAGCCTCCTGTCCCTCAAGAGGACAGGGGCTGCTGCTAACAAGCTTCAGCTCTCTCAATCTTTGCCGAGGGGAGCTAGAGCACACCCTGAAATGGCAGGCACCCTGCATCTATGTTGCGAGCGGGCGTAATTTTTAAATGTCCGACAGCCAACATATTTTTACGTGGGGAGGTTGGGGTTGGAATGGGGATAATGATCGGAAGAATACCAACATATCCACAAAACAATGGCTAAGAAAGAAAATAATCAAGGTGTTATAGTGGTCTAGACCTCTACCTCGTTGAAATGCTGTGTCTAGATCTTACACGGGCTGTGCATAAAAAATGACCAAAAATCTCAATGAACTGAAGAACAATATGAGTCCCTGATAAAGTAATACAGAAAATTATGACTTCAAGTTATTGTTGCTAAAGGTGGTTCTACAAGCTATTGATCCATGGGGTGTGCTTAGGTTTTAACACTCTGCTTTTTCATTTTGGCTTCATTTTTGTTAAATAACTAAACAGTGGCATCTGTTGTATGTTGTTCATCTGAAGTTGTATTTACCTACTTTTAACACCTTTTAAGGACCGGATGTTTTTTTAAATCATGTCCTGAGATACATACAACCATATGATTCAAAGAGGGTGTACTTTTTTTTCTCATAACTATGTTTGTTTACGTTGGTATTGTGAAGTCCTAGAGCATACTGCTGATAATTAGGTATGCTTCTTTGTCACGGCAAGTGTAACATCTTAGCCTCTGGCTTTTCATCGACATTTAATGTTCTAGCTTTACTTAGTGGGCATTTTTTGCTTTTTTGATGCATTGAAGGGTTTACTGACTTGTGGGGATTGTTTGTAGATTTTATTCCATTTCCCAGTATCATATGAAATTTGCTTTACTTCTTAATGGTAGAATTCACTTTCCCGGATGATGGATCAGATTCAATTCTACAATACATAAAGCTTTCATCTATTTTTTGTGCTGCCTAGTCTCTTGAGAATACAGCATGTTCTTGAACTGTTCCAGTAACACAAGAGAGCTACCAGTGAAACAGTACAGCCATACAGAATATTTTAATTCTTCCAGTAGATAAAATTCCTATTTACATACATACAACCCATAAAATATGTGTTAATTTATGTAATATTATGTTAATTTACGTAATATGGAGTCTCAGATCTACGGAAACCAGGAGCATACATAGAAATTAGAAGACCTCTTAAAAATATCAGATTGGAACTCACATGCCACTGAGAGCACCACCAAATCTCTAAACCTCTGGTAAAGGTAATATCCAACATTTGTTTTTTAGCTACCAGCATTTGTGTGCCCTGCCTTTATGATATCTCTACTGCTACTGTAGTAGAGAACTACTATTTCAACACCTAGCTACTGTCTAGCAAAGAATGTAATTTTTTTTTTCCAGGTCCTCTCATGCTATGTCTTGGTGATGTGTTTATGCAACTGTTGATGTCATGCGACATCTGGCAAAGCCTTAGACAAGAATGGAACTAATTATTTCATTCTTTGCCCCTCTTTGGGCAGGAGTGGACCAGTAGAGATGTCCCGAACTATTCGCCGGCGAACAGTTCCCGGCGAACATCGCTTGTTAGCGTTCGCCGCGGTGGGCGAACATTTGCAATGTTCGGTCCGCCCCCTATACATCATCATTGAGCAAACTTTGACCCTGTACCTCACAGTCAGCAGACACATTCCAGCCAATCAGCAGCATACCCTCCCTCCCAGACCCTCCCACCTCCTATCAAAAAGCAAGGACAGCATCCATCTTAGATTCATTCTGAAGCTGCAGTGTTAGTGAGAGCAGGGACAGTGCTGCTGCTACTGATTTAATAGGGAAATCATTAGCTAGGCCAGTGTTCTGTGTCCACTCCAGTCCTCAAAGACTCATCTGATCTGCTGTAAGGACAGCATCCTGACAGCACCCCAAAAAGCCCTTTTTAGGGCTTGTACATCAGTGTGCTTTTTTTTTTTATCTCTGTAATATAATTGTGGGATTTTACTAGTATATGACGTAAAGTCATGATTTTATGAAAGACACGGAGGCGAGTATTGCTTAACTCTTTCTTTACTGAAACAACAGCAGCAAAGAAGATAATCAGAAAAAACATTTCACCAATGAGAATAGTAGTCCCTCCCCCTTAGTCTCCAATATAGGGACCTCCTTCATATCTCAACTTCCTCTTTCTTTGGTAACCGAACTGCAACCGAAACTGGAACACCAAGACTTTCACGACGTGACCTTCAACCGATGTCGGAAAAATGGAATGGTCCTCAACTGAAATCCTGGTAGGACTCCCTGAACGTAGAAACTCGAGACCAGTCTGCCAGTCTCATGACGTCCTCCAACTTAGCCCCAGACAAGGCTAGGGACGTGGCCAAAGTTCCCCGTACCGAATGTGCCGTGAAAATGGAGGTGTCAATGCCAGACAGGGATAGGATCCACTTCACCCAACGCGACAGGGTGACACTTGTGACCGGTAGGTGAGGACGGCGAAACGAGATGAACAATTGTGAATGAGACGGAGAATGCAGAGAAGAAGTCCGAGCCTCGTATTCTCTAAGGCATGCCACAGGACAAAGGACCAAAGACTCCGAAAAAGCCGGATAATCCACGGACCGAATACTGGTCTTAGTGCGACGGGATATATTAAATGTCACGCCTTCCGGGGTGAACGAGCGGGCGTCGTAGTCCAACGCCCGCACGTCCGACACCCTTTTACAAGAGACGAGGCAAAATAAGGTAACTAATTTAGCTGACAGCTGGCTTAAGAACAACTCCTGATTGACCGGCCAGGCTGACAGAAAAGACAAAACTGTAGAAACATCCCAGGAGCTTGAGAAACGAGGACGGGGAGGACAGGTGAGGCGAGACCCTCTAAGCAGGCGACAAACGAGGGGATGGCGTCCCGCCGGGCAGCCCTCGAACCCCCTATGGCCCGACGAGATGGCAGACCTAAAAACGTTAATAGTGCGATAGGCCTTACCGTCCTTGTACAAGGAAGAAAGAAAAAGGATAATATTATTCACGGAAGCCGTAACGGGATCCAAGTCCCTAGGCAGGCACCAATCAGTCCATGACTGCCATGCAGACCTGTAAGCTCTTCTGGTCCCAGGGGCCCATGCGCTCTCCAGAAGGAATATAGCCATTTCCGAAACATCTGAGAGGCGACTGGGATTCCCGAAATCCTGCAAGCCAGCAGGCGCAAAGAGTCGGTTATGACTAGGGGATGCGGTTGACCCAACGTCCCCTGCAACAAGGTCGCCGACTGAGGTAACAACAGGGGTCTGTCCACCAACAACTCCAGGAGTTGCGGGTACCAAGATTGTGTCCTCCAAAATGGGATCACTAAGACCATGTCCGCCGACTGGTGGCGCACCATGGCCAGAAACCGTGGGATCAGGGAAAAAGGTGGAAATGCGTACGTCAGGTTCTCCGAACACTGTTGTAGGAACGCATCCACCGCTTCCGCGGATGGGTCCAGCCTCCAACTGAAGTATCTGGGCAGCTGGGTGTTCCATCGAGACGGAAAAAGGTCGATGGAGAAAGGGCCCCAAAGGGATAACACTGAGGCAAAGGTTTCCTCGTCCAATTTCCAGTCGCTGGAATCGGACATGAAACGAGAACTCCAATCGGCCTGAGTATTGTGGAGACCCGGCAGATATTCCGCCACCACCTACACATTGTTGGAAAGACAGAAAACCCAAAACTCCTTGGCTAGATGTATTAACATCTTGGATTGGGTACCTCCCATGGAGTTGATGTACCGGACGGCTGAGATGTTGTCCATCCGTAGTCGAACACACGACCTGGCCTTCCACCTGGCGAAACTGCTGATCGCAAAGGATCTCGCAAGGAGCTCCAGGGCATTGATGTGCAGTTTCGATTCGGTGGCCACGCAAGGACCTCCGGTGGATACCCCTTCGCATGGGCACCCCATCCCAGGAGGCTGGCGTCAGACTCCATGACAAGGTCCAAACGAGGGCCGAAAATGACCCTGCCGTTCCAGGCTGAGAGATTGGCAACTAACTCGTCTCGCGTGTGCGAGTCCAATTGAATCAGGTCCGCATAAGTTGCTCCTGCCTGCAAATGGGCTATCTTTAGGCGCTGTAAGGCCCAATAATGCAGTGGGGAGGGAAATATCGCCTGAATGGAGGATTACAAAAGACCTATCACCCTGGACAGCTGGCGAAGGGACACCTGAGGCAAAGACAATGTGCGACGTAATTCCTTGCGAATCGCGCGCACCTTCACTGGGGGAAGGCTGAGAGTCAAGGCCTCTAAGTCCACCAGGAAACCCAGGAACTCTATGGTCCTGGACGGGGTCAAGCAGGATTTTTCCAGGTTGATAATGAAGCCCAAGTCGGTGAGGAGGGGCATTGACAAGCGAAGGTGGTCCTGAATGGTGGTGTAATCCCTGGCCATGATCAAAATGTCGTCCAGATAGACTATGAGCCTCATCCCCCAGCTGCGGAACCAGGCCATCACTGGGCGCTGAGAACCTGAGACAGGGAGCTGGTTAGGGCTGAGGAAACGGAGCCCATTGCAGACAAAATGGCGTCCGAAATGGACTGCTGTAAAGCCCTAGTCTGGGCATCCGCCGAAGGAGGTATAGCTCCCGCGGAAGGGAGCATCGCTTGAGGCACAGCGAAAGAGGGGTTAGCCTCCAGAGTGGGGCTACCTAGAAGTAATGAAGAAGTAGCTGGTGTAAGAGACATATTGGGGCAAATATCCCACTAGCGGGGGTTCTGGCAGAAGAGGGGTTAACGAACCAGTCTGCTGCAGTATATGGGAAACCTGTGTGGGTAGAATGTAGATGCGGTCGGTCGCTAGAATACTTAGAAAATACCAGAGGGCAGGAGCGCGGCAAGTACGAGGTGGCCGTTAGTTGCAGGCACTATGGCGTCCGAAGTCTTGCGAGATCTCGGACGCCGATGGTGGCCGGAGCGCAGAGTGAGAGCGCCCCCGATCCCGCGATAGCGAGACTTCGGGCGCAATCCAAGATGGCCGCCGAGCTCTCGCGATATTAGGATCGCAAGAAGAAGGTAGGAAGACGGCGTCCGGGATCCATGACCGCGGGAACGACCGCGGGAACGGCCGTGGAATAAGATAAGTCGCGGGCACCGGTGAGACTGCGCTGAAAAAACCCGAAGGGAGAAGACTCCCCTCCCAGGAAAAAAAGGGCAGTAAGGTAACGCGCAGGATAACACCGGTAGGGGTACCAAAAGGGACACAGAAACCAAGGAAAAGAAAAAATTGAAAACACAGTAGCTTGCATTTAAAACAGTAAAACAATTTTTTCTCTGTAATATAATCGCAGTTGCCTTCCAGCGTGTGTCAGGCCCACAGCGTGTACTGTGCCCACTACTGCCAGTGCCCACCACTCATATCTGGTGTCACAGTAGCTTCCATTTAAAACAGTAAAGCTATTTTTTCTCTGTAATATAATTGCAGTTGCCTGCCAGCGTGTCAGGCCCACAGCTTGTACTGTTCCCACCACTGCCAGTGCCCACCACTCATATCTGGTGTTACAGTAGCTTGCATTTAAAACATAAAAAAAAAAATCTCTGTAATATAATTGCAGTTGCCTGCCAGCATGTGTCAGGCCCACAGCGTGTACTGTGCCCACTACTGCCAGTGCCCACCACTCATATCTGGTGTCATAGTAGCTTGCATTTAAAACAGTAAAACAATTTTTTCTCTGTAATATAATTGCAGTTGCCTGCCGCCGTGTGTCAGGCCCACAGCGTGTACTGTGCCCACTACTGCCAGTGCCCACCACTCATATCTGGTGTCACAATAGCTTGCATTTAAAACAGTAAAACAAATTTTTCTCTGTAATATAATTTCAGTTGCCTGCCAGCGTGTGTCAGGCCCACAGCGTGTACTGTGCCCACTACTGCCAGTGCCCACCACTCATATCTGGTGTCACAGTAGCTTGCATTTAAAACAGTAAAACAATTTTTTCTCTGTAATATAATTGCAGTTGCCTGCCAGCGTGTGTCAGGCCCACAGCGTGTACTGTGCCCACTACTGCCAGTGCCTACTACTGCCAGTGCCCTCCACTCATATCTGGTGTCACAGTAGCTTGCATTTAAAACAGTAAAGCAATTTTTTCTCTGTAATATAATTGCAGTTGCCTGCCGCCGTGTGTCAGGCCCACAGCGTGTACTGTGCCCTCTGCTGCCAGTGCCCACTACTTATATCTGGTGTCACAGTAGCTTGCATTTAAAACAGTAAAAAAAAAAATCTCTGTACTATAATTGCAGTTGTCTGCCAGCGTGTGTCAGGCCCACAGAGTGTACTGTGCCCACTGCCCACCACTCATATAGGGTGGCACAGTACCTTGCACGCATAGTACCACTAATCTAAAAAAAAATGACAGGCAGAGGCAGGCCACCCCGCAGGGGCCGTCGTGGTCGTGGTGCTGTGATTTCCTTTGGCCCTAGAATAATGCCCAGTGTTCAGAGGCCACGTACCATGAACTCGAAAAGTTCTGAGGACATAGTTGACTGGCTAACACAGGACACCCAATCTTCTACAGCTTCCGCTCGGAACCTTGACGCACCATCCTCCTCCAGCTCAGCTTCGGGCACCTCTCAAGTTACCACTCGCCAGCCTGCCGCCACCACCAACACTAGCACCACAGCCATTATTGCCAGAGGATGTAGATAACAGGTATATGTCTCAGTCAGGCAGCATTGCACACATGTACGTACGGTGTGATGATGATGATGATGATGTTGTACCCGCTGCTGCTTCCTTTGCTGAGTTGTCAGATGCAAGTGAAATGGTTGATGATGACGAGGTGTCCGTGGATGTCATGTGGGTGCCCGCTCGAAGAGAAGAAGAACAGGGGGAAAGTTCAGATGGGGAGACAGAGAGGAGGAGGAGACGAGTTGGAAGCAGGGGGAGGTCGTCGCAAGGAGCTAGTGGCACAGTCAGACAGCATGTATCGGCACCCGGGGTGGGCCAGACAGCACGCCAATCAACGCATGTTATTGCCACCACCAGAATGCCGTCATTGCAAAGCTCAGCAGTGTGGCATTTTATTTGTGTGTCTGCCTCTGATAACAGCGATGCCATTTGCAAACTGTGCCAAAAGAAACTGAGTCGTGGGAAGTCCAACACCCACCTAGGTACAACTGCTTTGCGAAGGCACATGATCTCACATCACAAATGCCTATGGGATCAACACATGATGAGTACAAGCAGCACACAAACTCAAAGCCACCATCCTCCTCCTGGTCCAGCATCTTCAGCCACTTAAACCACTGCTGTCCTCCTTGCCCCCTCTCAACCACCCGCCACTCCGCCTCTCACCTTCAGCAGTTCCTGCTCATCTGCCCACAGTCAGGTGTCTGTGAAGGAAATGTTTGAGCGTAACAAGCCAATGTCACAGAGTCACCCCCTTGCCCGGCGTCTGACAGCTGGCTTGTCAGAACTCTTAGCCCGACAGCTTTTACCATACAAGCTGGTGGAGTCTGAGGCCTTCAAAAAATTTGGAGCTATTGGGACACCGCAGTGGAAGGTACCCGGCTGAATTTTTTTTTCACAAAAGGCAATCCCCAACCTGTACTCTATTGTGGAAAAGGAAGTCATGGCATGTCTGGCACACAGTGTTGGGGCAAGGGTCCATCTGACCACTGATACCTGGTCTGCAAAGTACGGTCAGGGCAGGTATATCACGTACACTGCGCATTGGGTAAACCTGCTGACGGCTGCCAAGTATGGAATGCGTGGCTCTGCAGAGGAGTTGGTGACACCACCACGACTTGCAGGCAGGCCTGCTGCCACCTCCTCTACTCCTCCTACTACATCCTCTTCGCTAACCTCCTCAGCTGAGTCCTCTTCTGCTGCTGCGTCTTGCTCCACATCAACTGGACCCCCCCAGCTCCCCAGGGGCTATTCCACATCCCGGATACGACAGTGTCACGCCGTCTTGGGGTTGACTTTCCTGAAAGCAGAGATTCACACCAGACCAGCACTCCTGTCCGCCCTGAACGCACAGGTGGATCAGTTCCTGACCCCGCACCAACTGGAGATCGGCAAAGTGGTGTGTGACAACGGAAGCAATTTGTTAGCGGCATTGAATTTGGGCAAGTTGACTCATGTGCCGTGCATGGCACATGTGTTGAATCTGATCGTACAACGCTTTGTGCATAAGTACCCAGGCTTGCAGGATGTCCTCAAGCAGGCCAGGAAGGTGTGTGGCCATTTCAGGCGTTCCTACACGGCCATGGCGCACTTTTCCGATATTCAGCGGCGAAACAACATGCCAGTGAGGCGCTTGATTTGCGACAGCCCGACACGTTGGAATTCAACACTCCTAATGATCGACCGCCTGCTCCAACAAGAAAAAGCCATCAACGAGTATTTGTATGACCGGGCTGCTAGGACAGCCTCTGCGGAGCTGGGTATTTTTTTGCCACGTTACTGGACACTCATGCGCAATGCCTGTAGGCTCATGCGTCCTTTTGAGGAGGTGACAAACCTAGTCAGTCGCACCGAAGGCACCATCAGCGACATCATCCCATTTGTTTTCTTCCTGGAGTGTGTAACGCACCTAGTTGATCAGTTAGGATCTCAACTGCGGAAGCAATGGACATGCACTATTATCCCACTGCCCTTGTTCTTGGCTGTGGGATTCGCGATTACTCAGTATGTACCCCAGGCGTCTCTCTCAGTCTTGGGCGGAGAGTTTACCGCTATCCATCTATTTAGTATTACTGCTGGAGAGGAAGGTCTCCCAGTATTACAGGAGTCACAAGTTAGTATAAGCTTGTGCACAGTTCAGAGTTAGTATCTAGTATGTAATAGGTTCAGGGTTAGTATATAGCATGTCCTCAGTTTAGTATATTGTATGCCATAGGTTCAGAGCATGTCCACAGTTTAGTATATAGTATGCAGTAGGTTCAGAACATGTCCACAGTTTAGTATATAGTATGCAGTAGGTTCAGAGTTAGTATAGCATGTCCACAGTATAGTATATAGTATGCGGTAGGTTCAGAGTTAGTATAGCATGTCCACAGTTTAGTATATAGTATGCAGTAGGTTCAGAGCATGTCCTAACTGGAACCTCACGAATAGCTGCTAGCAGACGAACAGGGATCAGCTTACACCTCTGGCAATCGGTCCTCTAACAGCATACAGTGAATCCCCCCAATAACGAGACAAGGCTCCGTGTTGAGGGTCAAACAGTGGTCTGACTGTACTTCACGTACAGCCTCTTTTATTCTTAAACCACAAACATAGTACTGCCCACAGGGGGTTTGAAATACAACCAATCAGTAATTTACAACACATACAATGTAAATACAGCCCATCTGGTGTACACTCCCCTAGGGGACCAGAATGAAGACTGTGACATAAGACAGATAAACAGCACTTAGGACACACAGACACAACACATCCCCACAATGCATCATGGTTTCCTCCTCTCTGCCCTCGAGACACCCGAGGCGTAATCCAATTATCTCTCAAGACAAAGAGAAGTCACCAATACACATGTGCAGACAACAGAACAGACATCACCATTTTAAACACACAATGGGACAATGGCACAATAGAAACACACCCGCATTTTCCTCCCAAGCTGACAAGTTAAACTTATTATAAATTGTTACAACTTTGTGAGTTTACATTGGCCATACATATAACTAACATTAATTTAAACAGTATAACTTGGGGACAAACCTATCCAAAATTCACTTGAATAGGTTCAGGGGTTTAAAAGTTAGTATATGGCCCATAATCCAGGGGCAAGAGGCCAGCAGCCAGTCCTCTCCAAAACCCAGTGGCGAGGTTGGTTTCGCCACACATCTCCCCCCCCCAGGGAAGACTAACCAGATACCTGACCTCACGCCGGTCGGTACCTGAGTTAGTCTGGCAGCCCACCCACAACCCAATACTGGACCTGTTGAATTTAGTAGCCTGTCTCTGTCCAGTGAGTCCACCCAGGTTAGGTTGGAAGCTGGTACTCCCGGTCTCTGTGTTGCTCCCTGGCTTGGAGTGGAGGTTGCTTTGTGGGCAGGTATCAGCGGTACTCTGCCCTGGTGCCAGCGCTACCACGGAAGAAGCCCGGTTGGAGCCTGGTTGTTGGAGGGGGAGACCGACTGTCTCTACCCCCTGTGCTGTAAGTGCAGAGACAACGGTCCCATCTGTACTGTTGTGGGGCTTACTGTCTCCCCCTGGTGCGTTAAGCTGCCGCTGGGGAGAGGGGGTAACGAGCTCCTCTCCTATACATACTTCCAGCCGCTGGGGAGGGCGACCGACCGTCTCCGTTTCCAATACAGTGTCCTGCTGCTGGGGAAAAGAGACTGGGCTCTCTATTCCCTGCTGGACACTTTGCCGCTGGGGAATGGAGACTGGGCTCCCAATTCCCAAAAAATCACTCTGCTGCTGGGGGGCAGGAACAACTACCTCTGCCCCCTGTACCTCAGCCTGCCGCTGGGGAGGGAGGACGCTGCTCTCCTCTCCCTGCACTTCACACTGCCGCTGGGGAATGGAGACTGGGCTCCCAATTCCCTGCAGGACCAGTGGAGAGACCTCGGTCCCATTTCTACCGGCCACCTGGGTGTCACGTCTGCAATTTTTTCAACAGTGGATCTCAACTGCGGGTTATTAGGATCAATCAGATATGAATCTCAGGCGTCACTCACAACCTCAACGGTGAGTTAGAGATTCTACCATCACGTGATCAGGAGGAAAAAGTACAACTCAGGTCCGCACAGTACTATTGCTTCATAGACTGCGGGTAGGTGTTAGTATGTTAGTGTGCGGTAGCTGCCGCAGGTTAGCAGGGGGCACTCAGTAAGAATCCTACACAGTTATCTCAGCCTGCATGTATGTAAAGGAGAGAAGCTCTCTCACATAAAGGGTACTTGCGATTGGCAGGGCAGAGCGATGGTGGAAACTTCCAAGGATGGCGGCAGTATCAGGCCGGAGCGGATCCGTCTTCCAGATGGTAGTGTGGGAATGAGAAGGGTCCGGTTACTGAGCAGATCTGTCCTCCGGATGGTAGCTGGGTAACTGGAGCGGGTCCGGTTGTGGTGCGGATCCGTCTCCCAGATGACAGCAGGGGTGAGGTGAAAGGTTCGGTTCCTAGATCCCATACACAGGTGGTGAGGCAGCAGGCGTACCGACAAACAATTACAGCACGCCATGCCGCCTCACCAGCCTCCTTAAACGGAACCAGGAAGTGCAATAGGGACCTCTGATTGGTCCGGATGACTTCCGCGTTCCACCGTGGAACGCAGCCACCGCGTCACAACCCGCGCGTCTTCCGCGTTCCACGGTGGAACGCAAGGACCGCGGCAGATGAAGAAAAGGCCGTCGCGTCGGCGGCATTACAGTATCCCCCCCTCAAAGGAACGCCTCCGGAGTTCCCTCTGGGAGTAGGCCGATCAGGATACCTACGATGGAACAAACGGGTCAATCTAGGAGCATGTACGTCCTGAGAGTCTTCCCAAGAATCATCCGCAGGAGTATAACCCTTCCATCGTATGAGATACTGTATAGATGATCCCCTTTTACGGGAGTCGAGTATCTTGTCTACCTCGTACTCAACCTCACCTTGGACCTGAATTGGGGGGCTAGGGGGGGAGGCTCTAAGGGGGAGTCGGTTAGGTTTGTACGGTTTAAGCAAGGAGACATGGAAAGAGGGATGGATTTTCCAGCCGAGAGGGAGAGTTAGGCGTACCGCATTTTGATTCAGGACTTTCTCGATGGGAAATGGTCCGATGTATTGGCGACCGAGTTTCCTAGCGGGCACGTTAAGGCGGAGATTTCTCGTAGACAACCATACCATGTCTCCCACACAGTATGTGGGGGGATTAGAGTGTCGAGTGTCATAATGTCTTTTTTGTCGCTCTTTTGCGGTCTTCAGATTATCTTGTATTGCAAGGGAAGTCTCTCTTAGAGATTCGAGATAGTCCTGAACTGCAGGAACGTTCCCGGGTAAGTAATCAGGGGGCAGGTTGGTGGGGTGGAAACCGTAGTTTGCATAGAAAGGAGAGTATTGAGTGGAGGAGTTCATTGTATTGTTGTATGCAAACTCGGCCAGAGGTAATAGATCGAACCAGTCATCTTGGAGATGGCTGCAATAGCATCGAATGTATTGTTCTAGACACTGGTTTACTCGCTCTGTTTGGCCGTTAGTTTGTGGGTGGTATGCGGTTGACATCCTATGATCAATTTGGAGGGCTGTGCATAGTGCCTTCCAAAATTTTGATACAAATTGACTGCCCCTGTCGGAAATAATCGCGGAGGGTAAACCGTGCAATCGAAGGACTTGGCTGAGGAAAGTTTGGGCGGTTTCTTTTGATGATGGTAATTTTTTAAGTGGGGAGAAATGAGCCATTTTGGTTAATAGATCGACAGTAACCATGATGGTGTTGCAACCCTCTGAGCGAGGGAGGTCGACTATAAAATCGACAGAGACAATCTCCCAAGGTCTAGTGGGTGTTTCCAGTGACATCAGTAACCCGTAGGGAGGCTTTCTGTCGGTTTTGGTAGAGGCACAGACATCACAGGTGGAGACATATTCGTGGATTGATTTGGTCATGTCTGGCCACCAGAATTTTCTGCGTACAAGTTCCAACGTTTTGGTGATGCCTGGGTGGCCCGCTAGGGGGGTGTCATGCATGAGTCGAATGACAGAAGGTTGCATTCTAGGAGGGATGTAAAGTTTGTCGTTTTTGAAAAGGAATCCATCGGTTGGTGTCAACCCGGGAGGAGCAGGAGGATCCCCTTCAAAAGGAACATGTTTTAGGAGCTCCTTGAATCCCGTGGCGAGTCCCACAAACCGATTTGCCGGAAGTAGTAAGGCAGGAGGTTCTGCGTCAGTACTCTCTTCGTATAACCTGGAGAGGGAGTCAGCCTTTGTGTTTTTGGAACCTGGTCTGTAAGATATATGGAAGTCAAAACGATCAAAGAAAAGGCTCCACCGTACTTGTCTTGCCGACATGGTTTTACAAGTTTTGAGGAACTGTAGGTTGCGGTGGTCAGTGTAGATCATGATGGGATGTTTGGCTCCTTCCAAAAGATGTCTCCAGTTGCCCAGAGCATCCTTAATAGCTAATAGCTCTTTTTCCCCAATGGGGTAATTTTTTTCAGCAGTATTTAGAGTTCGGGAGTAGTATGCAACTGGGTGCAAGGGTTCAGAAAGGGATGGTTGTTGCGATAGAACTGCTCCTATGGCGAGATGGGAAGCATCAACCTCTAGAACAAAATGGAAATCAGTGTTGGGCAATTGGAGTATGGGAGCTGAGGTATACCTCTGTTTGAGTATTTCGAAAGCCTTTTGGGCGTCGGAGGACCATGTATAGGGTATTATATTACTGGTTAGTCGTGTCAAGGGTTTTACTATCTCTGAGAAATTTTTTATAAATTTCCGGTAGTAGTTGGAAAAGCCTAGAAAACGTTGGAGTGCTTTGCGTGTGTGGGGCACAGGCCAGGCTTGGATGCATTCCACTTTGGACTGATCCATTTGAATCCCCTGGGGGGAGATGTGATATCCCAGGAAGGAAATGGAAGGCTGTTCGAAGATACATTTCTCTATTTTAGCGAAAAGGGAATGGACCCGAAGACGGGACAGCACCCATCTTAGGTGCCTCCTGTGGTCGGTAGGACTGTCCGAGTACACCAGAATGTCATCCAAATAGATTACTACGCAGACGTCCAGCAGATCACGAAAAATATCGTTAACGAAATGCTGGAACGTCGCCGGGGCATTGCACAACCCGAAAGGCATTACCATGTACTCGAACAGTCCGTATCTGGTTCTGAAAGCCGTCTTCCACTCATCCCCTTCCCGGATCCTGATCAAGTTATATGCGCTTCTGAGGTCAAGTTTGGTGAAAATACGGGATGATTGTAACCTCTCGATCAGTTCGGGGATGAGCGGAAGAGGGTAGCGGTTTTTTATGGTAATTTTGTTGAGTCCTCTGTAGTCAATTATTGGCCTTAATCCGCCATCCTTGTTTTTCACAAAGAACATCCCTGCGCTAGCAGGTGAGGTTGAGGGCCTTATGAAACCCTTTTTTATATTTTCATCTAGGTAGGTCTTCAGGTGGACTAATTCTGGTTGGGAAAGCGGATAAATGCGGCCCGTGGGAAGAGGACTGCCTGGGATAAGGTCAATTGGGCAGTCATAGGGTCTATGTGGGGGAAGTGTGGCTGCACCAGATTGGCTGAAAACATCTTCGAATTCAGCGAGATGGGGAGGTAGCCCCATGGGAGCGACCTGCATAAGTGCAGTGTTTGGATAACAAGTGGTGGTACAGTAATGGGAATCCAACTGTACCTCCCCTGTAGGCCAGAGGAGAGAAGGTTGGTGTAGTCTGACCCAGGGAAGCCCCAGTACTACAGGGAACATGGGAGAGGAAATGACATCGAATATAAGGTGTTCTATGTGACCCTCTCCACAGGCCACGAGCAGCGGTTGGGTGTGATGAGAGATTGGTCCTGAAGGGGATGTGGACCCATCTAAAAAAATGATTGAGACGGGTTTCTGCTTCAGGGTGTGGGGTATTTTATTGGACTTAACCAGATGTGAATCTATAAAGTTGCCGCAGGCTCCGGTGTCTATCATGGCCTTGACGATAATCCTCTCGGTATCCCACTGTAAGCTGAGAGAAATGTATATGTAAGAATTGCGGTGGCAGAGACTATGTGTCAATTTGCAGATATGTATCTCCCTACCTTCTGTCTTCTTTTTAACCGCCGGGCAGTCGTCTACTACGTGGTCAGGGGAGGCACAGTAGAGACATAGGTTCAACGTGCGTCTCCTGGCCTTTTCAGCCGGCGTGAGGGGTCCCCGTAGGGTTCCTAGCTCCATTGGTTCCTCTTTAGGGGTAAATCTGGCTCCTCTTACTACTGGTGTGGGGATGAAGACTCTCTCGGCTCTCCGTTCACGGAGGCGGCGGTCAATCGTAACAGAGCGTTGGATTAGGTCGTCTAAGGTGGGAGGTAACTCATCACAGGCAATCTCATCTTTCAAGGCCTCCGAAAGGCCGAGGCGGAACTGGTTACGAAGACTGAGGTCATTCCACTCCGTCTCCCTGGCCCACCGTTTAAACTCGGCTATATAATCTTCGACTGGTCGGCGGCCTTGTTTGAGTGCTCTGATGGCAGTCTCAGCGGTCAATTGTTTACTAGAGTCATCATAGAGGAGTGCCATGGCCTCCATGAATCTGGGGAAAGAATCTAGGACCTCATCCTCTTCATCAAAGTAGGTCTCGGCCCAGGCTCGGGGTTCCCCTTTAAGGTAGGAAATGAGTGTGAGTACCTTTATACGGTCATTGTAGTAAGTGCGTGGACGTAGATCAAACATGAGTCTACACGAACTTATGAACTGACGGAATATTTTCCTATCCCCGGAGAAGGGTTCGGGGGCACAGACCTTGGGTTCAGGTCCCTCTCTGGGAGGTGTAGCACCTGTGTTTTGGTTAACCAAAGTACGCAATCTCTGGTTCTCCAGCTGCAGGTCCTGCACAGAGGCAGACAAGGTCTCAACTCTCTGGGATAAAGAAACCATATGTCTAGCGAGTTCCGCTGGATCCATCTTTGGGGTGCTGTAATACTGTCACGTCTGCAATTTTTTCAACAGTGGATCTCAACTGCGGGTTATTAGGATCAATCAGATATGAATCTCAGGCGTCACTCACAACCTCAACGGTGAGTTAGAGATTCTACCATCACGTGATCAGGAGGAAAAAGTACAACTCAGGTCCGCACAGTACTATTGCTTCATAGACTGCGGGTAGGTGTTAGTATGTTAGTGTGCGGTAGCTGCCGCAGGTTAGCAGGGGGCACTCAGTAAGAATCCTACACAGTTATCTCAGCCTGCATGTATGTAAAGGAGAGAAGCTCTCTCACATAAAGGGTACTTGCGATTGGCAGGGCAGAGCGATGGTGGAAACTTCCAAGGATGGCGGCAGTATCAGGCCGGAGCGGATCCGTCTTCCAGATGGTAGTGTGGGAATGAGAAGGGTCCGGTTACTGAGCAGATCTGTCCTCCGGATGGTAGCTGGGTAACTGGAGCGGGTCCGGTTGTGGTGCGGATCCGTCTCCCAGATGACAGCAGGGGTGAGGTGAAAGGTTCGGTTCCTAGATCCCATACACAGGTGGTGAGGCAGCAGGCGTACCGACAAACAATTACAGCACGCCATGCCGCCTCACCAGCCTCCTTAAACGGAACCAGGAAGTGCAATAGGGACCTCTGATTGGTCCGGATGACTTCCGCGTTCCACCGTGGAACGCAGCCACCGCGTCACAACCCGCGCGTCTTCCGCGTTCCACGGTGGAACGCAAGGACCGCGGCAGATGAAGAAAAGGCCGTCGCGTCGGCGGCATTACACTGGGGTCCTTCCCAGTAACACTCTACAATATCTGCCCAGCTGAATGGGTCTGGATCTGGGTCTGTCACCTTACCGTCCTGCTGAGCCTTCTCAATGGAGAGGAAGAGATCTCGGTAGTCCTGCTCCAGTTCCCACTCCAGGGTTGCTAGGTGAGCCAGATCTTGCTCTACCTCATGGGGGTCATCCCACTCATGCCTAGCCTCCCTCTCATAAAAAATGTCCTGAAGTCTGGACTGTGCAGGGCTCCCGAAGTCAGGCTCTGCAAAGGACTCCCATAACAAGCCAGGACCATAAAACTCCTCTCCCTCTGGCTTGTCATGTTCGGCTGTCCAGGGTATATACTGTGCCATATACCACCAAAGCGCCTGGTAGGCATCCTCCAGACATAGCTCCTGCCATACCCGATGCTCTAGTTCCTTCACCCATTCCTCCAGGGGCTGCTCTCCCAGGAAGGGCATCCGCAGGGCCACTTGCTTCTGCAACCGCTGCTCTTCACTGGGGAGACTCTCAACCCGCTGGTATTGTAGATTATCCAGGGCCTGGTACCAGATGCCTTTCCTTAATGCATCCCGGCCATCCAGGTCCTCCTCCTCGTATAACACTGCTGGTTCCATCCTGCTGCTGTCAGGGACGCTGTACTGGGACATGCGTTGTCCTTAAATTGTAGAATCCACAGAAATGGTGTCTCCTGTAGCTGTCCTTCTGGCTGTAGGAACGATCCCGCTGCTTGCCACCAATGTAACGGACCATTTCAGCAGACAAGGGGTTAAAATCCGTTTAGGCGATAAGCCCCTTTCTGAGAGACAGGCACAGCTACTGCAGGACACCAACCTCCCGAACTGGATACAAAGTA
This sequence comes from Bufo bufo, assembly GCF_905171765.1. Taxonomy (NCBI): domain Eukaryota; kingdom Metazoa; phylum Chordata; class Amphibia; order Anura; family Bufonidae; genus Bufo; species Bufo bufo. Next base: position 233,745,104 of record NC_053390.1, read on the forward strand.
GCACTCCAAACTGGAACCTCACGAATAGCTGCTAGCAGACAAACAGGGATCAGCTTACACCTCTGGCAATCGGTCCTCTAACAGCATACAGTGAATCCCCCCAATAACGAGACAAGGCTCCGTGTTGAGGGTCAAACAGGGGTCTGACTGTACTTCACGTACAGCCTCTTTTATTCTTAAACCACAAACATAGTACTGCCCACAGGGGGTTTGAAATACAACCAATCAGTAATTTACAACACATACAATGTAAGTACAGCCCATCTGGTGTACACGCCCCTAGGGGACCAGAATGAAGACTGTGACATAAGACAGATAAACAGCACTTAGGACACACAGACACAACACATCCCCACAATGCATCATGGTTTCCTCCTCTCTGCCCTCGAGACACCCGAGGCGTAATCCAATTATCTCTCAAGACAAAGAGAAGTCACCAATACACATGTGCAGACAACAGAACAGACATCACCATTTTAAACACACAATGGGACAATGGCACAATAGAAACACACCCGCATTTTCCTCCCAAGCTGACAAGTTACACTTATTATAAATTGTTACAACTTTGTGAGTTTACATTGGCCATACAAATAACTAACATTAATTTAAACAGTATAACTTGAGGACAAACCTATCCAAAATTCACTTGAATAGGTTCAGTGGTTTAAAAGTTAGTATATGGCCCATAATCCAGGGGCAAGAGGCCAGCAGCCAGTCCTCTCCAAAACCCAGTGGCGAGGTTGGTTTCGCCACAAGTATGCAGTAGGTTCAGAGTTGGTTTGGGAGTATCGTCTCACACCAGTCAGGAACCACCCCACTCAGAGTTCCAGGACATTAATCAGAGCAGGTAACAGGCATATACTTGCGGTTAGTTAGTCCTGGCTAGGAAGCCAGCAGTGGGGAAGCCAGTGGCAAGAAGGTAGACAGTCCTTCACGCTGTTGTTAGGGATCCAGGTCTGGATATGTGGACAGAGTCCTCAGATGCAGTGGAGCTAGCAGGGTGCGCACTCCATTAGTGGAACACCCTGCTTAGCACCTATCTTCTATTTAAGGGCCGGACGGTAAGTGGGCGGAGTCACAGGAGGGCCCAGCAGCCACTGCGTTCCACGCTGGAGCGCAAGCGAGCGTAACAACACAGGCGGTCGCTGCGTTCCACGCTGGAACGCAAGCCAGCGTATCATCGCAGACGGCCGGTGCGTTCCACGCTGGAGTGCAAGTCAGCGTATCGTCACAGGGAGCCGCTGTGATCCAGGCTGTACTGTTACAGAGTGTGCCCTGCAGAGAGTGCTGGATTAGGCCGTAGATGAGTGTGAAGAGGAAGAGTTGTGGTGACCATCACCACCAGAAACAGCCTTATCATCATCGCTTGCTGGACCTGCGGCAACGCTGGAAGAGGAGTCTGAGGAAGAGGAGTCAGAGGAGGAATGTGGCTTTGAGGAGGAGGAAGACCAACCACCGCAGGCATCCCAGGGTGCTCGTTGTCACCTATCTGGTACCCGTGGTGTTGTACGTGGCTGGGGGGAAGAACAGACCTTCAATGAGATCAGTGAGGATGAGAAACGGGACATGAGTAGCTCGGCATCCAACCTTGTGCAAATGGGGTCTTTCATGCTGTCATGCCCGTTGAGGGACCCTCGTATAAAAAGGCTGAAGGAGAACGACCTGTACTGGGTGGCCACCCTACTAGATCCCCAGTATAAGCAGAAAGTGGCTGAAATGTTACCGAATTACTGGAAGTCGGAAAGGATGCAGCAGTTCCAAAACAAGTTAAAAAGTATGCTTTACACAGCGTATAAGGGTGATGTCACAGCACAACGGGAATCTAACAGGGGAAGAGGTGAAAGTAATCCTCCTCCTACCACGACCACGCCGGCAAGGACAGGACGCTTTAAAGACGTGTTGTTGATGGAGGACATGCAGAGCTTTTTAAGTCCTACGCATCGCCACAGCCCTTCTGGGTCCACCCTCAGAGAACGACTCGACCGACAGGTAGCAGACTACCTCGCCTTAACTGCAGATATCGACACTCTGAGGAGCGATGAACCCCTTGAATACTGGGTGTGCAGGCTTGACCTGTGGCCTGAGCTATCCCAATTTGCGATAGAACTTCTGGCCTGCCCCGCTTCAAGTGTCCTGTCAGAAAGGACCTTCAGTGCAGCAGGAGTTATTGTCACTGAGACGAGAAGTCGCCTAGGTAAATAAAGTCTAGATTACCTCACCGGATGACTTGCGTGACTTCTCCGCCACCAACTAGGATTCAAGCCGCAATGTTTTAGTGCACTTTCTGCCTGGAAAACATCATTTTTCCGGGCGCTGCGACAAATTTTTCAGGCATGTGTACATGCCGAATTTTTCTGGCCTCTGGTGCTGCACTGTGGCTGCAAAAACAAAACAAAAAAAAAAGGCACATACATGTGTCAATTCCCCTTTGTGATCGTTACCTTGTTGTGGTGAAAGGGCTTGCGTATCACAATGAAGCGATCACCTCTATGAGTGTGTTGGCAATGGCAATGTTGGCACACCCTAGATGATAAGGTCGTTGCTTCATTGTGAACAGACCAAAAGCGATCGGCTGGATAATTTTGCATAGAACAAACATAAATTTTCTTTGTGATCATCTAAGGGGATCATTAAAGCCTACTAGGCCAACAATGGACCCCCACTGCAGAATCATTGTTTTCTGGGTCACTTAACTGTCACTGAACTACCTCAGCACGACCATAGGCTTTGAAATACCGCCATCGCCTGCAATCTCCCAAACGTGCGCACGAGCACAGTCATCACTACACCAAGATTGACGCATAGAGGAATAAAATTTATGTCATGAGTGTGTCAACTATTGACAACTCTTTGCGGTTGTCTAAACTTTATTCAATACACGTCCCCTGATAGGGGACGTAAGAGGGATTAAACTGATAGGAATAGTACTACTTAGCACAGTACATTGCATGGCGCACGCACAGTGCCCCAAATTGGAAGTAAGAGGACCAACCAAGCATCTTTTTCCATCTCCCGGTTCCTAAAATCTATTCCATACACCACACCGGCCCCTGATAGGGGACGTAACAGGGATTAAACTGATAGGAATAGTACTACTTAACACACCACTCATATAGGGCGGCACAGTACATTGCACGGCGCACGCGCAGTGCCCCAAATTGGAAGTAAGAGGACCGACCAAGCATCTTTTTCCATCTCCCGGTTCGTAAAATCTATTCCATACACCGGCCCCTGATAGGGGACAAAACAGAGATTAAACTGGTAAGAACAGATTTTTTTTATTAAAAAAAAAGAGGACAGCCTCTGCGGAGCTGGGTATTTTTTGCCCACGTTACTGAACGCTCATGCACAATAGCTGTAGGCTCATGCGTCCTTTTGTGGAGGTGAAAAACCTGGTCAGTCAAACCCAAGGCAACATCATCGACCTCATCCCATATGCGTTTTTTCTGGAGCGTGCCCCGCAAAGAGTGCTGGATCAGGCTGTAGATGAGCATGAAGAGGAAGAGTTGTGGTCACCATCACCACCAGAAGCAGTTTGTCGTCGTCGATTGCTGGACCTGCGGCAACGCAGAGAGAGGAGTCTGAAGAAGAGGAGTCACAGGAGGAAGGTGGCTTTGAGGAGGTGGAAGACCAACCACAGCAGGCGTCCCAGGGGGCTTGTTGTCACCTTTCGGGGACCCTTGGTGTTGTACGTGGCTGGGTGGAGGAAGAGACCTTCAATGACGTCAGTGAGGACAAGGAACGGGACATGGCTAGCTTGGTATCCAACCTTGTGCAAATGGGGAGTTTGCGGTTGTGCAAATGGACTGTTTGCGGTTGTTTGCGGTCCGTTAAACGGGGAGTTTGGTCTGTCAGAGTTTGGTCTGTCACTGTGAAGCGGGCATAACCCTTACACTACCTGATCGATACAACATCATACCTGATGTTTTAAAGCACGTTATTCTAAACAATTTAGGAATGTTAGGTGATTTATGCCCTTTATGGATTAAAACCCGACTCTGCGTCAACTACGTAATTTTCCATGGCAGTTTTGCCATGGATCCCCCTCCGGCATGCCACAGTCCAGGTGTTAGTCCCCTTGAAACAACTTTTCCATCACTATTGTGGCCAGAAAGAGTCCCTGTGGGTTTTAAAATTCGCCTGCCTATTGAAGTCTATGGTGGTTCGCCCGTTCGCGAACATTTTCGGAAATTTGCGTTCGCCGTTCGCGAACGGAAAATTTTATGTTCACAACATCTCTATGGACCAGTCCTGCTTTCCACCAAGGGAGAGGTTGCTGAAGAAGTAGTTAGTTTGAGTTGGGCTGAAAGATAGACCAGACAACATGACGCAGTGAGGGAGCGTTTTACCTCCTGCAGCAGGAGTCTTCTGGGGAAGCAGCTCGGAGAGCACCACGACTGCTTGATTTTAATAGAACCTCTAGAAAGTTCAGTACCCAGCCTGAAGCCTGAGATTAGCTCAGCAGAGAGAGCAGAGTACATATTGCATCTTGCTTTAACCAAGTAAATGAGAATTGCACTAAACCTTTTGAAACTGATTTCATTGTCAAGTTCAAGTTATTAAAGTAAACATGATTGACACATTCCCAAGACTGGACTTCACTTTATTATTTAACTGAATCCCTGCAGTGGAGATTGACCCCCAGCCAGCGACAGCCTGAAAGTAGGAGCACCATGACACACACATTAGGCCACAGTATACCACTCTCATCCTACACTCCAGGACTACTTCACCTGAGAGGGCAGCTCGCTGCATTACCTCCTAGACAGTGATGGTGTATGGGGTTCTTAACACTACTAAACAGGCATTATTTTACTTACAGTAATTTAAAAAATCTACATTAATTTGAATGACAGTATAAATCAAGTGTCATAAACTCCATTTCACTACCAATGCATTTCTGTCTATTGTGTTAGATGATTCAATTGATCACAGCACATATCTATTAGCTGGCCTAGATTCGTTCCCAGCTCCACCTCAGGAACACTTGCATCAATATAGGTATACAATTAGACAGCACTTCAAAACTGAAGGTGAGATAATCGGTAATTTTTATTGAGCCGGACATATCGGTGTGTAATAAATTCAGGCAACATTTCGGGCTATTTGTAGCCTTTTATCAGGCTAATGAACAAAGATATAACAAGAAATTGCAAATAACTAAATGCATAATTTTGATACAATTCATAGTTGTGTCAAATTCAGGTATACTGTAAATGATTAGTGATGGACGAACATCGGCCGGGACGATTCGCAAACGCGCGTTCACGATCAAATGTTCGCGAACCACGCGTTCACGGCGGACCTCATTATCTTTAATGGCAGGCAAACCTGAAAAACCTTCAGGTCATATTTGCAGCCAAACACAGAGGTAGAAGTACACAAATAGTCCCACAACATGGACAGTGATATACCAGAGGGGGATCATTGACAAAAATTCCCACAAAAAAAATATGTATTTTAATCAGGGGCCATTTTTATGCGTCTTAAAGGGAAACTCTCAAAAATGTGCCCTGCTGGAGCCTAGAAAAATTTTATTTCCTATCGGTTTGATGTATACAAATGTGCGGTACTCCATGTTTTTGCATCCTGCAGAGTCCATTAAAAAAATGCATTCATTCAATATAAAAAAAAATTCTACCATGGAACTGTATGGTGAACGGACGCCATTGTACGGCATCAGTCTGAGGCATCTGTTAACGCATATATTTTTGGTATGCATTAAATGGATGGCAAAAATAGGATATGAACCCAGTCCTAGTGTCAGAATAAGCACCAGTACACAGCGGAGCAGCGTTGCGGAGAGGGGAGGCCGCCATGTAGTGACAGAGCGCTACCTGGTCCTGGTGGTCAGGGATGAGGACTGTATTTCCCAAGGATCATTTTCTACTGGGAAATACAGGGCACAGTATAATACACTAGAATCTATATAATATAAAGATATTATCCCTACCCCCGAATAATAATACAATTATTTTTCGGGGGCCAGTACAGGCCCCAAAAATTAGGCAATAGGCATTTACCTGACAGCTAAGAACTTTGGGTTCTGTGGCTGGAGGTACATTAGGCGGTCACAGGATAAATATGTAACTGTCGGCCAGAACAGCCCAAAAAATTAGCCAATAAGCATTCACTTGACAGCAAAGAACTTTGGATTATGTGGCTGGAGGTACATTAGGCGAGCACAGGATAAATATGTAACTGATGGCCAGTACAGGCCCCAAAAACTAGGCATTCACCTGACATAAAAAGCCTTTTATGCCACTGTATATACATAAGACAAGGACCATTCTTTGTTTTGAGTGGTGGCAGATATGTGTGGGCTGGCATGAGGAAATTCAATTACACGTGGTCATCACAGGTGTTAAATTCCTCTGAGATCCATGCCTCATTCATTTTTTAAAATGTGAGGTAGTCCACACTGTTGTGAGCAAGGCGAGTGCGCTTATCAGTCACGATCCCCCCTGCTGCACTGAAAGTCTATTCAGACAGGATACTCGACGAGGGGCAAGCCAAGAGTTCCATGGTGAATTGTGCCAGCTCTTGCCACAGGACAAGCCTGCATACCCAGCAGTCAAGGGGTTCCTCGCTTCTCAGAGCGTCTACATCGGCCATTAACCCGATGTAGTCGGACACCTGTCGGTCTAGGCGTTCCCTGAGGCTGGATTCGGAGGGCCGCTGTCGATGGGTTGGCTGCAAAAATGATCTCATGATCTCATATCCGAAGTGACCAACACATCTTCAAACCGACCTCTTCTTGCAGGCGCGGTAGGATTGGTACCCGCACCTGTTATTCTGTGGGTGGAAATTCCTCTGCCAGTGCCCGCAACAGCAGAATGCAGCATCTCTCGCAACAAGGCCTGGAAATGCTGCATTCTGACAGCCCTCTGTGATGCTGGTAACATGTCCACTATTTTGTGTTTGTACCGGGGGTCAAAAAACATTGCCACGCAGTACTGGTCCATGCCCTTTATGCTTTTTATACGGTGGTCCCTCTTCAAACAATGGAGCATGAAGGCCCCCATTTGCACTAAATTGGAAGTGGTGGAGTGCCCTGGCTCTTGCTCATCGCCCAGGAGAATGTCATCCTCAGTATCCTCCCCCCAGCAACGGACAACACCAGGGATCCCTGAAAAGTTTAAAGCCTGCTCTTCTTGATCCTCCTCCACCTTCTTCCCCCAGCCACCATCCTCCTCTGACTCCTCTTCAGACTCCTGCTGACTTGTCTTAGATGGAGTCGCCCCCCATGGGAATTAATTCAGCATTGCGACTTCCTCATCTTCCAGCTACTGCTCCTCAACGACTTGATCAATGACACCACACAATGCATGCTCCAGAAAGAAGCGTAAGGTACGATGTCACTGATGGCACCCTGGCTGCGACTGACCAGTTTGATGATCTCATCAAATGGCCGCAGAAGTCTGCATGCGTCGTGCATGAGCAGCCACTGGCGCGGTGAAAAGAAACCAAGCTCCCCAGAACCTGTCCTGCCGCAGAGTTCATACAGGTAGTCGTTAACGGCAGGTTTCTGCTGGAGCAGCCTATCAAGCATATACATCGTAGAGTTCCAGCACGTCAGGCTGTCACAAATCAGACATCTGACGGGCAAGTGGTGTCGCCGCTGAATGTGAGCAAGGAGAGCCATGGCAGTGTAAGATCTTTTAAAATGGACAGAGATTTTTCTGTCCTGCCGCAAGGCATCCTGTTTTTGACCGCACCTTCTACAGGCAGATCCTTCCTATGCCAACATTTTTCTAGGCTGGTGGAAGGCCGCACGGGTGTACCCATTGGTTCAGTTCAGGGATCATGTGGTGGGCTGGTATCGCTTCATTGATATTATCTTTTTTTTGGCAGGGACCCAGACAGGATTGTGAACGCTTCATTGGTCATCTCAACGAGAATCCGTTGAATATACTCTTAACACATAAAATCTCTGAGTCTGAAGTTGACTTCCTTGATCTTCGAATCAAATTGAAGGATTCCAGAATTGTGACATCTTTGTTCCGAAAAAGCACTGCAACTAACAATTTACTCCACTTTGAGAGCTTCCACCCGGTACACCTGAAGAAGGGTATACCAAGGGGCCAGTTCCTACGGTTACGACGTAATTGCACTGAATTTAGCGATATCAAGGAGTCCTCACAAGATTTATCATCAAGACTACATGAGAGGGGTTACCCTAAAAATGTTGTATCTCGGGCATTCAAAAGGGCCAAGGAATCTAAACGTGAGGATTTATTTGTACCCAAGATTAAAACACGGGATAACAAGGTACGTGTGATCACTAGATACAATAACCAGTGGTCTGACCTGTACAAAATCCTTAATACACATTGGTTCCTACTTCAATCAGATGGTAAATTAGCGTCGCATGTCGACGACAAACCAAGGATCATAGCACGGAGGGCCCCGAATCTCAAAGATACCCTTGTACGCAGCCATTTCCAACGCCCGGTTGGTACTACGGGTAGAGGAGGCACTCTAAAAGGCACCTATTCCTGTGGGGACTGTAATATCTGTCAATTTATGCTGAACTCAGATAGCTTTGCCTACGGACAGAACAACAGGGTGGATCTCAAACACTATATCAACTGTCTCTCCAAGAATCTAGTTTATGCCCTTCTCTGCCCCTGTAATAGGATCTATGTGGGCCAGACCATGCAGGAGCGCAGGAAGAGAATACAACAGCACACAATATTCGGCTGGCAGCGCGGGACAGAAGTAAGGGGGACAAACCCCTAACATCAGTGGCAACCCACTTCCTGGACAACCATGATGGTAGGTATGACGACCTTCGGGTGGTGGGTTTGGATATTGTCCGGGGTAACATTAGGGGCACGCATATTTCCAGGAGTTTGCTCCGCTCGGAATCAAGGTGGATCTTTAACCTTGGTTCACAGGCCCCAGGTGGTCTAAATGAGGAACTCACTTTTACTTGGCTACTATACATAAGTTCTGTCTTATTTGTACAGACCTACAGGGAGTGCAGAATTATTAGGCAAGTTGTATTTTTGAGGATTAATTATATTATTGAACAACAACCATGTTCTCAATGAACCCAAAAAACTCATTAATATCAAAGCTGAATATTTTTGGAAGTAGTTTTTAGTTTGTTTTTAGTTTTAGCTATTTTAGGGGGATATCTGTGTGTGCAGGTGACTATTACTGTGCATAATTATTAGGCAACTTAACAAAAAACAAATATATACCCATTTCAATTATTTATTTTTACCAGTGAAACCAATATAACATCTCAACATTCACAAATATACATTTCTGACATTCAAAAACAAAACAAAAACAAATCAGTGACCAATATAGCCACCTTTCTTTGCAAGGACACTCAAAAGCCTGCCATCCATGGATTCTGTCAGTGTTTTGATCTGTTCACCATCAACATTGCGTGCAGCAGCAACCACAGCCTCCCAGACACTGTTCAGAGAGGTGTACTGTTTTCCCTCCTTGTAAATCTCACATTTGATGATGGACCACAGGTTCTCAATGGGGTTCAGATCAGGTGAACAAGGAGGCCATGTCATTAGATTTTCTTCTTTTATACCCTTTCTTGCCAGCCACGCTGTGGAGTACTTGGACGCGTGTGATGGAGCATTGTCCTGCATGAAAATCATGTTTTTCTTGAAGGATGCAGACTACTTCCTGTACCACTGCTTGAAGAAGGTGTCTTCCAGAAACTGGCAGTAGGACTGGGAGTTGAGCTTGACTCCATCCTCAACCCGAAAAGGCCCCACAAGCTCATCTTTGATGATACCAGCCCAAACCAGTACTCCACCTCCACCTTGCTGGCGTCTGAGTCGGACTGGAGCTCTCTGCCCTTTACCAATCCAGCCACTGGCCCATCAAGACTCACTCTCATTTCATCAGTCCATAAAACCTTAGAAAAATCAGTCTTGAGATATTTCTTGGCCCAGTCTTGACGTTTCAGCTTGTGTGTCTTGTTCAGTGGTGGTCGTCTTTCAGCCTTTCTTACCTTGGCCATGTCTCTGAGTATTGCACACCTTGTGCTTTTGGGCACTCCAGTGATGTTGCAGCTCTGAAATATGGCCAAACTGGTGGCAAGTGGCATCTTGGCAGCTGCACGCTTGACTTTTCTCAGTTCATGGGCAGTTATTATGCGCCTTGGTTTTTCCACACGCTTCTTGCGACCCTGTTGACTATTTTGAATAAAAAAGCTTGATTGTTCGATGATCACGCTTCAGAAGCTTTGCAATTTTAAGAGTGCTGCATCCCTCTGCAAGATATCTCACTATTTTTGACTTTTCTGAGCCTGTCAAGTCCTTCTTTTGACCCATTTTGCCAAAGGAAAGGAAGTTGCCTAATAATTATGCACACCTAATATAGGGTGTTGATGTCATTAGACCACACCCCTTCGCATTACAGAGATGCACATCACCTAATATGCTTATATTGGTAGTAGGCTTTCGAGCCTATACAGCTTGGAGTAAGACAACATGCATAAAGAGGATGATGTGGTCAAAATACTCATTTGCCTAATAATTCTGCACGCAGTGTATGTATTCCTAAGTTCACTTTCACTTTGCTTGGCCTGTTTTTCATTTTGCTTATTTTTTCCTTTCTAGGTTTTTAAGGGGTCTGATTACACTGGAATGCGGGGATAAAGAATTAATGGATCCTTTTCGTCTGCTCTTCTTCACGTTTTTCCTATGTAGTTGTTTAGGTATAATGGACAGCATTTCTCCTTGCCCATTTCCCACAACCGCAGAGGTATATTACACTATATATTATATAGCACTTAGCACTTTAATCCCCTGTGGCCACTGGAGCATACTCAATCTATTGATTGCTTATTGCTGCAGTGTGACACCTCTTGCACTTATATATATAAATCCTTATTGAATTGCTTGTACTCTGGACACTATTTGTAATAATAATAATTTTTTACAACATTGTAATGTGATGTACTTCTGACCGTACCAATTTATTGTTTACTTAACCGCCTATATGTATTTAGCATGCAGATTTGTGTGCGCTGGTCCTCTTCCCATTTTTGCGCCTGCTCCCTTGGCCCCTCTCTCCCCGGTGCATGGTCTGCCATCCTTTGGTTCGCTTAAAACCTGGATTTTATTGATACAAATTGTTGGATTACACAATTTACTTTTTTCACTAACTGATTCAGGGAAACAGTCATTGGGGGTATGGGACACAGTTTGGGCTGCATAATTGAGCCAATGCGGAATACTGCAATTTAGGGTATTATGTGTCTATGAATTTGTTTATTTTTATTTATTTATTGTATTGAAATGTGCTTATTAATTATTGTACTTTGTGGTGGATTAACTATGGCTCTAAAGACCTGTGTATACTGTACTTTTTGTGATCATGTTAATTGTGGATTCATTATGGCTCTAATGGTCTGCTTATATTGTGTGTTTATATAATCATGGAATATATACTTTTGGTATGATATATGCATCACTTATTGCCTTGATTGTGGTCTTATTTATTTTTTTTTTTAAATGTTTTGCTTATAGCTTCTATGTATGCTGGTACTTATTATAATAACACTATATGTATAATCATGTAATTGATCTATTATATTTATACCATGTCATTAATCTTTGTCATTTACCTTGACAGACACCATGTGGCTCGATATTATGTATAATTATATATATATATATTTATATTTTAATCACATTTGACCTCTGCCCTTTGTGTCCCACTGCGCTGGTCCGCACCCCCTGCCTGCGTTCCACGGGAGGTTATTGCGCGGGCTGGCGGCCGGGCTTGTCGTTGGTGCCGGGCTGCGTTTCCGGTCTTTGGAACGCATCGCAGGGCTGACTTCCGGTTTGGGCGCCATCTTGCGCATGCGCACCTGCTTTTCCAACACACCGGCTTGTTCCGGCATTTGCATCTGCACGCGACCATGCACCGGGGAGGATCCAGGTAACATAAACATTCTGTCACTCTCTCGCTGGCCCCCCTCTTCAGGAGCCTCCTCCAATAGGCTCTACCACAGGTTTATTCTATTAAGATACGATTATGTTAATTATAAATGTTGAATTAGTCATATGGATTCAGATGGACCTCCGAGGAAGCTAGTCCTTGTACTAGCGATACGCGTTAGGATCCCTTTTGCTCTCCTCACTGATCAGATTCCTTGTGCTACCACTGTGTTTCACGATAAGTATTCCACCTAGGTCACAGATATCCTACTGTTTTCCTGTTGTGGCATTATGATTGCATGGTGACTTCTCTGATATACTGTAGCACTTTAATTTTTCTCCATCAGTGGGGTTTGCTTCATGAATCCATGTTTTTAACTTATATGCCTCAATAAATTATGTTTTACTCTTGGAGGTGCGGCCGAGTTATGGTATTTCTTTCTTTAGTGCTTCGCTGTACGACTAAGTTCATGACGTGTGCCATACACAGCAAGTGTGTCATTTTTCCCTGTTTCAGCGCACTCAGCAGATTGGCACCCTTGTGGCACACCACTTTACCAACTGTCAAATTGAGCGGGATTGCGGCCACTGGTCGGCCTGTGACCGCAGAGTTGAAAGCAGTGCAGGACCGGTGTGGCTCTTGGCTTCCAGGTACAACATCCGCAGCACAGCATGGCAACATCTCACCTAGCACATCAAAAAGGTTCTGGGGAGCTTGGGGGGGGGGTGAAGCGGAAGAGGTGGTAGCAGTGGAAAAGGAGGAGTCAGCCGAGGAGGAGACGGAGGATGGAGTAGGATGAGGAGAAGAAGAAGAGGCAGGCCTGCATGCAATCCGTGGCAGTAACACTAAATCCACACTGGTGCCACGGGTTGCGTGCTTGACAGCCGTCAGAAGGTTCACCCAGTGGGCAGTAAAAGTTATGTACCTTCCCTGCCCGTGTTTTCTAGATCACGTGTCTGTGGTCAGATGTATCTTGGCACCGACACTGTGTGTCAGAGATACATTCACTTGCCGCTGAATATGGCCATATAGCTCTGGGATGCCCTTCTGGGAGAAATATTTCCTTCCAGGGACCTTCCATTGCAGTGTGCCAATGGCCACAAATTTTCTAAAAGCTTCCGGTTCCACCAGTTTATATGGCAGTAGTAGGGGGGCTAGCAGTTCCGACAAGTCAGCGGTCAGCCGTTGGGCAAGAGGGTTATCCGGCATCGTCAACTTTTTTCGTTCGAACACTTGTGCCACGGAAGCTTGCCTTTTGCCAGATGAACTTGACGACGGCATGGTGGAAGGTGGAGTGGAGGACAAATGGGAGGAAAGAATAGAAGGAAAAGAGGCAGGACGTGGAGCGCTGAGAGTGTGGCTTTGTGGGTTCTGACGGTGTTGCTCCCACTGGGCTCTGTGATGGGAGGCCAGGTACCTTCTTAAGGCGGTCGTCCCTAGGTGAGTGTTGGGCTTACCGTGACTTATGCGTTGACAGCACAGACTGCAGATGGCAACACTATTGTCAGCAGCTGACACGTTAAAAAAATCCCACACTGTGGAGCCATGTGCCGGCATCCTGGGAGCGCCAGATGTGACCATGCATGGTGGATGGTTCGCTCCAGATACATTTGCAGTCTGCTTTTTGCCTCCTGTGCACTGCGAGTTCTGCCTGCTTCTCCTCCTTCTACCCCCTATCTGCTGCTCTGTCTCTCCCTCTGAGCTCCCCTCCTCTTCCTCTCTTGTGGGCACCCACATAACATCCATCGACACGTCATCATAATCACCTTCTCCACCACTGACATTAGAGATCTCGAAGTAGGCAGCAACAGTGGGGACCTCCGTCCTTGGGCTGATCTGGGTACTTTCGTCAGACCGCTGGGTGGCCGCCGTTGCTTCCTCCTCTTCCTGATCCAATGGCAAAAAAGACTAAGCATCGGTAAGGTCTGGGAATGGATGGGAAAATTATTCCTCTGACTCACGTTGAAGGGCTATGGTGGTGGTGGTGTCTTTGGGGGTGCACACAGCAGAGAGTGAGGAGGGTGCAGATACAGAGGATGATGAGGGTGCAGAAGCAGAAGGCTGAGTGAGCCACTCAACCAACTCTGGTGCGTCCTTTGACGTAATTGCACGCACCTTCTTACACTTCCCACTTAGGCTCCGGCCTGGTGCACCTGCCCGACACCTAACACCCCTGCGGAATGGCCTGCCTCTTCCTCTGCCTGTCATTTTCAAAATGACCCTGTGACAAAGTCCCTGTAGAAGAGCAGTATTTGTGGAAGCAGGTATATCGCAGGCCTCAATAAATATTTGGTGGAAGCTGGAATATCAAACCACTTAATCAATATTTGGTGGAAGCTGTTGTACCGCAGCCCTCAATATTTGGTGGAAGCAGGTATATCAAACTCCTTAATCAGTATTTTGTGGAAGCAGGTATATCGCACCCCTTAATCAGTTTTTTTGGGGGCAACAGGTATATCACACCAGTTGCAATTAGTTATTCCAATAGCGTTTGTTCCTCTATCTAGCTGCAGTATCACAGCAGAACCGCACTCAACTGCTGCACAATACAAATGCACTATTATATACTTTTTATGTTAGAAAGTATATTATAATTATATCACACCCCTCAGTATGTAACACCTATCGATAGCACACCTATATCAGTCCTTAAAAGGAATTTTGTGGCCCAATTAGCTAGTGTTTGGTGTCCCTAACAGTCTGTCCCTGCTCCACACAGCAACCTCTCCCTCCACTGACAAAACTAAATGTAAAATGCCTGCCAGATCGGGTTTATTTATAGGGTAGGGGGTGTGTTTATGTGCTGAAATATCTCAATTGGCTGTCCTGTTCCACCTGATGGAGCTGTCATGGGTCAGAGTTCGGCACAATGCAAAAGAATATAGCGCCGGCAAACATTGCCATATGTTCTCATGTTCGACGAACCGTGAACGAGCAAAGTTCGCCGCAAAACGACCGCTGGGCGAACCGCAAGGCCATCTCTATACATGATTATATATGATCCATATTCTTGCAGAAAATTGAAATACATTAAAGGTTCATAGTTTTGCAATACATGATCCAGAAATTTCATATGGTAAATACAATTCATGCAACTGTACAATATATGCAGTATATTAGGTAATGTGAGGTATATAAGGGTTAACGTACCCCATGTGATAGAACACACATATAGCAGGAAAATCAGGCTGAATAAGTAAATAACAATAGATAATGAATAAAAGATTAATAAAAGTGGCAGTGATAATGAGTCCCTGAGGGGTATCAGGGACAAAGCTAGAGGTAGAGAAGAGCAGAAACCGATGGTAACAGGTAAAATAAGGAAGAAAATAAGTTTGTTGAGCTTACCCTGGTATATAGGCACAATCGTGTGGACGCCGGCGCTGGGATGAAGGGATGGCAAGCCATCTTAAATAGCAGGTCGGCCGCGAGCATAGGAGCAGAAGCGGAATGAATAGGGCTCTAGAATGATGCCGGGGCTAGGAGGTGTGATTGCGCATGCTCACTAGGCACTAAGGAAACGATCGCCATCTTGGATTAGGGAAGGAGCCGAATTTCAACATGGGACGCCTGCAGGGCATTACCGTGCAGGCGCATAGAGTACTGAGGATCAAATCACTATCTTGGAGTAAGACAGAAACTCATACTAACATAAAGCACGTGTCAGTGTGCAGAACTGTTGGTGCGTCATGACAGAGCTGGTAGAAGAGCCTAATCATAGGCAGAGTTAATGGCCATATTTGATCAAATTCCCGCAAACTGATATGGCAGTACAGTAGGGAGTGTAGTGAGACACCAAGGTGTGAATGCATTTAAATAGTGTTTGCTATTTTATATATATATATATATATATATATATATATATATCTCATATCAAACCACAAAGCCGATAAAACACTTCAACCTGACAATTAACCCACTCAGTATAAAGAAAAAAAAAAGAAAGAGGGAGGGGGTTACCACCTCAAGGACAGCAGAAGTGAGGCCCATGGAGCGTGCTTCACGAGTTTCACCACTCGCAATTGGACGTCAAAGGACCTGTAAGTAAAAGAACAAGAAATGAAAGGTTAAAATATCAATATTTATAACATCATTCATATTTCTATTCCAATAAAGGTCATCATAATGGCCAAATTAATCCCAACAATAGTCTTTATTAAGACCAGCTGGTTGTAAGGTATTAAGGCGGTGGATCCAAGCCATTTCTCTCTCCCAAAGCAACTGTTCACGATCCCCTCCTCTCCTCAGAGGGGGGAACCCAGTCGATTACTTGGAAACATAATTGGCTCACAGAATGTTTGTGTGTGGAGAAATGTTCCACTAAGGGGGCTTCAAGTTTCTTTGTGCATATATTGCATTTGTGTTGGCATATCCTATCTTTAATTTTCTGGATTGTTTCGCCAACATATTCCATGCCACATGGGCATTTGATAAGATATATGACATGGCTGGTGAGACAAGAAAAGTGGCCTCTGATATTAAATATTTTGCCCGTAGATGGATGGGTAAATGTCGAGCCCTTTGTGACATTCCTACACTAACACAAGTAAGACAAGGGTATGTGCCCTTAATGGGAGTACTTGTGATTGTTGTCTGGATGCTTTTTGGTTTACAGGAGCCCAAATCAGATCTAACGAGTGTATCCCTAATATTCCTATCTCTTTTGTAGGACATTAGCGGTCTAGTTGGGAAGATGTTCAGGAAATTCCATTTTAGAATGTGCCAATGTCTGAAGATAATATTTTTGACATCATAACTTAAATTAGAGAAAGTGGTAACACAAGGTATCCGTTTTGTTGGAGGTTCAGGGGCAGGTTGTTTCGAGGATAGCAAACTCTCTTTAGGTAAATTCTGAATTCTGTTAAAATGACCTTGGAGGATATGTGCCGGAAAACCCCTCTTACGGAATTTATCAGACATATCAAGGAGTCTGGAGTCCACATTATTGGTATCAGATACGATGCGTTTGACTTTCATGAGTTGTGATAAAGGGAGAGACCCAACTAAACCCGGAGAATGGTAGCTATCAAATCTGAGGAGGCTGTTCATATCCATGGGTTTGGTGTATAGGTCTGTACTAAGAACACCAACCCTTAACTCAAGTCGGACATCAAGGAATGAAATCGTTGTCTTGCTGAAGTCCAGGCAGAGAGAGATGGAATCCACACTTGTGTTAATGGTTTCATGGAACTTAAGTAGGTCATTCTGAAAACCCTGCCAGACACAAAACACGTCATCAATGTAACAAACCCAAAGTAAAACTTTATTTTAAATAATGGATGCGTGTATACCACCTTTTCTTTGACAGTGAATGTAGGCGCAGCGTTACAACCCATTGCTGTCCCTGATACTTGTAAGTAGAACTGATCCTCTAATAGAAAATAATTACATCTCAACACAAAAGATAACATGGTGAGAATAAATTGTTGCTCTACAGGTGAAAATTCCTGGTGTGATTCAAGGGTTTCCTTGACACATTCTATACCCTCTAAAGTTGGGATGTTGGTGTATAGGCTAGCAACATCTATCGTCACCAGAGTACAATTTGTCCTGTCAGGATGGATGCTTTGGATTTTATAAAAAAAAATATATATATTAAATCGGTAGTATCTCTGATGAAGGATTCTCCACTCTGGGCATAGGGCCTTAGAAGGCAATGCAACATCCTGGGGACTGGTTGAAATAAAGTCACATCCTGAAACTATGGGCCTCTCTGGGGGATGTTCACGGTTCTTATGTACTTTGGGTAGAGTGTATATCACTGGAATACGTGGATGTTTAGGGGTGAGATATTCAGCCAACTTGTTAATGACAACATATGGATCATATATAACCATGTATACCTGAATTTGACACAACTATGAATTGTATAAAAATTATGCATTTAGTTAACTGCAATTTCTTGTTGTATCTTTGTTTATCAGCCTGATGAAGGGCTACATATAGCCCGAAACGTTGCCTGAATTTATTACACACCATTATGTCCGGCTAAATAAAAATCACAGATTATCTCACCTTCAGTTTTGGAGTGCTGTCTAATTGTATACCTTTATGTCTATAGGTTTAGAGGTAGCCAATAGTGTTGAGCGAATTGTGCTTCGGATCCTAGATCCAAAGTCAATTCACTCCAAACTTCGTTTTAATGCTGTACGGAGACCTGTCTACCACAAGTAGGGAAATCCTCCCAGTTCAGGCTTTTGTTCCACTTGCCAGCTGTATTGCATTTGTATGCAATTTCTGATGCAGACTGATTTTTACTCTTTCTACTGACTCATCTATTCTGACTGTCAGCGCTACAAATTTCTCCCTTCCAGGTCTATATAATAGATTTTTTATTGTTTTTTACAATAACTTTGTGTTTTTGGGCTACTTCAGTTTTGGTAGGCAGATATGCTCCATTTACAGAACACAGTTATGGTTCCTCATAACTGGTCAGGTGTAACTGCATAAATATTGCTTACTTTCTTCTGTTTATGCATGTGTACAAAAACACTTCTAGTTTATTAAAGTTTGGAATATATAGTGAAAACTATCTCATTGCAGTACAGCTACACTTTAAATCTTCAGTGACAGGTTTCTTGTTTTACTGTTTGATATTCCTGACCACAATATGTTTGCGGCAAACTATTATATAGACATTGTTCTAGCAGCAGGGATGCTCAACCAGCGGCCCTCCAGCTGTTGTAAAACTACAACTCCCACAATGCCCTTCTGTAGGATGATAGCTGTAGGCTGTCAGGGAATGATGGGAGTTGTAGTTTTACAACAGCTGGAGGACCGCAGGTTGAGAATTCCTGTTCTAGAGCATTTACTAAAGTATAGCTATTTAAAGAAAGCTAAGAAAAGCTAAGTACAAAAAAATCCCAGACTTGGAGAAAAAAACTCATGTTGTACATGGATACGATTGATTGATTTATTGATTGTTTACTTCTCTGACTCATTCTCTAATCTTTGAATATCAATACACAGGAGAAACTTTCTGTCTCTGAATATTTCAGACAGACAGCACAGGTATTACAGGTTTAATGCAATCTACATCATCTTGTTTTCCAGAAGTGCTGGAGTGAATAAAAATACTTTTTGTTCACATTATTCATCTCCTTGTACATTTTTCCAGAGGCTTGTTTACACAGTGAGAAGGTGAGTGAAGAATGGCTCGTCCATTATTGTAAGCTAGTTGCACTTTTTGAAGCAATTTCAAGGTGTCACAAATTAACAAGATAAAAAACTATTCTATCTTTTTTCTCCATGTGGTCTAAAGTACATTAAACTGTTAGAAGCCAGCTCAGGTCAGACACTGTAATGCATTAATTCTGCCCTTCTCTTTTGACCCATGATGGTAAAACAATTGCAAATGGCTAAAGGCATCAACATTCTTCTCTAACTTATCTCTTTTTTTCCTGTCCTTGCTAAGATTAAACAATTAACTCAAAGAGTTTTTCTTTCATGTTTCATTTTTATATTTTTTTAATTATCTTTCAGGAACATTACAGCAAAAATAGTACTGTGGCAAAGTTGGTGCCGAAAGCAGAGGATAAGAAAGATGGGGCCAACTAAACCCAAACATTTCTAAGTATTAGACATGGGAGTTTGAAAAGCCTTAAAATGTACTTTGAACATAATATTTCTGGCTGAAGAGCTTTCATTAATATTTTTTCTAAGTCATGTCTCTCCGATGTTACATCTGCTTGTACTGGTTACCTAGAACAAATTTGCTGTCAGGCATTTTGTGTCATAGGGAAAGAGAGAGAAAAGCATCCAAATCAAATGTTAAGAATTCACTCATACAGTTAAAATCCAACAATAAGCCAAACTCAGTTTTCCTAAACAGCTGATATTGCTGGACAATGGGGCTAACTCGTATACATCTCAGTTGGGCTTAACCATAAACACACCCAGGGAAGATGGGCAATTGGGATAATTGCTGTGTGCCAGGTCATGTATGGAACAGAGAAGTGACATATAATGTTTTAATAAGCCAATAAATAGTGGGGACAGCTGAAAGGTACTTTGCCGATAATGAGGCCATTTTGTCTCAGGGTTCCTTTTCTTTTAAGGAAGCTGAGTATAGTGTACAGGCAGTCTGTCCCTGATATAGATATAAGGACCCTCTAAATAGTTGCATAAGGGTTAATAGTACAAGGGGGAAAATAAACTATACACTGCTTAACTAGTATAGAATTTGAGCAAACAGAGGAGGAGCTTTAGACAATGTGCGGCCCGTGGAAAATTTTAAAAGTGGAGCTTGAAATGCTGAAACCTTGTTCTTAATAATTAGGTTTCTGACCTTGCAGCATTTAGCCCAGCTAGTTGAATGGCATAAAAACATCCCTACTGTGGCAGTTATTGTATCCGATCTAAGAAGTTCAGATTAACAGTGTGCTTTTTTCAAAAAACATTTTTTATAGTATTTTATGTTTTTCAGTATATACACAGGGTGAGGTAAAAGTCTGGACACACTCTTTTAACTAGTATACTTTGTAGAAAATTTACTTCCAATGTGAGAAAGGAATACTTGGGAGGGAAGCCGAATAATTTGGTAGTGAAATCATTTTTGGCCACCATTTTTAAATCTGCCATATAAAATTCTGCTCATGTATTTTGGTTTACATAATGTGTTCTATATGTCAACTAAAGATGAGCGAATTATTGAAAAATGTTATTAACTGGTTCGCAGAATTTTTGGGGAAAATTTGAGTTTGATCCGAATTTATTAGTGCCAAATTTCGTTAAAAAACTGCTATTTCCTGGCTGCAGAGGGCCTTTATAGTGGTGTAGAATACTGTGCCTTGCAGTAACACGCATATGGAGTCTGCTGTGGTAGTGAAATTATACTGTGAGTCAATATGACATGCAGATGACAAGCATCGCTCGTAGAATCACTGCACACTTCACATATTTGGGCACTCAAGTATGAACTCAGCCTTACACGGCGATGTTAGCGCCAAGAAGAAGCGCACTCCTTTTACACTGTCGACAGCTGATTCCACATAGATGCCTACAGAACCTATTCTAGTAAACGCTTATACAAGTAGACCCCCGACAGAGTGGAGAGGGTGTCAGCAGTAAGTTTGTGTCGACATCACTGATTATTTTGCCCTTCCTCTAATCCGTCAGAACAATAACCCACAAAATCAGATCCAGTCTGTTGAGCATCCGCCTTCACTCGGTCAGAATTTGGTCAGTAATCCATCAGTATTGCTAATGCCAAAAAAAAACAGGAGTGGATCCAAAACAGATATGACACGTGAATGGAATATTTGCATGTCTTCTGTGTTTTGCACCCACTCCTGCTTTTGGCTACCAAATCACAAGCCAATTCTGATGGGACCATAAAGGCCTCACAGCTGCTACACAGAAAGGATTTGTTGTGTGTCTCATTTTTCCTTCCTTTTGATAGATCAAAAGGAGGGACAAATAAACGATGATGTCAGCTAGGCCGAAAGGCAAAATAGTAGCCCAGTCATAAAGTGGGGAGGGTGGGAACAGCATAAGAAGTCCACAAAGTGGCCCTATGACATAGGTTTGAGGTGGAAACAGCGTGAGGAGACCACAGAGTGGTCCAATGACAGAGTCCGGAGGTGGCAGCAGCATCAGGAGGAGACCACAGAGTGGCAAAGTGACATATTGTGGAGGTGGCAGCAGCATCAGGAGGCCACAGAGTGGCAAGGTGACATAGTGTGAAGGTGGCAGCAGCTTGAGGAGGCCACAGAGTGGCAAAGTGACATAGTATGGAGGTGGCAGCAGCATCAGGAGGCCACAAAGTGGCAAGGTGACATAGTGTGGAGGTGGCAGCAGCATCAGGAGGCCACAGAGTGGCAAAGTGACATAGTGTGGAGGTTGGTGGCAATACCAGTACCAGCTAAAGATGGTGGGTGAAAGAATGAGCACTTGGCATCAGATGTGTGGCATCAGGCAGGTGGCAGCATCAGAATAGTAGCTGAGGCAGGTAGCCAGAAGAAACTGGTCTCTTTTGTCAAAGTGTTGGTGTGGCACCATGGATGATCTAATCTGATGCATCAGGCATTGGTGGGTGGAAATTCTAGCTGATCCACACCTGATTCATCTTGACAAAGGTTAGTCTCTCCACATTTTGGGGGGACAGGCGAGTTCTTCTTGGGGTAACTATGGCCCCCGCCGCAATAAGCACCCGCTCTGATGCCACACTACTAGCTGGACAAGACAGGTTTTCCAGGGAAAACTCGCCCAGTTGCTGCCACAAATCCAGTTTGGCTGCCCAGTAGTCCAGTGGATCTTCAATGACTTCTGACAGGGTGCACTCCAAATATGCCACCACCTGCTGGATCAGGTTTTGCTCTATGTTTAGCTGCTGCTGAGGAGTTTCTTCACTATGTGGGTGAAGTAAGCTGTTTATCAGTGACTGTAGACTCAGTCTGCTGCTGAAGGAGCTGATACTGTTCCTGCCACCCCACCCCTCCCCAGCAGCCAAGGCAGTGGAAAGTGAGGGGTGGGGTGGAAGGAACAGTACCAGCTCCTTCAGTAGCAGACCTGCGAGAGGACGGACGATGGAGCAGAAAGGCAGCGGCCAACTGACTACATAGGATCTCTCTATAGTAGTTCAGTTTGTCCTCCCTCTCAGTGGGTGTAAAAAAGGCCCCCATTTTGGACCGGTAGCGAGGGTCCAACAAGGTGGAGAGCCAGAAGTCATCCCTCTGCCGAATGGTGAAAATTCGGCTGTCACTACGCAAGCAAATGAGCATGCATCGGGCCATTTGCACAAGTGACTCAGAGGGACTCTCTGCCTCCATCTCCACTGCATACTGCCATGGTGTGTCTTGGTCCTCTGCCTCGTATTTCTCATTGCCCTTTAGCTCTTATGGCTGCTCCTGCTCCTCCTCTCCTGTCACATGTTTAGAAAAACCACCCATTTCGCTACACATTGCTTGTGCTCCAATGTCCTCCTCCTCCTCCAGTTCAGCCCCCACAGTGCTCATGTGGCCAAGAGATCTAGGCGCCATGTCTCCAGTCCCCTGACCAGCCAGATTTACCAGCATCTGTTCCAGGACATGAAGCTGTTGAATGACATTGTTCATCCCGTAGTCCTGGCGACTGACAAAGTATGTGGCGACAGTACTCCTGTCCGTTTGGATCATCAGGAAATTGTTAATGGCCTTTCTCTGTTCATACAGTCGGTCCAACATATGGAGGGTGGAATTCCAATAGGTGGAAACGTTGCATATCAGCCTATGTTGGGGGATGCTGTTCTGCCGATGCAGCTCAAAGAGGGTGTGCTTTGCGATGTACGAGTGGCTGAAGTGCATGCAAAGTTTCCTTGCCATTTTTAGGATGGCTTGCAGATGGGTGGAAGACTTCAGGACCCGCTTGACAACCAGATTGAACACGTGTGCCATGCAGGGCGAATGGCTCAGCCCTCCTGGAGGCAGCGCCGACACCATGTTCTTCCCGTTGTCGGTCCTGATGTTTCCGATTTTGAGTTGTTGTGGAGAAAGCCAGGATTCAATTTCGTGATGAAGGACATGGAGCAGTTCCTCCCCTGTGTGACTCAGTTCACGAAGGCAAATGAGGTGCAGAACAGCATGACACCACAGTACCCTGCACATGTGGTATGCTGGAGGGGCACTGTGAATTATCCCTGCAGTGTAGGCAGAGGACACGTTGGAGGATGAGGAGGCAGAGGCGGACAGGACCAACGACGTGGCAACGTGGAGGCTGAAGCGGCGTCACCTGGCCAAGTTGCTGGTGTGGCTGTGCAGGAACCACATTGACCCAGTGGGCAATAAAATACATGTATTGTCCCTGACCATAGTTACAGCTCCACATATCGGCACTGCTGTGCACTTTGGCAGACACCAACAGGCTCAAGGACTGGCCCACCTTCTGTTCTATATGTGTTTGTAGGGCTGGTACTGTCTTTTTGGCAAATAAATGACGGCTTGGGACTCTCCCCCTCGGCTCGGCACCCATTTTTTTAAAATACCCTACATCTGGGGCCTTTGCTGCATTTGTCACAGTGAAATACAAGCTTGAAATACTGCAATTATATTCTGGGTTTAAAAAAACACCCATTTTTTTGCAAGACCCTACATCTGGGGACTTTACTGCATTTGTCAGAGTGAAATACAAGCTTGAAATACTGCAATTATATTCAGTTTTTTCAAAAACACCCCTTTTTTTGCAATACCCTACATCTGGGGCCTTTGCTGCATTTGTCACAGTGAAATACAAGCTTGAAATTCTGCAATTATATTCTGGGTTTAAAAAAACACAATTTTTTTGCAAAACCCTACATCTGTGGCCTTTGCTGTATTTGTCACAGTCAAATACTAGCGTTAAATACTGCTGTTATATTCTGGTTTTAAAAAAACACCCATTTTGGGCAAGACCCTACATCTGGGGCCTTTGCTGCATTTGTTACAATGAAATACAAGCTTGAAATATTGCAATTATATTCTGGGTTTTAAAAAACCACCCATTTTTTGCAATACCCTACATTTGGGCCCTTTGCTGCATTTGTCACAGTGAAATACAAGCTTGAAATACTGCAATTATATTCTGGGTTTAAAAAAAATATATATATTTTTTTGCAATACCCTACATCTGGGGCCTTTGCTACATTGGTCACAGTGAAATACTGCAATTATATTCTAGGTTTAAAAAATCACAAATTTATTACAAAACCCTACATCTGGGGCCTTTTCTGCATTTGTCACAGTCAAATACAAGCGTTAGATAGTGCTATTATATTCTTGTATTAAAAAAACACCCATTTTGGGCAAGATAATAAATTTGCGGCCTTTGCTGCATTTCTGACAGTCCAATACAAGCATTATATACTGCTGTTATATTCTGGAATAAAAAAAAAAAAACTATTTTGGGCAAGATAATACATTTGTTGTCTTTGTTGCATTTGTCAACTTGAAGAGAGAAATGAAAAATAAAGTTGCGGCACTCACCGAAGTGTATCAAAAGTGTCTTTTATTGTGGCTTCCTCAGCAGGTAGCGGTAAGGATCCAGGGCGGACACATAGTTGCGAGCAGCGACGGCCGTTTCGCGCGCTAAGACGCGCTTCCTCAGGCCACTGATTACGTCATTGCGCATACGTGCGCTTTATACATAGTGGATAGGGGGACGGCCGACGCCGTCAGCAAGTATCTCACTCCCACGGATGTGACGTGATAAAAATACATGCAAAACAACAGGTAAGATTACGATCACATAATCAATTGAGCCAGAATTAGAACAAATAAAGAGAGCATACATAGAGAGGACAAATATTACAAAATACATATTCGGGCATGCAGCGAAATCGAAAATGAAATAGCTGGTCTAGGCTACGATAATGAATCAGAATGCCTTGACATGGACAAAAGTCCGCGATACATATATAAGGCCTAATAAAACAGGCACAAAGCTTTTACTGCAAAGGATAAGAGGAGAAGAGGATTTGCTTCTACACGGGAAAGACAACTCGCCACAAGATCCCTCCATATATGAGCGCATGGAATATCACAAAAATACAGACATATCATTTCTGTCATTCATTCCCACCGCATGCATGGCTTCCGTACGCATGAT
The DNA here is from genome assembly GCF_905171765.1 of Bufo bufo. Taxonomy (NCBI): domain Eukaryota; kingdom Metazoa; phylum Chordata; class Amphibia; order Anura; family Bufonidae; genus Bufo; species Bufo bufo. The sequence continues at coordinate 233,770,589 of NC_053390.1, forward strand.
CCACCTTGCCTCCCTCTGCAGGAGCAGGCGATGCCGGTCACCACCCCGAGGGATAGGGCGGACATGCTCTACGCCCGCAAAGGAGAGACAACGCGGATACGCGTCGTGGGCCGTGCGGATATGTTCAATGAGGCGAGGACTACCTCTGCCTGATCGAATAGAACCAATGTGTTCACGAATACGCTCAAAAAGGGGGCGAATTGTCTTTCCAATGTAGAAGCGTCTACAGGGACAGAAAACCACATATACTACATAAGACGTACGGCAATTAATGAAGTCCCGTACTGTATGTGATACACTGCCTATTTGTAGATGCCTAGAGCAGACATTTAGTGCACAAAAGGAACAATGGCCACATCTAAAATTGCCCATCGGTTTCTTTAACCAAATTTCATCTCTTGGTGAAGAGAAGACACTTCTGACTAATTTGTCTTTAATTGTGGGGCATCTTTTAAATGTGACCAATGGTCTGTTTTCAGTGAGGCTATTAAGAGTGGGGTCTCCCTTGAGAAGGTCCCAGTTTCGATTAATACTCTGCCGAACCATTTCAGCAACCGGACTATATTGAAATGCAAAAGCAAAACGTGAAGGTTTGGTACTATTGCTCCGTTCAGTGAGCAAAGAATTACGTTCAAGTGTAGACGCTTTTAGTAGAGCTGAGGAGACTTCTCGCGGTGGATAGCCCCTACTGATAAGCCTAGCTCTGAGTTCTTCAGCTTGGCGAAGGAAACCTTCGTCCGTATCATTGATTCTTCGCAGACGGACAAACTGCCCGTATGGAACTGCGCGTGTGACGGATGCTGGATGGAAGCTGGTCTGGTGGAGGAGCGAGTTAGTCGCTGTCGGCTTACGATAGCCACAAGTATGTATCGCTCCATCTTTAACCATAACATGTACATCTAGAAAATCCAGAACTTCACCACCAAAATTGATGGTGAACTTCATGTTCATGTGGTTACATACGTTAAGATGGTCGACAAATGCCCGACACGACTCCTCGCTCCCCGACCAGACCAGGAAAATGTCGTCCACATATCTTAAAAATAGGCTAATGTGGCTCACATAGGGGTTATCCACCGCGAAAATGTAGGTCTCCTCAAATACCGCCAGGTACAGGTTGGCGAATGTGCACGAGACAGGCGTGCCCATAGCCGTACCTAGTACCTGGCGGTACCACTGTCCATCAAATTGAAAGACATTGTTTGACAAAACAAGGTCTAATGCCCTGTGGACAAAATCAATGAAGACCGCACTCTTGTTGCTTCTGCTCAGGACTGTATCAACAGCCCTCAAACCAAGATCATGGGGTATTCTGGTATAAAGGCTCTCGACATCTAAGGACACGAGACTGAATTCCTCCCGCCACTCCAAGGCATGGAGTGCCCGGAGGAAGTCTCCCGTGTCCTTGAGATATGTCGGAGTGCTCCTTAGTAAAGGTCTAAGGAGCCAATCAACATAGCCGGATAGAGGTTCCAGCACTGAACCGATACCCGCCACAATAGGGCGTCCCGGAGGCCGGGTGAGGGACTTGTGAATTTTTGGTACGAAATACCAGGTGGGGATTTTTGGAAAAGCTGGCACGAGTTTATCCCTGAAATTTTTTGGTAAAAACCCATTATATATGTGCTGGTCAATAAACCGATAAAGTTTGGAAGATATTTCTGGTATCGGGTTCCCCCTAAGCTTCTTATAGACCGTACTATCTCCCAGCTGTCTATTGGCCTCCTCCATGTAATACTCCCTCGACATCAGGACCACGTTCCCTCCCTTGTCGGCCGGCTTGATCACCATATTTTTCTGCTTACCTAACCACAATAAAGCATCAGACTCTTCCACCGAAAGGTTGGAAGGTGCTGCTGGATACACCAGCGCACGTATTTCTTTCAAAACTTGTTTGTGAAAAAGGTCAATAGGTGAGCCGGCCGGCATGGGAGGAAGGAAGGTGGACCTGATGCCTCCTGTGTATTTATTAGAATATATTGCTCCCTCAGTGGGTTCATCTGGTTCAGTGCTGGAAAGGAAATGGATGCAGGAAATTTCTTCATCACTGAATTTACCAGACAAATGAAAATCAGTAATAGACATTGTGGCAGGAACCTCCCCCTGTAGGGGGTCAGGGACCTGAGAGGTAGTTTCAGAGAACAATCTCTTAAGGTATAGCTTGCGGATAGACAAGAACAGGTCTATCTCGAAGTCAACCAGGTTGAACTGTCCAGGTAGGCTGTATCCCAGCCCCCGATTGAGGAGTGGGATACAGCCCTGGGGCAGTTCAGAGCCTGTGAGATTAAGGACCACATTTTCAGGAGGTGTTTGAATAATGAGTTCGTCAGGAACTACTGTCGCCAGGAGACCTGACGTCTTCGTCTTGTCGATTTTCTGATTCCTCTTACTTGCTGTTCCACGTCTGCCACGCCCCCTTCTCGTGCCTTTTCTAAAGGGGTGATCAAATCTTCAGTTGGATTAGCTCCATTCCCCTCGGAGGCACTTGATTCCGAATCAGTAGCCCAAAAATTGTGGCGGCCTCTCCGTGGGGTTCGTTTAGGGCGGTTGCGCTTTTTCCCCCAATCAAAAACACGATCAGCCTCATAATCATTTTTGTCTCTGATGAATTTATCCCTCTTGCGGTCTTTAATGTCCGCCTGTGTGGCAAGTAATTTTTTATTTAGCCTCTTCTCGAATCCATGGAATTGCGACTCCATGAGTCGTTTTTGTAGCTCTTCCTTTGCTTTAATCAATTGATCTGTAACATTAGTGTACTCTTGCTGGTCCCGTGCCAGTACCAATTCCATAATCTCTAAAGAGAATCTCTGATGTGCCGCTTTCCATTCCCCTGTGAATAGGGGATCATCCTCGTACTGCACGATCTCTTTGAAGAGGCGTAAGCCTCTAGGAACACGCCCACTTTCCTTGTAGGACTTCAATGACTCAATAGTCCAGAATAATCTGACTTCTTTGTCAGCTAGTTGAAATATTTTTGCTTCCAAACTTTTAGTACTGGAAGTCTGTACATAATCCTGTTGATTGCAGGTAGCAAAAAATGTGTCCGCCCCTTGACGACCCTGGATTAAACTGCATGTGGTTTCAGGTGCGGTTTCTATTTCAGAAGTGGTGGCTTCAGTGCTTGATATAGCGTGCTCTGCCATCATGATACAATTAGTATAGAATGAAGGGAGACGTGAACAATAAACAGGCGGCACTGCATACACTGAATACGCCGTGCAAAAACCGAGCCAGATGCAGTCAGGAACACTTCTCAACGTGGTGCTCAGCAAAAATAGTATGTAGTATACAGATGGCAACTTGAAGAGAGAAATGAAAAATAAAGTTGCGGCACTCACCGAAGTGTATCAAAAGTGTCTTTTATTGTGGCTTCCTCAGCAGGTAGCGGTAAGGATCCAGGGCGGACACATAGTTGCGAGCAGCGACGGCCGTTTCGCGCGCTAAGACGCGCTTCCTCAGGCCACTGATTACGTCATTGCGCATACGTGCGCTTTATACATAGTGGATAGGGGGACGGCCGACGCCGTCAGCAAGTATCTCACTCCCACGGATGTGACGTGATAAAAATACATGCAAAACAACAGGTAAGATTACGATCACATAATCAATTGAGCCAGAATTAGAACAAATAAAGAGAGCATACATAGAGAGGACAAATATTACAAAATACATATTCGGGCATGCAGCGAAATCGAAAATGAAATAGCTGGTCTAGGCTACGATAATGAATCAGAATGCCTTGACATGGACAAAAGTCCGCGATACATATATAAGGCCTAATAAAACAGGCACAAAGCTTTTACTGCAAAGGATAAGAGGAGAAGAGGATTTGCTTCTACACGGGAAAGACAACTCGCCACAAGATCCCTCCATATATGAGCGCATGGAATATCACAAAAATACAGACATATCATTTCTGTCATTCATTCCCACCGCATGCATGGCTTCCGTACGCATGATCCACCTTGCCTCCCTCTGCAGGAGCAGGCGATGCCGGTCACCACCCCGAGGGATAGGGCGGACATGCTCTACGCCCGCAAAGGAGAGACAACGCGGATACGCGTCGTGGGCCGTGCGGATATGTTCAATGAGGCGAGGACTACCTCTGCCTGATCGAATAGAACCAATGTGTTCACGAATACGCTCAAAAAGGGGGCGAATTGTCTTTCCAATGTAGAAGCGTCTACAGGGACAGAAAACCACATATACTACATAAGACGTACGGCAATTAATGAAGTCCCGTACTGTATGTGATACACTGCCTATTTGTAGATGCCTAGAGCAGACATTTAGTGCACAAAAGGAACAATGGCCACATCTAAAATTGCCCATCGGTTTCTTTAACCAAATTTCATCTCTTGGTGAAGAGAAGACACTTCTGACTAATTTGTCTTTAATTGTGGGGCATCTTTTAAATGTGACCAATGGTCTGTTTTCAGTGAGGCTATTAAGAGTGGGGTCTCCCTTGAGAAGGTCCCAGTTTCGATTAATACTCTGCCGAACCATTTCAGCAACCGGACTATATTGAAATGCAAAAGCAAAACGTGAAGGTTTGGTACTATTGCTCCGTTCAGTGAGCAAAGAATTACGTTCAAGTGTAGACGCTTTTAGTAGAGCTGAGGAGACTTCTCGCGGTGGATAGCCCCTACTGATAAGCCTAGCTCTGAGTTCTTCAGCTTGGCGAAGGAAACCTTCGTCCGTATCATTGATTCTTCGCAGACGGACAAACTGCCCGTATGGAACTGCGCGTGTGACGGATGCTGGATGGAAGCTGGTCTGGTGGAGGAGCGAGTTAGTCGCTGTCGGCTTACGATAGCCACAAGTATGTATCGCTCCATCTTTAACCATAACATGTACATCTAGAAAATCCAGAACTTCACCACCAAAATTGATGGTGAACTTCATGTTCATGTGGTTACATACGTTAAGATGGTCGACAAATGCCCGACACGACTCCTCGCTCCCCGACCAGACCAGGAAAATGTCGTCCACATATCTTAAAAATAGGCTAATGTGGCTCACATAGGGGTTATCCACCGCGAAAATGTAGGTCTCCTCAAATACCCGCCAGGTACAGGTTGGCGAATGTGCACGAGACAGGCGTGCCCATAGCCGTACCTAGTACCTGGCGGTACCACTGTCCATCAAATTGAAAGACATTGTTTGACAAAACAAGGTCTAATGCCCTGTGGACAAAATCAATGAAGACCGCACTCTTGTTGCTTCTGCTCAGGACTGTATCAACAGCCCTCAAACCAAGATCATGGGGTATTCTGGTATAAAGGCTCTCGACATCTAAGGACACGAGACTGAATTCCTCCCGCCACTCCAAGGCATGGAGTGCCCGGAGGAAGTCTCCCGTGTCCTTGAGATATGTCGGAGTGCTCCTTAGTAAAGGTCTAAGGAGCCAATCAACATAGCCGGATAGAGGTTCCAGCACTGAACCGATACCCGCCACAATAGGGCGTCCCGGAGGCCGGGTGAGGGACTTGTGAATTTTTGGTACGAAATACCAGGTGGGGATTTTTGGAAAAGCTGGCACGAGTTTATCCCTGAAATTTTTTGGTAAAAACCCATTATATATGTGCTGGTCAATAAACCGATAAAGTTTGGAAGATATTTCTGGTATCGGGTTCCCCCTAAGCTTCTTATAGACCGTACTATCTCCCAGCTGTCTATTGGCCTCCTCCATGTAATACTCCCTCGACATCAGGACCACGTTCCCTCCCTTGTCGGCCGGCTTGATCACCATATTTTTCTGCTTACCTAACCACAATAAAGCATCAGACTCTTCCACCGAAAGGTTGGAAGGTGCTGCTGGATACACCAGCGCACGTATTTCTTTCAAAACTTGTTTGTGAAAAAGGTCAATAGGTGAGCCGGCCGGCATGGGAGGAAGGAAGGTGGACCTGATGCCTCCTGTGTATTTATTAGAATATATTGCTCCCTCAGTGGGTTCATCTGGTTCAGTGCTGGAAAGGAAATGGATGCAGGAAATTTCTTCATCACTGAATTTACCAGACAAATGAAAATCAGTAATAGACATTGTGGCAGGAACCTCCCCCTGTAGGGGGTCAGGGACCTGAGAGGTAGTTTCAGAGAACAATCTCTTAAGGTATAGCTTGCGGATAGACAAGAACAGGTCTATCTCGAAGTCAACCAGGTTGAACTGTCCAGGTAGGCTGTATCCCAGCCCCCGATTGAGGAGTGGGATACAGCCCTGGGGCAGTTCAGAGCCTGTGAGATTAAGGACCACATTTTCAGGAGGTGTTTGAATAATGAGTTCGTCAGGAACTACTGTCGCCAGGAGACCTGACGTCTTCGTCTTGTCGATTTTCTGATTCCTCTTACTTGCTGTTCCACGTCTGCCACGCCCCCTTCTCGTGCCTTTTCTAAAGGGGTGATCAAATCTTCAGTTGGATTAGCTCCATTCCCCTCGGAGGCACTTGATTCCGAATCAGTAGCCCAAAAATTGTGGCGGCCTCTCCGTGGGGTTCGTTTAGGGCGGTTGCGCTTTTTCCCCCAATCAAAAACACGATCAGCCTCATAATCATTTTTGTCTCTGATGAATTTATCCCTCTTGCGGTCTTTAATGTCCGCCTGTGTGGCAAGTAATTTTTTATTTAGCCTCTTCTCGAATCCATGGAATTGCGACTCCATGAGTCGTTTTTGTAGCTCTTCCTTTGCTTTAATCAATTGATCTGTAACATTAGTGTACTCTTGCTGGTCCCGTGCCAGTACCAATTCCATAATCTCTAAAGAGAATCTCTGATGTGCCGCTTTCCATTCCCCTGTGAATAGGGGATCATCCTCGTACTGCACGATCTCTTTGAAGAGGCGTAAGCCTCTAGGAACACGCCCACTTTCCTTGTAGGACTTCAATGACTCAATAGTCCAGAATAATCTGACTTCTTTGTCAGCTAGTTGAAATATTTTTGCTTCCAAACTTTTAGTACTGGAAGTCGTGTCGGGCATTTGTCGACCATCTTAACGTATGTAACCACATGAACATGAAGTTCACCATCAATTTTGGTGGTGAAGTTCTGGATTTTCTAGATGTACATGTTATGGTTAAAGATGGAGCGATACATACTTGTGGCTATCGTAAGCCGACAGCGACTAACTCGCTCCTCCACCAGACCAGCTTCCATCCAGCATCCGTCACACGCGCAGTTCCATACGGGCAGTTTGTCCGTCTGCGAAGAATCAATGATACGGACGAAGGTTTCCTTCGCCAAGCTGAAGAACTCAGAGCTAGGCTTATCAGTAGGGGCTATCCACCGCGAGAAGTCTCCTCAGCTCTACTAAAAGCGTCTACACTTGAACGTAATTCTTTGCTCACTGAACGGAGCAATAGTACCAAACCTTCACGTTTTGCTTTTGCATTTCAATATAGTCCGGTTGCTGAAATGGTTCGGCAGAGTATTAATCGAAACTGGGACCTTCTCAAGGGAGACCCCACTCTTAATAGCCTCACTGAAAACAGACCATTGGTCACATTTAAAAGATGCCCCACAATTAAAGACAAATTAGTCAGAAGTGTCTTCTCTTCACCAAGAGATGAAATTTGGTTAAAGAAACCGATGGGCAATTTTAGATGTGGCCATTGTTCCTTTTGTGCACTAAATGTCTGCTCTAGGCATCTACAAATAGGCAGTGTATCACATACAGTACGGGACTTCATTAATTGCCGTACGTCTTATGTAGTATATGTGGTTTTCTGTCCCTGTAGACGCTTCTACATTGGAAAGACAATTCGCCCCCTTTTTGAGCGTATTCGTGAACACATTGGTTCTATTCGATCAGGCAGAGGTAGTCCTCGCCTCATTGAACATATCCGCACGGCCCACGACGCGTATCCGCGTTGTCTCTCCTTTGCGGGCGTAGAGCATGTCCGCCCTATCCCTCGGGGTGGTGACCGGCATCGCCTGCTCCTGCAGAGGGAGGCAAGGTGGATCATGCGTACGGAAGCCATGCATGCGGTGGGAATGAATGACAGAAATGATATGTCTGTATTTTTGTGATATTCCATGCGCTCATATATGGAGGGATCTTGTGGCGAGTTGTCTTTCCCGTGTAGAAGCAAATCCTCTTCTCCTCTTATCCTTTGCAGTAAAAGCTTTGTGCCTGTTTTATTAGGCCTTATATATGTATCGCGGACTTTTGTCCATGTCAAGGCATTCTGATTCATTATCGTAGCCTAGACCAGCTATTTCATTTTCGATTTCGCTGCATGCCCGAATATGTATTTTGTAATATTTGTCCTCTCTATGTATGCTCTCTTTATTTGTTCTAATTCTGGCTCAATTGATTATGTGATCGTAATCTTACCTGTTGTTTTGCATGTATTTTTATCACGTCACATCCGTGGGAGTGAGATACTTGCTGACGGCGTCGGCCGTCCCCCTATCCACTATGTATAAAGCGCACGTATGCGCAATGACGTAATCAGTGGCCTGAGGAAGCGCGTCTTAGCGCGCGAAACGGCCGTCGCTGCTCGCAACTATGTGTCCGCCCTGGATCCTTACCGCTACCTGCTGAGGAAGCCACAATAAAAGACACTTTTGATACACTTCGGTGAGTGCCGCAACTTTATTTTTCATTTCTCTCTTCAAGTTGCCATCTGTATACTACATACTATTTTTGCTGAGCACCACGTTGAGAAGTGTTCCTGACTGCATCTGGCTCGGTTTTTGCACGGCGTATTCAGTGTATGCAGTGCCGCCTGTTTATTGTTCACGTCTCCCTTCATTCTATACTAATTGTATCATGATGGCAGAGCACGCTATATCAAGCACTGAAGCCACCACTTCTGAAATAGAAACCGCACCTGAAACCACATGCAGTTTAATCCAGGGTCGTCAAGGGGCGGACACATTTTTTGCTACCTGCAATCAACAGGATTATGTACAGACTTCCAGTACTAAAAGTTTGGAAGCAAAAATATTTCAACTAGCTGACAAAGAAGTCAGATTATTCTGGACTATTGAGTCATTGAAGTCCTACAAGGAAAGTGGGCGTGTTCCTAGAGGCTTACGCCTCTTCAAAGAGATCGTGCAGTACGAGGATGATCCCCTATTCACAGGGGAATGGAAAGCGGCACATCAGAGATTCTCTTTAGAGATTATGGAATTGGTACTGGCACGGGACCAGCAAGAGTACACTAATGTTACAGATCAATTGATTAAAGCAAAGGAAGAGCTACAAAAACGACTCATGGAGTCGCAATTCCATGGATTCGAGAAGAGGCTAAATAAAAAATTACTTGCCACACAGGCGGACATTAAAGACCGCAAGAGGGATAAATTCATCAGAGACAAAAATGATTATGAGGCTGATCGTGTTTTTGATTGGGGGAAAAAGCGCAACCGCCCTAAACGAACCCCACGGAGAGGCCGCCACAATTTTTGGGCTACTGATTCGGAATCAAGTGCCTCCGAGGGGAATGGAGCTAATCCAACTGAAGATTTGATCACCCCTTTAGAAAAGGCACGAGAAGGGGGCGTGGCAGACGTGGAACAGCAAGTAAGAGGAATCAGAAAATCGACAAGACGAAGACGTCAGGTCTCCTGGCGACAGTAGTTCCTGACGAACTCATTATTCAAACACCTCCTGAAAATGTGGTCCTTAATCTCACAGGCTCTGAACTGCCCCAGGGCTGTATCCCACTCCTCAATCGGGGGCTGGGATACAGCCTACCTGGACAGTTCAACCTGGTTGACTTCGAGATAGACCTGTTCTTGTCTATCCGCAAGCTATACCTTAAGAGATTGTTCTCTGAAACTACCTCTCAGGTCCCCGACCCCCTACAGGGGGAGGTTCCTGCCACAATGTCTATTACTGATTTTCATTTGTCTGGTAAATTCAGTGATGAAGAAATTTCCTGCATCCATTTCCTTTCCAGCACTGAACCAGATGAACCCACTGAGGGAGCAATATATTCTAATAAATACACAGGAGGCATCAGGTCCACCTTCCTTCCTCCCATGCCGGCCGGCTCACCTATTGACCTTTTTCACAAACAAGTTTTGAAAGAAATACGTGCGCTGGTGTATCCAGCAGCACCTTCCAACCTTTCGGTGGAAGAGTCTGATGCTTTATTGTGGTTAGGTAAGCAGAAAAATATGGTGATCAAGCCGGCCGACAAGGGAGGGAACGTGGTCCTGATGTCGAGGGAGTATTACATGGAGGAGGCCAATAGACAGCTGGGAGATAGTACGGTCTATAAGAAGCTTAGGGGGAACCCGATACCAGAAATATCTTCCAAACTTTATCGGTTTATTGACCAGCACATATATAATGGGTTTTTACCAAAAAATTTCAGGGATAAACTCGTGCCAGCTTTTCCAAAAATCCCCACCTGGTATTTCGTACCAAAAATTCACAAGTCCCTCACCCGGCCTCCGGGACGCCCTATTGTGGCGGGTATCGGTTCAGTGCTGGAACCTCTATCCGGCTATGTTGATTGGCTCCTTAGACCTTTACTAAGGAGCACTCCGACATATCTCAAGGACACGGGAGACTTCCTCCGGGCACTCCATGCCTTGGAGTGGCGGGAGGAATTCAGTCTCGTGTCCTTAGATGTCGAGAGCCTTTATACCAGAATACCCCATGATCTTGGTTTGAGGGCTGTTGATACAGTCCTGAGCAGAAGCAACAAGAGTGCGGTCTTCATTGATTTTGTCCACAGGGCATTAGACCTTGTTTTGTCAAACAATGTCTTTCAATTTGATGGACAGTGGTACCGCCAGGTACTAGGTACGGCTATGGGCACGCCTGTCTCGTGCACATTCGCCAACCTGTACCTGGCGGTATTTGAGGAGACCTACATTTTCGCGGTGGATAACCCCTATGTGAGCCACATTAGCCTATTTTTAAGATATGTGGACGACATTTTCCTGGTCTGGTCGGGGAGCGAGGAGTCGTGTCGGGCATTTGTCGACCATCTTAACGTATGTAACCACATGAACATGAAGTTCACCATCAATTTTGGTGGTGAAGTTCTGGATTTTCTAGATGTACATGTTATGGTTAAAGATGGAGCGATACATACTTGTGGCTATCGTAAGCCGACAGCGACTAACTCGCTCCTCCACCAGACCAGCTTCCATCCAGCATCCGTCACACGCGCAGTTCCATACGGGCAGTTTGTCCGTCTGCGAAGAATCAATGATACGGACGAAGGTTTCCTTCGCCAAGCTGAAGAACTCAGAGCTAGGCTTATCAGTAGGGGCTATCCACCGCGAGAAGTCTCCTCAGCTCTACTAAAAGCGTCTACACTTGAACGTAATTCTTTGCTCACTGAACGGAGCAATAGTACCAAACCTTCACGTTTTGCTTTTGCATTTCAATATAGTCCGGTTGCTGAAATGGTTCGGCAGAGTATTAATCGAAACTGGGACCTTCTCAAGGGAGACCCCACTCTTAATAGCCTCACTGAAAACAGACCATTGGTCACATTTAAAAGATGCCCCACAATTAAAGACAAATTAGTCAGAAGTGTCTTCTCTTCACCAAGAGATGAAATTTGGTTAAAGAAACCGATGGGCAATTTTAGATGTGGCCATTGTTCCTTTTGTGCACTAAATGTCTGCTCTAGGCATCTACAAATAGGCAGTGTATCACATACAGTACGGGACTTCATTAATTGCCGTACGTCTTATGTAGTATATGTGGTTTTCTGTCCCTGTAGACGCTTCTACATTGGAAAGACAATTCGCCCCCTTTTTGAGCGTATTCGTGAACACATTGGTTCTATTCGATCAGGCAGAGGTAGTCCTCGCCTCATTGAACATATCCGCACGGCCCACGACGCGTATCCGCGTTGTCTCTCCTTTGCGGGCGTAGAGCATGTCCGCCCTATCCCTCGGGGTGGTGACCGGCATCGCCTGCTCCTGCAGAGGGAGGCAAGGTGGATCATGCGTACGGAAGCCATGCATGCGGTGGGAATGAATGACAGAAATGATATGTCTGTATTTTTGTGATATTCCATGCGCTCATATATGGAGGGATCTTGTGGCGAGTTGTCTTTCCCGTGTAGAAGCAAATCCTCTTCTCCTCTTATCCTTTGCAGTAAAAGCTTTGTGCCTGTTTTATTAGGCCTTATATATGTATCGCGGACTTTTGTCCATGTCAAGGCATTCTGATTCATTATCGTAGCCTAGACCAGCTATTTCATTTTCGATTTCGCTGCATGCCCGAATATGTATTTTGTAATATTTGTCCTCTCTATGTATGCTCTCTTTATTTGTTCTAATTCTGGCTCAATTGATTATGTGATCGTAATCTTACCTGTTGTTTTGCATGTATTTTTATCACGTCACATCCGTGGGAGTGAGATACTTGCTGACGGCGTCGGCCGTCCCCCTATCCACTATGTATAAAGCGCACGTATGCGCAATGACGTAATCAGTGGCCTGAGGAAGCGCGTCTTAGCGCGCGAAACGGCCGTCGCTGCTCGCAACTATGTGTCCGCCCTGGATCCTTACCGCTACCTGCTGAGGAAGCCACAATAAAAGACACTTTTGATACACTTCGGTGAGTGCCGCAACTTTATTTTTCATTTCTCTCTTCAAGTTGCCATCTGTATACTACATACTATTTTTGCTGAGCACCACGTTGAGAAGTGTTCCTGACTGCATCTGGCTCGGTTTTTGCACGGCGTATTCAGTGTATGCAGTGCCGCCTGTTTATTGTTCACGTCTCCCTTCATTCTTTGTTGCATTTGTGACAGCCAAATACAAAGTTTAAATACTGCAGTTATATTCTTGGTTTTAAAAAACACCAATTTTTTGCAATACCCTACATCTGGTGCCTTTGTTGCATTTGTCACAGTGAAATACAAGCTTGAAATACTGCAATTATATTCTGGGTTTTAAAAAACCACCCATTTTTTGCATTACCCTACATCTGGGGCCTTTACTGCATTTGTTACAGTCAAATACTAACGTTAGATACTGCTGTTATATTCTGGTTTTAAAAAAAACACCCATTTTGGGCAAGACCCTACATCTGGGGCCTTTGCTGCATTTGTCACAGTCAAATACAACCAGTCAATACTGCAGTTACATTTTTAGTTGACAAATTTAAAAAAATTGTGACCGTGAAGTAATTGTATAAAATTCGCCTTGCACACTGTTGTGTGACCTCAAGGAATTTTTCCTATATATGACACCAGCACTGCCTCACTCTCAGTGAACATCATTGTTGACTATTGGCGGTTACATTGTCACCTGACATAAACCATCTGTTAGTTTGGTGGGTGAACGCAAATAATGAGGAGGCGATAGTAGATTGGGTGGCTGACAGTGCCTCCAGTTCCTTCACATTGTCTCCCACCCAGTCTCCTGCTGAAAGATCAGAGTTGGCACCTGCAGCTAATGTCCATCAGTCTTTCACCTCACCTCCTTTCAAATCAGCCAAGCAGTCTGAGCCCCAAGTCATGCAGCAGTCTCTTCTGCTTTTTGATGACTCTGCTATCAGGGTTTCCCAGGGCCATCCACATAGCCCTGCCCCAGAAGTGGAAGAGATTGAGTGCACCGATGCCCAACCACTTATGTTTCAAGATAAGTACATGGGAGGACCATCGCAGCACGTCTCGGATTATGACGAAACACAGATGCCAACTGCTAGGGCTTTTGAAAGTGTGCACACTGACAAGGAGGGCAGGGGTGAAAACGGGGTGGAAGATGATGTGGAGGACGATGAGGTCCTCAACCCCACATGGAATCAAGGTCATGCGAGTGACCTATGTAGTTCGGAGGAAGAGGCGGTGGTCGCACAGAGCCACCAGCACAGCAGAAGAGGCAGCAGGGCGCAAAAGTGAAACGGCCATCCCCTAGGCAGTACGCCCTAGACACGAGTGGTTTGCACGATGTGCAATCAGAGCCTGAAGCGAGGCATAAACGTTCTCAACCTGAGCACAACCTGCATGACCAGGTATTTAAGTGCAAAGCACGAGCTGCAGTGGAGTAGACACCTCAAAAACCAAGAAAGGTCTCTGGCTCCTCCTGATTCCTCTCCTGTTGCAGTCTCTGACTTTTTATCCACCTCTGGAGTGACAGTGCCATCTGCCACCCCGCAAACAGAGGATCTGCCAGCAACACCATCACCTGGGTCACCAAGCATCTCCACAATGTCCCACGGACACAGCTCTTTATCTACCAAACACTGGAGCGGAAGAGGAAGTACCCCCCTACCCACCCTCGATCCCTGGCCCTGAATGCCAGCATTTCTAAATTCTTTGAAATGCTGTCATTCCGCCTGGTGGAGACGGATAGTTTTAAAGGCATTATGGCGGTGGCTGTCCCACAGTAAGTCATGCCCAGCCACCACTATTTTTCCAGGCGAGCCATCCCTTTCCTGCACAACTAAGTGGGGGACAAAATCAGGTGTGCACTGCGCAACGCCATCTGTGGCAAGGTGCACCTCACTACGGATACGTGGACCAGTAAGCATGGTCAGGGACGTTATATCTCCATAACAACACACTGGGTAAATGCAGTGGCGGCTGGGCCTGTGGCAGATAGCAGTTTGGTGCATGTCCTTCCACCACCGAGGATTGCAAGGTGCTTCAGTTTGCCTCTTGTTGCTTCCTCCTCTTACTCTGTGATACTCTGTTATCAGAAGTGCTTGTTAACTTGGTGATCTATAGCGATTTTGTTTTGTGGGTGCAGTGCACCATTTTTTTACCTTGCTCTGAGCCCAGTGACACAGAAAAAGAACTTTTATCCATCTGTTAGTTAGGTGGGCGTTGTTGGCCATTTTATGCAAGCTTCCTCATCCTCTACCGGCTCCTCCGATCACCGTAACACTTTCACCACCAACTTCAGCACAGCCAGGGGTAAACGACAGCAGGCAGTTTTAAAACGTATCTGTTTGGGGGACAAACCCCACACCGCGCAGGAGCTGTGGACGGGCCTTGAACAACAGACCGATAAGTGGTTGGTGCCAATGAGCCTCAAGCCCGGCCTGGTGGTGTGCGATAATGGGCGAAATCTCGTAGCAGCTCTGGGACTAGCCGGTTTGACGCACATCCCTTGCCTGGCGCATGTGCTGAATTTAGTGGTGCAGAGATTCCTTAAAAATTACCCAGATATGTCAGAGCTGCTGCATAAAGTTCTCACCCTGCTGCTGCTCGCCTGTCAGCGCTGCAGCTTAATTTTGGCCTTCCAGCTCACCGCCTCATATGCGATGTGCCCACAAGGTGGAACTCCACCTTGCACATGCTGGCCAGACTGTGCGAGCAGCAGCAGGAGATAGTGGAGTTTCAGCTGCAGCATGCATGGGTGAGTCGCTCTGCGGAACGGCACCACTTCACCACCAATGACTGGGCCTCCATGCGACACCTGTGTTCCTTGTTGCGCTGATTCGAGTACTCCACCAACATGGCCAGTGCCGATAACGTCGTTCTCAGAGTTACTATCCCACTTCTATGCTCCTTGAAAAAACGCTCCTGGCGATGATGGAAGAGGATGTGGCACAGGAGGAGGAGGAGGAAGAGGGATCATTTTGTAGGGTTTCCGGCCAGTCATTCACAAGTGGCTCCAAGGGTGGTTTCCTGCACCCACAAACACCAGGTACACAATTGTCCAGCCAGGGCACAGTTTTGGAGGATGACGATGTGGAGGATGAGGAGGAGGAGATGGAGGAGGAGGAACCATGTTCACAGCAGGGTGGCACCCAGACCAGCTCATGGCTATCACTGGTGTGTGGCTGGGGGGATAGAGAGGACACAGATGATACACCTCCCACAGAGGACAGATTTTTGTTGCCTCTGGGAAACCTGGCACACATGATTACATGCTGCAGTGTCTCCGCAACGACCACCGAGTTGCCCACATTCTTACTTGTGTTGATTATAGGGTGGCCACGCTGCTGGATCCCAATTACAAAGACAACGTACCGTCCTTAATTCACTCACTGGAGCGTGATCGTAAGATGCACGAGTACAATCGCACGCTGGTAGACACGCTGCTGGTGGCATTTCCACCTGACAGTGGGGGCACAGTGGAAGCACAAAGCGAAGGCAGACGACAAGGAAGAGGTTGCCAACGCAGCTGGGGCACCGCCAGCACCTCAGAAGGCAGAGTTAGCATGGCCGAAATGTGGAAAAGCTTTGTCAGCACGCTACAATAACCAGCACCACCAGCTGATATGGAACGTCTTAGCAGGAGGCAGCATTTCACCAATATGGTGGAGCAGTATGTGTGCACACACCTACACGTACTGAATGACGGGTCTGCCCCCTTCAACTTCTGCGCCTCCAAATTTGGCACATGGCCTGAGCTTGCCCTTTATGCTTTGGAGGTGCTGGCCTGACCTGCAGCCAGTGTATTATCTGAACGTGTGTTTAGCACGGCAGGGTGCGTAATCACAGACAAGCGCAGCCGCCTGTCCACAGCAATGTGGACAAGATCACGTTCATTAAAATAAACCAGGCATGGATCCCACAGGACTTGTCCGTACCTTGTGCAGAATTGTAACATAGTAACATAGTGCATAAGGCCGAAAAAAAGACATTTGTCCATTCAGTTCGGCCTGTTATTCTGCAAGTTTATCCAGAGGAAGGCAAAAATAAAAACTGTGAGGTAGAAGCCAATTTTCCCCACTTTAGGGGGGGGGAAAAATCCTTCCCGATTCCAATCAGACTAACTCCCTGGATCAACGACCCCTCTCTAGTAGCTATAGCCTGTAATATTATTATTACGCTCCAGAAATACATCCAGGCCCCTCTTGAATTCCTTTATTGTACTCACCATCACCACCTCCTCAGGCAGAGAGTTCCATAGTCTCACTGCTCTTACCATAAAGAATCCTCTTCTATGTTTGTGTACAAACCTTCTTTCCCCCAGACCCAGAGGATGTCCCCTCATCACAGTCACAGTCCTGGGGATAATAGATGACGGGATAGATTTCTGTACTGACCCCTGATATATTTATACATAGTAATTAGATCTCCCCTCAGTCGTATTTTTTCTAAAGTGAATAACCCTAATTTTTATTTATTTTTTTATAAATTTTTTTATTATTTTTATAACATAACAAGGTACATTGACAAAAGTCTACACATCTTGCAAAATGTGTATCAGGTGCTTAAATATCATTACATATGGTACACATCAGATAATGCAAAAGGTAAGAAATACAACTTACGTAAAAGTGGTATTCTCAATATGTTAGATAGTGCAAAAGACAGAAGGTCATAGTCGCAAAGGAATGGTATTTTCATTATAGCGAGTCAAAGAGTAGTATGTAGTATAGCCTTATAGCTTAGCCACACTGGCTTAGTACCCGGAACAGTGAGGTAATCCAATGGGATACAGTATATTAAAGTTGGTAAGTGGGCCTAGTCTCCTTTTGAAGTATACCCCCTCCAGATAACATCTTTTACCTCGGATGTACCTAAGAACCTATCATTCTGTGTAACTCGGGTGTCTAAACTTTTGCCATAGGTGCCATTGGTGTTGGATTTTTAGATGCTTCCTAGCTTCCCATGAAGAAAGTTCCTCAAATCGAAAGATCTGATCAACTTTCAGTTTCCAGTGTTCTATGGAGGGAGGGATAGATGCCAACCAATGTTTTGGAATTAGCAGTCGAGCTGCCATCAACAACTGTTTGAATAAAAAGGGCATGGAACAGTCTGTCTTGTCCAGATCAAGGTTAAGTAGGGCTTTACTTGCAGACATTCGTATCTTAGTTTTGCATATTGAGTTGCTAATCTGGAATATTTCCTCCCACCCAGTGGCGTACCAAGGGGGGGCGGGGGGGGCGGCCCGCCCCGGGTGCCTCCCGGGTGCGCCGTCTGCCTCCCGGGTGCGCCGTCTGACTGAGGATAAAAAAAATGTGGCGAGTGGGCCAGGCGTGGCGCTGTGATAGGGGCAGGGCTCCAGATGGTCTCTCCCTCCCCCTGTGCTGCTGCCGCCGCGGCGAATAAGAAGAGGGACAGGGCCGGGGGAGGGGCGCACTGCGCCACCAATGAAGATAACTGAGCTGTTAATACAAATACAGGAGGTGGGTGCCAGAATCAAATAGCCGGCACCCGACCTCTATGACAGGGAGCTGCGATCAGCGGCAGTTAACCACTTAGGTGCCGCTCCCTGTCATAGAGGTCGGGTGCCGCTATTTGATTCCGGCACCCGCCTCCTGTATTTGTATTAACAGCTCAGTTATCTTCAGAGTGCCCCCCCCCAGTATAATAAACATTGAGTGCCCCCCCCCAGTATAATAAACATTGAGTGCGGCCCCCCCCAGTATAATAAACATTGAGTGAGGCCCCCCCAGTATAATAAACATTGATTGCGGCGCCCCCCCCCCAGTATAATAAACATTGAGTGCGCCCCCCCCCAGTATAATAAACATTGAGTGCGGCGCCCACCCCCCCCCCCAGTATAATAAACATTGGTGGGCAGTGGGCAGTGCCAATGAGGGTTAAAAAATAAAAAATTAACTCACCTCCTCCAATTGATCGCGTAGCTGCTGCCGGTCTCCTTGTAATTTCTTCAGGACCTGTGGTGACGTCACTGAGCTCCAGCCTCTATCACATGGTCCATTACCATGGTGATGGATCATGTGATGTATCATGTGATGAGCTCAGTGACATCACCACAGGTCCTGAAGAAAAAGTACATGAGACCGGCTGCTACGCGATCAATTGGAGGTGGTGAGTTAATTTTTTTTTTTTTTTTTAACCCTGATTGGCACTGCCCACCAATGTTTATTATGTTGGGGGGGGGGCGCACTGTGCCACCAATGTTTATTATACTGGGGTGTTGGGGGGGGCGCACTGCACCACCAATGTTTATATGTTTATTATGCTAGGGAGGGGGGGCGCACTGCCAACCAATGTTTATTATGTTGGGGGGGGCGCACTGCGCCACCAATGTTTATTATACTAGGGTGTTGGGGGGGGGCGCACTGCACCACCAATGTTTATATGTTTATTATACTAGGGAGGGGGGGCGCACTGCGCCACCAATGTTTATTATGTTGGGGGGGGCGCACTGCGCCACCAATGTTTATTATACTGGGGTTTAAGGGGGTGCAGGTTTTTAATTTATTAAGGAAGGGTTAAGGGGTCTATTAAGGGGTGGTTAATGGGTTTTATTAAGGGGGGTTAATGGGTTTATTTTGTTAAGGGGGTGTGCAGAGGTTTATTTTATTAAGGGGTTTTATTTTTATTTATAAATATTATTGAAAACATTGAAAAAAGTTTGTGCATGTTTTCGCCCCGGGTGCCAAATGCTCTAGGTACGCCCCTGCTCCCACCATACCTTAATAAGTGGGCAGTTCCACCAAATGTGAAAGAAGGTTCCCCTATCTGCATTACATCTCCAACATACGTCAGAGGCTGTTACTGAGTACATTGATGTAATATCAGGTGTTTTGTACCATCTGGTTAGGATTTTGTATCCGTTCTCTTGTATGCGGACACACCTGGATGAACAATGTGGGGAAGACAATAGGTCCGGTAATATAGAATATGGTAGTTCCTGTCCCAGATCCCTTTCCCAATGGCGGATGCGGTAATATAGAATATGGTAGTTCCTGTCCCAGATCCTTTTCCCAATGGCGGATGAAAGCTGGTTTAGTGGGGGTTGATGGAATGTTTATCCTTTTAAAAAGCTGTGATATTAGTTTCTTTGGGGGGGTTGGGCTAGATATTAGGACCTCAAACCATAGTAAAGGTCGATATATGTCACCTATCGTGATATGTTGAGAGATAAATGCATGTATATAAGACGTGGATGAGATATGTCGGGGATCATCATTAAGGATCTTTTGAAACTCCTTGAGCTTAACTAAGGAACCATTAAGATCAAAAAAAGATGTAGTTGGAAGTAGCGAGTCCCTCACGTCTCTTGGGGTACATTCTATCACCTCGGGTAGTGCTGTCCCCAAAATATCGCTTATGGAAAGAAGAGGAGAAGGGAAGGGAATAGAACAATGAGATGATTGGAACCATTTCCACGCATTCAAAGTTGCTTGTATAATTGGGTATGGTGAGGAGGGTAAGTTATATGTGCTTTTATTACCCAATAGTAGAGATCTGAAAGGTTTTTTCACTAGTTCCTGTTCTATTGCAACCCAAGATTTTGTGTTACTGGGTCTGAGCCATTCTATTATTCTAGACAGCAGGACTGCCTTTCCATACAATTCTGGGTCTGGTAGGGCTATACCCCCGAACCGTTTAGGGCGCGCTAGAAGTTCATAAGATAATCTTGCCTTCTTTCCTCTCCAAATAAATGAGCGAAATAGTTTTCTTAAGGCATTATAGTAGGTTTTGGGGACTGGAATTGGAAGAACCTGTTGTAGGTAGGTAAGGCGAGGAAGTATCAAAGACATTAGAAGGTTTTTTCGGCCAAACCAGGAAATAGTTGGTATGTCCAGTTTGTCTATACTGGATGAGATGTCATTTAATAATGGAGTATAATTTAGTGTGAACAATTCCTTAGTGTTTGGGCTAATTTTGACCCCTAGATATGTTACACATGGGGAGGTCCAATTGAAGGGTGAGTTTCTTTTTAAGCGGTTTTGAGTCGATTGGGGGATCCCCACACACATTACTAGTGATTTTTGCTTATTAATTTTGAAATTGGAGAAAGAGCTATAAGTATCTAAATGTTTTTGTATTATGTGTAAGGAGTCTTTGGGGTTGGAAGTCATGATCATGATGTCGTCGGCGAATGCGGCTATTTTGTGATCTTTGCCTCCCAACACCACACCCTGAACACCCTTGTCTTCTCTCAATTTTAGGAGAAGCGGTTCTAATGCTAATACGAAGAGCAAGGGGGATAGGGGGCAGCCCTGCCTAGTGCCATTTTGAATAGAAAAGGGGTCTGATAAATCGCCATTGATCAAAACAGAAGCTGATTAGTGATGAGCGGGAGGTGCCATATTCGATTTCGCGATATTTCGCGAATATTCGCATGAATATTCGTGTTATATTCGTCGAAATCGAATATTCGCAATTATTCCAATTATCGCGAAATTATTTTTTCGCATATTGCGAAAATTTATCTTGATAGTATAAGGCAACGTTCCTATGCTAATGACTTGACTATGGCTAGGCTAATATGTGTATTTTACGAAATTTCGTAATATTGCTCTAACTTCGTCTCTTAGAATATTACGAATTAAGAACATTTGCAAAAGTCGAAATTGCGATGCGAGTAATATAACACGAAATAGTCGCATGAAGATTTAAACTTAGCACTGCTATATTCCATATTCTAGCCTAATATGGAATATAGCTGTGCTAAGTTAGCACTGCTATATTCCATATTAGGCTAGAATATGGAATATAGCTGTGCTAAGTTGAAATCTTCATGCGACTATTTCGTGTTATATTACTCGCATCGCAATTTCGACTTTTGCAAATGTTCTTAATATTGCTCTAACTTCGTCTTTTAGAGTATTCGTAATATTCTAAAAGACGAAGTTAGAGCAATATTACGAAATTTCGTAAAATACACATAGATTGTATTTAAGCTAATATACTGTTATAGTAATAATTTTTAATAGTGTACATATTTTACAAAACTTAAGTTCAGAAGAGGCAAAAAAAAATTACAGGAAAAAAAAGGGATTATAGCACTATATTAGCTAAATTACAATCTATATGTGTATTTTACGAAATTTCGTAATATTGCTCTAACTTCGTCTTTTAGAATATTTGTAATATTCTAAGAGATGAAGTTAGAGCAATATTACGAAATTTCTAAAAGACGAAGTTAGAGCAATATTAAGAACATTTGAAAAAGTCGAAATTGCGATGCGACTTATATAACACGAAATATTCGCATGAAGATTTCAATTTAGCACTGCTATACTCCATATTCTAGCCTAATATGGAATATAGCAGTGCTAACTTAGCACAGCTATATTCCATATTAGGCTAGAATATGGAGTATAGCAGTGCTAAGTTGAAATCTTCATGCGAATATTTCGTGTTATATTACTCGCATCGCAATTGCGACTATTGCGAAATTTCGTAAAATACACATATAGATTAGATTGTAATTTAGCTAATATGGAATATAGCAGTAAATTGAAAACGCCACTGGCTGGAGCAGCCAGGAAGCCAGGAATCCAAAGGACAGGTAAGAACAACTTTAGGGAAGTGGGAAAGAAAAAAATATAATAAAAAAAAAAAGAAAAAAAAAGAATATTCGATTTCGCGAATATATAGAACGATATTTTAAATATTCGCGAAATCGCAAATATGCGATATTCGTGCGAAATATTTGCATTGCGAATATTCGCGCCCAACACTAAAGCTGATGCCTGAGCATACATTGCAAAGGTAGATTACACAAAGGGATCAGGTAGGCCAAATCTACCAAGGATATGTCTCAGGAAAAACCAATCAATTCTGTCAAACGCTTTTTCTGCATCCGTGCTCAGCAGAAGAAGAGGTCTAGAGCGGTTTGCAGAGAGTTGTACTATGTTCAGTACTCTGACTGTATTATCTCTACCTTCCCTACCTTTGACAAAGCCTACCTGATCCCCATGTACTAATGATGGGAGAAGAGCTGATAAACGATTAGCCAACAATTTTGCAAGCATCTTAAGGTCGATATTAAGGAGGGAAATGGGTCTGTAGTTGGCACAATGTTTAGGGTCTTTTCCCTCTTTAGGGATCAGGGTAATATGGGCCTGTGTCATATCTCTGGATAATTTCTCCCCTTGTAGGGTTAGGTTACAAACCTCCAGTAGGTGGGGGAGTAAGTATTGTTGGTATGTTCTATAGTATTGGACAGGAAGACCATCAGGGCCAGGACTTTTTCCAGAGGGTGTCTGTTTTAAGGCAGTTGTGAGTTCTTTAAGAGTGAATGGGGAGGAAAGCACTTGTTTCTGATCTTCAGTGATGGTTGGTAATGAGAGTGTATCTAGGAAGGAGGATAATACAGAAGCATGTAATTCAGGAGAGAGTGTTTGGGGCAAGTTATATAGAGCTTCGTAAAACTCTCTAAATTGGATACCTATTTCTTTAGATGAATATAAAGGAGAGCCTTGTGGGGATACTATTTGATGGATATAGTTTGCTGCCCTTCTATTCCTTATCCTGCTCATCATAAATCTAGATGTTTTATCTCCATGGGCGAAAAATTTGTGCTGCGAGTTCAAAAAGAGTTTGGTTGTGGATTGTTGTAGCATAGATTTCAATTCCGCTCTATAACCAGACAACTCTTGAAGTTGTTGCTCGGAGAATGAACGTTTATGTAGGGACTCCAATTTTTGTATTTTCTGGCATAGATAGTCTAGCTTTTTGTTTCTCTGTTTTTTTTTTATAAGCACCCAAACTTATGAGATGTTCTCTAACAAAAGGTTTGTGGGCATCCCATACGGAGAGAGCAGAGATGTCGGGGTTTTTATTTAGGGTAAAATATTCCTTAAGAAGTTCGGCTATTTTGTCCCTAGTGTCCTTGTTCCCCAGTAACGACTCGTTTAGGCGCCATTTAAATTTGTATTGTTTGTGGGTTGGTGCAGAGATTGATAGGAAGATAGGGGCATGGTCAGAAAGGTGAATGGACCCTATTTGGGGGTTACTACAATATTGCAAGTGTTCTTTGGACACAAAGAGGTAATCCAGGCGTTGATATGTGCCATGGACATTAGAGTAAAAAGTGTAGTCTGGTGTAGTAGGTAGGAACGTGCGCCAAACATCTATAAGATGAAGATTCCAGAACCCTTCTCTAATGTACCTCAGTGTTTTAAGTGCTAGGGCTAATTTTGAGGTTGAGGAGTCTAGTTGCAGGTTTAAAGTGGCATTGAGGTCTCCTCCTACTATGGTCAGTCCCTCTGCAAAGGATTTTATGACAGGAAAAACCTTTAAAAACCAACTGTGGTGGCCAGTGTTAGGTGCATAAAGGTTAATAAATGTGTATGTCTGAGGGCCAATATTGCCCTTGACGCAAATAATAAGTCAACCATTGTGTTTAATGTGCTGAGCGTTACCTCGCTGAATGTCCTCCCCCCCCAGGAGCACACTACCTTGCTGAAGATGCTGGGTGGAGCTTGGATGAGCAGAATGGAAACCAGAGGGAGCCCCTGTATCCGACGGAACCTTGGAGCACAAAATAGATGTACCTTCATAACAAAATAAACAAAATAAACAAAACAACAGTTAACAGATTGTCCTACATTTTTGTAAGCCAAACAATCAGTCATAGGGGGAGAAAAAGGTCTATAGACCAAATAACTGATCTCTATCAAGAGGTAGTTGAGACCTGAACTATAATATTGCATTACTGTAATATTGCATAACAGTAGTATTCAGTGTCTAAGCAATAAAAATAAAGTAAAGGTTATGGGAACATAGTAATTCCTATCTGGGTTAATCGCGGTTGAAAGATCAGCAAAGATAGGATATGTGATAAAGTGACAGAGCCTCACATTTCAAAGTGGATATTAGTATTATAACTAAAAACAGCAATCCACCATATAGGTAAACGAAAAGCATAACTAGTGGATATTGAAAAGATTTTACATTAGGCTTGGTTGAGTCTTTTAGGTGTCAGCTGGCGATTTCTTTTCCCAGATCTCTGTGCTTTGGGGGTCCGCTGCAGCACGAAGGGGGCGATTGTAGGGACCTCAGGCAGTCCGGTAAGGTCTTGGAACAGCTCCCAGTTTTCCACTCCTAACGGCAGGATTTGAAGTTGATCGTAGAGATTTTCTAATTCCATGTAAGTAGAGATGTTATAGCGTCATCCCTCCTGGGAAAAGGATATAGCAAAAGGAAAGTTCCACTTGTATTGAATTTTGTGGGAGCGTAATCACTCCGTCAGTGGTTTCATGGCTCTGCGCTTTCTGAGAGTAGATGGGGCCAGATCTTGGTAAACCGTTATCTGTGATCCTTCATAGGAAAAATCAGGACGATTCCTTGCCGCCTCTTGAATCGCCGTTTTAACTTGAAAATTTAAGAATCTACAGATTATATCCCTAGGGGGATCCTCCGGTTTTGGCTTGGGGCGCAGTGCTCTATGGGCACGTTCTATGATAATCTCCTGCTCAAAATCAGGGCCTACAAGCTGGGAGCATATCGACAAGATCATGGAGGTTACGTCACCTGGCTGGGCTGCCTCAGTGATCCCTCTGAAGCGCAGGTTGTTTCGGCGCCCCCTGTTCTCCTGGTCTTCTAGGGCGTTGTGCAGGTCGTTTAGGTAAGTGCCACATCTTTGGAAGGAGGCAAAGGTGGCCTTTTGGTGTTCCAGAATTGAGGCCTGATGGGATTCAAGTACCTCTACTCTGTCCCCCACCTGTCTCATATCCTGCCGTAGTGCGGTAATTTCATCCAGCACGGGTTCCATAGCTTTGCAGAGGGCCTGCTTTAAGTAGTGCCTGGTGATAGGCAGCGAACCTTTGCCCTGCGGTTCCTCCATGTCGCTGTCTTCCTCCGATCTTTCCAGCGGCCGCTCTATATTTTTCTGTGAATGTGCAGTCGCCATCTTTGAGTCCCTTGCTACATAGGCTGAGGCCGCTTTTTTTAGGAATTTATCCATCTCTCCTGGCGTAGCTTGCACTTTGTTGGAGGTAGATTGGTCCCCAGCTCTAGCGTTCCCAATCTTTACCATTTTTAGCTGTTTTCAGGCAGTATAATAGCTAAGATCGCTATAGATAGAGATTGGTGTTGCAGAGCTCAGGGAAGTGCGGCCATCTCAGACCGTCGCAAGCTCCGCCCCCTGAATAACCCTAATTTTGATAATCTTTCAGGGTACTGTAGTTGCCCCATTCCAGTTATTACTTTAGTTGCCCTCCTCTGGACCCTCTCCAGCTCTGCTATGTCTGCCTTGTTTACAGGAGCCCAAAACTGTACACAGTACTCCATGTGTGGTCTGACTAGCGATTTGTAAAGTGGTAGGACTATATTCTTATCACGGGCATCTATGCCCCTTTTGATGCAACCCATTATCTTATTGGCCTTGGCAGCAGCTGCCTGACACTGTTTTTTGCAGCTTGGTTTGCTGTTTATTAAAATTCCTAGATCCTTTTCCATGTCAGTGTTACCGAGTGTTTTACCATTTAGTATGTACGGGTGACTTGCATTATTCCTTCCCATGTGCATAACTTTACATTTATCAGTGTTAAACCTCATCTGCCACTTATCTGCCCAAGCCTCCAATCTATCCAGATCCCTCTGTAGTAGTATACTGTCCTCTTCAGTGTTAATTACTTTACACAGTTTAGTGTCATCTACGAAAATTTATACTTTAATATGCAAGCCTTCTACAAGATCATTAATAAATATATTGAAGAGAATAGGGCCCAATACTCACCCCTGAGGTACCCCACTAGTGACAGTGACCCAATCTGAGTGTGTACTGTTAATAACCACCCTCGGTTTTCTATCATTGAGCCAGTTACTAACCCACATACAGACGATTTCTCCCAGTCCGAGCATTCTTTTTTTATATACTAACCTTTTATGTTCTACAGTGTCAAATGCTTACATGTATACCGGCCTTAACCAGCCATTGTTATACTGCAGCAAAATTGCTTATTCTTGTATTTTAGATATTTCACACTCATTTGGAGTGTACCCTAATTAAAAAATATATATAAAATTAAAACCAAAAACCAGTGTTGGCTACCTCGTCCTCCTCCACCGCCGCTTCCACCTACACCGCTACGCCCACTGCCTCCTCAAACTCCTACTCCATATGGAACTCCACCTCATAAATCAATTTTTTTTTTATTTGTACGTATTTTATTAGTAGACAGGTTAAAAAAAAAAAAAAATTGTCACTTACATTTTCGGGTGAAATTCACCTATTTTTGGGTGTGATGTACCACTGCTATACCTTGTAGATAGGTAAAAAAAATTATTGTCAGTTACATTTTCGGGTGAAAATCACCAATTTTTGGGTGTAATTTATCCCTCCTCTACCTAATTGACAGCTTAATAAATTTCAATAATTTTTCTTTTACATTTTCGGGTGACAATAAACAATTTTTTTCTGTCATAGACCCCTGCTCTACCAAGTAGACAGGTTAATAAATTCCTGTAATTTTTATGTTACATAAAATGTTACAATTTTGGACGTGAATAAACCCCTGCTCTGCATAATTTCTGAAATTCTTCTTTAATTGATGCGCGCCACCTACTTTCATTCAATGCTTAAACTTTAACAAGTTGTACCTCATTTGCGCTTCAATAATTTGTTCCACATTTACGCTTCAAAAATTTGTCCCACATTTGTGCTTCAATGATTTTTCCCACATTTACGCTTTAATACTTTGTCCCACATTTGCGCTTCAGAAATTTGTCTCACATTTGCGCCTTTTCCCTTATTTCCGCTCGATCCAAAAAAATAAATAATTATACTTGTATCTCCCTTGGATGTGGTCTCTTTTTCTCACGCTCCCTCTCCGGCATGGAACCCTGATTCGCCGATAACCGTGATCAACATGGTAGGCTCAGAAAAGAACATCGAAAGTTGATAGAGAAGATATCCAAATGGATGGTGAATGTCACTGGGGCACCTCTGCATAGGTGACAGGAACATAACTTAAAAAAATTGCCTGTTACATTGTCTGGTGACATTTTTGAAATTTTGCCGGATAGAAACCCCTGCTCTGCATAGTTGACAGGGAATAGAATTTATGAAATTCTTCATTAATTGATGCGCACCACCTCCTTTCATTCAATGCTTAAACTTTAACAAGTTGTCCCACATTTGCACTTTAATACTTTGTCCCATATTTCCACTAAATCATATTTAATTTGAATCAATTAACCTCCCTTGGATGTGGTCTCTCTTTCTCATGCTCCCTCTCCGGCGTGGAACCCTGATTCGCCGATAACCGTGATCAACATGGTAGGCTCCGAAAAAAACATTGAAAGTTGATAGAGAAGATATCCAAATGGATTGTGGACGTCACAGGGACGTGCAATTGGGCAGAAGTTATCTAGAGTCAACAAAGCGGCAGCAGGGTCTTTCCTGGCTAACGTTTCCAAATCCAAAATACAGTACCACAGTGACATTCCTTATAATTTTTTATTAATCACTCCAATAACAAGGGATCTTAAGAGTCCTGTATTGTTATTTATCGTCACTACCTCCCCGAGTCGGGAGTGGGTAATTGCCGCGCGCCCCCTAATTTCCTCAAAATTCTTTTGTTTTAATAGCTTCTCCCACATTTCCGCTCGATCACAATTAAATTTCATCCATTGATCTCTTGATCTCCCTTGGATGTGGTCTCTCTTTCTCACGCTCCTTCTCCAGGATGGAAGCCTGATTCGCTGATAACCGTGATCACCATGGTAGGCGCAGAATAGAACATGGAAAGTTGATAGAGCAGATATCCAATTGGATCGTGAACATCACGGGGACGTGCGACATGGTGGGGCAGTATGTTTGCACACTCCTACACGAACTGACTGATGGTTCTGCCCCTTGCAACTTCTGTGTCTCCAAATTGGGCACATGGCCTGAGCTTGCCCTTTACTCCTTGGAGGTGCTGGCCTGCCCTGCAGTCAGTGTATTGTCTGAACGTGTGTTTAGCACGACTAGAGGGCGTTATCACAGGTTATATTTTCCAATGTTTTGGGGTGTACCCGAATTTAAAAAATTCCACCTACACTTCCACCTACACCGCCACATCCACCGCCTCCTCAACCTCCTACTCCATATGGACCTCGTCCTCCTAGATCACGATTATTATTTTTTATTTTTACATATTTTATGTTATTTGAAGTCATTTCCCTATCCACTTTTGTTTGCAGAGCACTTGCCGTGCTCTTAACCACATTTTGCTGCCATTTGCAGCCCTCTAGCCCTTTCCATGACATTTTTAGTGCTCAAAATTTTGGGTCCCCATTGACTTCAATGGGGTTCGAGTTCAGGGTCAAGTTCGGGTCAAGTTCGGGTCCCGAACCTAAACTTTTTTGTGAAGGTCGGCCGAACCCGTCAAACCCGAACATCCAGGTGTCTGCTCAACTCTAATTACCAGTCTTCTTCTGTAGCCTGGGAACTGTGTGTCCGATATAGGATCGTGTTGCTACAGTTGCTGTGCTGTGTTGGATTCGCTCCTCCATCGGCGTCCTACGTGGCGACTCTCATAATGTGGAGTTGCCGATCCCCCAGCTGTATGAATACCGACTGATTAGTAAAGCTTGTGGAATACTCTGCTTGTATTTTGAGAACTTGTTTGTACAGAGTTTGCTATTGATGTATTAATTATGAATATGCTCATATATACTGCCTCCTCTCAAACAGCAGACGCGTTTCAGAGCCACATGCTCCTTCATCAGTATACTATAACAACTAACTGTGTCTCCATATAGAAAGGGCATTTATATTTCCTTTTGACTCAGTACTGATATACAGTACAGACCAAAAGTTTGGACACACCTTCTCATTCAAAGAGTTTTCTTTATTTTCATGACTATGAAGGCATCAAAACTATGAATTAACACATGTGGAATTATATACATAACAAACAAGTGTGAAACAACTGAATATATGTCATATTCTAGGTTCTTCAAAGTAGCCACCTTTTGCTTTGATTACTGCTTTGCACACTCTTGGCATTCTCTTGATGAGCTTCAAGAGGTAGTCCGCTGAAATGGTCTTCCAACAGTCTTGAAGGAGTTTCCAGAGATGCTTAGCACTTGTTGGCCCTTTTGCCTTCACTCTGCGGTCCAGCTCACCCCAAACCATCTCGATTGGGTTCAGGTCCGGTGACTGTGGAAGGCCAGGTCATCTGGCGCAGCACCCCATCACTCTCCTTCATGGTCAAATAGCCCTTACTTTCAAAGTTTCCCAATTTTTCAGCTGACTGACTGACCTTCATTTCTTAAAGTAATGATGGCCACTCGTTTTTCTTTACTTAGCAGCTTTTTTCTTGCCATAATACAAATTCTAACAGTCTATTCAGTAGGACTATCAGCTGTGTATCCACCTGACTTCTCCTCAACGCAACTGATGGTCCCAACCCCATTTATAAGGCAAGAAATCCCACTTATTAAACCTGACAGGGCACACCTGTGAAGTGAAAACCATTTCAGGGGACTACCTCTTGAAGCTCATCAAGAGAATGCCAAGAGTGTGCAAAGCAGTAATCAAAGCAAAAGGTGGCTACTTTGAAGAACCTAGAATATGACATATTTTCAGTTGTTTCACACTTGTTTGTTATGTATAGAATTCCACATGTGTTAATTCATAGTTTTGATGCCTTCAGTGTGAATCTACAATTTTCATAGTCATGAAAATAAAGAAAACTCTTTGAATGAGAAGGTGTGTCCAAACTTTTGGTCTGTACTGTATAAAAGTAAATCTAGATTAAATGGCATATAGGGTGATTGGTGCAAAACAAACTGTACTTGTATGAGTTAGGTGATTTGATGCAGGACTGTATAGTATATTTTTTATATATATAATATTGCCGATACGCATCTTATACAGTTGCAATAAAAAGTATGTGAACCCTTTGGAATGATATGGATTTCTGCACAAATTGGTCATAAAATGTGATCTGATCTTCATCTAAGTCACAACAATAGACAATCACAGTCTGCTTAAACTAATAACACACAAATAATTAAATGTTACCATGTTTTTATTGAACACACCATGTAAAAATTCACAGTGCAGGTGGAAAAAGTATGTAAACCCCTAGACTAATGACATCTCCAAGAGCTATTTGGAGTGAGGTGTCAGCCAACTGGAGTCCATCAGTGAGATGAGATTGGAGGTGTTGGTTACAGCTGCCCTACCCTATAAAAAACACTCACCAGTTCTGGGTTTGCTTTTCACAAGAAGCATTGCCTGATGTGAATGATGCCTCACACAAAAGAGCTCTCAGAATACCTACGATTAAGAATTGTTGACTTGCATAAAGCTGGAAAGGGTTATAAAAGTATCTCCAAAAGCCTTGCTGTTCATCAGTCCATGGTAAGACAAATTGTCTATAAATGGAGAAAGTTCAGCACTGCTGCTACTCTACCTAGGAGTGGCCGTCCTGTAATGATGACTGCAGGAGCACAGTGCAGACTGCTCAATGAGGTAAAGAAGAATCCTAGAGTGTCAGCTAAAGACTTACAAAAGTCTCTGGCATATGCTAACATCCCTGTTAGCGAATTACCATACGTAAAACACAAAACAAGAATGGATTTCATGGTAGGATACTACACAGGAAGCCACTGCTGTCTAAAAAAAACATTGCTGCACGTTTAAAGTTTGCACAAGAGCACCTGGATGTTCCACAGCAGTACTAGCAAAATATTCTGTGGACAGATGAAACCAAAGTTGAGTTGTTTGGAAGAAACACACAACACTATGTGTGGAGAAAAAGAGGCACAGCACACCAACATATAAACCTCATCCCAACTGTGAAGTATGGTGGTGGGGGCATCATGGTTTGGGGCTGCTTTGCTGTGTCAGTGTCACGACCATGGTTATGGTCGTGACTCCTTATCCGCATGCAGTTGCCTGCGGTTCTGGTTTTGTTGTCAACCACATGGTGAGGGCTGCTTGTATGTTGCCTCACGTGTGGTTGCCGCTGGCAACATGTTTGTATTTGGCAGCATAGCAGCCTGAGCTGTTGCTAGGCAGCTTGCTGTCTGGTGCATGCGGGTACACCTGGCAACCTGTCTTTATAGGTGTGCCTTTTGTACGTGTGGTGTGCACTTTCTCGGAGTAGTGTGCACGAGGTTGTATGTGTGCATTGTGACACTTT
Organism: Bufo bufo; assembly: GCF_905171765.1. NCBI lineage: Eukaryota > Metazoa > Chordata > Amphibia > Anura > Bufonidae > Bufo > Bufo bufo. Next base: position 233,802,269 of record NC_053390.1, read on the forward strand.
AGGTCACTTGCGGTTGTCCGTGGCAACGTCTGGTGTTTTGTACATGTGGTGGAAGTGTCTCGGCCTTCTGGCTATTTCCCTGGACATGGTTGCCACGCTTATCATTGCCGGCGGTAACAGCTGCACTTTGATTGTTGTTTGTACACTTCTCCTTTAAGTGGCTTTTTCCCTTGCCTGGTGTGGGAAGGGTTAACTCCCTTCCTTATGTGTGAACACTGGGTGTGTTTGTGTGTGGGTGTGGCCACTTGGGGCTATTTAGCTCCGGCTGGATGCCAGACTCTGAGGGGTACTTCAGCCATGGTTAGCTGGAGTCATCCTCTTGGTTATATACCATCTGCCAGTGAGGGCCACCCTTGTGGTCATAAGTTTAAGTTTATGTATGATGTTATGAAGATGTTTCTTTGGTCTCTGTGTTTATTGCAGCTATGGTTTCCTGGGTTCCTGTGTGATGTGTGCTGTGTCCGTTAGTATTGTTGTGGACAGCAGCACTTGTACATGGGTTTCAGGCTGTGTGTCTGTGGCAGGTAGGTGGTGTTACTAATTGCATTTACCTGCCATTGCCATAAGCTGTTTATGTTCCCCTTTCTTTGCAGCTTGGCCAGTGAGACTCCTGTTCGTCCGTGTCTAGGAGGAACAGGTCGTCTTGCCCTGCTCCTAGTTCAGGGCCACCCTGAGGGCTAGTAGGGGCCCCAAGGTTCCGGAGTATGAGCCCTCCTACCATCAGGGTCGGCTCATACAGCTAGGAGTCAGGGTCAGAATTAGGGACGTAATAGGAAGTGACCTGCTCCCTGATTCCTGTCCTGGCCTAGCAGCGACCATCATCTTCAGTCATCGCATGCCTGAGGGTTTTCCCCATCCTCAGCCGTGACAGTCAGGGCCTGGACGGATTGCTATCATCGAAGGAAAAATGAATTCCCAAGTTTATCAAGACATTTTGCAGGAGAACTTAAGGCCATCTATCCACCAGCTGAAGCTTAACAGAAGATGGGTGTTGCAACAGGACAACGACCCAAAGCATAGAAGCAAATCAACAACAGAATGGCTTAAATAGAAGAAAATATGCCTTCTGGAGTGGCCTAGTCAGAGTCCTGATCTCAACCCGATTGAAATGCTGTGGCATGACCTCAAGAAAGCGATTGACACCAGACATCCCAAGAATATTGCTGAACTGAAACAGTTCTGTAAAGAGGAATGGTCAGGAATTACTCCTGACCGCTGTGCACGTCTGATCTGCAACTACAGGAAACGTTTGGTTGAAGTTATTGCTGCCAAAGTAGGTTCAACCAGTTATTAAATCCAAGGGTTCACATACTTTTTCCACCTGCACTGTGAATGTTTACATGGTGTGTTCAATAAAAACATGGTAACATTTAATTCTTTGTGTGTTATTAGTTTAAGCAGACTGTGATTGTCTATTGTGGTGACTTAGATGAAGATCAGATCACATTTTATGACCAATTTGTACAGAAATCCATATCATTCCAGAGGGTTCACATACTTTTTTCCTGCAACTGTATATGATACTACAGTACTCATACATACTCTATCCACCGAAAAAAATGCTGATTTGCCTTTCTTCCAAGACATACTATATGCTGACTTGATACTCATTTACTACACTGTACTATTCCTACTATATTACATTATGCAATTAAGTGTCTGCAAATCGTGGGCTTTTTAATAATGGTACATATATTGTAACATTATAAGATGTGTACAAACCTTCCTTTTTTAGTGTATTTTTAATCTACGGACATTGTTGTTAAAATTCTTATGCCTATTTTTTTACATTTTCTATATTATCTATTTTTTTTTTCTTTGTGCATTTTTGTACATTTTACATATATTTTTATAATTTTTATATATTTTTTTTCTTGGAGTATTGTTAATATGTACTTAATAAATAACTTTGGGTATTTACATATTGCATGTTTCCTTGCAAATCCAGATATCTGAGTGCCCTCCAGATTATCTATGTATTACACCTATATTGGCAAGGGGTGTGCCGTGGAGAGTGCACCTAATCCGTGAATTCAGGCCGGCAGAGCCACTGTAGCTAATTATAATGATCTTTATTGCTGTCACCATCACCCTCTTCCTCTGATGTTGCCTTCTCCTCAGCACCCTGATCTTGCTCCTAGGTCCGATCCAGCACACAATATCATAGGAGTCCTGACCCTCGCCTTTAACAGACTGCGATATCATGGTGTTTTTTTTGCCCCCCCCCCCCCCATCCCTGATTTTCCCTGACTGCCATTGTCACTGCCCCAAAGCCAATACCGCAGCTATGGGGGCCACTACTACCATCACCAACACGGTTATGAATGGGACTGCAGCCTCCTCTTCCACCCACTCCTCGGGTCAGGAAGTTGTAAACAGAGAGATTTGCTTCAATATTTGCCATGGGGCATGGTGTGGTTTTCTTGCCACTTCTTAGGAAAATGGAATGTGCCTCTCTAGGACGGGGCAGTAAAGACTGAAAGGACTCCACTGAAAGCATTCTTTGGTGCTGCAAGGAGGATGAGAAGGAAGAACGCTGTGACCCATGGCTCAAACGTATGGTGTCGGACTCTGAAGTCACCTCCAGGTCATCCTTCTGTGACTGAGAGGAGGTCTGAGCCATCGAATCCACTATCTCCTCCTTTTTCTCCTCAACAATAATGTTGCTCCTTTCCAAAGCCAGCAGGGGCAACTGGGGCCCACTTCTACAATACCTCGTGTCTTGTAGTAATCATATATACAGTAGATATTAAAAGTCTACACACTCCTGTTAAAACGTCAGGTTTCTGTGATGTAAAAAAATGAGACAAAGATAAATCATTTCAGAACTTTTTCCACCTTTAATGTGACCTATAAACTGTACAACTCAATTGAAAAACAAACTGCAATCTTTTAGGTGGAGGGAAGAAAAAATATAAAAATAAATTAATATGGTTGCATAAGTGTGCACACCCTTAAACTAATACTTTGTTGAAGCACCTTTTGATTTTATTACAGCACTCAGTCTTTTGGGATATGAGTCTAACAGCATGGCACATTTTGACTTGGCAAGATTTGTCCACTCTTAGTAACATAGTACATAAGGCCGAAAAAAGACATTTGTCCATCCAGTTCGGCCTGTCATCTTGCAAGTTGATCCAGAGGAAGGCAAAAAAAAAAAAAACTGTGAGGTAGAAACCAATTTTCCTCACTTTAGGGGAATAAAAAATTCCTTCCCGACTCCAATCAGGCAATCAGAATAACTCCCTGGATCAACGACCACTCTCTAGTAGCTATAGCCTGTAATATTATTACGCTCCAGAAATACATCCAGGCCCCTCTTGAATTCCTTTATTGTACTCCCCATCACCACCTCCTCAGGCAGAGAGTTCCATAGTCTCACTCTCTTACCGTAAAGAATCCTCTTCTATGTTTGTGTACAAACCTTCTTTCCTCCAGACGCAGAGGATGTCCCCTCGTCACAGTCACAGTCCTGGGGATAAATAGATGATGGGATAGATCTCTGTACTGACCCCTGATATATTTATACATAGTTATTAGATCTCCCCTCAGTCGTCTTTTTTCAAAAGTAAATAACCCTAATTTTGATAATCTTTCAGGGTACTGTAGTTGCCCCATTCCAGTTATTACTTTAGTTGCCCTCCTCAGGACCCTCTCCAGCTCTGCTGTGTCTGCCTTGTTCACAGGAGCCCAGAACTGTACACAGTTTCTTTGCAAAAACACTCCAAATCTGTCAGATTGCATTGGCATCTCCTGTGCACAGCCCTCTTCAGATCAACTCACAGATTTTCAATCGGATTCAGGTATGGGCTCTGGCTGGGCCATTCCAAAACATTAATTTTCTTCTGGTGAAGCCATTCCTTTGTTGATTTGGATGTATGCTTTAGGTCGTTGTCATGCTGAAAGATGAAGTTCCTCTTCATGTTCAGCTTTCTAACAGAAGCCTGAAGGTTTTGTGCCAATATTGACTGGTATTTGGAACTGTTCATAATTCCCTCTAGCTTAGGCTACTTTCACACTAGCGTTCGGGGCTCCGCTTGTGAGTTACGTTTGAAGGGGCTCACAAGCGGCCCCGAACGGATCCGTCCAGCCCTAATGCATTCTGAATGGATGCGGATCCGCTCAGAATGCATCAGTCTGGCTCCGTTTGTCCTCCGTTCCGCTCAGCAGGCGGACACCTGAACGCAGCTTGCAGCGTTCAGGTGTCCGCATGGCCGTGCGGAGGCAAACGGATCCGTCCAGACTTACAATGTAAGTCAATGGGGACGGATCCGTTTGAAGTTGACACAGTATGGCTCAATTTTCAAACGGATCCGTCTCCCATTGACTTTCAATGTAAAGTCAAAACGGATCCGTTTGCATTATCATGAACAAAAAAAAAAAATTTTTTTTTTTTTTTTTTTTTTGTTCATGGTAATGCAAACGGATCCGTTCTGAACGGATCTAAGCGTTTGCATTATAGGTGCGGATCCGTCTGGGCACATACCAGACGGATCCGACCTAAACGCAGGTGTGAAAGTAGCCTTAACTAAGGCCCCAGTTCCAGCTGAAGAAAAACAGCCCCAAAGCATGATGCTACCACCACCATGCTTCACTGAGGGTATGGTGTTCTTTTGGTGATGTGCAGTGTTGTTTTTGCGCCAAACATATCTTTTAGAATTAGTGCCAAAAATTTCAACCTTGGTTTCATCAGACCATAACACCTTTTCTCACATGCTTTTGGGAGACTTCAGATGTGTTTTTGCAAAATGTAGCCTGGCTTGGATGTTTTTCTTCGTAAGAAAAGGCTTTCGTATTGCTACTCTACCCCATAGCCCAGACATATGAAGAATACAGGAGATTGTTGTCACATGTACCACACAGCCAGTACTTTCCAGATACTCCTGCAGCTCCTTTAATTTTGCTGTAGGCCTCTTGGTAGCCTCCCAAACCAGTTTTCTTCTTGTATTTTCATCAATTTTGGAGGGACGTCCAGTTCTCGGTAATGTCACTGTTGTGCCATATTTTCTCCACTTGATGATGACTGTCTTCACTGTGTTCCATGGTATATCTAATGCCTTGGAAATTCTTTTGTACCCTTCTCCTGACTGATACCTTTTAACAATAAGATCCCTCTGATGCTTTGGAAGCTCTGTGTGGACCATGGCTTTTGCTGTGGGATGCGACTAAGAAAATTTCAGGAAAGACCAACTAGAACAGCTGAACTTTTTGGGGGGTTAATCAGAGGCACTATAAATGATGGCAGGTGTATGCTGACTCCTATTTAACATGATTTTGAATGTGATTGCTTAATTCTGAACACAGCTACATCCCCAGTTATAAGAGGGTGTGCACACTTATGCGACCACATTATTTTAGCTTTTTTTTTTTTTCCTCCACCTAAAAGATTTCAGTTTGTTTTTTAATTGAGTGGTACAGTTTATAGGTCACATTAAAGGTGGAAAAAGTTCTGAAATGATTTATCTTTGTCTCATTTTTTACAGCACAGAAACCTGACATTTTAATAGGTGTGTGTAGAATTTTTATATCCACTGTATATGTATACTGATTTCATTATATTTAACAATCCCCCAAATTTTTAAATTCCAACCGCGTGGAAACAGAAAATATGTAAACGGATAGACTGAGGCTTGATGCTCATTTTCAACTTAACATAGACAGGTAGTTTGCTGCCACACCATGGATATTGCTGCAGTAATCATGTATATATGCTTCTTAACGGTAATTAAATAGAAAAAATAAATAAATAATAATAATAAAATTGTGACCTTGTGGAAACTGAAAATATATAAACAGACGGCTATATACTCAATTTCAACTTAATACACGCAAGTAGATTGCTGCCACACAATGGGTATTGCTGCAGTAATTATATATATGATACAAAAAACACTCTAGACTTGTGAAACACTGTAGAAAACTTTATTCACCCATGTGGCAAGGCAACGTTTCGGCTCAATACCAGGTATTGAGCTGAAACGTTGCCTTGCCACATGGGTGAATAAAGTTTTCCACAGTGTTTCACAAGTCCGGAGTGCTGCCCGCTTTTTGTATCCTTTATATTGGGTGAGCTTATTCCCATTGGGCTGTGCACGCATTTTTTCTTTTTGATTCTTGTCGGTGCCGCAATCTTTTCTATTATATATATATATACTTATGAAATCGGACAGCACTCCAAGACTTGAAAAGACATGATGTATTTATTCACTCCACATGGGTGAATAAATACATCACGTCTTTTCAAGTCTTGGAGTGCTGTCCGATTTCATACGTATATTAAGGGTGAGAAGCCAATTCCCTTGGACCTTGCACCTGAGCCCGTTTACTGGTGCCACCGAATTTCTTTTTCATATTTTATATATATATTTATAAATTCTTCTTAATTATATTGAACCCCACGAAAAAAGGATTTCTGTGAAAATGGGGAAGCAAAACGAAAGTTTTTGCTTGCAGGTAGCTAGTTTTGAGGTGCACCTGCACTTCTGATAGCAGGCACAGCCACCCACAGGTCCTGTCCTCTCTCTACCTGTCTGCCAGCTCCACTGCTTCTATCTATTGTACACAACACACACAATTCTTCTTTGCAATCCTAGCCTTTCCCTTTACTGTTCCTGGCAATAAGCTGGATTGATTTCGGATTATCCCTGATTGATTTTACAGGGTCCCTGACTCCCTAAGATTGTTTTCCTGGCAGACACTGTAAGATCTGACCACCCTCTTTCACAGCCGAGCACAGACTGGTGTTCTGCTTGTTCTGCTAGGTTACCTCCTTGCCTGCTGCAGCACTGTTTGGCTCATCCAGGCTGTCAGCCTGGGAGCTAATCAGGGAAAGCCCTCCACCCCACTTCATCTCAGAGTCATCTGAGAGCCTTTCTTCTCCCTCCCTAGTGCTTTTTCCCCATTGAAATGTGCACTAAAACGATGTGCTGTTTTAGTGAATTTGTTTGAAACTAATCCAGAAAGATTTGGGTTCATCCAAATAATAACTAAGTTCGGACCGATATATATCCAATCACCATTTACTGGCAGATTCACAGTCTCTAAGCCACCCTCTTTTTGCAAAAGCTCACAGGTCTCTTACAGGGTCGGGTTGTCTGTTGGTGCCTCTGTTCTTGTCTCATCTGCTGACTGTGGACATGACTCCTTGTGCAGGCACATAAGAGACTTTTGGAGCCCTACAAACTAAATGGCAGGCTCAGCCTTTTAGATCACCCTTGATGCAGGGAGGGGGCAAAATATAATGCCTCGGATTGCCTGGCTGACCCCTTGGGGATTGGGTTCCCGATCAATTTTCCAGTTTGGCTCCCTTATACTAGCCCTGCTCTATGTAGATTTATCAATTTGGTGTACAGAAATGCTTATTGCATTCTTGTGTAAGTGCATAACAGATGAAGATGTTCCTTTATAACTGTATTAGCAGGCCAGATAACCACAATAAATGATGTTGTTGTGAAATGTTGATTAAAAAAACCTTGCAAACACAGCTCTTAAGAAAACAACAATTCCTTGTCCTTAGATGTTTAATGTACAATCACATTCACAAAGCGTTGTCCATTAATAAAACATTGTGGAAAATTATTTTTTCATAAAACATGCCTTTTTTTTATTAAGTTTAAGCTAATCATTACACTGATGTGCTAAATAATTTCACCACTATGTATTATTGATGTACAATTCAGTAAGGATATGATTGGAAACTACTCTTGTATGGTTAATAATAAAAAGCATTGTGTGTACTATACAGCATTATTTGTTTTTCTGCCTCACAAGTTCAGGGGAAAAGGGATGTTGGAATAAACCTCCTTTAAATATGTATTTGTGCCTTGTTAGCATAACTCTGGAAAAATTAAGAAAACTTTTCAGAGACTTCTATATTGATGGCCTATCCTAGGGTCATCAATATGTGATCAGTGGGGGTTCTACACCCAGCACCCCTGTCAATCAACTGTGTACAGAGGCTGTGGCACTCTGTTAAGTGCTGAGGCCTACTCAGAGATAACCAAGTACAGAACCGTCTACTGTATAGCCGCTGTGCTTGGCATTGCAGCTCAGTCCCATTTGCTTGAATAGCCCTTAGCTGCAACTAGGTCATGTGACCAATCTGCGTGACGTCACTTGCCTTATGCACCAGTCTCTACAAACAGCTGATGAACAGAGGTGGTATCAGCAGTTGCACCCTTATGATCAGATATTGATGACGTATGCGGGTGCAGTTTTTATGTGATGTATGATACTACTTAGTTCAGTTGCATAGCAACAAAAATCCCATCTAAACATTAACATACAACAACCAAAATACTTTTTTTTTTTTATCAATGAAGTGTGTCAAAGTGGCAATAAGACTTAGCAAGACACAAAAATAAAGCTGAATTAATATTCACCTAATAAAGCCATACAATGCAAAATTAATTATTAGGAAAATTGTTAGGAAACATTCTTTTCTGTATATTTACTTGTATATAAAGTGCAAGTTCTGCCAAAAATTACAAGGAAGAGGCACTCCGATACAACCTGTATATCACATAAAGGAGGGTCTCATTCACATTGTGGTACAATTGTTCATGTAGTGGGACTCCTAAACTCATAAAGCCTATGCACTAAGTGAAAGGGCTGCCAAAAATTACAAGGAATCGTCACTACAATACACCCTTTGTTACACATAAAGGAGGGCATCATACACAGCCTTGAAAAATTATGATTGAAGGCCTGCTGGTGACCCTCAAAAACATTTGGAGCAAGGGCCTGTTGATATGATCATCTAAAATATTATGGGCGAGAGCCTGCTGCCGCTTTTGTGACTCTAGATAACCTGGGGACGATTACACGTCCCCGTGACGGTGACGATCCATTCGGATGTCTTCCCTATCAACTTTCAATGTTATTTTCATCCCAAACCATGTAGACCATGGGTAACGGGGGAATCATGATTCGATTCCGGAGAGAGAGCCTGAGAAACAGCTACGACTACCACATCCAAGCAAGGCAACATGCGTGCAAATTACCTATTAGGTATAATTAGGTGAGGGCCTGCAGGTGAGCTGACCCTGTAAAATATTTTAGGTGCGGGCCTGCTGGTGAGCTGACCCTGTAAAAGATTGTAGGTGAAGGCCTGCTCGTGAGCTGACCCTGTAAAAAAATATATGGGAGGGACTGCTGGTGAGCTCTCCCAGTAAAAGATTGTAGGTAAAGGCCTGCTGGTGAGCTGACCCTGTAAAAAATTATATGCGAGTGCCTGCTGGTGAGCTCACCCTCTAAAAAATTATATGCGAAGGCCTGAAGGTGAGCTGACCCTGTAAAAGATGATAGGTGAGGGCCTGCTGGTGAGCTGACTGTTACGGATCTCCTAGCACCCCGACTGGGTACCTCAGTTGGTGAATGCTCCTAGTGCTTCCCGAGGGCTCCAAGCACTCCGCTCGACACCGTAACCACCACAGATCCCACGAACCGCCGCAGCTTGGTTAAGTCACGCCGTACTCCACCCACGCTGGACCCAAGACCGGGCTTCAGCTTCCAGTGGGTGTACCTCTCCTTAATCCAGAGAGCAGGAACCAGGAACAAGCTCTTACAAGAGCTTATACTCAGGGGAGTATTGTGATATAACAATAATCAAGAATGTAGTTATCCCATCCCCCAAACATAAGCCAAGACTTCATGAAGGGGTAAACCAGGTCTCTTTAATGAGAAGAAAGGCATTTCTTATTTACAGTTTTCCCCACAAGGTTACCACCCACGTGAACCTTGTGGAGCCCAGGACACAAAGTCACAACAGGCAATCAACACAGTATTGTACAGTTAGACACTCCCAGCTAATGTACACAAACCCACCTCTGCCTATGATGGAATTAACAAAATACAATGGGCATTGTCTGTGACACAATCAACAAATACAATGGGCATTGCCTGTGACACAACTACCAAACACAATTAACTTGTACTTAACTCACAGTCAGAATACACAAATTTTTCCCAAAACACAGAAAACACCTCAAAACCCAACATATCCCCTTAAAGCCATGGATAGCTCTGATCTGGGCGAACAACATATCCAAAAATCACCCAGATCTGAGCAGGGGTTCCCGAATTCCATGGAAGTCATATTTGACCGATGGCAAGAATGGCTTTCCTGCCCAAAACAGTTCCACAGATTTAGGCTGTGTGGCTGGTCTATCTTCTCCTTCAAAGTTAGTATATGGACCATAATCCTGAGGCAGGAGGTTGGCAAACAGGCCACTCTAAAACCCAGTGGCAAAGTTTTTTTTTCCACACTTACCCTCTTAACCACCTCAGCCCCCTTAGCTTAAACACCCTTAATGACCAGGCCACTTTTTACACTTCTGACCTACACTACTTTAACCGTTTATTGCTCGGTCATGCAACTTACCACCCAAATGAATTTTACCTCCTTTTCTTCTCTCACTAATAGAGATTTCATTTGGTGGTATTTCATTGCTGCTGACATTTTGACTTTTTTTGTTATTAATCGAACAAGTGGTAAAATTTTGCAAAAAAAAACGACATACATATATAAATTTTGCTCTAAATTTATTGTTCTACATGTCTTTCATAAAAAAAAAAAATGTTTGGGTAAAAAAAAATGGTTTGGGTAAAAGTTATAGCGTTTACAAACTATGGTACAAAAATGTGAATTTCCACTTTTTGAAGCAGCTCTGACTTTCTGAGCACCTGTCATGTTTCCTGAGGTTCTACAATGCCCAGACAGTACAAACACCCCACAAATGACCCCATTTCGGAAAGTAGACACCCTAAGGTATTCGCTGATGGGCATAGTGAGTTCATAGAAATTTTTATTTTTTGTCACAAGTTAGCGGAAAATGATGATTTTTTTTTTATTACATTTTTTTCTTACAAAGTCTCATATTCCACTAACTTGTGATAAAAAATAAAAACTATGAACTCACTATGCCCATCAGCGAATACCTTGGGGTGTCTTCTTTCCAAAATGGGGTCACTTGTGGGGTAGTTATACTGCCCTGGCATTCTAGGGGCCCAAATGTGTGGTAAGTAGTTTGAAATCAAAATCTGTAAAAAATGGCCGGTGAAATCCGAAAGGTGCTCTTTGGAATGTGGGCCCCTTTGCCCACCTAGGCTGCAAAAAAGTGTCACACATGTGGTATCTCCGTACTCAGGAGAAGTTGGGCAATGTGTTTTGGGGTGTCATTTTACATATACCCATGCTGGGTGAGAGAAATATCTTGGCAAAAGACAACTTTTACAATTTTTTTATACAAAGTTGGCATTTGACCAAGAAGAAGGTATTACTACTGGCACATGATTGGGGGAGTCTGGTATTACTACTGGCACATGATTGGGTGGTCTGGTATTACTACTGGCACATGATTGGGTGGGTCTGGTATTACTGGCACATGATTGGAGGGGGTCTGGTATTACTGGCACATGATTGGGGGGGTCTGGCATTACTACTAGCACATGATTGGGGGGGGTCTGGTATTACCACTGGCACATGATTGGGGGGTCTGGTATTACTACTGGCACATGATTGGGGGGTCTGGTATTACTGGCACATGATTGGGGGGGTCTGGTATTACTGGCACATGATTGGGGGGGGTCTGGCATTACTACTAGCACATGATTGGGGGGGGTCTGGTATTACCACTGGCACATGATTGGGGGGTCTGGTATTACTACTGGCACATGATTGGGGGGTCTGGTATTACTGGCACATGATTGGAGGGGGGTCTGGTATTACTGGCACATGATTGGGGGGGTCTGGTATTACTGGCACATGATTGGAGGGGGTCTGGTATTACTGGCACATGATTGGAGGGGGTCTGGTATTACTGGCACATGATTGGAGGGGGGTCTGGTATTACTGGCACATGATTGGAGGGGGGTCTGGTATTACTGGCACATGATTGGAGGGGGGTCTGGTATTACTGGCACATGATTGGAGGGGGGTCTGGTATTACTGGCACATGATTGGAGGGGGGTCTGGTATTACTGGCACATGATTGGGGGGGTCTGGTATTACTGGCACATGATTGGGGGGTCTGGTATTACTGGCACATGATTGGGGGGTCTTGTAAAGGTAAATTAAATATTTTAATTAGCTATTAATTTGCAAAAAATATATTTTACATTGTTAAATGAAAAAGTCCTTTATTTTCCTTCAGATTGACAGCTGACTGCACGATCCTGTATATAGCATTAAGGTAAGAAACAATATATGCAGTGTTATATTTGTTTTAAATGTCGCAATGGTTTTGCGGCTCCCAGTTTTTTTTCCCTTCGGAAATGGTTCCAAGTGGCTCTTTATGTCTTAAAGGTTGCAGACCCCTGTTCTAGACTATGCCACTTGGTACCCGGAGGTGGTGCCACTGCAAAATACCTCGGCCAAACTCATAGCTAAAGAGTTAATAGAGATGTTTTCCCGAGTAGGACTACCTAAAGAGGTTCTGACCGATCAAGGGACCCCTTTTATGTCCAAGGTGATGAGGGAACTCTAAGTTGCTGCACATAAAACAGTAACGGACGTCCATTTACAATTCGCAAGGGGAAGGTCTGGTAGAAAAGTTTAACCAAACATTAAAAAATATGTTAAAACGGGTGGTGGCTAAAGATGGGAAGGACTGGGACCTCTTTTTGCCCTATCTCATGTTTGCAGTGCGAGAGGTACCCCAGGCCTCTACTGAGTTCTCGCCCTAAAAAACTGCTATATGGCAGACACCCTCGCGGTCTCTTGGACGTGGCCAAAGAGGCGTGGGAACAACAACCCACTCCACATGAAAGTGTCATTGAGCACGTTACCCAGATGCAAGATCGGATAGAGATAGTGTTGGCTCTTGTTAGGGAGCATATAGAGGCAGCTCAGCGAGCCCAGAGTCAGGTCTATAATCGGCACGTTCGGGTCCGGATCTTTAACCCGGGTGATCGGGTTTTGGTTCTGGTGCCGACCTTAGACAGTAAGTTCCTGGCTAGGTGGCAGGGGCCTACGAGGTACTCGAGAAAATTGGAGATGTAAACTACAAGGTACACCAGCCAGGGCGGCGAAAGCCGGAACAGGTTTACCATGTGAATTTACTCAAAACGTGGAAAGATATGGAAACCTGCACAGAAGACAGAGCGCGACCGGGTTTTCTAGGAAAACAGCTACCGGCCCCTCTGTCTGATGCAAGAGATGCGGCTACCACATTAAAAATTGCTGACAGCCTCTCCTCTAAACAGACTCAGGAGGCCAGGGAGTTTGTTAGTCTGAACACGGATTCTCAGACCTCTCTGGACGCAATTCCATAATCCAGCATGACATTGTCACTGAGCCTCAAGCAAAAATCTGATTAAAACCATACCGGGTACTCGAGGCTCGGCGACAAGCCATATTGGAGGAGGTGCAGCTAATGTTGCAGCTATACGTCATTGAGGAGTCAAAAAGTGAGTGGGCCAGTCCTATAGTATTGATACCCAAGCCGGATGGGACGTTTCAGTTTTGTAACGACTTTTGAAAACTTAATGAGGTTTCCAAATTCGATGCGTATCCCATGCCCTGGGTGGATGAGCTCATCGAGAGGTTAGGACAAGCCAGGTATTTTTGTGTTTTGGACCTTACAAAAGGGTACTGGCAGGTGCCCTTAACGGAGGCTGCCAAAGAGAAAACTGCCTTCATCATGAATGAGGGGCTGTATCAATATAAGGTCTTACCCTTTGGTCTGCATGGCACCCATGCCTTTTTTCAGTGACTAATGGACATTGTGCTACGTCCACATCGTCGGTACGCTTCGGCTTATCTGGACGATATTGTCATCCTCAGTACCGACTGGAAAAGTCACCTACCCAAAGTGCAGGCTGTAGTGGACTCCCTTCGGAAAGCTGGCCTTACTGCTAACCCAAAAAAATGTGTGATAGGGATGATCGGGCGGAAGAGGCTTTCTCCGCTTTAAAGTCGGCCCTGTGAGGGTCCCCGGGATTGGTGACGCCCGACTTCAAAAGGTAGTTTATAATACAGACTGATGCCTTCGAAGTAGGCCTTGGTGCTGTACTGTCTCAGGAAGTCAACGGGGAGGAGCATCCTGTTGTCTTCCTCAGCCGTAAGCTCACCCTAGCCGAGACCCGGTTTAGTATAGTGGGGAGAGAGTGCCTGGCTATCAAGTGGGCACTAGAATCAACCATTATCTCTGTCCTTACTAGTCTTAATATGAACCCTTTCTAGCCGTAAGGCAACTGGCTGGAACTAGACCCACGCCCAACTAACACATGCAGCTCTGTAACCTCTGGGATGTGAACAGAAAAATACATAAATGCTTCAGAATAAGGATGTTAAAAGATATGAGGGAAAGAGATTTAGGATGGGGAGGTAAACATGTGGAAATCAAATAAAAAAATGAATTTGAGGTTTTGCCCTGATTTCACTTGCAAGAATTTTAATGTATTAACATAAGCATACTCAGATCTAGCCCTTGCACAGGTTTGAATCAAAGCAGAGGTTAGGGAACTGCAGACATGAGTAATGTTTTACTATTTTATTTTATACCAGGTTTTGTCTTAGTACAGTACTTCACTTTTCTCCCACACTCCGAAAACATATTATATTATGCTGATCTCTACACAAACCTGTAGAATATGCTGGCACTACCAATGATATGGGAAATAAATTAACTACTGTTGGAACAGCTATGATACTTTGAAAGTAAGACCTTAAAGTGGTATTCTCATTTGAGACAATGGGGGCATATCACTAGAACCTGCACCTATATGAAGAACAGAGCGGGACTCCGGTCCAGCCACCACCAAGAGCTCTCCCATAGAAGTGACTGGCAAGCACTCCCGTTCACCTGACGGAAATAGCCAAGCCAGTGCTCAGTTATTTTCGACATCCCTATAGAAATGAACAGAGGGCAACTGCGCATGCGCAGTGCACCCTCCACCACTTTCGGGGTTCCGTTTAGGAAAAAGGTGTGGGTCCTGGCGATATGTCCCCATTGTCTAAGATGAATTCACAATCACTGATGGAAATCACTAACCAAATATTGAACGAAAATTCTTCTTTATTTTTTTTGCTAACCATTTATGGATTGCCCTTTGCAAGTACAGTATAGTTTTATCATGTGTATTTTTTTTAACTGGAATAGAAGTAGATCTGAATAAAGATGCGTACCATCTTAACTGAAGAAACAATGTTCACATATGGTTTTCTGAACCTAGATAATATTTAGATTCATAAATCACCTTCCATGATGATGTTTATTGATGACTATTCCTGCCAGTGAACTAGACCATCTGTCAATGGCATCTGTTAGAAAAGTTTTGCATCTCAAAGTTGTCGCCATGTTAGTAATAGTATCCTATTATTCTGGTTTCTAAGGTCTACATGTTAAGCTATTAAATAAATATAAGCAGAGACTGTGAGCAGAGTATAATATTTGCAACCTTAGCACACTTGGATTTGGGGATAATTTTATTCTATTAAAATTGCATAAAAAAGCACAAAGTGGATGCAAAGGAAAGGAGAAGTTCAGTTTATGTCTGTTTTCCCAGTGGGGCTTACAATGTAATTTCCCTATCTCAGACAAACATATATACACTAGAGGCAATTTCATAGAAAGCCATTAGCCTCTTCAGGACACATGACGTACTGGTACGTCATGTTGTCCTGGTACTTAAGGACACATGACGTACCAGTAAGTCATGTATGGTTCTGATCACCGCCGCCCAGCGGGCGGTGATCGGAACCCGGTGCCTGCTCAAATCATTGAGCAGGCACCTTGGCTAGATGCGCCGGGGGGTCCTGTGACCCCCCAATGTCGGTTCTCGCAGCAAACCGCAGGTCAATTCAGACCTGTGGTTTGCTGTGGTTTCGGAAGTTTCTGATCCCCACGGTCTGTGACCACGGAGATCAGAAACTTCAAATAAGCTTAATTTTAATGTTTAACCCCCCTGCTGCCCTCTTTGTTATCTGCCGGCGGGTGCAGCGGAGGGTGCGGGGAGTGCGGCAGGGAGGGCGGGCGGCGGGGTGGGCGGTGCTTGGGGGGGCGGGCAGGCATGCGATCATCCGCCCGCCCCCTCTCTCAGGATGGCCGAGCGGTTTGCAGAGTATCAGCACATTGCTGACACTCTGCTCGAAACGCATGACATCTGTGCTGGCACAGATGCCATGCGTTTAACCCCTTCCATGCCGTGGTCCGTAGGGACCACTGTATGGAAAAGGTTAAGAGGGAGGGAGCTCCATCCCTCTCCCATTGGGGGCTGCTGTGCCTTTTCAGCCCCCGATGGGAGAGGGATGGGGCCCCCTCCCTCCCCATCACCCACTGCTCTGCTGTGGCAGCGAGTGATGGGTACCATGGCAACCGGACGCCTTCACAGGCGACCGGCTGTCCATGGTACTGATCAGAGGCTGTCCATGGTGCTGATTAGACTTCTGTTAAAGGCAGAAGTCTAATCAGACTTTGTAAAGTAAAAATACAGTACAGTACACTATATAGTGTACTGTACTGTATTATACAGACATCAGACCCACTGGATCTTCATGAACCAAGTGGGTATGGGTAAACAAAACTGTGAAAAAAAGTGAACAAAAAGTAAAAATCAAAAACACATTTTATCACAGATTAAAAATGAAAAAAATAAAATTCCCTACACATTTTATGATATCACTGCGTCCGTAACGACCTGATCTATAAAACGGTCATGTTACTTTACCCGAACGGTGAACGCCATAAAAATAAAAAAATAAAAAACTATGATGAAATTGAAATTTTGCCCACCTTACTTCCCAAAAAATGTAATAAAAGTGATCAAAAAAGTCGTATGTATGCCAAAATAGTACCAATCAAACCGTCACCTCATCCCGCAAAAAATGAGACCCTACTTAAGATAATCGCCTAAAAACTGAAGAAACTATGGCTCTCAGACTATGGAGACACTAAAACATGATTTTTTTGTTTTTGTTTAAAAAATGAAATCATTGTGTAAAACTTACATAACTAAAAAAAGTATACATATTAGGTATCGCCGCGTCCGTAGTCACCTGCTCTATAAAAATATCACATGACATAACCCCTCAGGTGAATACAGTTAAAAAAAAAAAAAAAATGTAAAAAAGCAATTATTTGTCACCTTACATCACAAAAAGTGTAATAGCAAGCGATCAAAAAGTCACACGCACCCCAAAATAGTGCCAATAAAACCATCATCTCATCCCGCAAAAATCATACCCTACCCAAGATATTTGCCCAAAAACTGAAAAAACTCTGGCTCTCAGATCATGGAGACACTAAAACATGATTTTTTTTTGTTTCAAAAATGAAATCATTGTGTAAAACTTACATAAATAAAAAAAAATTGTATATATATTAGGTATCGCCACGTCCATGACAACCTGCTCTATAAAAATATTATATGATCTAACCCCTCAGGTGAATACCGTAAAAATAAAAAAAATATTACATGATCTAACCTGTCAGATGAATGTTGTAAATAACAAAAAATAAAAACGGTACCAAAACAGCTATTTCTTGTTACTTTGCCTCTCAAAAAGTGTAATATAGAGCAACCAAAAATTATATGTACCCTAAACTAGTACCAACAATACTGCCACCCTATCCCGTAGTTTCTAAAATGGGGTCACTTTTTTGGAGTTTCTACTCTAGGGGTGCATCAGGGGGGCTTCAAATGGGACATGGTGTCAAAAAAACCGGTCCAGCAAAATCTGCCTTCCAAAACCGTATGGCATTCCTTTCCTTCTGCACCCTGCTGTGTGCCCGTACAGCCATTTACGACCACATATGGGGTGTTTCTGTAAACTACAGAATCAGAGCCATAAATTTTGAGTTTTGTTTGGCTGTTAACCCTTGCTTTGTAACTGGAAAAAAATTATTAAAATGGAAAATCTGCCAAAAAAGTGAAATTTTTAAATTGTATCTCTATTTTCCATTAAATCTTGTGGAACACCTAAAAGGTTAACAAAGTTTGTAAAATCAGTTTTGAATATCTTAACGGGTGTAGTTTCTTAGATGGAGTTTCTACTCTAGGGGTGCATCAGGGGGGCTTCAAATGGGACATGGTGTCAAAAAAAACAGTCCAGCAAAATCTGCCTTCCAAAAACTATACGGCGCACCTTTCCCTCTACGCCCTACTGTGTGCCCGTACAGTAGTCTATGGCCACATATGAGGTGTTTCTGCAAACTACAGAATCGGGGCAATAAATATAGCATTTTGTTTGGCTGTTAACCCTTGCTTTGTTACTGAAAAAAAATGGAAAATTTTCCCAAAAATTTTATCACCATTTGCCATTAACTCTTGTGGAACACCTAAAGGGTTAACGACGTTTGTAAAATCTGCTTTGAATACCTTGAGGGGTGTAGTTTCTAGAATGGGGTCATTTTTGGGTGGTTTCTATTATGTAAGCCTCACAAAGTGACTTCAGACCTGAACTGGTCCCTAAAAGTGGGTTTTTGAAAATTTCTGAAAAATTTCAAGATTTGCTTCTAAATTTCTAAGCCTTGTAACATCCCCCAAAAATAAAATATCATTCCCAAATTGATCCAAACATGAAGTAGACATATGGGGAATGTAAAGTGATAACTATTTTTGTAGGTATTACTATGTATTATAGAAGTAGAGAAATTGAAACTTGGAAATTTGGAATTTTTTTACAAATTTTTGGTAAATTTGGTATTTTTTTTATAAATAAAAATTATTTTTTTAAACTTCATTTTACCAGTATAATGAAGTACAATATGTGACGAAAAAACTATCTCAGAATGGCCTGGATAAGTCAAAGCGTTTTAAAGTTATCACCACTTAGTGACACTGGTCAGATTTGCAAAAAATGGCCTGGTCCTTAAGGTGAAATAAGGCTGTGTCCCTAAGAGGTTAAGCCTAACACTGCCATTTTGGAATGTGAGAAGTAATCAAAGTGCTCAGAGGAAACCACACAAACCCAAAGATAACTTTTAAGCTTCCTGTAGATTTTAACATGGGTCAAACTTGAACCCAAGACCCTAGTGCTTAAGGCCAATAGCGATAATCACTTAGCCAATGTGCCTTTTAAGCCCACTACTACGTTGGCAAAAAATGCACCAAAAGCTGTCACAAAACCTGTGTGTGAACCCAGTTTTATTTAGCTGAACCCCTTTGACAAAGTGTTCTTTAACCACCTCAGCCCCTATAGCTTAAACACCCTTAATGACCAGGCCACTTTTTACACTTCTGACCTACACTACTTTCACCGTTTATTGCTCGGTCATGCAACTTACCACCCAAATGAATTATACCTCCTTTTCTTCTCACTAATAGAGCTTTCATTTGGTGGTATTTCATTGCTGCTGACATTTTTACTTTTTTTTGTTATTAATCGAAATTTAACGATTTTTTTGCAAAAAAATGACATTTTTCACTTTCAGTTGTAAAATTTTGCAAAAAAAAACGACATCCATATCTAAATTTTTCTCTAAATTTATTGTTCTACATGTCTTTGATTAAAAAAAAATGTTTGGGTAAAAAAAAAATGGTTTGGGTAAAAGTTATAGCGTTTACAAACTATGGTACAAAAATGTGAATTTCCGCTTTTTGAAGCAGCTCTGACTTTCTGTGCACCTGTCATGTTTCCTGAGGTTCTACAATGCCCAGACAGTACAAACACCCCACAAATGACCCCATTTCGGAAAGTAGACACCCTAAGGTATTCGCTGATGGGCATAGTGAGTTTATAGAACTTTTTATTTTTTGTCACAAGTTAGTGGAAAATTATGATTTTATTTTTTCTTTTTTCTTACAAAGTCTCATATTCCACTAACTTGTGACAAAAAATAAAAACTTCCATGAACTCACTATGCCCATCAGCGAATACCTTGGGGTGTCTTCTTTCCAAAATGGGGTCACTTGTGGGGTAGTTATACTGCCCTAGCATTCTAGGGGCCCAAATGTGTGGTAAGAAGTTTGAAATCAAAATGTGTAAAAAATGACCAGTGAAATCCGAAAGGTGCTCTTTGGAATGTGGGCCCCTTTGCCCACCTAGGCTGCAAAAAGGTGCCACACATGTGGTATCGCCGTACTCGGGAGAAGTTGGGGAATGTGTTTTGGGGTGTCATTTTACATATACCCATGCTGGGTGAGAGAAATATCTCGGCAAAAGACAACTTTTCCCATTTTTTTTATACAAAGTTGGCATTTGACCAAGATATTTCTCTCACCCAGCATGGGTATATGTAAATTGACACCCCAAAACACATTCCCCAACTTCTCCTGAGTACGGCGATACCACATGTGTGGCACTTTTTTGCAGTCTAAGTGGGCAAAGGGGCCCACATTCCAAAGAGCACCTTTCGGATTTCACCAATCATTTTTTACACATTTTGATTTCAAACTTCTTACCACACATTTGGGCCCCTAGAATGCCAGGGCAGTATAACTACCCCACAAGTGACCCCATTTTGGAAAGAAGACACCCCAAGGTATTCGCTGATGGGCATAGTGAGTTCATGGAAGTTTTTATTTTTTGTCACAAGTTAGTGGAATTTGAGACTTTGTAAGAAAAATAAAATCATCATATTCCGCTAACTTGTGACAAAAAAAAAAAAATTCTAGGAACTCGCCATGCCCCTCACGGAATACCTTGGGGTGTTTTCTTTCCAAAATGGGGTCACTTGTGGGGTAGTTATACTGCCCTGGCATTCTAGGGGCCCAAATGTGTGGTAAGAAGTTTGAAATCAAAATGTGTAAAAAATGACCGGTGAAATCCGAAAGGTGCTCTTTGGAATGTGGGCCCCTTTGCCCACCAAGCTGCAAAAAAGTGTCACACATGGGGTATCGCCGTACTCAGGAGAAGTTGGGCAATGTGTTTTGGGGTGTCATTTTACATATACCCATGCTGGGTGAGAGAAATATCTCGGCAAAAGACAACTTTTCCCATTTTTTTATACAAAGTGTGCATTTGACCAAGATATTTCTCTCACCCAGCATGGGTATATGTAAAATGACACCCTAAAACACATTGCCCAACTTCTCCTGAGTACGGAGATACCACATGTGTGACACTTTTTTGCAGCCTAGGTGCCCAAATTCCTTTTAGGAGGGCATTTTTAGACATTTGGATGCCAGACTTCTTCTCACGCTTTAGGGCCCCTAAAAAGCCAGGGCAGTATAAATACCCCACATGTGACCCCATTTTGGAAAGAAGACATCCCAAGGTATTCAATCAGGGGCCTGGCGAGTTCATAGAATTTTTTTTTTTGGCATAAGTTAGCGGAAATTGATTTTTTATTTTTTTTTCTCACAAAGTCTCACTTTCCGCTAACTTGGGACAAAAATTTAAATCTTTCATGGACTCAATATGCCCCTCAGTGAATACCTTGGGGTGTCTTCTTTCCAAAATGGGGTCAGTTGTGGGGTGTTTGTACTGCTCTGGCATTTGAGGGTCTCCGCAATCATTACATGTATGGCCAGCATTAGGAGTTTCTGCTATTCTCCTTATATTGAGCATACAGGTAATGAGATTTTTTTTTTTCTGTTCAGCCTCTGGGCTGAAAGAAAAAAATGAACGGCACAGATTTCTTCATTCGCATCGATCAATGTGGATGAAAAAATCTCTGCCAAAAAAAAAAAGGAGGGGAAAGGCGTCTGCCAGGACATAGGAGCTCCGCCCAACATCCATACCCACTTAGCCCCTATGCCCTGGCAAACCAGATTTATCCATTCCCTTCAATCGATGTGGATGAATAAATCATTGCCGGGATTTTTTATTTATTTTTTATATACAAAGTGTTTGCCAAAGCATAGGAACACCGCCACCTCCTCAGCTCATATGCCTTGGCAAACGTATCTTTTACTGCAGAGGAGAAATCTCGTCTTGCAGCGCCGCATACACCGACTTGCGTGTAATCTGACAGCAGCGCAATGCTTCTGTCAGAATGCACATCAGTGCTGCAGCTAGTCGATCGGTTGGTCCACCTGGAAGGTAAAAAAAAAAGAAAAAACCAGGCCGCAACGCAATAATTTTATTAACTTTGGAACAGAACATATAAACTTTAACTTTTTGAACTGAACATTAACCTTTTTGCAAAGGAGACGTTTGCAGCAGCTGTGAGTGAATGGGCCCTAATAGCCCTGTGTGCCTGTCCTGGTGAGATGTGATCCCTATGCTAGGTGTACCTGTGTGTGGTACTTCCGGAAACACTCCCCCTAAGCATAGGGCAGGGTGGTCAGGACAGTCAGGACAGAAATAGCGGGTGTCACGCCTTATTCCACTCCTGCTACAGACACAACATCTTTTTCGGGGTGACGGTTGGGTTGAGGTACCGGCAACGACATTGAGGAAATGTCGCTCGTGTAGACGGCTAACTACACTAGTGGATGTGGCCACGGAACCTTCTGGATACAGGAGGTTCTCGATGATCTCTTCCTGGAATTTTAGGAAGGATCGTGTTCTCCCAGCCTTACTGTAGAGAACAAAACTATTATACAGAGCCAATTGAATCAAATATACAGACACCTTCTTATACCAGCGTCTGGTTCTGCGGGACACTAAATAGGGAGCCAACATCTGGTCATTGAAGTCCACCCCTCCCATGAGCGCATTATAGTCGTGGACTGAAAGGGGCTTTTCGATGACACGGGTTGCTCGCTCAATTTGGATTGTCGTGTCTGCGTAAATGGAGGAGAGCATGTAAACGTCACGCTTGTCTCTCCATTTCACCGCGAGCAGTTCTTCGTTACACAAGGCAGCCCTCTCCCCCCTTGCAAGACGGGTGGTAACGAGCCGTTGGGGGAAGCCCCGGCGACTAGGTCGCACGGTGCCACAGGCGCAAATCTGTTCTAGAAACAAATGCCTAAAGAGGGCCACACTTGTGTAGAAATTGTCCACATAAAGATGGTACCCCTTGCCGAATAAGGGTGACACCAAGTCCCAGACTGTCTTCCCACTGCTCCCCAGGTAGTCAGGGCAACCGACCAGCTCCAGGGTCTGATCTTTTCCCTCATAGACACGAAATTTGTGGGTATAGCCTGTGGCCCTTTCACAGAGCTTATACAATTTGACCCCATACCTGGCACGCTTGCTTGGGATGTATTGTTTGAAGCCAAGGCACCCGGTAAAATGTATTAGGGACTCGTCTATGCAGATGTTTTGCTCTGGGGTATACAAATCTGCAAATTTCTGGTTTAAATGGTCTATGAGGGGCCGAATTTTGTGGAGCCGGTCAAAAGCTGGGTGGCCTCTGGGACGGGAGGTGGTGTTGTCGCTAAAATGCAGGAAACGGAGGATGGTCTCAAATCGTGTCCTGGACATAGCAGCAGAGAACATGGGCATGTGATGAATTGGGTTCGTGGACCAATATGACCGCAATTCATGCTTTTTCGTTAGACCCATGTTGAGGAGAAGGCCCAGAAAAATTTTAATTTTGGAAACTTGGACTGGTTTCCACCGGAAAGGCTGGGCATAAAAGCTTCCCGGGTTGGCGGTTATAAATTGTGTGGCATACCAATTTGTTTCTGCCACAACTAAGTCTAAGAGCTCCGCAGTCAAGAACAGCTCAAAAAATACCAGGGCCGAACCGATCTGAGCCGTCTCAACCCGAACTCCAGACTGGGCGGTGAAAGGGGGAACTAATGGTGCGGCTGAAGTTGGTGACTGCCAATCAGGGTTTGCCAGCACCTCAGGGATTCTAGGGGCTCTACGGGCCTGTCTGTGTGGTGGCTGCGACGGGGTAACTACTGCACGTGCCACCGTACCAGCTTCAACTGCCCTTCTGGTGCTCGCTACTTCACCATGTTGTACGGCAGTGCTTGTACTAGGTCCAGGAAGGGCTGCGCTGCTGGTGTATGCTTCACCACGTGATCCGGCAGCGCCAGCCCCACTCTGCTGCTCTTGAAGCGGATCCTGCGCAACCTGTGGTCTAGCGACAGGGGGCCGGGTACGCCTGGTGCTATCAGGGACCTCAGCCTCCTCGTCCGAACTTTGGATCAGAGAGCCACTGCTTTCTACAGGTTCATATTCTGACCCGCTAGATTCATCAGATGAGGGTTCCCACTCCTCATCCGACTGGGTCAGAATCCTGTAGGCCTCTTCAGAAGAATACCCCCTGTTTGACATTTGGGCAACTAAATTTAGGGGTATTCCCTGAGACTACCCAAGAAAAAAAGCAAGCCTGCTTTACAAAGGGGAGGCTAGCGAAGTACCGGAGGCCGCTGCGGTTGATAAAAAATATCAAAACAGATTTTTTTTTATCGCCGCAGCGCGTGTAAAGTGAATGTGCAGTGATCAAAAAAAAATAAAATTTTTGTCACTGCGGTGGGGCGGGCGTGGGTGAACGCACGTGTGGGCGACCGATCAGGCCTGATCGGGAAAACACTGCGTTTTGGGTGGAGGGCGAGCTAAGGTGACACTAATACTATTATAGATCTGCCCGTGATCAGTTTTGATCACTTACAGATACTATAAAAGTACAAATGCTGATTAGCAATACGCTAAACAGCGAATAAGTACCTGCGGTGCGGTGGGCTGGGCGCTAACTGATCCCTAAACTACCTAACCAAGGGGCCTAAACTATCCCTAAAACCTAACAGTCAATACCAGTGAAAAAAAAAAGTGACAGTTTACACTGATCACTTTTTTCCTTTCACTAGTGATTGACAGGGGCGATCAAAGGGGTGATCAAAGGGTTAATTGGGGTGCAGGGGGGTGATCTGGGGCTAAAGTGTACTGTTGGTGCTACTCACTGTGATCTCTGCTCCTCTGCTGGATCCAACCGACGAAAAAGAACCAGCAGAGGAGCAGACAAGCCATATAACAGATCATATTTACTAATATGATCTGTTATACGGCTTGTGATTAGTTTTTTTGAAAATCGCCAGCCTGCCAGCCAATGATCGTTGCTGGCAGGCTGGTGACGAACTTGTACTTTAACTTTTGCCGGCCCGCGATGCGCATGCGCGGGCCGGCTCTGACCGAAATCTCGCGTCTCGCGAGATGACGCAAGATTTGCGTCCAGGAGGAATGAATCAACCACCTTCCGGACGCATCCGTGCGTTAGGCGGTCCGGAGGTGGTTAAAGGGGTTATCCGGGAATTTATAATGTTGACTTATCCTCAGGATAATTTATCATTATCACATCAGTGGGGGTCCAGGTCTTGACCACCCGAAAGGGAGAGTGAGGACTCCTATGATGAATGTGTGCTGGACAGGACCTGGGAGCCAGATTAGGGTGCTGAGGAGAAGGCAACATTAGAGGAGGAGTGTGATGGCGGCACCGATAAAGCAGAGGCCACATACCTCCCAAAGAACAGCCAAGGGCCACGTCTGCTTCAGGTTCTGGTGACGCAGCTCACGCAGTGGTTGAGCTAGGCCCAAAAAAATGCCAGAGGCTAAGCCCAGCTCATATGCCTCTACCTCTGCATAAGTATATCTCTGCCTTGTGCAAGAGCAAAATAAAATGTTGGTGGACAAATATAAACGTACACACCACAACTCTATTAAACCATATGAAGCGTCATTATTTCATCCAGTTGGCAAACAGAAATGGGAGCCAGCCACTGCAGCAGGAGTTCCCTCCTTCTCCCGCTCCGGTGTGGCATCGTCATCATCCTTTTCTCTTCTTCCTCTCCGACGCCTCCTCCTCCGCTCCATTGTCCGCAATCGATAACGGAATGCATGGCCAGGAAACTACTATGTGCCCAGCAATCTAATGGTGCGCAAGCTTAATTCCCACCTGGCCAAGTTACTGCAATTGTACAGTACCATTTAGTTGAGTTTTCTGCCTTTAGCAAGCTAATGGCGCGTGCGCAGCCTTGCTGGAAGAATCCTAGCTGGCATTATTTCTCCCAAAAAGCCATCCTGCTTTGTACTCTCACAAGTTGTACAATGTGGGCCGCTCCCTGAGATTCTCGCTGTGCGGCAAGGTTCATGCCACGGTGGACACTTGGAGTAGCCCTTACAGACAGGGACAGAACATGTCTCACAGCCCACTGGGTCAATTTTTTTTTCCAATCAGTGGCGAAGCAGCACTCCAGCAACGAGGTCTGATCCTTTTGACCTAACTATGATTGTGTCGGCCTGGCTTCCACACCAGGCACCTATCCACCTCCTATTCCTCCTCCATGGACACATTCCCATCCCCAACAGTAGCTAGGCACAGGGTTGCTCGCGGTACCTTTCCTTTCTATCACATGTGTCAGGTCAAGTGTTGACACGCCATGTTGGAGCTGATTGGCCTACGAGAGAGTAGCCTCACCAGTGAGCAGTTGCTCAAGTACACCAGACAATAAACATCCTGCTGGCTGTCACCCGCTGACTCCAACTGGGCAAGATAGTCAGCGACAATGGGTGCAACATCTTGGCAGCCATGAATCTGGATGAAATAACACATGCTTCCTACATGATGAACATCATCAACCTAGTGGTGCAGCACTTTCTAAATAAGTACACTACCTTGCACAAGGTCTTGGAAAAGGCCAGGGTACTATCCCAGC
Organism: Bufo bufo; assembly: GCF_905171765.1. Lineage (NCBI taxonomy): Eukaryota > Metazoa > Chordata > Amphibia > Anura > Bufonidae > Bufo > Bufo bufo. The sequence goes on from NC_053390.1 coordinate 233,828,702, forward strand.
ACTTCAGCCACTCTTTTGTGGCAAGGAACGCTCTCCTAAACCTGCAGTTACAGAACGGCCTGCCGCTATACCGCTTAATGTGTTATGTGCCAACTCACTGGAATTCAACATTCTATTGCTCGTACAGACGCTTAAGCATGTTCAAAGTCATGAATGATTTTGTCATGAAACAGACATTCTCAGCAGCAGGGAGCATGTGTTGCTTCAAGGTCAGCCTGTGGAAGCTCATCCGAGATGCCTGTCAGGTACTTAAGCCATTCGAAGAGGCCACTAAGTTTGTCAGCAGGGATAACTGTGGCATGAACAATGTCATTCCTCTCATATTTATCTTAGAACAGACGCTGACACTCGTGCAGGGGATGACAGCAGAAAAACAGCAGCTGATGAATCTTGCTGTCCGCCCTATAGTTGTTGGGGACACACAAAGGGAATATATAATGGAGGAGGAGAATGGATCATGAGGAAGATGAAGATGAGGATCTGCCACTGCAAAAGGAGGAGGAGGTGGAAGAGCAAGAGGATGATGATGAGGACTGACCAAGACACCCAATCATCTCAGTGAGGAGCGGAGTCAGAAATAATTAGCCCCTAAGGAGAGCTGGCCAGAATGGCCACCTGTATGCTCGCTCACTTACTCAAAAAGGGGGAATGCTTTTCTCTCGCAGAAAGGGAGGACAAATTGTATTATTACTAGGAAACATTGTGTACGCAGCTTATGGTGAGCAGACACCTGCCTCAAGCATGTTTAAAAGGGAGGCCCCTCACCTTTCCCTGCAGAGTCGCCCCCCCCCCCTACAGTCACCATGAGCAACAGAAGCCTTAGCAGCAGCCGTTTCAGTCTACTCAACATGATGGAGCCGTTTTTGTAAGTGCCGCACCAGGCAGAGTCCAGTCATCAAGCCGACAACTCGTGCCTCAATGCACAGGTTCAAGCCTACCTAAACTCTGACCAGTCTCTGTCACATACCCATCTCCCTGAACCCATGGATTTGTGGGCAGACAGACTGGAACAGTGGCTCAAGCTGGCACATCACTCTCTATCTTCTTTCTTGCACTGCCTCCAGTGTCATCTTGGAGAGGGTTTTCAGCACAGTGGGATACATGGTGACATCCAAAAGGACCAAGTTTTTTCAGCAACAGTCCAAAACATTACTTATGTCAAAATGAACCAAGCCTGGATTCAGGAGGGTTTTCACACTCATCCAGCTGATTCCGATGTATAGATCTCATCCACCTCGCCTTGGTGTCGGTGCTCCATCTTGCTACTGTTGCTGTCTGTCTACCCATTATCCACTTCTGTACAGCTGCTGCTGCTGCAGCCTGCATTATGCTACTAATGCATCTCAGTCAGTTTACGTGTAGTCTGCATATGGTTGAAATTTAAAAATTCTGTATGTCATTGCTTACAGATGGAAAAAAAAAAACATTTGGGGCTGGGACACTTTTTATTAAATTTTTTTCTCATAACACCTTGTGTGTTTGAACATCATCTGCCCCAAGGGACAATTTATGAAAGCTTTGGAATATGAAAACAGCTTGAGACATTTGCTGTCACAGTGTCTTTTTAAAAACACTGTATGAGAACACCGTCAAATGTGCATTTACCCATACCTATGTATGTCAGTCTCAATCAGACATCATTTACTATTGCTGCTATTGCATTCCAAAGCTTGGTGGAAAAAAAAAAATCATAAATAATAAATGAAATGTCATATCAAGTTTTCTTAAAAAATAACAACTCCTAGGAGGCTACAAGGGGTTTTATACCAAAAATCCAGGCAATTGAAGCAACTATTTGAAATATTAAGCAAACCGGTCCAGAAACAAATCTCGACTAGTTCGCTCATCTCTAATACAGGCTTAGGGGCACATTTATTAAGAACGGCGTTTTAGAAGCCAGTCTTAATAAAGCCCTGCACTAGTGGTGGATACGCCACAGTTTTGTAGAGGTGCCATCTTCTACATAACTTTGGCAGATCCAATGCCACTTCTAAATGTAAGAAAGCTTCCTAGCTGTCTTACATTTAGACAATTTTCTATGCCAAATGGTAAATGAGATGGGCCTGCCAGCCTGTCCCCTTCCCCGCCCACATCACACCCACTTTTTTAGGCATGTCGTGCGCAGGGAAAAGTTGCAGATTGAGGCACAAAGGACTGTGTGGAAACTGAATACACGTAAACCCGACACACATTTTAAATGTTTTTAAACATGTACAAATGAATACCAAATTCATTCACAGAAGACTTCGGATGAAGCGCTAATTTTGCCTCCAAAGAGGAAATAAATTTTAATGCAGTACAGAGACTGATCTCCGTACAGCATTAAAACAAAATGTTTGAACGAATCGACTTCAGATCTATGATCCGAATCTCTATTCGCTCAGGCCTAGCCTTCATCCATACACTCGCGTACTATAACCTGATGCTGTGGGACATCAGGATGCAGAGTTAAGTTGTTGTTTTTTTTGTTGTTTTTTTGCTGTAAAGTCTGCATTTAAAGGGACAAATAGTTTGGGTGGGCGCAGCAGCAGTCTGATTTGGGGTCTGTATACATTTTGAGTGTCATCTGAGCTGGAGTTTGATCTGAATTTTGGGCCTGATTTCGGGTCTGATCTAGGTTCTGTATAAATTTGGGCTGTAATCTGAGGTCTGTACTGTATACTATAAAAGCAATCTTTGATCTGCGGTCTTTATGAATTTGAGGTTCTGCATTAATTTTGGGGTCTAATCTGGGAGTCGTTATTAATTCTGGGGTCTCATTTGAGGTCTGCATTGAGAAGGGGTTGTCCAGTCACGTGAAATATATATTTTTTTAAACTGATTAGTATGCCACAAAAAAGTTGTGATAAATATCTCATCCCACTGTTCTCACCACTAGGGGAACTCTTGGTATCCTTCCATGACATGGCCGACTGAGGTAAAGGTCGGGCGGTGAGTGTGAGACTTTAGTATTATATCATATTTGAAATGCACCTAGCCTGTCAACTGGAAATGTTTTCTATGTGTGTCCCATACATTATAACCAGCAGAGTTTGAGACACCTGCTGTAGATAAATACTTCACCCATAAAAGAGAAGAATTAAGAATTAATCACTGCATGATTTTAATTTGCACAATTTACAACATTTATTTCCTCCCATAGCACCCTTTTTCTAAATATTCTGAGTAAATCTAGTTAAGAGAGGCACTGACATAAAATGCTAAATTGCTTGCTCCGGATATTTATCCCCCTTGTCATGCTGCATCGTGCAGCGCAAGCCTATGTTTAAGCGTAGCCCCAATTTGAGGGATCAGTTGGTACGTACGGATATAGGTAGTACAAAAAAAAGGAATACAGCAAACGCTAAGATGTAAAAAAATTGGACCAATTCCCTGTCTGCACTGTATGCAATGCAGTAATGTACAAAATGGCCAATACTTTTATCATCCACATACAGGGAAATCATATAAGATCAAGGGTTACTATACATGCAATACCCAAAATGTGATTTATTTGATAAAATGCCCCTGTGGTCTGCTGTACATAGGGGAAACAGTGCAGATAGTAAAAGATCAAATCTGTAAACACAAATCCAGTATACGTAAGAAAAATCTGCTACTACCAATCCCACACCATTTCCACACTCAAAAACATTCAATTGCTCAGTTGAAATATCAGGTGATAGAACGGGTACATCAGCCAAGAAGGGGAGGTTACTTAAAGAAGCTTCTGCTTAGAAGAGAAGCCTTTTGGATCCACACTTTGGATACCTTACAACCAAGAGGCCTAAATAGGGACTATGAGTATTTTAATCTGATATATGATTTTAATTTGGATGGATTTTCTTACACACTACGGTACCAAGAACTTGATATTGGAGGATCTTATTTCCCTTCTGATGAACTGAGTCATAGTAGGATAAATGCAGTCAATTACATGTTCAAGTGATCACATGTTTATGTAATTTTCTGATTTTCTAATTAATGATGTCATGATTAAGTGATGGGGATTAGGTGTTTATATAAATGTATGTGCTGTTATTCAGTATCATGCAGTTGAGGAAGGCTGGACGGGCCGAAACGCGTCCTGTATATCTACTTTATTTTATGGAATAAAGGAATATCATGGATTGAAAAATCAACACGTCTGCTGGGATTATTCCTAGAATAGAGAGGGTGTCAGCAATAAGTTTGTGTTGACGTCACCATTTACTTTTCCCTTCTTCTGATCAGTTACAAGAACAATCCCAAAAAAACAGATCCAGTCTTTTGAGCATCTGCCTTCACACAGTCAACATTTGGTCACTAATCTATCAGTATTGCTAAGGCTAAAAAAGTCAACATAGTGGCCCAGTCACAGATTGGGGGAGTGGCAACTAGGGGCAGACTGAGAACCCTCAGGGGCCCCGGGCAAAATAAATCAAGGGCCCCCTCCCAGGCCCCACCCATGTTTCACCTCCAGCCACGCCCATGTTTCACCTCCAGCCACGCCCATATCCCACCTCCAGCCACGCCCATATCCCACCTCCAGCCACGCACTACACAAGGAACAAAAGTGCAATAATTTCTAAACAAGTGCAACATAAATAACGAATGCAAAAACCAAAATGTGCAAAATAAATAAATGCACAAACCAAGAAAAGTGCATTACCAATGATTAACAGACAAACCAAGACCAGTGCATTACAAAATCATAAATAGACAAAACCAGAGCATTACAAATCATAAATAGGCAATTACATATAAAAATAACTACAATGCAAAATCAGTGCAATACAAATAATAAAACAAACAGAAGTGCCATCCAATTTTAGCTACAAAAATATATAGCATTGGGCAGTCTGCAATTTAAAAGAGAAGCAGAGAGCGGAGTTCAGATGTCTTGCCAAAACGGTCTATGATTTTCTCTTTGTCTCTCTTTATTCTTAAAGAAACATCTTTCTCTATTGCAATTAGCATCAATGTCATTGTTGATTTCAGAATTTTCAACTTTGAAAAACACAGTTCACAGGAGCATTGTGTGGTGCTTAGAGTGATCAGGTACTTGTATGCCATATAAAGGCTTTCATAGGCCGAAGAGCATAATCTATACTCAAATAGTAGCTTAAATGCACAGGATGTGCACTTTTTTACAGCAGAGTTTTTTCACAGAAAGCTTACAAGCGGATGGCTCAGAATTATAGAAGTCAGGCTCTTCTTCTCCAGCAGAGCTCAAGGTTTCATCATCACTGTCAAACAGTCCTCTGGAGAGATTTTTGTAACTCTATGCAAATGAAATCAATTCTTCACGAAGAACAAGGCCATCAATTTCAGGAACAGCTGTAGAAATGACATCAAGCTGTATTTTTTCCAGAGAAGCCAGTATCTCCTCAAACCAGTTTGGGTCAAAACATGCAATCTACATGTAAAGTATGCCATGAGTGGCAAACCTAGTTCTCATACTTTCCAAAACTGTATCACAGATGACATTGTAGCATGAAAAGCTGTGTTGTTGATTTGCAGGAACTACACATCTTGTTGATCTAAGTTCTGTGAAAGATTTACTGATGGCAATGTCCTGTGAAGCTAGTTTTTCATTCAGGTGATCAATAAAAATTGTTGCAGATCCATAGACTCCTGAAAAGTCACTTGAAATTTTCTCTAAACGGTTTGTAGCATCCTCAACCATTCGCCATACCTGCATAATGTCAAGGGCTGGTGACTGCAAGTAATCTGACACAGGAGTAGTAATGTCGAAAATTCTTATAAATATAAAAGCTGCCAGGATGGTTTCAAATTTACATAGGTTTTCATTTAGCTTTAGTGCCTCATGACGAACCGAATTTCTAAAATCAGATGAATTACTTACATGCCTAAGAACAAGGATGAGGTCAGAATATAATTAGAATATAATATAATATAATGTTCTGCAAAGTTTGCAAAGGGCTCTGGCTTTGATTGACCACCTTGTAGTGCCAATTTTATCGAGTCTTTTCAGTTTAGCACTTCCAGTCTTGGCTTTCAGCTGGTCTCCCCAAATTTTAATCCATTTGTAGGACTCAGAGAAGAAGATGGACAAGTTACCAAGAAGTCCAAACAGACTCACTGCAGGAACACATACACCGCTTGCATCAGATATAACAAGATTTAGGACATGAGCATAGCACCATGTATAAATGTGACTAGGACGCACTTCTTTCATCAACGCTTGCAATCCTGTATATGTGCCAATCATGTTAGCAGCTCCATCAAAGGAATCACCAATACACTGCTCCAGATTCAGTCCAATGTCAGACAAAGAATCTCTTAGCAAATCATGTAAGCCCTTGCTGCTTGAGTCCTCAACATTCAGAATGCTTACCAATAGCTCTTTAGCTGTATCCTCCACAACATATCGCACAACAATGGCACATTGATCATGTGCAGAGACATCTTGAGTAGAATCCAATTGTACCGAAAACATCCCTGCATTGTTAACTTCCTTAACAATATCTTCTTTTATCATATCTCCAATGATTGTGAACAATTTTGTTATAGAGGACTTGCTCAAAAAAGTTAAACATTTTCCTCGCCTTTTTGAGATGGGTCACGTTTTTTTGCCGCTTCTGTAACTTTTACCAAATGGTCTTTTAGGACTGGGCTATATTCCGCAAGGAGTTTCACAGCTTCCAAGAAATTTCCTCGATTTTCTAGATGGTCATTATCAAAGACATCTGCTGCAGACTCTCAATGGCTGCTTCTGTATAGCAATGCTTGGATTACCTGGTTGTGCCTCATAGAAAGTTGGTCAACTGAAAGTTTGTGCTTGACCTATTTGCCTTTAATATTGACCATATAGTCTTCACTAGCAAGTTTATGGCCCTGGGACTGCTCATGCTCTGTGAGTCTTGTTGTTGTAATATGTCTCCAGTCATTACAACCCTGGATCCAATGAGTATGATGATATTTTTCAGCAGAGTACAAGGCAAATTGAACAGTGCAGGATCTTTTTTTTTGTCATTATAAGTAACCCATTTTCTATTAATATATGATCCTTGTATACCTTTTCTGAAGTAAAGAAGGTTTCCATTGAAAGAGATGTCCTTAGAAGGCTGATTAGGATGAAATTCCCAAAACATTGCCATGGAAACTCCAGCCTTTCTCAAATCATGCGAATGAAGAAATAAATCGTCTGGGGAAGTTGATTTTTCCCTAAGAGGAGACAATGAACTTTCCTTCCTGGACATTTTCATAGGAGGTTCTCGCTCTTTGGTCTCCTCTTCAGCTAAAAGACATACATTAGATGTTTCAGGAATTTCTGTTTCAGAAACAGAAGTTCCAGTCACCACTGGCATTCCACCCACTACATCCTGCTCTGGAACAGTTTTCTTTTGAAAAAATTTGTTGATTTTGCTTGTTGAAGCTTCAATTTTCTTCTGTTCCTCTTTCTTTTCTTTTCTCTTCATTGCACCACTTTTGTGTTTATAACCTTCTGGTGAAGACATTGTAGTGCTGAAAACGACGACAACCTGTGTATGTAATGTGTCACAGGGATTATACATGAGTCATATCAATGATTTGTTGGTTAAAGTGACCAACCAAACACATCTAAAAAGAAGTGTTTAACAGGTAAACTCAATGACTTGAGTTTGTGTTGTTTTTTTAAATCTAGGCTACAATAATGTATTCCTTAGTGCATGAACAGTTTCCCAACAAATACCTGGACAATGTAGATGCAGAGTACCCTTCATCATCATTGTGTAAACTTTGACCCTGTACCTCACAGTCAGCAGACACATTCCAGCCAATCAGCAGCAGACCCGCCCAACAGCATCCATTTTAGATTCATTCGGAAGCTGCATTCTTAGTGAGAGGAGGGACAGTGTAGCTGCTGCTGATTTAATAGGGAAATCGATAGCTAGGCTAGTGTATTCAGTGTCCACTACAGTCCTGAAAGACTCATCTGATCTCTGCTGTAAGGACAGCACCCCAAAAATCCCTTTTTAGGGCTAGAACATCATTCTGCTTTTTATTTTATTTTTTTCCTGTGTAATCTAATTGCAGTTGCCTGCCTGCCAGTGTCATGAGGGTGTCAAGAGCCACGACTGACTCCGTTATACCCAAGGTCAGGAAGTCGCAGCGGGTGGCTGCGCGCTCTATGTAGAAAGATTGTGCTGTTTCTTTATGGTAGCTTTCTGGGTTTGCCTTGCAACCCTTTTTGGCTCACTCAGGGATCCGTAGCTCCTTCTCCTCAGCTGTTTCTTGTCCAGCACTCCCAACCTCCTTATATTCCCCTCTCACACTTCTCTGGTTGCCAGATATAGAGCTTCCTGCCTGGACTTCTATACTGACCCACTGGAGCTGTGTAACTGTGTTCCCTGGTTGTTGTTCTAGTACGTTACCCTCCGGATCCCTGTTGGGCCTTCGTGGTCTGCTGTTGTCGCCCACCTGGGATTATAAGTTTGTCTGTATTGTCTGTCCTCTCCTTGGTGTTTTCCTCTTAGTGCCAGTGGTGCGGACTAGTGATCCCACCGCCCCGTTCACTACATAGGGCTCATCTTAGGGAAAGCCAGGGTTTAGGCACGTGATCGGCGTACGTGTGAGGAACCCGTCTAGGGACGTCAGGGCAGTCAGGTGCCAGCCGCAAGGTGAGTCAGGGGTCACCACCTTTCCCTCTCCCTTGGACAGGGCCTTCCGATTTCCCTCCCTTTGTGTGACGCCGGTCATTACAGCCAGCGTGTGTGTCAGGCTCACAGCGTATACTGTGCCCACTTGCCCAGTGCCACCACTCATATCTGGTGTCACAGTAGCTGCATTTAAAAAAAACAAAAACTTTTTTGACTGTAATATAATAGCAGTCAGTTGCCGGCACACGCGTGTGTTTCATGCCCTGCAAGTGCATAGTGTCACCAGCGCAACTCATATCTGGTGTCACATTCGATTACATTTAAAGAAAAAAAACTATTTTGACTGAATAAATAGCAGTCAGTTGCACACACGTGTTTGTGTGTTTAACCCCTTCACGACCGGGCTCATTTTCACCTTAAGGACCAGGCCATTTTTTGGAAATCTGACCAGTGTCACTTTAAGTGCTAATAACTTTAAAACGCTTTGACTTATCCAGGCCATTCTGAGATAGTTTTTTCGTCACATATTGTACTTCATGACACTGGTAAAATGAAGTCAAAAAAATTATTTCTTTTGCACAAAAAAATACCTAATTTACCAAAAATTTGGAAAAATTAGCAAATTTCAAAGTTTCAGTTTCTCTACTTCTGTAATACATAGTAATACCCAAAAAAATTGTGATGACTTTACATTCCCCATATGTCTACTTCATGCTTGAATTGTTTTGGGAATGATATTTTATTTTTTGGGGATGTTATAAGGCTTAGAAGTTTAGAAGCAAATCTTGAAATTTTTCAGAAATTTACAAAAACTCAATTTTTAGGGACCAGTTCAGGTCTGAAGTCACTTTGCGAGGCTTACATAATAGAAACCACCCAAAAATGACCCCATCTAAGAAACTACACCCCTCAAGGTATTCAAAACTGATTTTGCATACATTGTTAACCCTTTAGGTGTTGCACAAGAGTTATTGGCAAATGGGGAGGAAATTTGAGAATTTCATTTTTTTGTCTAATTTTTCATTTTAACCCATTTTTTCCACTAACAAAGCAAGGGTTAACAGCCAAACAAGACTGTATCTTTATTTCCCTGACTCTGCCGTTTACAGAAACACCCAATATGTGGCCGTAAACTACTGTACGGCCACACAGCGGGGCGTAGAGTGAAAGGTGCGCCGTTTGGTTTTTGGAAGGCTGATTTTTATGGACTGGTTTATTTACACCATGTCCCATTTGAAGCCCCCTGATGCACCCCTAGAGTAGAAACTCCCTAAAAGTGACCCCATCTAAGAAACTACACCCCTTAAGGTATTCAAAACTGATTTTACATACGTCATTAACTCTTTAGGTGTTGCACAAGAGTTATTGGCAAATGGAGATGAAATTTGAGAATTTCATTTTTTTGCCTAATTTTCAATTTTAACCCGTTTTTTCCACTAACAAAGCAAGGGTTAACAGCCAAACAAGACTGTATCTTTATTGCCCTGATCTGCTGTTCACAGAAACACCCCATATGTGGCCGTAAACTACTGTATGGCCACACAGCGGGGCTTAGAGTGAAAGGTGCGCCGTTTGGTTTCTGGAGGGCTAATTTTGCTGGACTGTTTTTTTTACACCATGTCCCATTTGAAGCCCCCCTGATGCACCCCTAGAGTAGAAACTCCATAAAAGTGACCCCATCTAAGAAACTACACCCCTCAAGGTATTCAAAACTGATTTTACAAACTTTGTTAACCCTTTAGGTGTTGCACAAGATTTAATGGAAAATAGAGACACAATTTGAAAATTTCACATTTTTGGCACATTTTCCATTTTAATATTTTTTTTCCAGTTACAAAGCAAGGGTTAACAGCCAAATAAAACTCATTATTTATGGCCCTGATTCTGTAGTTTACAGAAGCACCCCATATGTTGTCGTAAACCGCTGTACGGGCACACGGCAGGGCGCAGAAGGAAAGGAATGCCATACGGTTTTTGGAAGGCAGGTTTTGCTGGACTGCTTTTTTTTACACCATGTCCCATTTGAAGCCCCCCTGATGCACCCCTAGAGTAGAAACTCCATAAAAGTGACGCCATCTAAGAAACTACACCTCTCAAGGTATTCAAAACTGATTTTACAAACGTTGTTAACCCTTTAGGTGTTCCACAAGAATAAATGGAAAATAGAGATTAAATTTCAAAATTTCACTTTTTCGGCAGATTTTCCATTTTAATATTTTTTTTCCAGTAACAAAGCAAGGGTTAACAGCCAAACAAAACTCTTTATTTATGGCCCTGATTCTGTAGTTTACAGAAACACCCCATATGTGGTCGTAAACTGCTGTATGGCCACACGGCAGGGCGCAGAAGGAAAGGAACACCATATGGTTTCTGGAAGGCAGATTTTGCTGGATTGTTTTTAGACACCATGTCCCATTTAAAGCCCCCTGATGCACCCCTAGGTTAGAAACTCCAAAAAAGTGGCCCCATTTTGGAAACTACGGGATAAGGTGGCAGTTTTGTTGGTACTATTTTAGGGTACATATGATTTTTGGTTGCTCTATATTACACTTTTTTGTCAGGCAAAGTAACAAAAAATAGAAATTCAGAAATTTCATCTCCATTTGCCATTAACTCTTGTGGAACACTTAAAGGGTTAATAAAGTTTGTAAAATCAGTTTTGAATACCTTGAGGGGTGTAGTTTCCAAAATGGGGTCATTTTTTGGAGTTTATACTCTAGGGGTGCATCGGGGGGGCTTCAAATGGGACATGGTGTCAAAAAACCAGTCCAGCAAAAACTGCCTTCCAAAAACCATATGGCGCTCCTTTCCTTCTTCGCCCTGCCGTGTGGCCATACAGCAGTTTACGACCACATATGGGGCATTTCTATAAACTAAAGAATCAGGGCAATAAATATTGAGTTTTGTTTGGCTGTTAACCCTTGCTTTGTTATGGGAAAAAATGAATAAAAATGGAAAATTTGCCAAAACATAGCTGTTTTGGCACTGTTTTTATTTTTTATTATTTACAACGTTCATCTGACAGGTTAGATCATGTGCTAATTTTATAGAGCAGGTTCTTACGGACGTGACGATACCTAATATGTATACTTTTTTATTTATTTAGGTTTTACACAATAATATCATTTTTGACACAAAAAAAAAAACATGTTTTAGTGTCTCCATAGTCTGAGAGCCATAGTTTTTTCAGTTTTTTGGCGATTGTCTCAGGTTGGGTATCATTTTTGCGGGATGAGATGACGGTTAGATTGGTACTATTTTGGGGTGCACATGACTTTTTGATCGCTTGCTATTACACTTTTTGTGATGTAAGGTAACAAAAAAATAGCTTTTTTGACACCGTTTTTATTTAATTTTTTTTACAGTGTTCACCTGAGGGGTTAGGTCATGTGGTATTTTTATAGATCAGGTTCTTACGGACATGGCAATACCTAATATGTCTACCTTTTTATAATTTATCAGGGTTTTACACAATAATATTTTTGAAACAAAAAAAAATATCACGTTTTAGTATCTCCATAGTCTGAGACCCATAGTTTTTTTATTTTTTGGGCCATTGTCTAATGTAAGGGCTCATTTTTTGCGGGATGAGGTGACAGTTTGATTGGTACTTTTTTGGCGTACATGCGACTTTTTTGATCACTTTTATTACCTTTTTTGGGAAGTAAGGTGGGCAAAATTTCAATTTCCTCATAGTTTTTATTTTTTTATTTTTATGGCGTTCACCGTGCAGGGAAAGTAACATGACCATTTTATAGATCAGGTCGTTACGGACGCGGCGATACCTAATATGTGTAGGGAATTTTTTTTTATTTTTTTTTATTCAGTGATAAATGTGTTTTTTTGAAACTTTACTTTTTTCACTTTTTTTTACTTTTTTTTTGACCCAGACCCACTTGGTTCTTGAAGATCCAGTGGGTCTGATGTCTGTATAATACAGTACAGAACAATATATATTGTTCTGTACTGTATTTTACACTTGTCTGAACAGATCTATGCCTTTTAGCATAGATCTGTTCAGCACCATGGACAGCAGGACGCCTGAGAGGCGTCCTGTTGCCATGGGAACCTTCCCCGTCTGCTCAGTACTGGTCAGAACTGCGCAGACGGGGAAGGGTAAGTACAGGGCTGAGGGGGGCTCTCTGGGGGCTCTCTCCCTCTCCCATCGGGGGGTTGCAAAGGCACAGCAGCCCCCCGATGGGAGAGGGAAGGAGCTCCCTGCGCTGTTAACCTTTTCCATACAGCGGTCCGTACGGACCGCTGTATGGAAAGGGTTAAACGGCTGACATCGCATCGCAGATGTCAGCCGTTTATACCAGGGTGCCAGCAATGTGCTGGCACCCTGGTATCCCCACTAGACACCAACGATCATTGAAGGGGAGGCGGGCGGGGGATCGCGATCCCGCCTGCCGCACCGCCCGCCTCCCGCACCTTACCGCACCTCCGCACCGCCTGCGACACCCCCCCTGCACCACCCGCCCACATAATATCATTCAGGGGTGCAGGGGGGGTGAAACATCTTTATTTTTGGCATACTAAAGTTTCTGATCCCCGCGGTCAGGGACCGCGGGGATCAGAAACCGCAGAAAGCGCTACAAACCGCAGGTCTGAATTGACCTGCGGTTTGCAGCGATCGCCGACATGGGGGGGTCACAGGACCCCCCTCGGCATTGACCTAAGGTGCCCGGCTGTGTGTGACAGCCGGGATCTCAGCGCTGTCACCATGTCTGCAGACATGGTGACAGTTTATGCCATGACGTGTATACTCATCATGGCGCGCTAAGTAGCAGTGCGCCATGACGAGTATACTCGTCATAGGTGGGGAATATTTTCACACTTTCTCCTTCTCTTATCGCTTCCCTGACAGGAATTGGGGCGATCAGAGAAGGAGAAGCACATAGTCCCTCCCTAACCTCCCCTTACCTGCCCCGATGAGCTGTGATTGGTCCCTCTGCAGTAATGGACCAATCACAGCGATCGTGGGCGGGTCAGAGCTACAATACAGCTCCTGCCGGCTTCTCTGGTTGCCTAGCAACCCCAGCACGCCGGCTTCACTGAAGCTTCAGCGCTTCGCTCCCTGCGCTGACAGTGAAAGACGATCACGTACATGCACGTGGGGATGCGGTGAGGCACCACATTCCCCCACGTACATGTACGTGATGTTGCGTGAAGGGGTTAAGGCCCAGCTGTAAGTCCATAGTGTCACTTCAGCGCCATTCATTTCTGGTGTCACATTCGAAAAACAACAATTTTGACTGTGAATAAATAGCAGTCAGTTGTACACGTGTTTGTGTGTTTAAGGCCAAGCTGCAAGTCCATAGTGTCACTTCAGCGCAACTCATATCTGGTGTCACAGTAGCTTGCACGCATAGTACAACTTAACTAATCTAAAAAAAATGACAGGCAGAGGCAGGCCACCCCGCAGGGGCCGTCATGGTCGTGGTGCTGTGATTCCCTTTGGCCCTAGAATAATGCCCAGTGTTCAGAGGCCACGTACCCTGAACTCGAAAAGTTCTGAGGACATAGTTGACTGGCTAACACAGGACACCCAATCTTCTACAGCTTCCGCTCGGAACCTTGACGCACCATCCTCCTCCAGCTCAGCTTCGGGCACCTCTCAAGTTACCACTCGCCCGCCTGCCGCCACCACCAACACTAGCACCACAGCCACTTCACTTGATCTGTCAGAGGAGTTATTTACACATCAGTTGGAAGAAATGAGTGATGCGCAACCATTATTGCCAGAGGATGTAGATAACAGGATATGTCTCAGTCAGGCAGCATTACACACATGGACATACGGTGTGATGATGATGATGTTGTACTTGCTGCTGCTTCCTTTGCTGAGTTGTCAGATACAAGTGAAGCGGTTGATGATGACGATGTGTCCGTGGATGTCACGTGGGTGCCCGCTCGAAGAGAAGAAGAACAGTGGGAAAGTTCAGATGGGGAGACAGAGAGGAGGAGGAGACGAGTTGGAAGCAGGGGGAGGTCGTCGCAAGGAGCTAGTGGCACAGTCAGACAGCATGCATCGGCACCCGGGGTCAGGCAGACATAACGCCAATCAACGCATGCTGTTGCCACCACCAGAATGCCGTCATTGCAGAGCTCAGCAGTGTGGCATTTTTTTTGCGTGTCTGCCTCTGACAACAGCGATTCAATTTGCAACCTGTGCCAAAAGTAACTGAGTCGTGGGAAGTCCAACACCCACCTAGGTACAACTGCTTTGCGAAGGCACATGATCGCACATCACAAACGCCTATGGGATCAACACATGAGTACAAGCAGCACACAAACTCAAAGCCGCCATCCTCCTCCTGGCTGTAATGTGGCTATGTGACATACCAGTGATGCTACCGTGAGCTTAGATGTAGAGGATGTCTCAGAGGCTTCCAAGCTATGTGCTATCCTCATGCAGTGATGACTGTGAATGAAGAAAATGGCTGCTATGTGCAGGGATGATGATGTCACTAAGATAAGGAAGCTGAAGTAGACCAAACTTGTAGTGTGAAATAACTGCAATTGTATGTAAAACGGCCACTAGATGGTGCTGTTACACAATCTACAGAGAATTATACAGAAAACATATTAACTATGTATGAAAGTTATGCATAAATTAACAATAAACTTGCTGAAGGCATGACACTCCCCGCCTGGTATCTGTAGGATACCACATTAAGTCACTTCTGGAGAGAGCAAAAAAATCTGTTCATTAGCATTTATAAAGGGGTCAAGTCTCCTGAGGGAAATGTCTTTAGGAACACCCTTCTGATTTCGGATGAGTCCAAGTTCTTAAGCATAAACTTCATGTTGGATACAACGGATGATAACGTCTCTTGCCTGTGTGAGCTCATCTACTGTATGAGCCTTGTGACAGTAATGCCAACCTTTGCAGTGCTCAGATCCTGTGGGTGTAGCTCGGAAAGAATTGGCTATATGGATCAAGCCAGCTATAGCTCTGTTCAGTGATCTCCACGTACAAAACTTGTTGAATAGTTTTTGATCAAACTCTCTGTTAGAAACTATTGTGGTGAGTACAGAAACATGAGGACGAATCTCTGCATCAACATTTGGTTCCAATAGTTCATACTTGTCTTTCTGAAGAGTGCCAAGGACAGGTTTGTAAAGGAATGGTGGTCCTGTGAGCCATGTGGTATCCTTAAGGTGGGCTGCAGGAACGGCTTTTGTAGCATGGTCTACAGGGTTGAGGCTGTGTAGACCTCCTGATTCTTTGAACTCTTATGAACATAGACATAAAATCTCCTAGTGTCATAGTAAATGTAGCCCAACACAACTTTGCTGTCCATATAAAATACTGTACTATCAAGATTTACATCTATTTCAGACACAACAAGATCTGCTAGCTCTACTGCTAGAACAGCAGCACAAAGTTCCAATCTTGGTATGGTAAGCTCAGGACTTGGTGGCAGCTTTGCTTTGCCCATTGTAAAGCAAATTTGGACCTGGCCTTTAATGTATAGAGTTTTAAGGTAAGTGACTGCAGCAATTGATTTTACTGAGGCATCACAAAACACGCACAGCTGCTTGGATTGAACCTCAGCAGGAGAGGTGGGCATATCGCCTATGTATACGCACATTAGATAATGCCTTTAGAGAGTCTCTCTATGTTACCCATAGTGCCTCTTTCTCTGAGGGAAGTGGCAAATCCCAATCACATATATCTGTTGTTAGCTCCCTGAGCAGAGTCTTACCTTGGATGATCACAGGAGCTGCAAATCCAAGTGGATCATATAGACTGTTGATGGTGGACAGGACACCATGTCGTGTGAAGGGTTTCCGTTCTTGTTCAACCTGAAAGGTAAAGGTGTCAGACTTGAGGTCCCAGCTGAGTCCTAGGCTGTGCTGCATGGGTAATGAGTCTGTTTCCAAGTCTAGATCCTTCAAGTCACTGGCATGATCTTGAGTAGGAAAGGCCTCCATGACAACTTTTCTGTTTGAAGCTATCTTATGCAGCCTGAGGTTTGAACAGGAAAGCATACTTTGAGTCCTTTTGAGTAGACCGATTGCAGTCTCTGGTGAGGGAAGCAACTTTAAGCCATCATCTACATAGAAGTCTCTTTCAACAAACTTCTTAACGTCCTCTCCATAGACTTTTTCACTTTCTTGGGCAGAAAGTCTGAGTCCGTAAATTGTGACTGCAGGAGATGGGCTGTTGCCAAAAACATGCACCTTCATGCGATATTCGATGATGTCTTGGGTAGGGTCGTTGTTTTTGAACCAAAAGAATCTTAAGAAGTTCCTGTGCTCTTCATTAACTAGGAAACAATAGAACATTTGTTGTATGTCGGCAACTACAGCAATGGGTTCTTTGCGGAATGTGATGAAGACACCGAGAAGTGTGTTGTTGAGGTCTGGTCCTGTCAAAAGAACATCATTGAGGGAGACTCCCTTATATTGTGAACTAGAGTCAAATACCACTCGGATTTGTCCTGGCTTCTTGGGGTGGTAAACGCCAAATATTGGTAAGTACCAGCATTCTTCCTTTTCTTTTAGGGGTGGAGCTACTTCTGCATGACTGTTCTCCAATATCTTGTCCATGAATAAGAAAAAATGTTCCATCATTTTTGGTCTTTTCTGAAAGTTGCGTTGGAGTGAACAGAAGTGTTTAAAGGCTTGATTGTTGGGAAGACAGCATCTCTGTGTCTTGAAAGGTAGTGGTGCAACCCAGGTGTTTTTTTTTTCCTTGAAGAATCCTTGCTCCATTATGTTTAAGAAGGCCTCATCTTCAATAGAGGGAGCTTTCTTGTAGCCTTCCTTTGTCCTCTGGAACACCTTACACCCCAAGTGGTCTTGGTGTTCACCACAAGGATGGTTCTCGATTTCTGAAAAGTCAGGGTACAGCACACTTGTCGGCTTCTCTCTTACAATGAATCTGTTAGGACAAGGCTGAAAGAGGGATGGACGTCCGTTCGCCAACGTATTCGTGTAAAGAGAATTCACTGTGGTAGGCTTGTGAACATTTCCTAAGCAGACATGTGATTTATGCATTTATCGCTCTCATGTGATCAGGGATTATTAAAATCAGAGTTCGGGTGGATTTGATTGTGACGCCCCAGACGAAGCGAAGGCGAAACCCGGGTCGGGCAAGTTTATACGCTATATGCAAGTGGTTTTATTGTAAGTACAATAAATTATACCTTTTAAAAAAAGATTCGGGTATTGCACTATGATCTGTTCCTCTTGAAGGAAGTTGCTTTGCTGGTTGGTATCGAGACCATACACCGGGGATGCATCTGTGAAGCTGCGAAATCTCTGTGGAGACTGCCTGTTTGTGAAGCACTCCCCATTCAAGTTTAGCGCGGAGCCATATGTATGTACTCTAAGCAGACATCATCTATGACCCACCCCAGGTCAAGCTTCTGGGCATATGGAGAATTGTGAGGACCGTTTATTTGTTTCCTCAACTTGTGGACTCTTATGATAACTCTTCCTAGCAGAAGTATTATTTGGGCCTCTGGGTCGAGTGCAGGTATGAGATGTGCTATGGATTTTAGATGTCCATGATGTAATGCTGCCTCAGGTGTAGGAATCTCTTCTCTATTGTTTGGCATCTGATTGCATTCGATCGAGGTAGGTAAAGGTAGGGATGCTTCACCATTTATGGATTCGATTTGGATTCTGCCTTTTTCTTTACTCACACCTGTGCAAGTTTTAAGTGAATATGGAGAGCTGTGTCCTTTAATATTGAAGATATCAAAGAAAGTCGAGTTAGCAAGAGATCTATTTCTCTGATCATCAAGGATGGCATACAACCTTACCACTTTCTCTTTATGTCCAACAGGATAAACTATTAATAACTATCCAGTGTGGGTGCCTGTGAGAGTGGTTTGAACAATATAAAGTTAATCCGCGGCACTCCAAAAGATTTTTGTGCAAAATAAATTTTCACATTTAATTCATTTTTTTGCAGATTATCATTTGTATACATCCAGAGTAGTTCATTTATACATCATAAGTATATAGCCACATGAGACAAAAATTCCCGGATGTTTCGGTCATTACGACCTTCTTCAGCGGGGTCTTGTGGCAGGGTAGAGAGGCAGGCGCTAGATCTCTACCCTGCCACAAGACCCCGCTGAAGAAGGTCGTAATGACCGAAATGTCCGGGAATTTTTGTCTCATGTGGCTATATACTTATGATGTATAAATGAACTACTCTGGATGTATACAAATGATAATCTGCAAAAAAATGAATTAAATGTGAAAATTTATTTTGCACAAAAATCTTTTGGAGTGCCGTGGATCAACTTTATATCAACAGAATACACTGTTACAAGACAGATCTTGGAGCAAGATTTGTTACTAAGACGTTTTCCACAGACTTTGGTGCACTGGGGTGTTACTTCATGAGGTACTGTGTCTCTCTACTCCCCGCTGTGCTCTACAGCCTGTTCTGAGGGTGTGAAAGTCCATAGAGCTGGCCCAGGGTGTAAGGCTGTATTGTGCTCTTCACTGTTGCATTCAGAGCATTTGATGTTTACGGTACAGTCTTTTGCAAGATGAAAGGTTGATGCACAACACCTGTAACAAATGTGGTTCTCCTTGAGGAAAGTTTTGCGGTCCTTGAGAAGTTTTTCTCTAAATCCTCTGCATTTCATCAATGAGTGTGGTTTTGTCACGGCGGACGTGCACAGTTTAACAGATAACACACCAACCAGGCTCTGGACGAGAGACAGGGGAAGGGTCACCTCCTAGTTTATCCCTGACCTCTTTGCCTGCAATGCTCAGCCCACAGACAAACCTTGAAGGTAGATTTGCGGTGTCCTCCAGCCTATACTAACCCTGAACTCCCTGAGATGGTGAAGTGGGGAGAAAGGAGCACCCTGCTCACACAGAACCTGGATGGGATAGGTGACAGTGGCGTAGGGATCGCCATAGAAGCCATAGCAATGGCTATGGGGCCCTACGCCACTGGGGGCCCGGGATGCTGGCTGAGGATAAAAATAAAAAAATTCATGTGGCGGTGCGATCGGCGGCCCCCCTCCCCTCATTGGTGGCAGCGGCAGCTCAGATCGGAGTCCCAGCAGTGTAATGCTGGGGCTCCGATCGGTTACCATGGAAGCCAGGACGCTACTGAATTCCTGGCTGCCATGGTCAGTTAGTCATCATACTTACATGCGCTGTGGTCGCCGGGCGCTCCTCCTTCTTGTAACTCATCACAGGTCTGTGCGGCGCATTGCTATAAGCATAAGCAATGCGCCGCACAGACCTGTGACGCGTTACAAGAAGAAAGAGCGCCAGGCGGCCACAGCACATGTAATGATGTAAGTATGCTTTAGAGTAACTTACCAACTGCCGCTGACACCACTGATGGGGGGGCTGGAGGGCACACTGCCCACCAATGATTTTGATACCGGGGGAAGGGGGGGGCACACTGTCCACTGCCCATCAATGAATGATTTAAATACAGGGGAGGGGGGGGGGCACACTGCCCACCAATGAATGATTTAAATACAGGGGAGGGGAGGGGGGGGGCACACTGCCCATCAATGAATGGTTTTAATACAGGGGAGGGGGGGCCCAACTGCCCGACAATAAATGGTTTTAATACAGGGGAGGGGGGGCACACTGCCCACCAATAAATGGTTTTAATACAGGGGGGGGCACACTACCCACCAATAAATGGTTTTAATACAGAGGAGGGGGGGCACACTGCCCACCAATGAATGATTTAAATACAGGGGGGGGGGGCACACTTCCCACCAATAAATGATTTTAATACAGGGGAGGGGGGGCGCACACTGCCCACCAATGAATGGTTTTAATACAGGGGGGCACACTGCCCACCAATAAATGGTTTTAATACAGGGGAGGGGCAACACAGCCCACCGGGGGGGGGGGGGGGGTTGGGGAGGGCACACTGCCCAATGATTTTAATACCGGGGAGGGCGCACTGGGGGCTGATGGAGATGGTACTGGAAGCTGGTGAGAGGCACTGGGGGCTGGTGAGAGGCACTGGGGGCTGATGGAGAGGCTACTGGGGGCTGCAATGAGGCTACTTGGGGCTGCTATGAGGCTACTGAGGGCTTTTATCTGAGGTCTGATTGGGGGTCATTCATATTGGGGTCTGAGCTGAGGTGTGATCTGAGGTCTTAATTGGGTCTTATTAACATTGGGGATCTTATTGGGGCTGTTAGCTGAGGTCTGATTAACATTGGGGGTCTGATTGGTGGTCTGACCTGAGGTATAATTAAATTTTTTTTTTTTTCCGGAGCAGCTTGGAGAAAAAAGGCCTCACAGTCAGCGACACTCCTTCTGCCCGGCCAAGCCTGCCAGCACCCCTGAGACCAAGCCAGCCAGCACCCCTGAGTCTTCAGAACTGTAAGTAAATTATATATAAGGGGAGCTTATAATATGAAAGAGACGAATTATGTCAAAGCGGCTCTTCACCACACGTGTATCAGCACTAGATATATACCCCTTACTCTCCCTAATACCCAAACTACACAAGATACATATCCCTACCTTCTGTCTAATGCACATACACACCCCACAATATGTACTTTCACCTTCTTGTGTTACAGACCCCTGTACAATTTAACAATTTTCTTTAATACACAGACATTTAGATTCATACATTTCCTACACTGGCACAAATGCGTTGCCAGTGACTAACTGTATGTGCTCAGTCCTACGCGTAACCGTCGCAGGTGCATGAGGAGCTGCGGATGTGGTGGCGAGGTCCGAGAGGTGTGTGGGGGTGGGAAATCCGGGAGGGGGGGGCCCATAATTTTTTTTTTGCTATGGGGCCCAGTCATTTCTAGCTACGCCCCTGATAGGTGACATAAACAACCAAACGAAAAGACACTTATCTGCTGAGAGCAGGAACAAACAGCCAACCTTCCCTCCAAAACTTCCCAGACCATAATGAACTGTATAATCTGCTCAGAGCACTTAGCTGGAGACCATTTAAACTAATGACTCCACCCAGTGCACATGATGCGAGGCGGATCCAGCACAGCATCAAAACAAATACTAGACTCGTGCTGCAATCCTGGCTGACCTCTGCACATCGTCAGAGTGGGGCATGACAGGTTTCTTATGTAGGGGACATTCTCTGCATGGGTCTTTTGTTGAGATCTTCTCAGTCTCTGAAGTACTGTAGGTTTTGTTTGAGGGGTCTTTGGAAGATAAACTGGTCTTGTGTACTGCAATAGGTGTACCTTTCATGTTACGGAGTGAGACAGGCCTACCTGGTTTGGGGTAAGTGGTGTCAAACATTGAGAAGTCAAAGCTGGGATCATTCCTAGTCTTTGCTTGCTGGTGCACATAGTCCACAAAGAAAGAGAATGGAGGAAATGGAACGTTGTGCTGTTGCTTGTACCTGGAACCTTGAGAAATCCACTTCACTTGCAGGTTATATGGTAGTTTTTGTACTATGGGGTTTACACCACGTGCAGTATCTAAGAATGCCAGACCTTGTAAATCTCCTTCAGCTTTGGCAACTTGGAGTTCTGTCAGCAGATCACTCAGTTTTCTCAGTTTCTGGAACGCTTTGTTCTGGATTTTTGGGAAATCCTTAATTCTTTTGAAGAGTGCGTTCTTTATCTTTAGCCGTAACATTCCTCAAGTCTCTCCCATATCATGTTTAACCCAGTGCTTGGGTAGTAAATATTAATGGCTCTAATCCGTTTTTCATGCACTGCCGATTCATTTCCTAGCCACTTGACAAGAAGATCAATTTCCTCACATGCAGACAGATCTAGGTCTCTTATTGTATTTCTGAATGATGATCGCCATGACCTATAGCTTTCGGGTCTGTCATCAAGCTTGGAGAGCCCCTTGGTTATTAACTCACGTTGGGCAAGGAATTTTAGGAACTCTGACATACCTGGTTCTTTGTTTGGTGGATTGTTGCTGTAGTAGTCACCATATACTTGTTATTTCTTAAAGGATTTGACTATACTGCGATCATATGTAGGTCTGAATGCAGGTTGCGTTGGGAGTTGATGTCCTATGAAACTGTTTTCTCGGTCAAAGCGGGGTTCTTCAGCAGGGGTTGACACTGTTTTTGGACTTGAATTTAGGTTGTCATCTGACTCTGCATGACATAATCTGAAGTGTGTTGCAAGTTATCGTTATGATCAGGTTCAGGCCCAACTATGCTGCTGGGTCTATTACTTGCAAAGTTCGCTGCTTCTTCCAACGCCTCTGCCTCTTCTACAGCAGCTGCAGATTCCTTTTTCACAGTTAGTTTTTCCAGCGCTGCTTGTTGTTCAGCCAGAGCTGCTTGCATGTTTGCTTCCATGAGTGCTTGTTGTTCAGCCAGAGCTGCTTGCATGTTTGCTTCCATGCATGCTTCCTCCACTTGTCTTTTTTGCTCGGCAAATGTCGCCTTTAACTGTCTTTCTTGCTCGTCAAATGTCGCACGGGTTTTGGCGGCTTCAGCTTTTGCGTAGGCAATATCGACCGTGGAGCTGCTCACTGATCTCTTTGAACTTTTGAAGCTAGCCGAGATGCGAGACCTTGTCTCGTACACTTCGGATTCTCTTGATGACATAATGACACTGCAAACAGGCTTGCACACTTGCAACTGTCGTGGATGACGATGCCGCACTTCGCAGGGTTCAGTACCATGCGGTCCAGCCTGTTAGAGGTTGTTGACTCGCAGGGTTTGAGGAATCACAGTTCTAGTATCTAGCTGGTAAGAAGCCGTTGATTTACTGCGGTCAGGGAGTCGCAGTTCCTCGTATCTAGCTCGTAAGCAGCCGATTTTCTACTGCGGTCAGGGAGTCGCAGTTCCTCGTATCTAGATAGTAAGCAGCCACTGTTTTACTGTTCTGTCCTTCTTATGTGTGAAGGTACATAGCTTGACAGACAGCTAAACCTTATCCCAGCAATGAATTGACAGTGGAGTAATGTCCAACTTTATCTTTATTGCAAGGATGTAAATGCACGTGTGCGCGTGGTAAAACTGGGGAACAAAGAAAACAATGCGCTTACTAATGGGGTCTGACATATAGTAATGCATGTACAAACATAGATGCATATCTAAGCAGAGCCTGTTACCTATCTGCATAACAAGCATGGTCCCTAGCTGCTAACTATAAGCTTCTATAAAGGAAAGGAAAGGAAAGAGATATGCAAAATACATATACAAACAGATGCAAAGCAGGCTATAATGTGGCTATGTGACATACCAACGATGCTACCGTGAGCTTAGATGTAGAGGATGTCTCAGAGGCTTCCAAGCCATGTGCTATCCTCATGCAGTGATGACTGTGAATTAAAAAAATGGCTGCTATGTGCAGGGATGATGAGGTCACTAAGATAAGGAAGCTGAAGTTGACCAAACTTGTAGTGTGAAATAACTGCAATTGTATGTAAAACAGCCACTAGATGGTGTTGTTACACAATCTACAGAGAATTATACAGAAAATATATTAACTATGTAAAAAAGTTACACAGAAGTTAACAATAAACTTGCTGAAGGCATGAAAACATGTCAATATACTTGTATATTACAGTGAGTAAGTCCTAAAAGGTCGGTGCTAAGTAACAAGTATCTATATGGAGTGAGAAGTCCACAGAGTCCATAATGGGGAATTCTATTAGTGGTAGGTACTTATTTCATATCAACCATATAATACACGTCTATATTTATCAAAAACAATGATAATATGCGCAATGCTGGTTCGTTAGTAATGGAACATTTGTCTATATAGTGTCCCCCAATTTCATAACCAATAGATGCTAAATCTATGTACAATAAAGTGTTAATTACCACCTAAGCAATAGGGTTTGGAGCATCTGAAACTAGTTTAACCACGTATATGTCAAAGTATATAGTCTGAATACTGGTTACATTAAATGAAATACATATAATCTAATGAAGTACATGTGATTTATATTTGGATTACTGCAGCTATGTATACCTAATTGCAATATTTAAGCAGGTTCTCCAAATATAACATATGCAGATAAAATTTACGTTTTACATTTTCACCCCTTGCAGCCTGTTATGATCCACCCATGTCATAAAATACATGATCATTTCACCTCTAGCGGCCCGCTCTGTGATCCTTTCTGCTGGTCGAGCGCTGAATATCGATAACCTGTTGGGAATAAAAGTCTTGTTAAGGCTGGGTAGTGTCGGCGGTACCTGTTCTGGTATGAAGGCTTGTGGGGTGCTGGATGCATGGCGTCTGGATCGCCCTGCCGCGGTATAAAATCGTATGGGCTAATGGTAGTTCCGGTCATTTGATCAGATGTCACGTGACGCCTGGGACAAACGTGTGCGTTCCAATAGTGACATCACGGGAGCGCTGCGTTCCACCATTCTGCACTAGGGCACGGCGCTAGTTCTAATCTTGGGAGAGGGAGCTTTCTATCCATAGCAATGTCACATGAGCGCTGCGTTCTATATTCTTCACTATGGGGACTGTGCTAGATCTAATCTTGGGAGAGGGAAATTTATGTCCAATATAAAGGGAATTAATGGGAAATGTAACTCAGCATAATCAGGTAGTAAATAAATGCATGATAAGGTAATAAATAAGTACTATGTGGGAATATATAATTTAATAAAGGTTAGTTCACTATTCCCTATATACTTATTCCCCACAGGTTATCGATATTCAGCGCTCGACCAGCAGAAAGGATCACAGAGCAGGCCGCTAGAGGTGAAATGATCATGTATTTTATGACATGGGTGGATCATAACAGGCTGCAAGGGGTGAAAATGTAAAACGTAAATTTGGGAGAAATCTACATATGTTATATTTGGAGAACCTGCTTAAATATTGCAATTAGGTATACATAGCTGCAGTAATCCAAATATAAATCACATGTACTTCATTAGATTATATGTATTTCATTTAATGTAACCAGTATTCAGACTATATACTTTGACATATACGTGGTTAAACTAGTTTCAGATGCTCCAAACCCTATTGCTTAGGTGGTAATTAACACTTTATTGTACATAGATTTAGCATCTATTGGTTATGAGATTGGGGGACACTATATAGACAAATGTTCCATTACTACCGAACCAGCATTGCGCATATTATCATTGTTTTTTTGATAAATATAGATGTGTATGATATGGTTGATATGAAATAAGTACCTAGCACTAATAGAATTCCCCATTATGGACTCTGTGGACTTCTCACATCATATAGATACTTGTTACTTAGCACTGACCTTTTAGGACTTACTCACTGTAATATGCTTGAATATATGTATCTGGCTTGATTGTTTCAGTAGTTCTAATCCAGCTCATGTTAATTATTTTGTTATAGATAAAAATGTGACCGTAGATGAAGGTCCTATGTGACCGAAACGTCCGGTCTAAGAATACTGTTCATACTCACTAATATAAATATTGGGCAAATGGATGAAACTACTATATGATTTGAATGAATAAATCCTTTTGAAAACACTGAAAACTGTGTGCCTCAATTTTACTACGTGTATACTGGCTGCTTGCAGCCCTTGGTTGGCACCAGAACCGACTAAGTAGGGTCTCAAAAATATACTTGTATAGACACCATGACCATAGAAGCGTGTAGAGGTGGTCAGTGTGGTCCCTCTTGGTCCCCCTTACAGTAAGAGGGACCACACTGACCACCTCTACACGCTTCTATGCTCATGGTGTCTACACAGGTATGTCGGTCCTTGTGTCTAACCACTGAAGCACGTTTATATACTATTAGTATATAAATGTGCTTCAGTGGTTAGACATGTCAAGGACTGATATATCTGTATAGACACCATTAGTACCCTTAGAAGCCATCACAGCCATGCCTACTCTGTTACCCAGTGCAGCATGTGACCCAGCCTCTATATAAGCTGGAGTCACGTAGCGCTGCACGTCGCTCTGCTCTGATTAGTTAAAGGATAGGATGCTGCTGCTGTGAGGGAGAGAATAGGATATAATCTTTAATCAGAAGTGCTAGTTAACTCAGCGATCTACCTTGATTTTGTTTTGTGGGTGCAGTGAACAATCTTTTTACCCTGCCCTAAGCCCAGTGACCCAGAAAAATAACTTTTATCCGTCTGTTAGTTAGGTGGGCAGCAGCGGCGGCCATTTTATTCAAGTTCTGTGCACCAGCACAGCATATGTGCATTTGTGACAGTCAAATAGAAGCTTGAGCTACTGCAATTATATTCTGGGTTTAAAAAACACCCCTTTTTTGGCAATACCCTCCATCTGGGGCTTCTGCCGCATTAGTCAGTGTGCAATTTAGGCTAAAAATACAGCAATAATTTTCTGGGTTTTATAAAAAACACACTTTTTGGGGAAAATACTCAATTTTACAGCCCTTGTAGCATCTTACAGTGTGAAATACAAGCGTTAGTTACTGCTGTCGTATTCTTTTATTAAAAAAACACCTTTTGGAAAAAATACTTAATTTGCGGCCTTGTCTGCATCTGTCAGTGTGAGATACACGCTTTAGATACTGCTGTGCTATTCTGTTATTTAAAAAACACCCATTTTGGGCAAAGTACTTAATATTGCAGCCTTTGCTGCATCTGTGATTGGTAAAAATAAGCTTGAAATACAGCAATAATTTTCTGGGTTTTAAAAAACACCCATTTTGGGCAAAATAATAAATTTTACAGCCCTTGCAGCATCTGTCATTGTGAGATGCATGCTTTAGATACTGCCGTGCTACGTGATACTGAAGACTGGGTGGAAGATGATGTGGAGGACGATGAGGTCCTCGACCCCACATGGAATCAAGGTTATGCGAGTGACCTGTGCAGTTCGGAGAAAGAGGTGGTGGTGGCACAGAGCCACCAGCACAGCAGAAGAGGGAACAGAGTGCAAAAGCACCGCCTGCTACTGCCAACCACAGCAAGGGACTGAGCACACCAAAGCCAGCTCCAAGAAGTTCCCTGGCGTGGCAGTTGTTCAGACAATGTGCTAATGACAATACATGAGTGATTTGCACGATGTGCAATCAGAGCCTGAAGCGAGGCATAAACGTTCTCAACCTGAGCACAACCTGCATGATTAGGCATCTAAGTGCAAAGCACGAGCTGCAGTGGAGTTGACTAGACACCTCAAAAACCAAGGAAGGTCTCTGGCTCCTACTGCTTCCTCTTCTGCTGCAGTCTCGGCCTCTCCATCCACCTCTGGAGTGACAGTGCCACCTGCCACCCCGCAAACAGAGGATCTGCCAGCAACACGACCACCTGGGTCACCAAGTATCTTCACAATGCCACACGGAAGCGTTCAGCTCTCCATCTCCCAAACACTGGAGTGGAAGAGGAAGTGCCCCCCTAACCACCCGCGATCCCTGGCCCTGAATGCCAGCATTTCAAAATTACTGTCCTTTGAAATGCTGTCATTCTGTCTGGTGGAGATGGAGAGTTTTAAAATCCTTCGTTGTGCCCAGCCGCCACTACTTTTCCAGGCGTGCCATCCCTTCCCTGCACAACCAAGTGGGGGACAAAATCAGGTGTGCACTGTGCAACGCCATATGTGGCAATATCCACCTAACTACGGATATGTGGACCAGTAAGAAAGGTCAGGGACGTTATATTTCCATAACAGCACACTGGATAAATGCAGTGGCGGCTGGGCATGAGGTGGATAGCAGTTTGGCGCATTATCTTCCACCACCGAATAAAGTCCCTAGTCTGGTTTCAAAGTCCACCACTTCAGTTTGCCTCCTGTTTCTTCCTCCTCCTACTCCGCTTCCTCATTCTCTACATCCGGTCAGCGTAACATCTTCACAACCAACTTCAGCACAGCCAGAGGTAAACGACAGCAGGCAGTTTAAAAATGTATCTGTTTGCGGGACAAACTCAACACTGCGCAGAAGCTGTGGACGGGCCTTGAACAACAGACCGATGATTGGTTGGTGCCAGTGAGCCTCAAGCCCAGCCTGGTGGTGTGCGATAATGGGCGAAATCTCATAGCAGCTCTGGGACTAGCCGGTTTGGCGCACATCCCTTGCCTGGCACATGTGCTGAATTTGGTGGTGCAGAGGTTCCTGAAAAATTACCCCGATATGTCAGAGCTGCTGCATAAAGTGTGGGCCATCTGCGCGCGCTTTCGGCGTTCTCACCCTGCTGCTGCTTGCCTGTCAGTGCTGCAGCGAAACTTCAGCCTTCCCGCTCACCACCTCATATGCGACGGGCCCACAAGGTGGAACTTCACCTTGCACATGCTGGCCAGACTGTGCAAGCAGCAGCAGGCGATAGTGGAGTTTCAGCTGCAGCACGCATGGGTGAGTCGCTCTGTGGAATGACTGGACCTCCATGCGAGACCTGTGTTCCTTGTTGCGCTGTTTCGAGTACTCCACCAACATGGCCAGTGGCGATAATGCCGTTCTCAGCATTACTATCCCACTTCTATGCCTCCTTGAAAAAACACTGCTGGCGATGATGGAAGAGGATGTGGCACAGGAGAAGGAAGAGGGATCATTTCATAGGGTTTCCGGCCAGTCATTTACAAGTCGCTCTGAGGGTGGGTTCCTGCACCCACAAACGCCAGGAACACAATTGTCCAGCCAGGACACAGTTCTGTAGGATGACAAGGTGGAGGAGATGGAGGAGGAGGAACTGTCAAATAAGAAGAAAACAGTCTCTAATCTTTGTGGTTACTTATCGGCGCTGCAGATCCACCAAGTGACGTGGGTACAAATTGCTTCAGTCAAAATTTCCAGAAAATGTTGATCGCGCTGCCTTCTGAGTGTAGAGTTCCAATCTCAGACCCTTCTTTCCAATGCTCAGGTTATTCCACGTTGTAGCCAAACAAATCGGTTACCAGAGGCTGGTGCACTCACGTACACCTGCACCCTAAAGGGAAGTTATAGTACAAATAGTGAAGTTCCACCAGGTAATATCGCAATCAGCAGGTTTTATTTTACTTACAAAGGATCATATAATTTCAGTCATAAAAACAAATTGCTTTCATCAAGAGTCCACCCAACCCGGGTTTCGCCAGTCCAGCTTTGTCAGGGGCGATAGTATCCTCCCTCACAGGTGCAGTATTTATTGAGCCAAGATCCCTCCCAAGGACCGCCCATTAATACAAATGTATTTTTTTCTCCTTTTTTTGGATGTTCAAGCAATAAAAGTGACAAACATAGTTCCTCAAGCCCACTAAGGCTAACGGTGTTCTAATATAAAATAACACATTACATCAACTAAACAGAGCATATAATACACAAGCGCTACCATCCTTCTATTTTCATTCATGAAAAAGGCACGTACCGGCACTCCGAACACATGACTCTGCCGAGCCAATGACAGCCCACTATATTCACTCCATTCGCAATAAACAATGAGCATCCAAGGACAGCGGCAATACACCACCCCCCACCTCCAGCTCCACCTGATAAAGTAACGCTGCAAGGAAACCCTGCTGCTGCTTTACATAGATCCACAGCGGCAGCGACACAACCCCTGGCACTTTCTCTTCAATCTACCAGACACGGCTTTAGATCGAACTCCACGTTGAGCCCTGCTGGTTTCAAAGTCCCTAGTCTATATATCCATCCAACTTCCTTGCGGTTGATGTTGGCAACAGGGTCCCCTCCCCTCCAGTTCCTCTCCACCTTTTCCAGACCACTAAACCTCAAGCCCGCCGGATTCTTACCATGCGCAAGCTTGAAGTGCAGTGTTACACTGTGTTCCTCTTTACCCTTTCTAATATTCCCTATATGCTCATGCAGTCAGGTCTTCAATTTGCGAAGAGTTCTGCCCACATACTGGAGCCCACAAGGGCACTCCAGCATGTAGACAACCCCCATCGTCTCACATGACATTTCGCCTTTGATCTTATGTGTCTGCCCTCCTCTCGATAAAAAAAAAAACAACATTGCTTACCGGTAATCGTTTTTCTCGAAACCCATGACGGCACCCTGTGCGACTCAGGACCTCCCATCAGGACAGGAAACCTGAGAAGATAAAAAGGACACACCTCCACACAACACCAGTAGAAGAAATAAATTGTTCTCCGGAGAGAAGTGACAAAGGGTTAAAAACCCTCTTTTTTTTTTTTTTTTTTTTATATCTATATTACGTCATATAGACCTGGCAAAAAGCCATCAACATATATATATATATATATATATATATATATATATATATATATATATATATATATCTGCTTGGGGAGGGAAATATCGGGTGCCGTCATGGGTATCGAGAAAAACGATTACCGGTAAGCAATGTTGTTTTCCCCTCACCCATGACGGCACCCTGTGCGAGATAAACTATAAGTAGAACCTAGGGGGGGGCCACAGCCTGAAGGACTTTCTCCCCAAAGGAAGCATCAGAATGGAGCTGTAATCTGTAATGTTTAAGAAAAGTATGCGGGGAGCTCCAGGTAGCCGCCCTGCAAATCTGGGCTAACGATACATCAGCTTTCTCAGCCCACGAAGTAGACACCGCCCTCGTAGAATGGGCCCCAAAACCTGAAGGAGGGGGGAGACCCAGGGAAATATAAGCTCTAGCTATGGCCTTCTTCACCCACCTAGCAATAACCCCTCGGGATGCTTTTTTCCCCCTATTTCCTCCTAAAAACTGAACCAGGAGGTTCTCGTCCTTTCTCCAAGGAGCCGTAACATCTAAGTAGACTAACAAGCATCTCTTGACATCCAAGCAATGAAACTTTTCCTCCAAGCTATTGGAGGGGTTAGGAAAAAAGGAAGGCAACACAATGTCTTGGCTCCTATGAAAATCGGAGACAACCTTGGGAAGAAAAGAAGGCAAGGGCCTGATAACTATCTGGTCATCCTGGATGATCGTATAGGGCGGAAATGCCGAGATGGCCTGGATCTCCGAGATCCTCCTAGCCGAGGTAATAGCCAGGAGGAAAGCCATCTTAATGGATAAGATGTCAATGGGAACCTCTAGTAAGGGCTCAAAGGGTCTATCGGTTAGGGCCGTCAAGACCCTATTTAGGTCCCAAGGAGGGGAAAGAGGTCTAACGGAAGGACAGATTCTGGCAGCGGCAGAAAGGAAACGCTTGACCCACGGGTGGTTTGCTAATTGGAAGTCAAAAAAGTAGCTCAAGGCCGACACCTGAACTTTTAAGGTGGAGGCCTTGAGCCCTTTGTCTAACCCTGCTTGTAGAAAGTCCAAAACCTTAGGGATTTCAGGAGGACTAAATGGATCAGGGCTAGAACCCAAAAAGGAAGAAAAGACATTCCACACCCTATTATACTTCCTAGCTGTTGACGCTTTTTTGCTACCTAGAAGGGTGGAAACAACTTTGCTAGAAAGCCCTCTTTTCAACCAGATGTCCCTGTCAATCTCCATACTGCCAACTGAAGAATCCCCGGATTGGGATGCCATACGGGCCCCTGGGAGAGTAGATCCTCCCTCGGAGGGATCACCCAGGGAGGGCCTCTGGCTAGACTTAAGAGGGTGGGGTACCAGATTCTCTTGGGCCACTTTGGGGCTATCATGATTATGGTGGCTCCCTCCGTCCGTACTTTTTTCAGAACCTGCGGGATTAGGGAAATAGGTGGGAAGGCATAGCCGAGTTCCTGGCTCCAATCTTGAGCCAGACTGTCTACCGCTGTAGGATTCTCTGTGTAATCTAGGGAGAAGAATCTCTTTGTCTTCCTGTTCTTCCGGGTGGCAAAGAGATCTATAGTTGGGGTCCCAAACATTGTTACAATCTGGGAAAAAACTTCCTCGTTCAGACTCCACTCTGCCTGCCTGAGTTCTACTCGACTTAGAAAATCGGCCACCGTGTTCTCTTTCCCTTTCAAGTGTATTGCGGATAAGACCAGGTTCCTGTCTTCCGCTATTTTGAAAATTTCCTGGCAGAGGAAGATTAGGGATGGTACTTTTGTCCCGCCTTGATGATTTATATAGGCCACTGTTGTTGAATTGTCCGAGTAAAATACCAACTTTCTGTTGGAGACCTCTGGAACTGCCACCTTTAGTACTCTTTCTACCGCCTTGAGCTCCTTGTAATTTGACGTGCAGACCCGGGTTTTTAAATCCCATCTTTCCTGCCAGTATTTTCCTTCTGAATGAGCTCCCCAGCCCCACGGACTGGCGTCTGTCGTTATCAGCATGGGTTCCATGAAGGACCAAGGCATTCCTATCGAGAGGTTCTTCTCGGACATCCACCACAGAAGGGAGTACCTTGCTCTGGAGGAAAGATGAAATTTTCTCTCTAGTGTTTGTGGAAGACCATTCCAAATCTTCAAGATATCTGACTGTAACGGTCTCGTGTGGATCTGAGCGAATGGTACGGCTGGAATTGTAGCCGTCAGGTGCCCCATACTGCCATCGCCTCCCTGATGGAACATTGGAAGGACCGGAAAAGGAACCAAACATGCTCTATTGTCAAGGACACTTTCTTCTGAGGGAGGAATGTCTTCTGAGCCGTAGAATCTAGCTGCATTCCTAAAAAGGTGCAAACTTGAGAAGGGGTTAGACAAGATTTCTCTTGATTCATTCTCCACCCCAGATCCTTCAACAGAGAGCACACCAGGACGAGCTCTGCTTGTAACTGCTCCCTTGTTTGGGCTATGAACAAAAAGTCGTCCAGATATGGTACTACTACTATCCCAGATGATCGAAGGAATGCCACCATCTCCGACACGACCTTGGTGAAAATTCTCGGGGCTTGAGAGACCCCAAACGGCAGTGCCCTGTATTGCAGGTGCAGAAGTTGGCCCCTTACTTGGACAGCCGTCCTTAAATACTTTTGGGAGGAAGAGTGAATTGGGACGTGATAATAGGCATCCTCTAAGTCTATACTTGCCATCCAGCAACCCTGGTATAAACAGGTCTAAAGTTGTCTTTATAGTTTCCATCCGGAATTTCTTGTATCTCAGGAATTTGTTTAGACGTTTTAGGTTCAGAATCATACGAAAGGAACCATTGAGTTTCTTTATTAAAAAGAGTGGGGAGTAAAACCCCCTGCCCTCCTCCCTCCCCGGGACCTGGCAAACCACTCCTTTGTCCAACAATAACTGAACCTCTCTCTCCAGAACTGTGGATTTTAGAGGATCCTTTGGAGTTGGAGTGTGGGTGAAAAAGACTTGGGGATAGGAGCGGAACTCTAACCTGAATCCCTCCGCTATCCCCCCCAAAACCCACTTGTTTTGGGTGACGTTCGCCCAAGCCGGGAGAAAGGCAGAGAGTCTCCCCCCAACCTGGAGTCTGGCGTCATTGCTTGTCTTTTGGTTTGTTATCCTGGGATTTAAACAGGAAACCGCTAGTTTTTCTTGGAAATCTATCCCTTTCCTTCCTATCGTAGGGCTTACCCCTCTGTTTTCTAAAGCCCTGCTGGGGTTTACGAAAAAAGGGGGGTTTTTGAGGGACAGGAAACCCTTTTTTCTTGTCAGATGCCTTCTCCAAGATGTCATCCAGGGAGGATCCAAACAATCTATCACCCTCACACGGAAGGGCACACAGTCTGGCCTTAGACCCCTGGTCACCCTTCCATGACCTAAGCCAAATGGCTCTTCTAGCCGCATTCGTCATAGCTGAGGACTTGGCAGCAAAGCGCATAACATCCGTAGAAGCATCCGTTAAAAAATCTGCCGCTTTAGCAAAGGTGGGAAGAGAAGCTAAGATTTCCTCCCTGGGCTTTTTTTTCCCTAAGATGTTTCTCTAGCTGTTCAATCCACAATCTTAAGGACCGGGATACCCAAGTGGCTGCCACTGCTGGTCTAAGACAAGTAGCGGAAGTTTCCCATGCCCGTTTAAGGTATATATCTGCTTTCTTATCTAATGGGTCCGACAGGCAACCCAGATCATCAAAGGGGAGGGCAGATCTCTTAGCTATCTTAGCGACTGGAGCATCTACCGTAGGGGCCCTATCCCAGCTGGAGGAAACTTTCTCTTCATAAGGATATTTCCTTTTCACCGAGGAGGGTAAGAAAAACTTTCTATCAGGATTCTTCCATTCTCTATTGATGACCGCTTGCATGTTATCATGAATAGGGAAGACCCAATGTTTTTTTAGGGCCTAATGCCTGAAAGGCCTGGTCCGCAACTGATCTGGTCTGCTTAACTTCTTCTAATTGCATGGTTGCTCTGACCGCTTTTAATAACGGCTGCGTGTCCTCTGGGGAAAAGAAGGATCTCCCTGAATAATCTTCATCCGAGGAGTCCGAATCACTAGTCAATATTTGTCCGGATTCTCCGCCATCTTCGGAAGAGTCCAACTCAATACTGTCGTACTCGGTATCCTTCCCTGGTTTATCTGGGGACCTGGCACGGCTCTTACTGAATGCTTTAAAGGACGCCTTAATAATAGACTTCATGGATTTAGTAAGGGTCTGGGATTGCTCTGCTACCAGATTATCTATACACGCTGAGCATAACGCCTTCTGATAAGATGTAGATAGGGGCACTTTACATTCCGCACATTCCTTGTGTCTTGTCTTAGAAGACGATTTTTTAGGTGGCTTAGGGATCTAAAAACAATCATAAGAAACACCATATTAGAATAAAAAGGAACGCTCTCACCCTGAAGCTTTTCCTTTTTTCCCCATCCTCAGACCGGTACCGGACTTGCAGGCCTCAAGGGTTCCTGGGGTTCAGCGCGTCCTTCTGTAGGCTCCGACATGATTGCAACCAGGATCGCTACGTGGCACATCCAAATTGTGCCCCAGCTGGCTGCCTGAACCTGCCACCGTATTTGTATTTTAAAGGACGCGCTCCGGCCTCTACTTCCGGGTCCTGCACGGGCTAAGCCCCGCCCCCCGACGTCATCTCCAGGAGACGGCCCCGCGCATGCGCATAAGCGCACGGATGCGTGGGCGCCATCTTGGAACTGGGCAGAGCGAGGAAGAGCATGGGGAGCCGCCTGGACACGGCCACAGCGGCTCCCCGCAGGGCCGGAGAGAGGGCAGGCGCAGGCAGACTTATGGGGAGCGGCTTCCGGCACGGCCACAGAACTACCGCTCCCCAGGGATAGGACTTCCCACGGCACTCAGCCACAGACCTTCCCCAGCTCCGGTGTCTTGGAGGTACGTCTTCAGCAGTGCTGCTTCTCAGGATCTCCCATCCGGAGGACAGGAAACCTGAACTGGTGTTGTGTGGAGGTGTGTCCTTTTTATCTTCTCAGGTTTCCTGTCCTGATGGGAGGTCCTGAGTCGCACAGGGTGCCGTCATGGGTGAGGGGAAAAAAAAACACAGCAGGAAATTTTATCGAGAGGAGGGCAGACACATAAGATCAAAGGCGAAATGTCATGTGAGACGATGGGGGTTGTCATGTGAGAGGAGGAGGAAGAGGTCGCCAACACAGCTGGGGCACCACCAGCACCTTAGAAGGCAGGGTTAGCATGGCCGAAATGTGGAAAAGCTTTGTCAGCACGCCACAACAACCAGCACCACCAGCTGATATGGAATGTCTTAGCAGGAGGCAGCATTTCACCAACATGGTGGAGCAGTATGTGTGCACACGCCTACACGTACTGAATGATGGGTCTGCCCCCTTCAACTTCTGGGTCTCCAAATTGGGCACATGGCCTGAGCTTGCCCTTTACACCTTCTAGGTGCTGGCCTGCCCTGCAGCCAGTGTATTGTCTGAACGTATGTTTAGCACGGCAGGGGGCATTATCACAGACAATCGCAGCCGCGTGTCCACAGCCAATGTGGACAAGCTCATGTTGATTAAAATGAACCAGGCATGGATACCACAGGACTTGTCCGTACTTTGTGCAGAATAGACATGTAAACCGGCCTTAACCAGCCATTGTTCTACTACAGCGTAATTGCTGATTGTTGTATTTTGGATATTTCACACTCTTTTGGAGTGTATCCTAATTAAAAATAAATTAAAAAATAAAAATAAATGGAAACCAAAAACCAGTGTTGGCTACATCGTCCTCCTCCACCGCCGCTTCCACCTACACCGCTACATCCACCACCTACTTAAACTCCTACTCCATATGGACCTCCACCTCATAAAATCAAGTTAAATTTTTCTAATTTGTACGTATTTTATTTTATGTCATTTCACTGATTTGTCTGTTACATTTTCGGGTAAAAAAAATAAAACAGGTAAAAAAAATAAAAAATA
Organism: Bufo bufo; assembly: GCF_905171765.1. NCBI lineage: Eukaryota > Metazoa > Chordata > Amphibia > Anura > Bufonidae > Bufo > Bufo bufo. The sequence continues at coordinate 233,865,248 of NC_053390.1, forward strand.
AAAATCACAAATTTTTCTGTTACATATTCGGGTAAAATTCACTAATTTTTGGGTGTGATATACCCGTGCTCTGCCTAGTAGACAGGTAACATTTCACAAATTTGTCTGTTACATATTCGGGTGAAAGTCACCAATTTTTGGGTGTGATATACCCCGACTCTACCTAGTAGACATGTAACATTTCACTAATTTGTCTGTTACATATTCGGGTAAAATTCATAAGTGAAAAGAGGGTTTGACATTAAATATTAGTAAGATTCAGTGAGACTCTGTACTCTCCATCCTTCATTTTATGCATTAGAAATGTTACCGTATTTTTCGCCCCATAAGACGCACTTTTATTCCCCCCAAACTGGGGGGAAAATGTCCCTGCGTCTTATGGGACAAATACTAATGAGCTCTTCCATTATGGAAGCACTTATTAGCACCAGAGGACCAGGAAGCGGTGAAGGCTTTGTACTCACCGCTTCCTGTTCCTCGGCTGTTGGCTGTGCAGTTGTTGCGCACAGCGTGAGAGCGCTCTGTGACCTCACGCTGTGCGCGCCAGTTCACAGCACAGCCGACAGAAGGAGGAAGAGTATTGCGCTGGAGGAAAGGAGCGGCGACGTCCAGGAGCAGGAGAGGTAAGTGTTTTTTTTATTTTGTGATTTGAGACTGAGGGCTGCTGAACAATGGCTGGAGGCTGATTATATATATGACTGGGGGCTGATTATATATATGACTGGGGGCTGATTACATATGGATGGGGGCTGATTACATATGGATGGGGGCTGATTAAATATGACTAGGGGCTGATTACATATGGCTGGTAGCTGATTACTTATAGCTTGGGGCTGATTACATATGGATGGGAGCTGATTACATATAGCTGGGGGCTGATTAAATATGGCTGGGGGCTGATTAAATATGGCTGGGGGCTGATTACATATATGGCTGGGGGCTGAAATGAGGCATGGAGGAATGATATGAGGCACGGGGGTCTGATCTGAGGTCTTCTTGGGGTCTTATTAACATTGGGGGTCTAATTGGGGCTGTCAGCGGATGTTTGATTAACATTTGGGGTCTGATTGTAAGTGTGACCTGAGGTGTAATGAAAATTTTTTATTTATTATTGTCTTACTCTAAAACCTAGGTGCGTCTTATGGGCCGGTGAGTCTTATAGGGTGAAAAATACGGTATATCCTTATTGACAAGGTTCACAAAGGTTTCTATACTATAAAATTTTGGGTCTAGAAGGAGGATTTGAGTCACAGGACAAGGAATTTAAGGTTGACCTGCGTATTTGTGTTAACAGTATGTAAGTGTGTTGATTCTTTATTACTAAAATGTACTTTAAGTCTTAGATTACGATAAAACTTCTGTAAGTCCATTTCAAGTTGAATGGTATTAAATTTATATGTTGGACAGAAGAAAAATAACTTTTGAAGTAAAGTTGACTCCGCCGGATTTAGGAGGTGTGATGAAATGTTTATTACTAATGGTTCTTCCTCACCTGTGAACGGGTGGTCATCAGTAATGATGGACGAACATCGGCTGGGACGGTTTGCAAACCCGATTGGGCAAACACGATAAAATGTTCGCGAACCGCAAGTTCGCGGCGGGTCCCAATAATTTTAATGGCAGGCGAACCTGAAAAACCTTCAGGTCATATTTGCAACCACCAAATACTTAGTAGAAGTGTAAGTGTGCAAATAGTCCCACAACATGGACAGTGATATACTAGAGGGGGATCAATGACAAAAATTCCAACAAAAAATATGTATCTTAATCAGGGGACATTTTAATGCGTCTTAAAGGGAAATTCTCTGAAATGTGCCCTGTTGGAGCCTAGAAATTTTTTATTTTAGGCCACAGGAGTACGGGCCTTAAAAATTAGGCATTCATCTGACATAAAAGAAATTGTGATTATGTGGCTCAAGGTACATTATGCGGTCACTGAATAACAATTTTTCTGTAGCCTACTTTTTTTTTCACTTTTTTGGGGGGGCAACTGGTATATCACACTAGTAGAAATTATTTGTTCCAATGTCATTTGTCACTATCTGTAGTTGAGGTAACGCAGCAAAACTGCACTATATAGAAAGTATATAATTGGTATATTACACCCCTGCTTCACTCAGTTTTTTTGGGGGGCAACTGGTATATCACACCAGTAGAAATTATTTGTTCCAATGGCGTTTGTCTCTATCTGTAGCTGAGGTAATGCAGCAAAACCGCAAACCAATGCTGCACTACCCAACTGCACTATATAGAAAGTATATAATTGGCATATAACACCCCTTGTTTAATCTTTTTTTTTTTTTTTGTGGCAACAGGTAAATCACACCAGTAGAAATGATTGGTTCCAATAGCGTTTGTCACTATCTGTAGATGCGGTAATGCAGCAAAACCGCAAACAAATGCTGCACTACCCAAAATGCACTGTATAGAACGTATCTTATTGGTATATAACACCCCCGCTTCAATCAATTTTTTTGGGGGGCAACTGGTAAATCACACCAGTAGAAATTGTTTGTTCCAATAGCGTTTGGCACTCTGTATAGATGCGGTAACTCAGCAAAACCGCAAACAAATGCTGCACTATCTAAATGCACCATATAGAAAGTATATTATTGGTATAAAACACGCCTGCTTCAATGAATTTTTTTTGGGGGGCAACTGGTAAATCACACCATTAGAAATTATTGGTTCCAATAGTGTTTGTCACTCTATCTAGAACCGCACACTACTGCTGCACAATACAATTGCACTATAATATACTTTCTATGTTAGATAGTATATTATAAGTATATTACAACCCTCAGTAAGTCACACCTATCGATAGCACACCTATACCAGTCCTCAAAAGGACTTTTGTGGCCCTATTAGCTAACATTTTGTGTCCCTAACAGCCTGTCCCTGCTCCACACAGCAACCTCTCCCTACACTGGCAAAATACTGAATGTAAAAGGTCTGCCATCTCAGTTTTTTTTTTTAGAGTGTGGGGTGTGTCCATGTGCAAAAACTTCTCAATTGGCTGTCCTGTACCACCTGATGGATGTGTAATGGGTCAAAGTTCTTCACAATGTAAAAGAATATGGCGGGCGCGATTATCACCATATGTTTGCATGTTCGGCGAATCGCGAATGCGCAAAGTTCGCCACAAAACGTTGTTCAGCTGTCGATATGGTTTATTTTGTGGAGTTGATTGATTTTTGTAGATATGATATAGTTAGGGTCATAAGGTCAAAGGAGCACTTGTTTAGGATGTGCTCTAATTGCTAACAAAAGGATGAATCTTCTTTGAAAATGGTTTGACGTATTGACATCCAAAGTCCTCTAGGGATGCGTTGCACTCTCACATATTCCACCCAATTTACTAGAGTCCCGTTCGTAGTCATGTACCCTGAAATCTGAAGCTGGGATTTTTAAGAACTTGTTTGAGAGAATGACTTGCGAAAGAATGGGTGACGCTTCTTCCTGATTGTAGGAAAAGGTGAAGCTTGATATTACGGACTGGTGCCTTAGTCATGGAAACAATAACCAAGAGAGAAGATGTGGCACTCTTGTCCTGATTGGGTGGGTGCTGGAGTTGTGAGTTCCAAGCCCTCAACAATATCAGCATAGAAACTCGAGCACTCCAATAGATATAGTGGTATCAATTTTTTTATTTATTTTTATTGATTTTCTTTGCAGGCAACTTAAAGTGATAATGTGACATTTCGGTCTATTATGACCTTTTTTAAACACTATGACAAAACAAAAATAATGGACAAAGTAAGAATTACATTGTTTTATACATCTATACAAGATATAGTTTATTGAGACAAATAAGTCAAGTGACAATTCCAGTCTGCGGAATGCAGAATACATCATATAGTGAGGAAGAACCATTAGTAATTAACATTTCATCCCACCTCTTAAATCCGGCGGAGTCAACTTTACTTCAAAAGGGACTTTCCTTTTGTCCAACATATAAATTTAATACCTTTTAACTTGAAATGGACTTAGAGGTTTTACCGTAATCTAAGACTTAAAGTACAACTTGGCGATAAAGAATCAACACCCTTACCTACTGTTAACACACAAATATGCAGGTCAACCTTAAATCCATGGGCCTGCAACTCAAATCCTTCTTCTCGCCCCCAAAATCTTCTCCGGGTATAGAAACCTTTGTTAACTTTGTCAATAAGGAAATAACATTACTATAACAAAAAAAGAAGGAAGGAGAGTACCGAGTCTCACCCAATCTTACTAATATTGAAGAGCTGATCATCAAACCAGCCGATAAAGGGGGTGCCATAGTGGTCTTGGACCGCTCCGACTACAAAGCACAAATCTTTAGACAATTGAATGATACTGAGGTATATATCAAAGTGACTACTATCCCTACTTTTAGGATAGCCAACAAAATCCAAACCACTCTAAACCAGTACCTCACCCAAGGTACCATTAATGAGGAAGTAAGAACATTTCCCTAGCGTCTGTCAGCAGCACAATAATGGGTTAATAATCCCCCCTGTGAGCTAGCAGGACCTGTGGAATTTTTAATGATTAAGTCTACAATACCCTGCTGTATAAATGGACCTTCCCCCTTCAGCTCATTGAGTTTTTTCGTCCTGGTGGCAGGACAAGTGTATTACCTTCCTCCTTTGATAAGATGGAGACTGCAGGAACAGCTCTCATCTGCCGTCTAGTCACCTATCCACTTCTGTGCTTACAGGCTGGCCGGGCGTCAGAACTCTGATTGCAGAGAGCGTGTCAGGGTCGGTCTATATTCAATGTATCCTTTTTTTCTCTGTATATTATGTGCCTGTTGCTTGCTGTAGGTAAGACAGCAGTAGTAGGGCTGTGTATATAACTTCTAGACCAGGAGGAGGAAGGGAGGGGCGGTGTTGGGGACGTGGCTTCCACACTTTTCGGCTCCAGCTGGGGCATTTAAGCAGTGCAGTATCATTCAGCAGGTCTCTTTAGCCTGCTTCAATAAGTTTGCTGCAGCTATAAATTGGTTTTTCTGGCGTTTGCTGATAAACTGCATCTGCAAGAGCTATGTCTGTTCTTTCTCTCCCCTCCTTCCCAGGTTTATTGAATGATATTATAGGTATATATTGTACATTCTTTTAAATGTCAAGAGTTTAAGGCAGAGAGTCTGCAGGAAAATCGACACAAAAGAGAAAGCATTTGGTGTGCAGGGAGTGTCAAACGCCTCTTCCAGACAGATTTGATTATACAACATGTAAATAATGTCGTCCTCGTCTTCCTGAAGATCAAGAACCCACCATTCAGGATATAATAGTGTGAGTTAAGGACTTTGTAGAGGGGTCTATTAAAGAACTGAAGGATACTTTTTCTACCCCAAGGAAAAGGTCAAGATATGGAGCATCCTTCCCACAAGGGGGTGTATCTTCCCCTATGGACGAGGATGTTGCTATAATAGAGGAAAGAAATGCTTCTTCAAAAGAGACATCTTCTGATGAGGATGGCTTTGATAAAGAGAAGATTTACTTTCCTGTGGAAAAAGCACAAAAATTACTTAAGCTTGTGCAGGCCTAGGGCCAGCCTGGGGACCAGGCAGAAGCTCCCCCTGGATGGTAGAGGGCCAAGGGCCTTCAAAATAGATGGCTTGAACTCTGCCTTAATGCAGACGGAGTGGAAAAAGCCGGAAAAGGCTCCTGTAATCTATAGGAGATTCAAACTGATGTACCCCTTGGAGGAATCCCAGTCTAAGGACTGGGTTTCTCCACCAAAGGTGAGTAGTAAGGGGGTATATGTTTCGTCAAACTGCAAAGTGACAGGTACAACGCCCCCTTTTATACAGATACCTCCGCCCCTTTTATATGGCTTGATATTAAATTTATATTGCTTGATATTAAATTTATAGTGCTTTATATTAAATTTATATTGATTCTTACTACATTTGTATTCGACCATTAATGGCTTATCACTTCTTCCAGATTCTTAATACAGATGGTAACATCCTCCCAGACATTCTTCTCAGATTACTGCTAATGCCTGGCAGTTTACAAATGAAGACAAAAAAGCCTACTGTAAGCAGGATGTTGAGGTTTTGAGAGCTTCCTGACAGCTTACTGCAGATGGTGACATCTAATGTCTGGCAGCTTACAAATGAAATTATAACATCTTATTACAGATTTTGAAATCTATTGTCCAGCAGTTTTCAAATGAAGACAAAAGCACATGGCTTTTGATATAAAAGCCACCCACTTTGATATGAATTTATATCAAGTTAAACAGGTTGATACGTTTCATTTTGATAAAATCCTATTTTGATAACATGCCTAGTTTCGTAAACTTCATTTTTATAAGAATCCTTTTTTATAAAATCCTATTTTGATAAGCTCATTTATAACATTTTGATAAACTTTTGATATAAAATTAAGATTCAGACATAAAAAAGGCCTATAATAAACATATGAATTCTTATAAAACATAATCTAACTATTTGAGAGACAACAACTAATGAATATACTAATAGTTGACACATGTTGTGGTTTACAACAGGACCCGCCTATATAAACAGGACACAGTCTGTGCAGGGCTAGCACAGAGATACATATGCAAGGACAGGCATAGGTCACCAAGACATTAAACACCTCAAAAGGTAAGCACCATTTGTCTGTTATGCTTTTAAATCTTTTACTATTTATTGAATATGACTTATGTTATCTGTATCTATGTAACTGTGCTTATTTATAGGGCGTAATGTGTCACTAACTAAATGTCTTTTCTTTTACAGCATACAAATGTTCCTATATTTTAACTAACAATATACAATTTGTTTAGATGGATTCTTAACAAAATTTATGGGGGGACGACATTATCCCCGATGCGCAGCTGCTTATCGCGGCCGACAATTTTTATGAGGCGTACATGAGCGGTGGTGGGGCACAACTGCTCTCAGACGAGGCGCACAGTATGGCGATAGCCCATACTGACATTTCAAACTAACCTTATAACGATCAGGCAAGGAGTCGTCGGATTGTAAAGTATAACCATCTTATGCTTTTATTACATATATAGTTTTAGTGCTGGTTATATTTCATACACGTTTATTACAGACAATCAAATCCAAGACATTTTAAGAATTGTGAACGGAAACGTTGATACTGAAAATACAGAACATTCAAACATGGCGGTTACTAGCAACAACAATTCTGACGAGGTTGTCGGTTTAAAACATTATCTATATTTCTAATACACTTTTTAAAAATGCAGCACTGAAAAGAAAAGTGTATACAATTGACGACATTGCGACACTCGCCAATGATTCGCTACAAAAGCGTCGCGATCAGGGCAAAGAGCGTAAGGACCAAAACGCATTGTTGCAGTATTATATTTAAACATTATGAAGAAAAAGTGAATTTTGTCCAGCTTGTATTTGTGGCAATCCGAAGGCTTTTATTCAATAATCAGTAAAATCCAGGTACAGAAAGCAGAGTCTACATGTTTCGGGCACAATGCAATTTCAGCCCTTACTCATGACAATTTCAAATACACTGTGAGTTGTTCTTATAGAGGAGAGGGGAAGAGCTCTTCCAGCTGAAGTAATCAGACTGAGAGTCAACCCCTCCCTACTACAAGTGTGCACATAGGTAAAAACATACCAAAGTTACATTTCATATAGTTCATTAAAACAATACATTCAAAAAGATAGAGGAAAAAAGCGCGGAGGAGAAAGAAAGGAGAAATAAATGGAGAATGAGTTTATGGTTAATACTGTAAAATAAGGTCCAGTCTTTTATTTAAACCATGAGGCTGGCGGCTTTCCAAACGGAAGATCCAGTAAGATTCTCTGTTTAAAAGTTTCCGTTTTCTGTCACCACCTCTTATTGGTTTTTTAACTTTTTCAATACCTTGTACTGACATATGAGAGACATCACCACCATGTACCATGGCAAAGTGAAGACTTGCCGCAGATATGTTGCGGTTCGCATGGTGCGGTATGTCTGATATATGTTTTCTGATGCGTGTTTTTATTGCGTTGGTTGTGCATCCTACATATTGCAACCTACACTTTATGCATGTTATACAGTAGATTGCATGTGTGGTATTGCAATTAAGGAAGGAATTTATTTTAAAAACCTGGCCGTTAACCGTAGATTCAAAACTTTGACAGATTTTCATATATTTGCAACAGGTACAAACGGAGTGACCACACTTGTAATTCCCTTTTGTAGACAACCAGGTACTCTGGGTTATACGGGATTTATCATTTTTGAAAAGGGATGGACTCACTGAGCTTGCTATAGTAGGTGCTTTTTTGGCTGCACATTTAATGCCTTTTTGTGCCATTGCTGCCCATTTTTTGTCGCACGCTAGGACTGGAAAGTGCTTTTTCACAATGTTGCAAATTTGAAAATATTCCTTACTGTATTGTGTAACGAAAATATTTTTTTCTATCATGATTAGGTGTCCCTCTGGTGTTATCACCCTTTGTTTTTACGTTTGTGGTTAACAATAGATTTCTATTCATGTTTAATACGTCTCTATTGCATTTTTCCATCATTTTTTGCGAATATGCTCTGTGTGTCAATCTTTTTATAATATTTTAGGCCTCCGCTTTGTAGGTTGATTCATCACTGCAATTTCTTTTGGCCCTGATTAATTCTCCTTTAGGTATGTTCCTGATTGTATGTGTGGGATGGCATGACTGTGCATGCAATAGTGTGTTGCCTGCTGTTAATTTCCTATATGTGCTGGTGTATATGGAGGCTGTGGCGGAGTCCCCCCTGAGTCTGAGATCCAGGAACTCGATGTTATTAGTATTGTATTGGACGGTAAATTGGATACCGTTCACACATGCATTCAGATAGTCAGTAAATGGCGGTATGGCCGCCACATTACCCGACCAAATAAAGATCAGGTCGTCGATGTAACGGCCATACCACCTTATGTGACCCGAAAAAGAGTTGGTGTCGATGAGGAGAAAGCTTCCCTCCCACCATGCCATAAAGATATTAGCAATGGAGGGAGAGAACTTGGCCCCCATCGACACCCCCGATGTCTGCAGGAAAATTTTTCCATCAAACATGAAATAATTTCGTCTCAGGAGGAAGTCCACCACAGCCACCACATACTCTGATAGCACCGCAGTGAAATTTCCAAAATTTTCCAAAAACCACACTAAAGAGGTATTCACCAGGTCATGGGGAATACTGGGGTAAAGTGCAACTACATCCGCCGTTACCCATGAATATTTTTGGGACCATTCAAGGTCTTGTACTGCTTGTAAGACCGATTTAGTGTCTCTCAAGAAACCAGGAATATTAGGAATCAAGGGCTGCAGTAGTGAGTCAACCCACTGGCAGAGGCGTTCTGAATACGACCCTATGCCCGAGACTATTGGTCTCAAAGGAGGGGGAAAAATTAATTTATGCACTTTTGGTAGAGCATGTAAGATTGGGATGACTGGAGATGCAACAAAAATATAGTCATGTTCTTTTTGGCTAAGGACACCTAAATTGAGTCCATTTAGCAGCAAGGCTTTTAATTCTTGCTGAAAAGCGGGGAGCGGGTCACTTGATAATATGCCATAGATCCTGTCATTATGTAACATCTGATTAATGAGGGATCTATAGAGTTCACAATTGAGAATGACCACTGCTCCCCCTTTGTCAGCTTGCTTCACAACAATATCATGTCTATTTTTGAGATTACGCAATGCTAGTGATTCTTTTTTGGATAAGTTGTTGGTATTTAAATCCTTATGTTGTAAAACTACAGAATTGTTCAGTGAGACTAGATCCCTCTCAACCAGTTCTTGAAATCTGTCCAGTGCATGAGATCTAGATTGCACCGGATAGAAATCACGGTTGGAAGGGTTAAAGTCTGACGAACAATGCGCAGCATCAGAAGGAAGACAAGTATTTTCCAATTCTATTAGATCATATATATGTACCATTTCATTAAAAGACATACTGGTTGGATTAGGCATATGGTCCAAAGTAGAAGTAGCATTGATAGTGTCTGGATCTGGAATCAAATTGGAGGCGAACACACTGGCCGCAGCATCCCCTGGACTACACACCTGTGAGTCTATTGATTGGAAGTGCTGCTGCAGAGTTAAACTGCGGGCCAGTCTGTTCACGTCCAATATGGTTCTATACAAATCGAAGTGACAGGACGGCGCAAAAGTCAAACCTTTGCCCAGAACTTTAAGTTCATGTTCAGATAGTATACAGGTCGACAGATTGATTATCTGTAGTTCATATTCCCCCGTCTGGATCTTGCAGGATAACGGCGGTTTACGGTGTCTCCGACCTCCTCTGCGTTTTTTGACATTTGTCTGTGTGAATTAGTCCCTTGTGCAGAGCGATTGCTGGGTGTCTCCATCTGTGTCAGGTTGGTGTCACATTCTGATTCAGGAGAATCAGCCTCTGTAGAGCTGAATGAGACTTTGCGGCGTTGTTTTTTTTTGGAGCGTAAGCCTCTCAGTATAGATCTTGGTGTATGTGTTCGCATTTCTGACCAGGTGTACACTTCTTTGCGGTTATAGTCAAGTAGATCTCTGTTAAATTTTGACTGCTTCATTTGCATGAGAGCTTCCTCTGTTAACGCAAGATCCTCTTTTAGTTTGTCGTCAAATTTGAGAAACGCTGGATTGTTGATATGTTCCAGTAGCGAATCTTGCGTAATTTTAATCTCCTTTCTTAGCTCCTCCAAGGTCTGTCTTTCATTTCGGACAATTAAGTCCATCAATTTTAAAGGAGCAGTTTGACAGAATAGATTCCCATTCCTCTAGAAATAGATCTGAATAAGTAATGGACGGTTTCTTTTTCAAGCGTAGGCCCCTGGGGATCATTTCTTTTTCAATATACTTTTGTAGTGACGTATAGTCCCACCAGGTGCGAAGCTCTTTTAGTAACAGTTTTTCTAGTGTAGACATCAGTGTAATTGATAGCAAACTGTCCTGGATATCCTGCTGTGGCTTTTCAAAAATGGCATTGATTTTTAGGAATCTTTCCTGTTCATCCTCTAACGGACGTAGTGAGGCATGTGCCATGATCTTGCCAGTATCGCAGGAAACACTGTAATATAAGCCGAGGTAGGGAGTGCACGCTCTCAGGTTTGAATTAAATATTGTGAAAGTTAGGGGTTTGAGCAGCTCTCACCTGCCGAGGATTCCACCGGTATAGCACGGACCAACTCCTTCACCCGAAAATAGGAGAGATATGTAGATATGAAGAAAAAGTGAATTTTGTCCAGCTTGTATTTGTGGCAATCCGAAGGCTTTTATTCAATAATCAGTAAAATCCAGGTACAGAAAGCAGAGTCTACATATTTCGGGCACAATGCAATTTCAGCCCTTACTCATGACAATTTCAAATACACTGTGAGTTGTTCTTATAGAGGAGAGGGGAAGAGCTCTTCCAGCTGAAGTAATCAGACTGAGAGTCAACCCCTCCCTACTACAAGTGTGCACATAGGTAAAAACATACCAAAGTTACATTTCATATAGTTCATTAAAACAATACATTCAAAAAGATAGAGAGGAAAAAAGCGGGGAGGAGAAAGAAAGGAGAAATAAATGGAGAATGAATTTATGGTTAATACTGTAAAATAAGGTCCAGTCTTTTATTTAAACCATGAGGCTGGCGGCTTTCCAAACGGAAGATCCAGTAAGATTCTCTGTTTAAAAGTTTCCGTTTTCTGTCACCACCTCTTATTGGTTTTTTAACTTTTTCAATACCTTGTACTGACATATGAGAGACATCACCACCATGTACCATGGCAAAGTGAAGACTTGCCGCAGATATGTTGCGGTTCGCATGGTGCGGTATGTCTGATATATGTTTTCTGATGCGTGTTTTTATTGCGTTGGTTGTGCATCCTACATATTGCAACCTACACTTTATGCATGTTATAGAGCATATTCGCAAAAAATGATGGAAAAATGCAATAGAGACGTATTAAACATGAATAGAAATCTATTGTTAACCACAAACGTAAAAACAAAGGGTGATAACACCAGAGGGACACCTAATCATGATAGAAAAAATATTTTCGTTACACAATACAGTAAGGAATATTTTCAAATTTGCAACATTGTGAAAAAGCACTTTCCAGTCCTAGCGTGCGACAAAAAATGGGCAGCAATGGCACAAAAAGGCATTAAATGTGCAGCCAAAAAAGCACCTACTATAGCAAGCTCAGTGAGTCCATCCCTTTTCAAAAATGATAAATCCCGTATAACCCAGAGTACCTGGTTGTCTACAAAAGGGAATTACAAGTGTGGTCACTCCGTTTGTACCTGTTGCAAATATATGAAAATCTGTCAAAGTTTTGAATCTACGGTTAACGGCCAGGTTTTTAAAATAAATTCCTTCCTTAATTGCAATACCACACATGCAATCTACTGTATAACATGCATAAAGTGTAGGTTGCAATATGTAGGATGCACAACCAACGCAATAAAAACACGCATCAGAAAACATATATCAGACATACCGCACCATGCGAACCGCAACATATCTGCGGCAAGTCTTGACTTTGCCATGGTACATGGTGGTGATGTCTCTCATATGTCAGTACAAGGTATTGAAAAAGTTAAAAAACCAATAAGAGGTGGTGACAGAAAACGGAAACTTTTAAACAGAGAATCTTACTGGATCTTCCGTTTGGAAAGCCGCCAGCCTCATGGTTTAAATAAAAGACTGGACCTTATTTTACAGTATTAACCATAAACTCATTCTCCATTTATTTCTCCTTTCTTTCTCCTCCCCGCTTTTTTCCTCTATATCTTTTTGAATGTATTGTTTTAATGAACTATATGAAATGTAACTTTGGTATGTTTTTACCTATGTGCACACTTGTAGTAGGGAGGGGTTGACTCTGTCTGATTACTTCAGCTGGAAGAGCTCTTCCCCTCTCCTCTATAAGAACAACTCACAGTGTATTTGAAATTGTCATGAGTAAGGGCTGAAATTGCATTGTGCCCGAAACATGTAGACTCTGCTTTCTGTACCTGGATTTTACTGATTATTGAATAAAAGCCTTCGGATTGCCACAAATACAAGCTGGACAAAATTCACTTTTTCTTCATATCTACATATCTCTCCTATTTTCGGGTGAAGGAGTTGGTCCGTGCTATACCGGTGGAATCCTCGGCAGGTGAGAGCTGCTCAAACCCCTAACTTTCACTATATTTAAACATTGTCTATAAGTCTAATACTTTTTTTTTTTTTAAATGCAGCGCTGAAAAGAAAAATGGCCACGACCGGTGTCTCCAAAGCGGCATCAAAGAAATCTAACGCAACGGGTAAGGCTCCCTCTACATCCAATAAAACAGCAATGTCTATAACTTTTAAGCGTGTATAAACAATGCTGTTTAATCAAACCTTGTAATTTAAAGTTTTTCAGATGCCTGGTAGTGACTCAAGTGTCAACAGAACTGCTTCATTCCCAGAACCACCAGAGCCGTGCACCAGAGCCCGCAACAGTTGGCGGTCTGAAAATCCAGCCGGTCTGAAAATCTAGCAATGCCGATTATCCGCTGTCCTGATGCCCGTAAGCTAATATTACGCGGCGCTCTGCTTTAATTAGCACGCTTGAAGTTCTTAATACTTACATCTTGCTGCTTGTCTTTAAATTTTTAATAAAAGTCGTAATGACATATCTATCTATCTTTCTATCTACCTATCTATAGTCTATCTTTCCATCTATCTATCTAGCTAGCTATCTGTTATCTATCTACACTCACCTAAAGAATTATTAGGAACACCTGTTCTATTTCTTATTAATGCAATTATCTAGTCAACCAATCACATGGCAGTTGCTTCAATGCATTTAGGGGTGTGGACCTGGTCAAGACAATCTCCTGAACTCCAAACTGAATGTCAGAATTGGTAAGAAAGGTGATTTAAGCAATTTTGAGCGTGGCATGGTTGTTGGTGCCAGACAGGCCGGTCTGAGTATTTCACAATTTGCTCAGTTACTGGGATTTTCAGGCACAACCATTTCTAGGGTTTACAAAGAATGGTGTGAAAAGGGAAAAACATCCAGTATGCGGCAGTCCTGTGGGCAAAAATGCCTTGTGGATGCTAGAGGTTAGAGGAGAATGGGCCGACTGATTCAAGCTGATAGAAGAGCAACGTTGACTGAAATAACCACTCTTTACAACCGAGGTATTCAGCAAAGCATTTGTGAAGCCACAACACGCACAACCTTGAGGCGGATGGGCTACAACAGCAGAAGACCCTACCGGGTACCACTCATCTCCACTACAAATAGGAAAAAGAGGCTACAATTTGCACGAGCTCATCAAAATTGGACTGTTGAAGACTGGAAAAATGTTGCCTGGTCTGAAGAGTCAATTTCTGTTGAGACATTCAAATGGTAGAGTCCGAATTTGGCGTAAACAGAATGAGAACATGTATCCATCATGCCTTGTTACCACTGTGCAGGCTGGTGGTGGTGGTGTAATGGTGTGGGGGATGTTTTCTGGGCACACTTTAGGCCACTTAGTGCCAATTGGGCATAGTTTAAATGCCACAGGCTACCTGAGCATTGTTTGTGACCATGTCCATCCCTTCATGACCACCATGTACCCATCCTCTGATGGCTACTTCCAGCAGGATAATGCACCATGTCACAAAGCTCAAATCATTTCAAATTGGTTTCTTGAACATGACAATGAGTTCACTGTACTAAAATGGCCCCCACAGTCACCAGATCTCAACCCAATAGAACATCTTTGGGATGTGGTGGAACGGGAGCTTCGTGCCCTGGATGTACATCCCTCAAATCTCCATCAACTGCAAGATGCTATTCTATCAATATGGGCCAACATTTCTAAAGAATGCTATCAGCACCTTGTTGAATAAATGCCACATAGAATTAAGGCAGTTCTGAAGGCAAAAGGGGGTCCAACACCGTATTAGTATGGTGTTCCTAATAATTCTTTAGGTGAGTGTATGTATCTATACATCCATATACCCCATCTATCTAAATTCTATCTATCCTATCTATCTATTATCTATCTTTCTATCTACCTATCTATAGTCTATCTATTTATGTATCTATACAGCCATATACCCCATCTATCTAAATTCTATCTCTTAATTTACCTACCTATCAATTATTTATCTTTCATCTACCTATCTATAGTTTATCTATCTATCTATCTATCTATCTATGTTTCTATACATCCATATACCCCATCTATCTAAATTCTATCAATTTATCTATCTATTTATCTATCTATATTTCTATCTACATATCTATGTATCAATTACCTATCTATCTATCTTTCGCGGTGAGCTGTTTTAATTAGCACGCTTGAAATTCTTAATACTTATTGTGACGAAACCAACCTCGCCACTGAGTTTTGGAGGGGCCTGGTTGCCAGCCTCTTGCCCCAGGATTATGGGCCCTCTCATCAGCCCATGCAAAACTTAAACCCCATGGCGATTTGACTGTGTTTGTGGCATCTGAGCGCTCAGATCCAAGCCATATGGGGACATGTGGGGTTTTGAGGTGTGTGACAGAACCATCTGTCTGTGTAATTGTATTGTATGTTATGTGAGGATACCCAGATAGCTAATGTTATTGTATTTGTGTATTCTGAGTGCTATTCACCTAATGATATGCACTCAGACTTGAGCTATCTGGGAATATGTTAAATGTCTGTGTTTGCTGTGAGGGTGTGACATTGTGTGTTTGGGTGGTGATTCCTGTCCTGTTGTTCCCGCATGTGTATTGGTGATTTCCCTTTGTCCTGAGAGATAATTAAATTGCTCCTCGGGTGTCTCCAGGGCAGAGAGGAGGAAACCATGATGCATCGTGGGGATGTGTTGTGTCTGTGTATCCTGAGTGCTACGTATCTGTCCTGTGTCACAGTCTTCCTTCTGGTCACCTAGGGGCATGTACACCAGATGGGGACCTGCATAAATACGGGCGTGTAGCCCTCAATAAAGTGTTCCTGTTTTTACACTCAACATAGAGCCTCGTCTCATGTGTGTGGGGATTGCTATACTTGTATACTCCCCTGGCTATTACTCCTAGCTCTTGTAAGAGCTGTTCCTTTTCCTGGTTCCTGTGGTGGTATCGGTGTCGAGTGGAGTGCTTGTAGTCCTCGGGAGGCACTGGGAGCATTTATCAACGGAGGTACCCGGTCGGGGTGCTAGGAGATCCGTTACACTTATATCTTAATGTTTGTCTTAAAATTTTATCCAAAAGAAAAGAAAACACCAAATCCTGCATCATTAAAGAGAGATGACGATCAACCACAAATCACCATCAGGAACAGTTTACACCGATAGCTGGAATTCTAAAAACGCTGCAGCCGGTTCTGCAGAGTGGTGAGCCAACTAGCGTAATAAATGATATTACAGCTTTATGCGACATAACACCAATACCCAATACGCAAGATGTAATACCTTGTAAAAAGCGCATCACATTTGATACGCCAGACACATGCAGCAACGTACAACAGATAAGCGAACCCCAACAGTGATATGCACCTCTTGTCTATTCCAGTTATTGCCGGGGTGGAGAGACGTACGACGCGTTGAGGGATATCGCGAAATGTAACGACAAAATGGCACGCGTGGCGATGTGTTTAAAATGTTACGTTAAAGACTCTACGTCTCTAGCGTTTAACAGTCCCAAAAAAATTACTGCAGGACAAATACACGCTACACGTAACAAATACACCCGACTGAATACGCATCTTGACGCTCTTGAAAAAGAGCGGCTAGACAGAGACTGACTAGTGATGACTGGTGGAGGTGGACAACCTTTTAAAAGCGCAAAAACAACTGTAAGTACTAGGGTTAGAAAGTTAAAACAGGCTATAAAAAAATCAGTTTTTCAGTTAAACGTTCTAAAATAGCTAGAGGAAAAAGGCGTCGCCGGCGTAACAATGCGACGCCGGCGCGTCCGAACAAAATAGCTATCAAAAAAAGACAGGAATGTTGTAACAAGACTGGTGCGTCGGCTCTTCTGAATGCTGGACAAACACATCAGCAATCGCAAACCGCGCAAGTAGGGCACAGTCGTCCAAACAGCTCGCACACTAACAGACCTTCAAATACGCAATCAAAGCGTATTCAGTCAGGCGACCCACAAAATGACGACATGACCTATAACACGGATGTTACAGACGAACCCCCTGAACCACAAAATGTTTATCTAGAACGTGTATACCATCAACAGGGTGACTTAGCGAATTTTAATAGTACTAATGTACACGGAACACTTCAGATTCTCTAACCTCGAATCCATTCGCTCATTTATTGACGCTCTTGATGCAATACACGCTTCTATACAGACATTGATAGATAGGGTTTTACGGGACGCCGATTCGGGAGATTTCATACAATTGCGTTTAGACGGCGGCGAAACGTTTGATTCGATTTTTTCTAATAGATATTCTAGAGATGGATTTAGAGCCGAAACATTTTTGGACAATATTGCTACCGCTTTACAGAGTAATGCGGAGTGCATAGCCGGTAATACACTTAAACTAGTTGTCATCATTGTCAGGTGTCGACATGGTGGGGCCAGAAGGCGTTTGGGCGGTATCGCGTATAGTCGGATTATTGATCGTAAAAAACAACATTTATATATTTGTAATAATTATGATAATAACGTCTGTCTGGCCACTAGTATTTACGTTATTTTGGAGGGTGGTGCTTTGAGCGACGTCGCATTGTTAGAGAAAACTGGACAACTGCATAGAGTCTTACAAATACCCGAGGGGTATTTTGTGCCTTTTACTGACGTTGCTGAATTTGAAAAAAAAATTATCACAATTAAAATTTTGTACCACAATAGGGATCAGTGGCGTTATCACACAGCCCGCACAGCTAAAGAAAAGACAGTCTATACTGTATATTGCACCATGAAAAGCATTATTATGGCATAAAAAAAATTAAAAGCTTTTATCGGTTTCGATTATTTTTGCGACGTTTGTTGCACTGCATACAAACACAAATATCGACACAGGTGTATGCAGTTTTGTAAAGCGCGCCAGAGACCGAATTGTGTTGAGCAGTCTAATAATACACTTTGCCCAATATGTAGGACATATTGTCGTTCAGAGGATTGTTTTGAAACACTTTTTGCAGATTTTGTTACAGATATATAGACTGCGGCGATGATCACAAATGTAACGGTTTAAAATTCACCATCTGCGGCAGACAGGTTGACAAATTTGACGACCATGTTTGTTACATGCAGCCATACAACCCCAAAAAAATGACTGACAAGTATATCTTTTACGATTTTGAATGCATGCAAGAAACTGGCTTGCATATACCAAATTTCATTTACGCAACCACACTATACGGCCCAAACTCCCGGCATTTTAGCGGAAAATCCTGTACTCGTGACTTTGTGCGATTTTTTGCCGACGGTAAGTTTTCGAGGTACACGTTCATAGCTCACAATGCAGGCCGCTACGCTTATTTTGTTTTACAGAAGTTGATTAATGAAAATTTTTAAATTGATATTATAAATCAAGGCGGTCGGTTAATGTGCGTTACCCTGAATGACTTAAAAACTAGATTCATAGACTCGCTGAATTTCATGCCTATGAAGCTCAGCAAGATGCCCGAGGCTATGGGTTTTTCAGGCGCAAAGGGTCACTTCCCGCATTTTTTCAACACAGCAGAAAATCAAAACTACATAGGCATCCTACCGGCCGCTAGGTATTATGGCGTCAATTACATGATGCCCGATGAGAAAAAAGAATTAATGGATTGGTACGCCAAACATAAAAATGACACCTTTAATTTTCAGGCAGAGTTAAAAGCCTACTGTAAGCAGGATGTTGAGGTTTTGAGAAGGGCTTGTGAGTGTTACAGGGACACGATTATGGCCATGATGGAACAAAAAGTTCTGCAATACATTAAACGTGAAAAGAAATACAGAACGGTCACTAAATGTATTGATCCGCTCCAACTTATCACATTGGCATCCATGTGCATGGCTATGTACTGGTTTAAATTTCTACCCAAAAATACCATAGCGATTGTCCCTGCAGATAATTACCACAAGACCTAGAAACGATTTTCAACACCCGCTATACAGTGGCTCATGCACATTGAACTTGCTGAAGGCATTTCTATACAACATGCGTTAAAGGGAGGTGAAAAAAAGTGCGGTAAATTTTTTGGACGGGTATGCGTTTAACGGTAAACACACCGCTTTTGAATTTCAGGGCTGTGTGCTATAACGAGCATGACAGCAACGAGCTTACTAAATTATCCTACGGGCAGCTGTACCAATCTTTCCTAGTCAGGAAAAGCCGACTACAGGGACAAGGATTTACGGTCCGCGTCCTGTGGGAACACGAGTGGCGGGAAATGATTGCAAATGATTTGGGGGTCAAAGACTTTCTGATTAAAATGAAATTCCTGACTCCTTTGGAACCTTGTGATGCGCTTTACGGGGGTCGCACTAACGCCATTAAACTTTATCACAAGGTGCAGTCCGATGAAACAGTGCATTATTACGATTTCACCAGTCTGTACCCTTTTGTTACTAAAAATAAGACTTACCCTGTAGGACACCCAAAAATCATTTATGATCATTTTGGTTACATCAAAAAATACTTTGGCATTGCCAGAGTTAAAGTGTACCCGCCCAGAGATTTATTTTTTCCAGTCCTGCCTGTAAAGCTAAATAAAAAACTAATGTTTCCACTATGTTACACATGCACCTCAAACTGTCAGAAAGACATTTGCAGCCACACAGACGATGAGCGTTCCCTGACCGGTACATGGTGCACCATAGAACTAGTTTTAGCTGTTGAAAAAGGTTACAGGATTGCCGAGATCTACGAGATCTGGCATTTCCAAACACAACAGACGATCTGTTCGCCCTGTACATCAAATTACACCCGCCCAGAGATAAACAGGAGACTTCCGGTTATCCCAGTTGGTGTAAAACGGATTCTGAAAAAACGGCTTATATAGATGCATTTTTTTTAAAAGAAGATGTCCGCTTGCAATCTGATAAGATAGCTGTAAACCCAGCAAAAAGACAAATTTCAAAACTCTTCCTAAACTCTTTGTGGGGTAAGTTTGGACAGCGTTCTAACTTGTCACGTACCAGCATAGTCACGGACCCTGACAAACTTTTCAAATTAGCTTTTGTGCCGTACTACGACCTCTCCGAGGTTAATGTCATCGAAGACGATACGGCCGTAGTCAATTGGCGCTATGTAAAAGAGCGCTACACCCACAACGAAAACAAACATTTTTATAGCCTGTTTTACAACCGCCTATGCCAGACTCGAATTATACAAGCTCCTAGACAGACTGCAGGACCGTTGTGTTTATCACGACACAGACTCATATTCGTGAGTAAGGGGTCTGAATGGACTTCACCCTTGGGTGATTTTCTCGGTGAACTAACTAGTGAAATACCAGACGACGCCCACATTACCGAGTTTGTATCCGCTGGCCCAAAGACTTACGGATACAAACTCAACAACGGGAAAACCGTATTGAAGGTTAAGGGTATAACACTCAACGTAACTAACACACGGCTTGTTAATTTTTACAGTTTAAAAGACCTTGTGTTGGATTACTCCCACAACACCGACCCCGAGACGCAGAAAACAATAGGTATCGAGCAAGATGGCACTTTTAAGAAATAGGAAGCGCTTGACCATAGAGACAAGACCGTTACGTAAAACGCAAAAGTGCGTCTACACAAAGACAGCTGACGGCTGACTTTACAACGTTGCCTTTTGGCTATTAAACATGACTGCACAATTTCAACACCCTTTTTCGTGTATTCTAGCAGGACCCTCAAATTCTGGAAAGAGTTTTTTTGTTAAAAAGTTATTAATACACGTGTATAACGTTAATGTTGCACAAATCTGATAATGTCATTTGGTTTTACGCGTGTTGGCAGAAATTGTATGATGAACTAACCCGTTTGTTTACAAATATCAGGTTTCTCAAGGGGGTCCCGCAAAATTTTACAGACGCTGATCTATTTCCAACGGACAAGGTAAATTTGGCTGTTGATCTTATGGCTTGTGAAAATCTTGAAATACAAAACGCATTCACCAAATACGTACACCACAGAAATTTGAGCATTATGTATCTCGTATAAAATGTTTTTTTGTCAGGGTAAGAAAAGCCGAACCATAAATTTAAACACTAAATACATGGTCCTTTTTAAGAACCCTTGTGATAAATTACAGGTTATTACGTTGGCTCGGCAGATGTACCCTGGTAGAACACGTTTCTTTTTAGAAGCTTTTGAAGATGCTACACACAAGCCTTATGGCTATTTACTTGTGGATTTAAGATCTGACACGCCTGAGGACCTACGACTCAGAACCGGTCTATTCCCACCAGATCTGCCGGTGGCTTATGTGTGCAAAAAGAAGCTCTAAAAAGGAGTTCTCACATCTTTACGGTTATTTTTGTTAGCGTCGCTCGTGCTGTAAAGATGTCGAACAGGATCCGGTGTAATTGGGATCTTTTAAAAAGCATTTGTCAAAACAAATCTGAAGGCCCGAAAATCAATATTACGTAACGCCAGTAATGATTTGATATCGGCTATTGGCGAGATCGCTCTCAATATCCTTAAAGGAAAGATCTCTCTTAAAGAGCACCAAAAAAATATATTGAAAAAATGGCATACGGCTATAAAGAAATTAGGCGATAAAAAGTACTCCATTAAAGAAAAGAAGCGCATTGTGAACCAGAGCGGCGGTTTTCTAGGAGCTTTGCAATACCTTTAAATCACTAGCCTGATAGCTAATACAGCCGGTGGTTCATAATGCAGTATGCCGAGAAAATGTTCCTGGTTTCCAAAAATGAATTGGGCAGGCTTAAAAAAAAAATCTGTAGATGCAACAGATATAAGCCAAACCGCCATACGACGATTAGATGATGAGATTAGCGAAATACTACACAGAAATGACCTTTCAGATGATGAAAAAATTAGGAGATACACAGCAGTGTTACAGAGGTACTTAATGCTCAACAAACAGTCCGGTAAATAAATGTCGACTTTAACCCTGATTACACGGCCGCAAACCGATCAACAACAATTGTCAAATGCCACCTCAATCAGCACAGATACTAAAGAGATACTTGACAATATTAATACATGTTATAGAAAAAATGCAGAACTATTGTTAAGTAAACTGTTCCGCTCTGGTAATAAGCCGTACTGTAACGCTATGGGTGAATTCATTTACAAAGAACAAACTGTACCCGGATCCAACATTATTGACCTGATTCGAACAGCTACCCAGAGTCACGGGTTGCCTAAGATTAAACCTCACGGTTGGGACGATTTTATGGAGACTATTGCACAGCTGAACGTCAACGGTTATCGGTAATACAAGAACAAGAGAACTTTTCGATAATTTGAAAAAAGCAGTCGCTGAGTGAGCCCTTTGACGAGGCTCGAAGCCCTTTTACTACCTAAAAAGAGGCTCCCGCCTTTGTTGCAAGCGGCTTGGTTAACGTTGTAAATTTTCTTACTTTGGTGATTGTATATAAACTTTCTTTGTATTAAACATCTTATAATTAGAGTTGAGCGAACACCTGGATGTTCGGGTTCGAGAAGTTCGGCCGAACTTCCCGGAAATGTTCGGGTTCGGGATCCGAACCCGAACCGAACTTCGTCCCGAACCCGAACCCCATTGAAGTCAATGGGGACCCAAACTTTTGGGCACTAAAAAGGCTGTAAAACAGCCCAGGAAAGAGCTAGAGGGCTGCAAAAGGCAGCAACATGTAGGTAAATCCCCTGCAAACAAATGTGGATAGGGAAATGAATTAAAATAAAAATAAAAATAAAAAAAATAAAAATGACCCAATATCAATTGGACAGAGGTCCCATAGCAGAGAATCAGGCTTGACGTCACCCACCACTGGAACAGGCCACTGTCACACATTTAGGCCCAGGCACCCAGACAGAGGAGAGAGGTCCTGTAACAGAGAATCTGGCTTCATGTCAGCACAGAATAAGTCTTCATGTCATAGCAGAGAATCAGGCTTCACGTCACCCACCACTGGAACAGGCCACTGTCACACATTTAGGCCCAGGCACCCAGGCAGAGGAGAGAGGTCCCGTAACAGAGAATCTGGCTTCATGTCAGCACAGAATAAGTCTTCATGTCATAGCAGAGAATCAGGCTTCACGTCACCCACCACTGGAACAGGCAATTGTCACACATTTAGGCCCCGGCACCCAGACAGAGGAGAGGTTCATTCAACTTTGGGTTGCCCCGCAATATAATGGTAAAATGAAATTAAAAATAGTATTGAATGAGGAAGTGCCCTGGAGTAGAATAATATATTGTTAAGGGGAGGTAGTTAATATCTAATCTGCACAAGGGATGGACAGGTCCTGTGGGATCCATGCCTGGTTCATTTTTATGAACGTCAGCTTGTCCACATTGGCTGTAGACAGGCGGCTGCGTTTGTCTGTAATGACGCCCCCTGCCGTGCTGAATACACGTTCAGACAAAACGCTGGCCGCCGGGCAGGCCAGCACCTCTAAGGCATAAAAGGCTAGCTCTGGCCACGTGGACAATTTGGAGACCCAGAAGTTGAATGGGGCCGAACCATCAGTCAGTACGTGGAGGGGTGTGCACAGGTACTGTTCCACCATGTTAGTGAAATGTTGCCTCCTGCTAACACGTTCCGTATCAGGTGGTGGTGCAGTTAGCTGTGGCGTGGTGACAAAACTTTTCCACATCTCTGCCATGCTAACCCTGCCCTCAGAGGAGCTGGCCGTGACACAGCTGCGTTGGCGACCTCTTGCTCCTCCTCTGCCTTCGCCTTGGGCTTCCACTGGTTCACCTGTGACATTTGGGAATGCTCTCAGTAGCGCGTCTACCAATGTGCGCTTGTACTCGCACATCTTCCTATCACGCTCCAGTGTAGGAAGTAAGGTGGGCACATTGTCTTTGTACCGGGGATCCAACAGGGTGGCAACCCAGTAGTCTGCACACGTTAAAATGTGGGCAACTCTGCTGTCGTTGCGCAGGCACTGCAGCATGTAGTCGCTCATGTGTGCCAGGCTGCCCAGAGGTAAGGACAAGCTGTCCTCTGTGAGAGGCGTATCGTCATCGTCCTGTGTTTCCCCCCAGCCACGCACTAGTGATGGGCCCGAGCTGCTTTGGGTGCCACCCCGCTGTGAACATGCTTCATCCTCATCCTCATCCTCCTCCACCTCCTCCTCATCCTCGTCCTCCTCGTCCTCCAGTAGTGGGCCCTGTCTGGCCACATTTGTACCTGGCCTCTGCTGTTGCAAAAAACCTCCCTCTGAGTCACTTCGAAGAGACTGGCCTGAAAGTGCTAAAAATGACCCCTCTTCCTCCTCGGCCACCTCCTCTTCCATCATCGCCCTAAGTGTTTTCTCAAGGAGACATAGAAGTGGTATTGTAACGCTGATAACGGCGTCATCGCCACTGGCCATGTTGGTGGAGTACTCAAAACAACGCAACAGGGCACACAGGTCTCGCATGGAGGCCCAGTCATTGGTGGTGAAGTGTGTCTGATCCACAGTGCGACTGACCCGTGCGTGCTGCAGCTGAAACTCCACTATGGCCTGCTGCTGCTCGCACAGTCTGTCCAGCATATGCAAGGTGGAGTTCCACCTGGTGGGTACGTCGCATATGAGGCGGTGAGCGGGAAGGACGAAGTTACGCTGTATCGTAGACAGGCGAGCAGCGGCAGGGTGTGAACGCCGGAAGCGCGAACAGACGGCCCGCACTTTATGCAGCAGCTCTGACATGTCGGGGTAGTTGCGAATGAACTTCTGCACCACCAAATTCAGCACATGCGCCAGGCAAGGGATGTGCGTCAAACCGGCTAGTCCCAGAGCTGCAACGAGATTTCACTAATTATCGCACACCACCAGGCCGGGCTTGAGGCTCACCGGCAGCAACCACTCGTTGGTCTGTTGTTCTATACCCCGCCACAACTCCTGTGCGGTGTGGGGCCTGTCCCCCAAACATATGAGTTTCAGAATTGCCTGCTGACGTTGGTGGTGAAGGTGTGTGGCTGACTGAATGAGCAGGTGGAAGAAGAGGAGGAGGAAGCTGAGTAGGAGGAGGAGGAGACAGGAGGCAAAGAATGTTGCCCTGCGATCCTTGGCGGCGGAAGGACGTGCGCCAAAACAGCTCTCCGCCTGGGGCCCAGCCGCCACTACATTTACCCAGTGTGCAGTTAGGGAGATATAGCGTCCCTGGCCATGCTTACTGGTCCACGTATCTGTGGTTAGGTGGACCTTGCCACAGATGGCGTTGCGCAGTGCACACTTGATTTTATCGGACACTTGTTTGTGCAGGGAAGGCACGGCTCTCTTGGAGAAGTAGTGGCGGCTGGGAACAACATACTGTGGGACAGCAAGCGACATGAGCTGTTTGAAGCTGTGTGTGTCCACCAGCCTAAATGACAGCATTTCATAGGCCAGTAGTTTAGAAATGCTGGCATTCAGGGCCAGGGATCGAGGGTGGCTAGGTGGGAATTTACGCTTTCTCTCAAAATGTTTGTGAGATGGAGAGCTGAACGCTGCCGTGTGACATGGTTGAGATGCTTGGTGACGCAGGTGGTGGTGTTGGTGGTACATCCCATGTTTGCTGGGCGGCAGGTGCCAACGTTCCTCCAGAGGCAGAGGAAGAGGCCGAGGCGGCGGCAGCAGCAGCAGAAGAGGCCGAGGCAGCAGCAGAAGAGGCCGAGGCGGCAGCAGCAGAAGAGGCAGCAGGGGGAGCCTGAGTGACTTCCTTGTTTTTAAGGTGTTTACTCCACTGCAGTTCATGCTTTGCATGCAGGTGCCTGGTCATGCAGGTTGTGCTAAGGTTCAGAACGTTAATGCCTCGCTTCAGGCTCTGATGGCACAGCGTGCAAACCACTCGGGTCTTGTCGTCAGCACATTGTTTGAAGAAGTGCCATGCCAGGGAACTTCTTCAAGCTGCCTTTGGGGTGCTCGGTCCCAGATGGCGGCGGTCAGTAGCAGGCAGAGTCTCTTGGCGGCGGGTGTTCTGATTTTGCCCACTGCTCCCTCTTTTGCTACGCTGTTGGCTCGGTCTCACCACTGCCTCTTCCTCCGAACTCTGAAAGTCAGTGGCACGACCTTCATTCCATGTGGGGTCTAGGACCTCATCGTCCCCTGCATAGTCTTCCACCCAGACTTGATCCCTGACCTCCTGTTCAGTCTGCACACTGCAGAAAGACGCAGCAGTTGGCACCTGTGTTTCATCATCATCAGAGACGTGCTGAGGTGGTATTCCCATGTCCTCATCATCAGGAAAAATAAGTGGTTGTGCGTTAGTGCATTCTATCTCTTCCACCCCTGGGGAAGGGCTAGGTGGATGCCCTTGGGAAACCCTGGCAGCAGAGTCTTCAAACAGCATAAGAGACTGCTGCATAACTTGAGGCTCAGACAGTTTCCCTGATATGCATGGGGGTGATGTGACAGACCGATGGGCTTGGTTTTCATGCGCCATCTGAAGAAGACTGAATGGGAGATAAAGTGAATGTGCTGGATCCACTGTCGGCCACCCAATTGACTAATGCCTGTACCTGCTCAGGCCTTACCATCCTTAGAACGGCATTGGGCCCCACCAAATATCGCTGTAAATTCTGCTGGCTACTGGGACCTGAGGTAGTTGGTTCACTAGGACGTGTGGCTGTGGCAGAACGGCCACGTCCTCTCCCAGCACCAGATGGTCCACTAACACGACCATGTCCACGTCCGCGTCCCTTATTAGATGTTTTCCTCATTGTTCCCGTTCACCACAATTTTGAGAATGGCAAATTTGGGAATAGTTTATTAGACAGTTTGAGGTGCATGTGTAACATAGTGGAAACATTAGTTTTTTATTTAGCTTTACAGGCAGGACTGGAAAAAAGTGTGCTTTTACGGTCACTAGAAATAACTTGACCAGCTAAAACAGTACAGATTTGCTTGAATAGAAATGTGAGGCCTGTTTTTTTTTGCGCTGTGTGACAGGTATAGGTTTAATCACAGAATCAGACTTCTATCTGCACGGTAGCGTGTGTCTTAGGTTTTTCTGAATGACACTATCAGCACCTTCAATGTAAGATATCCTTTTTGGGATAGATTTCAAGTAGGCCTCATATACCAGAAACTAGTTATTTTGAGAATGGCAAATTTGGGAATAGTTTTTCAACCCAGAACAAAAAGTGTGCTTTTACGGTCACTACAAATAACTTGACCAGCTAAAACAGTACAGATTTGGTTAAATAGAAATGTCAGGTCTATTTTTTAGGCGCTGGGTGACAGGCTCAACTTGCCCCTGATGTAGTATATGGCCAAAAAATAACCACACTGTTGATGGTTAAATGCACTTGGGTGACACAGGCTCAGCCTGCAGCTGATGTAGTATATGGCCAAAAAATAACCAGACTGTTGATGGTTAAATGCACTTCGGTGACACAGGCTCAGCCTGCAGCTGATGTAGGATATAGCACAAAATAACCACACTATTGATGGTTAAATACACTTGGTGATAGCTTGTGCTGGCGCACCACAAGTCACAAAATGGCCGCCGATCACTCCAGAAAAAAAGTGATCTAAAAACGCTCTGGGCAGCCTCAAAAAAGTGAGCAAGTCAATATTAGCACTTCAATGATCCACAGCTGCAGATCGATCACAGAATGAAGTCTTTTGGAGGAGTTAATCTGCCTAATCTCGCCCTAACGTCGCAGCTGCAACCTCTCCCTATGCTTGAATCAGCAGAGTGACGTGCAGCGCAACGTGACCCAAGCTTATATAGAGGCTGGGTCACATGCTGCACTGGCCAATCACAGCCATGCCAATAGTAGGCAAGGCTGTGATGGCCTCTTGGGGCAAGTAGTATGACGCTTGTTGATTGGCTGCTTTGCAGCCTTTCAAAAAGCGCCAAGAAAGCGCCGAACACCGAACCCGGACTTTTACAAAAATGTTCGGGTTCGGGTCCGTGTCACGGACACCCCAAAATTCGGTACGAACCCGAACTATACAGTTCGGGTTCGCTCATCCCTACTTATAATGTTTATTTGTTTTACATACATTTTTACTTTGCATGTATATAAAATTTGTGTGTAATGTCTTATAATGTTTTATTTCCTATACATAAACAGTTTTAAATAAAATGTAGTCTGTTTTTTCTTTTTACAATAAATATAATAGCTTGATTATTTAAAATTGTATAAACAGGACGCGTTGTTGAGTAGACGCTGCTTAAAACGCTGCTAAAATGCCTGCAAATGCCAAAATATTGAGAAAACAGTACTACACGCCAAAAGCTGTTGGCTCTTATGGGGGGCGTGGAATCCTTAATCAGAGAAGTCCGGAATTTTGGAATAAGAAAAGACTCTGGAAAAAACTGGTTGAGCAACGAGGATAACTTACACATTGTACAAACCTGTTAAGAAATCATTTACAAGAAACAATGTTATGGTGTCTGATATAGATGATCAATGGCAGGCAGATCTTGTGTCGATGATGGATTTTTCTAAAGAAAATAATGGTGTAAAATACCTGCTGATGGTCATTGATATTCTATCTAAATATGCTTGGTTGTCGTGTCTTTCAAATAAGTCCGGCGCTACACTGGCTTCCGCTTTTGATCAGATATTTAAGTTAAGTGGACGAACCCCCAGAAAGCTCCATACTGATCGGGGCCGTAAGTTTATAAACAAACCTATGAGTTGTCTTTGTGAAACCTATAAAATACAACATTTTTTTAACTACAAATCCTGTTAAGGCATCGTTGGTCGAACGTTTTAATAGAACGCTGAAAACTAAAATGTGGCGCTATCTTAGAGTACAAAACACGTACATCGACAAGTTACAAGACCTGGTGTATAGTTATAACCGCATATACCACAGAACTATATTGCGGCACCCCGTCGATGTGACAAAAGAGAACTCTTTAGCCGTTTGGAAAAAGATCTACGGTCATTACACTACTATTAAAAAAGTTAAACCGGTATTAAATATAGGTGATCACGTCAGAATTGTTCGCTATAAGGAGGCTTTCACAAAGGGGTATGAACAAACCTATACGGACGAGATATTTAAAATTTACACTGCAAACACTAGGGGCCTCAGACCCCTTTATAAGTTGAAAGACCTGTCTGAAGAGTTCATTGAAGGCTCGTTCTACCCGGAGGAAGTCCAAAAAGTAACCCTCGACAAAAATACTGAAAAAGAAGAAAGTTCGGGAAAAATGTTTTTGTTTTGTAAAGTGGCTAGGATAGCCTGACAATTTTAACTCTTGGGTGCCTGAAAAACAGTTGGAGTCTGTAAACTATGGAGGACGGATAGTTTATTATCACGCTACCCTGCAACGCATCCGCCAAACTTTATCCTGAAAACAGCATCGCCGATTACACCACTAAGTTAGCAAAAGTGGTCCATCTTCGCGGTCCTTACGAAGTGGCTTTAGTGGAGATTCAGTATCCACATACGTGGGAAACCTTTGGCCCCGGAGATTGTGTATTCTACATCGCGCAGCGCGACGAGCCGATCAGCGATCTTTTTGTTAAATCGGGTTATTACTCCAATATGCACGAGCTCATCAAAGCCATTAATAGCAAACTTTAATCTATAAAAATACCTCCCTATCAACTGCGTCTAAGATACGACGAAATTGACAGAACCGTTTATG
Organism: Bufo bufo; assembly: GCF_905171765.1. Classification (NCBI taxonomy): domain Eukaryota; kingdom Metazoa; phylum Chordata; class Amphibia; order Anura; family Bufonidae; genus Bufo; species Bufo bufo. Next base: position 233,894,850 of record NC_053390.1, read on the forward strand.
TAATGAATTCACCATTATACAAGTTCATGCCTTGTGTGAAGTTGGGGAATATTTTGGGGCTGCCGGGGTATTCGCAAGCTCCGTCGCTCAAGAATGTAGACACCGAGCACATCGCTCTCCGTTACAAAGGACCCGGCTTACCTGTTTTAGAACATCATGCTGGTGGTATAAAGGGGATTGCTCTAGTTTCATCAAAAGAGAAAAAAAATTAATCCCAATATTAAAGCCGGGTTTTATACAATGTTTGTTTGCACAGATAACGTCCAACATCAACTTGTTGGCGATAGTTACGTACAACTTTTAAGAACTGTCGAGTTAGGTGGTAAAAATGGTGAGATAGTCAAGCAAAAGTATCACCGGCCGGACTATATACCTGTTTGTAAACATCATTTTGACAAGGTTACAATATCGATACTCACGGGTCAGTCTAAACCTGTTAAATTCAAATACGGTAGGACTATTGTGCGATTACACTTTAGACCGCGCGCTGTGACGACGCACTAAAACTGTTGTCCCAGAGAGTGTACGGTGACCCGGACGCGTATACGCATTATTACATAACGAAAACCGGTCATTCGTTTGGACGAGTCTCCCTGTACAGAATTCATGTATGGTTCTGGCCTCGCCGGGTTATTTCGGGGTCTGTTCCGGCGTGTCGTTCCCCTATTTAAGAAAGGCGTGGAGCTTGTAAAGCCGCACGTGAAAACAGCCGCCTGTAACATCGCTAAAGACGTTGTCACTACGGCATCGATAGCCTTTATGGATCGTATAAATAGGGCGACGCAAGGCCAGGAGGGCTCTGGTGTAGTACAAATACGTAAAAAACGCGTTAAAGGAAACGTGAACACGCTGCCATTGTCTTACTAACTTTTATGAATAAAGTATCAAAACCTAAGAGACGGCGCCGCCAGAAAACAAGAAGTCGTTCACCGAGCGACATCTTCTAGTCAGACGTTATGGCTTTCGTGCATGACACCTCCGCCGAGTACGCCAAATCAGAGTTGGACATCTTTCAAATACCGCCTACACAAACATACATTGAAAAAATCGCTTTATGTAGAGGTGCAACCAATCGCCGCAATCACTGACAATGCACCTTTGGAATTCTACATCACGGGCAGCGGTGAATATTATTCCGACCTTAATAACACATTGTTACACGTCGTTTGCAGAATCGTTAGTCCTGATAACACACCCATACCAGAAGGATCCCACGTTGCACTTATTATCTACCCTATACAGAGTCTTTTTAATCAACTGGATATAACGCTCGGCGACACGTTGATTTCAAGAAACAACAACCTTTATACGTATAGAGCGTATATAGAGGCCCTAATACATTATAATTCACAAACTTTAGAGTCCTAATTTACAGCCGTTTTATTCTATAAAGACACAGCGGGACATCATGATGACCAGGTTCTCGACGGGCGAAAATTCGGTTTCAGGAAGAGAGCACAATATTCTGCATGCTCTAGAAGTGTGGAATTAATGGGACCCATTTACGCCGATATATACAATCAACCAAAGTTAATACTGAACGGTTTAGATCTAAAGATAAAATTGACCAGAAACAAAGACACTTTCTGCCTTATGTCGGCCGAGGCGCCCCATTTTACACGCTTCCCTGTTTGTCAAAAGAGTACAAGTATCGCCCTCTGTAAGAATCGCTCACAGTCGCGCTCTGTTAATAGCTAACACAAAGTACTCGATCGATCGGGCGTCGCTTAAAGTGTATAGCGTACCCGCCAGTACTCACATATCTAACCACGAGAATCTTTTTCTCGGGAACCTACCAAAAACAGTAATACTAGCGTTTGTGGATAACGAATCATTTTCCGGGAGTTACCAAAGAAATCCTTTGTGCTTCAACCACTATAATGTGAATTATGCAGCCTTATATTTGGATAGTCAACAGATACCGGCAAAACCTTTTCAACCTAACTTCCAAGACGAATCAGCTGTTCGTGAATATATGGCCCTAGTACATATTTCTGGGAAACACAAGGCCGAACAACGGTTTATCCGTGGATCAGCACGAGTTTGAGTGGTTACACTTTGTTCGCTTTTGATTTATCGCCGGATTAAGAGCCCGACGGTCATTTCTTTCTAGTAAAAACTAGCAATCTGAAAGCTGAAATTAGAATTGCCGAACCGATTGCGAACACAATTAACATGATTGTATATTCAGTTCATGAAAATATTATTGAAATAAATAATCGGCGGGAGATATTATATGATTTTCAATAAACATGAATAATTATGAAATTGCCTGTGTTATTAAAGCTGATATTAACGCCAGGCGGATATTTAAAGGTGTATTTCCGTGCAATTTATTACCGGGGGTAAAATCATCAACAGGCCCGTGGCATACATTGTAAATACTGATAATTCGTATCAGCGGGGGAAGCATTGGATTTTAATTGTATTCTAACCGAATGATGTATCTATTTTTTTGGATAGTTATGGTTTATCACCCGCAAATGAAATGTTTCCTGGCGACTTTATGCAGTTTTTATATAAAAATTCTAAGACTATAAGGTATCAAAACAGACAAATACAAGACGCCGTTAGTACGGTCTGCGGCCATTACTGTATCTATATCTTACAATATCTCGCTAAAGGAATGTCTTTTGAAAATGTGTTAAAAATGTTCACTAACGATTTTAGAAAAAATGACCATATTGTGCGTTCATTTGTAACAAAACGCATGAAACGCTTATATATACGATGCTGTAATTACAATGAAACATGTCTGTCCCTACGGGACTGTTGTAAATAAGGAAAATTAATAAAGCTTTTTAAAATGAATTTAATTTGTCATTGTTTGATTTTTAATGCTATTATTATATTAAATTAATATCAAGCACTATAAATTTAATATCAAGCAATATAAATTTAATATCAAGCACTATAAAATTTTAATATCAAGTGCTATAAATTTAATATCAAGCAATATAAATTTAATATCAAGCAATATAAAAGGGGCGGGGGTATCTATAAAAGGGGGCGTGGTACCTGTCACTTTGCAGTTTGACGAAACATATACCCCCTTACTACTAAGGTGGATACAGCTATAGCAAAAATCTCTAAAAGAACTTTAGTTCCCGCTGAGGATGGCTCGAGCCTTAAAGATCCAATTGAAGATCCTATGTGGCAGCAGCAAGTCAGTCTGCTGTATCTATTGCCTCTTGTGAAGGTTTGCACACCTTGAGAAGGTGGCTTAACAAGATGCAAGAAGACAGACGGAGGGGTTGAGAGAGATGATATTCTGTCCTCATTTAAAAATATAAAATATGGCGATTGACTACTTATGTGACTCAGCAAATCAGCAGTTGTGGTTTGCCTCTAAGGCTATGGCCCTCTCTACCGCAGGGAGAAGAGCGTTGTGGTTGCGCCCCTGGTCTGGGGACAACCCTTCAAAATATCATGTGTAATTGCTTTACTCCCCCAGTAGGCTGTTTCGTCCAGAATTGGACACTTTAATGCTAGAATTATCAGAGAAAAAGGGTAAATCTTTACCGCAAGCTTCTAGACCAACCCCATACGTATTTCTCCAACAGAGATAGATCTCCCCCTAGAGCAAGATTCTCTTAGGCATCTGGTAGAGGGAGAGGGGGTGGGCCCACTAGAAGAGGTGGCATTTCAGGGGGCCCTAGGCCTAACAGGAAGCAACAGTTTTGACAAGCAAGATACTCCAGTAGGCGGTCGTCTGTCTTTGTTTTTTCGGGTGTAGGTACAAAAAATAAAAGACCCTTGGGTCCTAAGCAATATCCAGAATGGCTATGCGCTTTCTTTTCTTCTGTACCCTCCAGACAGGTTCATTGTATCTCAGAACCTTCAAGAACAAAAGAAGACTATTTTGGAGAATTAAATTCTGGAACTTCTCTCTGGCCGCCCTGGAGCCTGTGCCTCCCTCTCAGGTAGGGTTAGGGGTATATTCCCCAGTATTCCTAATTCCCAAACCTTCACACAGGCGGTTTCTACGCATAGCAGTAAATATGAGGGGAAAGTTGACTCACTTTCAGTTCAGAGTACTCCCCTTCGGTATAACTTCCGCTCCATTTGTATTCACCAAGGTAATATCCTCTGTAGTAGACGTCCTCAGATTACAAGGAATAAAGATTATTCCATATCTGGACGATTGGCTAATTTTGGCCAGTACTACTCTCCTGCTCAAGGAGCAGGTGAGCATTACACTATTCCTTCTGACAGAGTTGGGTTGGATTATCAAACAGGAAAAATCTAATCTTATTCCAGCCACCACAAAGCAATTCCTAGGCTTTGTAATAGATTCACAGGAGATGAAGTTATATCTGTCAGACCCAAGAAAAGAGCGTATTCAAAGGGGGTTTCGGTACCTCAGAATCCCTCGGGCTGTCTCTTTAAGAACTCTAATGAGTCATCTTCAGCAGATGCAGTGCCGGGGGCTCTATGGCACCTCAGACCCCTCCAGACGGAAATACTAGAGGTCTGGAACATGACTGTCAGAATTAGACACATATACTTTCTTCCAAAACCAGAAGATCTTTTCAATGGTGGAACCATGTCAAGGACGGTATGTCCTTAGTCTAACCCACGTGGGAGGCAGGGGCGTTGCTAGAGTCTGAAGAGATCCGGGGCACTTGCCCACATGAAGCCACGCCCTCATCACCACCGGGGTGGGGGGGCCTTCACAGTAGTTATTAACTCCTTTCATCCGTCCCCCCTTCAGTGAATGGGGGACTGCTGAATTGGGTTAATATCTACAGTGAAGGGCCTAGCCGTCTGGGCAACCCTACAGATCATCCATAACAGTGTCATCCACAGATTCCCCATAAGTGTCATCCACCACAGATCCCCCAAAGTGTCATCCACCACAGATCCCCCAAAGTGTCATCCACCACAGATCCCCCAAAGTGTCATCCACCACAGATCCCCCAAAGTGTCATCCACCACAGATCCCCCAAAGTGTCATCCACCACAGATCCCCCAAAGTGTCATCCACCACAGATCCCCCAAAGTGTCATCCACCACAGATCCCCCAAAGTGTCATCCACCACAGATCCCCCAAAGTGTCATCCACCACAGATCCCCCAAAGTGTCATCCACCACAGATCCCCCAAAGTGTCATCCACCACAGATCCCCCAAAGTGTCATCCACCACAGATCCCCCAAAGTGTCATCCACCACAGATCCCCCTAAGTGTGATCCACAGATCCCCTCCCCGCCCAGTGCCACCTCCTAGCTAATTTATTCACTTCACTTGCCTCTGTGTAATCTGGCACAGGCATCGTCGAACGAGGTGCGCTGGAAGACGGCGCATGCGCACTTCGCTCGACGATGCCTCTACCAGTGCGCCTGTGCGAGATTACACAGGGGCAAGTGAAGTGAATACATTAGCTAGGAAGCAGCGCTAGGCAGGGAGGGGATCTGTGGATGACAGAGGCAAGTGAATAAATTAGCTAGGAGGGAATCTGTGCATGACAGAGGCAAGTGAAGTGAATAAATTAGCTAGGAGGCGGCGCTGTGGGCCCCCGCCAGCCCTGAATTCGGGGCACTGGACAAAACATCCGGGGCTTTAGCCCCAAATGTTTTGATCTAATGACGCCCCTGGTGGGAGGTGCTTAAAACAGACACCTCCGGATCAGGTTGGGGTGCTCATCTCATGTCGTGCAGTGTTTGGAACCTGGAACTGAATAGAAAGACATCAAATATCAGGGAAATAAGAGCCATATTTTATTCCCTGAAACACTTCGAACTGTTCCTTTGCGGGAAAGCAGTTTGAATAATGACGGACAACATGTCAGCGGTTTTCTACATAAACAAACAGTGGACAAGATCTTGTCATGGGCAGAAACCAGGATAACCAGGTTATCAGCAGGTCACATCAGAGGAACCCTGAATGTGTTGGCAGATCACCTAAGTCGTCAGATGACCATTCCCGGGGAAAGGTCCATCTCTCAATAGGTATTCCATCAGATCTCGGATCTGTGGGGGTTACCAGACATAGATCTTATGTCCACCAGGCTGTAAGCCAAGTTAAAAAAAAGTTTTGTTCCCTGTATGCAGAGGATCAACGCTTCGCAATAGATGCCATGTCGATTCCTTGGGACTTCACAGTGGCATACATATTTCCACCCACAGCGATGATACTGAGAGTATTGACCAAGATAAAGCAGGATCAAGCCTCGGTCATAGCAATAATAGCGTTCTGGCTGAAGAGAGCTTGGTTCTCTCTCCTCATTATCATGAGCCAGGGAATGTATTGGGAACTTCTCCTACAGTGGGACCCAATTTCTCTGGGGTCTCAATTGTGTCACAATCTAAGTTCCTTCCATCTGACAGCTTGGAAGTTAGTAGGCCCATACTAAAAGATAGAAGTTTTTCAGATAGGGTCCTAAATACAATCCTAGAGTGTGCTAAGGTATTTACTAACAGAACTTAAAGGAAAAATGTTCAGTTCCTGGTGTATAGGATGAGGTATTAATCCTTCTTCCCCATCTAGGCCCCAAATACTAGAGTTCCTTCAGGATGGTTTTGATAGACGATTATCTACCAGTACAATCAGTGTTCAGGTGGCCGCTCTTTCAGCTTATCTCCAAGAGAAATTATGTCAATTTCAGGAGGTCAAAGATTTCCTCAAAGCCTTGAATAGGCTAAGACCTAGAAGAATCCAGCTGGTGGCTTTTTGGGATCTCTCACTAGTACTAAGTCAACTATGTGAGCAACCCATTGAACCACTTGAGGAAACAACATTAAAATGTCTCTCTTAAGATTGCCCTTTTAGTGGCTGTAACTTCAGCAAAAAGGGTAGGAGAATTACATAGAGCCTTATCTCTGTTTTTATTCAGATAGAGTACTATTAGGATTCAGATAGAGTACTATTAGGATTCCTTCCATCTTTTTTACCTAAAGTTCCCTCATTTTCAAATATAAGTCAGGTGATAACTCTTCCTAGGTATTCTCCTTCAGCTGAGGAGAATGCTCAGGTTGACTACACCAAACTTGATGTGGTCAGATATCTAAGTGTATATGTTGACAGAACAAGAGAGTTCCGTAAAGTGAAGAGATTGTTTACTACATTTCAGGGTAACAGAGGAAAATCAGCTTCCAAAGCAACAATATCCAAATGGATCTCAGAATGTATTAAGGAAGCATACATAAATCAGAATTTACAACCACCCGAGTTCACCAAGCCACCCTTGACGAGAGCGACAGCCACTTCCTGGGCAGAGAGGAGTTCGGTTCCTTTGGAGCAAATTTGTATTAGGCATTTGAAATACAGCCATTTGAAATACTGCCTTTTGTGCAAAGATATATTTACTTCAGGCCTACAAAAAGGTTCAGACAGTGTGAGATACCCCCCTACATACAGGGGTTTGAATTAGGCATTTGAAATACAGCCATTTGAAATACAGCCTTTTAGCAAAGATATATTTACTTCAGGCCTACACAGGTTCAGATCGTGTGAGATCCCCTCTATACATACAGGGGTTTGAATTAGTCATTTGAAATACAGCCTTTGTGCAAAGATATATTTACTTCAGGCCTACACAGGTTCAGATCGTGTGAGATCCCCTCTATACATACAGGGGTTTAAATTAGGCTGTGCCAGCTACACGCACAAGTGAAACCTCTTCCTCAGGTGCGAGTAGAAAGACAAAACCTGCAACGGTTTTTGGTCGGGCCTAATGCTATTCTACGAATGGGGAGGCCTGAACAAGTACAGGCGATAGTAGATTGGTTTGCTGACAGTGGATCCAGTTCCTTCACATTGTCTCCCACCCAGTCTCCTGCTGAAAGACCACCGTTGGCACCTGCAGCTGATGTCCATCAGTCTTTCACCTCACCCCCTTGCAAATCAGCCAAGCAGTCTGAGCCCCAAGTCATGCAGCAGTCTCTTCTGCTTTTTGATGACTCTGTTAGCAGGGTTTCCCAGGGCCATCCATCCTAGCCCTGCCCCAGAAGTGGAGGAGATTGAGTGCACCGATGCCCAACCACTTATTTTTCAAGAGGAGTACATGGGAGGACCATCGCAGCACGTCTCGGATGATGACGAAACACAGGTGCGAACTGCTGGGGCTTTCGAAAGCGCGCAGACCGACAAGGAAGTCAGGGGTGAAGACTGGGTAGAAGATGATGCGGAAGACAATGAGGTCCTCGACACCAGATGGAATCAAGGTCATGCGAGTGACCGATGTAGTTCAGAGGAAGAGGCAGTGGTCACACAGAGCCACCATCACAGCAGAAGAGGGAGCAGGGTGCAAAAGCAGAGCGGCTGTCCTCTAGACAGTATGCCTCCTACTGCCCACCGCAGCAAGGGACCGTGCACACCAAAGCCAGCTCCAAGGAGTTCCCTGGCGTGGCAGTTCTTCAGACAATGTGCTGACAACAAGACACGAGTGGTTTGCACGCTGTGCAATCAGAGCCTGAAGCGAGGCATAAACGTTCTCAATCTGAGCACAACCTGCATGACCAGGCATTTAAGTGCAAAGCACGAGCTGCAGTGGAGTAGACACCTCAAAAACCAAGAAAGGTCTCTGGCTCCTGCTGCTTCCTCTTCTGCTGCAGTTGCGGCCTCTTCATCCACCTCTGGAGTGACAGTGCCACCTGGCACCCCACAAACAGAGGATCTGCCAGCAACACCAACACCTGGGTCACCAAGCATCTCCACAATGTCACACGGAAGCGTTCAGCTCTCCATATCCCAAACGCTGGAGAGGAAGAGGAAGTATCCCCCTATCTACCCGTGATCCCTAGCCCTGAATGCAATCATTTGTAAATTACTTGTCTTTGAAATGCTGTCATTCCGTCTGGTGGAGACGGATAGTGTTAAAGGCCTTATGGCAGTGGCTGTCCCATAGTACCTCGTGCTCAGCCGCCACTACTTTTCAAGGCAAGCCATCCCCTTCCCTTCACAACCAAGTAGGGGACAAAATCCAGTGTGCACTGCGCAACGCCATCTGTGGCAAGGTGCACCTGACTACGGATACGTAGACCAGTAAGCACGGTCAGGACCGTTATATCTCCATAACATTACACTGGATAAATGCAGTAGCGGCTGGGCATGAGGCGGATAGCAGTTTGACGGATGTCCTTCCAACACCGAGGATTACAGGGCGTTTCAGTTTGCCTCCTGTTGCTCCTTCCTCCTCCGCCGCTTCCTCATCCTCTACCAGCTCCTCATCCGGTCAGCGTAACACCTTCACCACCAACTTCAGCACAGCCAGGGGTAAACGACAGCAGGCAGTTTTAAAACGTATCTGTTTGGGGGACAAACCCCACACCGCGCAGGAGCTGTGGATGGACCTTGAAAAACAGACCGATGAGTGGTTTGTGTCAGTCAGCCTCAAGCCCGACCTGGGGGTGTGCGATAATGGGACTAGCCGGTTTGACGCACATCGCTTGCCTGGCGCATGTGCTGAATTTGGTGGTGCAGAGATTCCTTAAAAATTACCCAGACATGTCAGAGCTGCTGCATAAAGTACCGGCCGTCTGTGCGCGCTTTCGGCGTTCTCACCCTGCTGCTGCTCGCCTGTCAGCGCTGCAGCGTAACTTCAGCCTTCACGCTCACCGCCTCATATGCGACGTGCCCACAAGGTGGAACGCCACCTTGCACATGCTGGCCAGACTGTGCGAGCAGCAGCAGGAGATAGTGGAGTTTCAGCTGCAACACGCTCGGCGGAACAGCACCACTTCACCACCAATGACTAGGCCTCCATGCGAGACCTGTGTTCCTTGTTGTGCTGTTTCAAGTACTCCACCAACATGGCCGGTGCCGATAACACCGTTCTAATAGTTACTATTCCACTTCTAAGCCTCCTTAAAAAATCGCTCCTGGCAATGATGGAAGAGGATGTGGTACAGGAGGAGGAGGAAGAGGGATCATTTTGTAGGGTTTCCGGACAGTCATTCCCAAGTGGCTGCGAGGGTGGGTTCCTGCACACACAAACCCAAGGTACACAATTGTCCAGCCAGCGCACAGTTCTGGAGAATGAGGAGGTGGAGGATGAGGAGGAGGTGGAGGATGAGGAGGAGATGCAGGAGGAGGAACCATGTTCACAGCAGGGTGGCACCCATACCAGCTCATGGCCATCACTGTTGTGTTGATGGGGGATACAGAGGACACAGACGATAAACCTCCCACAGAGGACAGCTTTTTGTTGCCTCTGGGCAGCCTTGCACACATGAGCGATTACATGCTGCAGTGTCTCCGCAACGACCACAGAGTTGCCCACATTCTAAACTTTTGCTGATTACTGGGTGGCCACACTGCTGGATCCCCGTTACAAGGACAACATACCATCCTTAATTCCATCACTGGACCGTGATCGTAAGATGCGCGAGTACAAGCGCACGCTGGTAGATGCGCTGCTGGTGGCATTCCCACCTGACAGCGGGGGCACAGTGGAAGCACAAGGCAGAGGATGAGGAAGAGGTCGCCAACGCAGCTGGGGCACCGCCAGCACCTCAGAAGGCAGGGTTAGCATGGCCGACATGTGGAAAAGCTTTGTAAGCATGCCACAACATCCAGCACCACCAGCTGATATGGATCGTCTTAGCAGGAGGCAGCATTTTACCAATATGGTGGAGCAGTATGTGTGCACATGCCTACTTGTACTGAATGTCGGGTCTGCCCCCTTCAACTTCTGGTTCTCCAAATTGGGCACATGGCCTGAGCTTGTTCTTTACGCCTTGGAGGTGCTGGCCTGCCCTGCAGCCAGTGTATTATCTGAACGTGTGTTTAGCACGGCAGGGGGCGTCATCACAGACAAGCGCAGCCGCCTGTTCACAGCCAACGTGGACAAGCTCACATTCATTAAAATGAACCAGGCTTGGATCCCACAAGACTTGTCTGTACCTTGTGCAGAATAGACATTTATACCACCATCAAACATACATTCTTGTACTCAAGTCAAGTGCAATGATTCTTTGTTTTCTTTTTTTTTTATTTGTCACAATATTTTGGGGGCTACCTACCCCAATAAAAAAAAATAAAAAATTGTTTGCTACCTCCTCCTCCTCCATTGCTGCCTCCACCTACAACACCACATTCACCGCCTCCTCAACCTCCGACTCCATAGCCACCTCCTTCTGAGTTGCAGGTCAATAATTTGTAATTTTTAGTTATTTTATTTTATTTTAAGCTATTTCCCTATCCACATTTGTTTGCAGAGCAGTTGCCATGCCCTTAAGCACATTTTACTGCCTTTTACATCCCTCTAGCCTTTTCAAGGACTATTTTATAGCCATTTTAATGCAAAAAAGGGGCAATTTTAGTGCCCTAAATAAAATAAAATCTTATTTTCAATTGTCGGGTGACATTTTACCATTTTTGGCGTATACAAACCCCTGCTGAGCCTGGGTGACAGGGGCCTAAATCTCTGAAAATCGTCTGTTGTATTGCTGGGTGACAAGAACCCACTTTTGCCGTGAATGAACCCCTGCTCTACTGACAGGGAACTAAATTTAGTGAAAACATCTGTTACTGATCGGAAGATGCGCTACTACAATTGCACGTTGATGATTGCATTCCCACCTGACAGTGGGGGCACAGTTGAAGCACAAGGCGAAGGCAGAGGTGGAGGAAGAGGTCGCAAACGCAGCTGGGGCAGCACCTGAGAAGGCAGGGTTAGCATGGCCAAAATGTGGAAAAGGCTGTAAAACAGCCCAGGAAAGGGCTAGAGGGCTGCAAAAGGCAGCAAAATGTAGTTAAATCCCCTGCAAACAAATGTGGATAGGGAAATGAATAAAAATAAAAATAAAATAAATAAAAATTAACCAATATCAATTGGAGAGAGGTCCCATAGCAGAGAATCAGGCTTCATGTCAGCAGAGAATCAGGCTTCATGTCACCCACCACTGGAACAGGCCACTGTCAGATATTTTTAGGACCCGGCACCCAGACAGAGAAGAGGTTCATTCAACTTTGGGTTGGCCCGCAATATAATGGTAAAATGAAAATAAAAATAGGATTGAATGAGGAAGTGCCCTGGAGTACAATAATATATGGTTAAGGGGAGGTAGTTAATGTCTAATCTGCACAAGGGATGGACAGGACCTGTGGGATCCATGCCTGGTTCATTTTTATGAACATCAGCTTGTCCACATTGGCTGTAGACAGGCGGCTGCATTTGTCTGTAATGACGCCCCCTGCCGTGCTGAATACACGTTCAGACAAAACGCTGGCCGCCGGGCAGGCCAGCACCTCCAAGGCATAAAAGGCTAGCTCTGGCCACGTGGACAATTTGGAGACCCAGAAGTTGAATGGGGCCGAACCATCAGTCAGTACGTGGAGGGGTGTGCACAGGTACTGTTCCACCATGTTAGTGAAATGTTGCCTCCTGCTAACACGTTCCGTATCAGGTGGTGGTGCAGTTAGCTGTGTCGTGGTGACAAAACTTTTCCACATCTCTGCCATGCTAACCCTGCCCTCAGAGGAGCTGGCCCTGACACAGCTGCGTTGGCGACCTCTTGCTCCTCCTCTGCCTTCGCCTTGGGCTTCCACTTGTTCCCCTGTGACATTTGGGAATGCTCTCAGTAGCGCGTCTACCAACATGCGCTTGTAGTCGCGCATCTTCCTATCACGCTCCAGTGCAGGAAGTAAGGTGGGCACATTGTCTTTGTAACGGGGATCCAGCATGGTGGCAACCCAGTAGTCCGCACACGTTAAAATGTGGGCAACTCTGCTGTCGTTGAGCAGGCACTGCAGCATGTAGTCGCTCATGTGTGCCAGGCTGCCCAGAGGTAAGGACAAGCTGTCCTCTGTGGGAGGCGTATCGTCATCGTCCTGCGTTTCCCCCCAGCCACGCACCAGTGATGGGCCCGAGCTGCGTTGGGTGCTACCCTGCTGTGAACATGCTTCATCCTCATCCTCGTCCTCCAGTAGTGGGCCCTGTCTGGCCACATTTGTACCTGGCCTCTGCTGTTGCAAAAAACCTCCCTCTGAGTCACTTCGAAGAGACTGGCCTGAAAGTGCTAAAAATGACCCCTCTTCCTCCTCCTCCTCCTCCTCCTCCTGGGCCACTTCCTCTTCCATCATCGCCCTAAGTGTTTTCTCAAGGAGACATAGAAGTGGTATTGTTACGCTGATAACGGCGTTATCGCCACTGGCCATGTTGGTGGAGTACTCGAAACAGCGCAACAGGGCACACAGGTCTCGCATGGAGGCCCAGTTATTGGTGGTGAAGTGGTGCTGATCCGCAGTGCGACTGACCCGTGCGTGCTGCAGCTGAAACTCCACTATGGCCTGCTGCTGATCGCACAGTCTGTCCAGCATGTGCAAGGTGGAGTTCCACCTGGTGGGCATGTCGCATATGAGGCGGTGAGCGGGAAGGCCGAAGTTTACGCTGTAGCACAGACAGGCGAACAGAGGCAGGATGTGAACGCCGGAAGCGCGAACAGACGGCCCGCACTTTATGCAGCAGCTCTGACATGTCGGGGTAGTTGCGAATGAACTTCTGCACCACCAAATACAGCACATGCGCCAGGCAAGGGATGTGCGTCAAATCGGCTAGTCCCAGAGCTGCAACGAGATTTCGCCCATTATCGCACACCACCAGGCCGGGCTTGAGGCTCACCGGCAGCAACCACTCAACGGTCTGTTGTTCTATACCCTGCCACAACTCCTGTGCGGTGTGGGCCTGTCCCCCAAACATATGAGTTTCAGAACGGCCTGCTGACGTTTACCCCGGGCTGTGCTGAAGTTGGTGGTGAAGGTGTGTGGCTGACTGGATGAGCAGGTGGAAGAAGGAGGAGGAAGCTGAGTAGGAGGAGGAGGAGGAGACAGGAGGCAAAGAATGTTGCCCTGCGATCCTTGGCGGTGGAAGGACGTGCGGCAAACAGCGCTCTGCCTGGGGCCCAGCCGCCACTACATTTACCCAGTGTGCAGTTAGGGATATATAGCGTCCCTGGCCGTGCTTACTGGTCCACGTATCTGTGGACCTTGCCACAGATGGCGTTGCGCAGTGCACACTTGATTTTATTGGATACTTGGTTGTGCAGGGAAGGCACGGCTCTCTTGGAGAAGTAGTGCCGGCTGGGAACAACATACTGTGGGACAGCAAGCGACATGAGCTGTTTTAAGCTGTCTGTGTCCACCAGCCTAAATGACAGCATTTCATAGGCCAGTAGTTTAGAAATGCTGGCATTGAGGGCCAGGGATCTAGGGTGGCTAGGTGGGAATTTACGCTTTCTCTCAAATGTTTGTGAGATGGAGAGCTAAACGCTGCCAAGTGACATGGTTGAGATGCTTGGTGACGCAGGTGGTGGTGTTGGTGGTACATCCCATGTTTGCTGGGCGGCAGGTGCCAACGTTCCTCCAGAGGCGGAGGAAGAGGCCGAGGCGGCGGCAGCAGCAGAAGAGGCCGAGGCGGCAGCAGCAGAAGAGTTAGCAGGGGGAGCCTGAGTGACTTCCTTGTTTTTAAGGCAATTACTCCACTGCAGTTCATGCTTTGCATGCAGGTGCCTGGTCATGCAGGTTGTGCTAAGGTTCAGAACGTTAATGCCTCGCTTCAGGCTCTGATGGCACAGCGTGCAAACCACTCGGGTCTTGTCGTCAGCACATTGTTTGAAGAAGTGCCATGCCAGGGAACTCCTTCAAGCTGCCTTTGGGGTGCTCGGTCCCAAATGGCGGCGGTCAGTAGCAGGCGGAGTCTCTTGGCGGTGGGTGTTCTGCTTTTGCCCACTGCTCCCTCTTTGTCTTTTGCTACGCTGTTGGCTCGGTCTCACCACTGCCTCTTCCTCCGAACTGTGAAAGTCAGTGGCACGACCTTCATTCCATGTGGGGTCTAGGACCTCATCGTCCCCTGAATCGTCTTCCACCCAGTCTTGATCCCTGACCTCCTGTTCAGTCTGCACACTGCAGAAAGACGCAGCAGTTGGCACCTGTGTTTCGTCATCAGAGACGTGCTGGGGTGGTATTCCCATGTCCTCATCATCAGGAAACATAAGTGGTTGTGCGTTAGTGCATTCTATCTTTTCCACCCCTGTGGAAGAGCTAGGTGGATGCCCTTGGGAAACCCTGCCAGCAGAGTCTTCAAACAGCATAAGAGACTGCTGCATAACTTGAGGCTCAGACAGTTTCTCTGATATGCATGGGGTGATGTGACAGACTGATGGGCTTGGTTTTTATGCGCCATCTGTGTGCTTTCTGCAGAAGACTGGGTGGGAGATAATGTGAACGTGCTGGATGCACTGTCGGCCACCCAATTGACTAATGCCTGTACCTGCTCAGGCCTTACCATCCTTAGAACGGCATTAGGCCCCACCAAATATGGCTGAAAATTCTGACGGCTACTAGGATCTGCGGTAGTTGGTACACTAGGACGTGTGGCTGTGGCAGAACGGCCACGTCCTATCCCAGCACCAGAGGGTCCACTAACACGACCATGTCCACGTCCGTGTCCCTTACTATATGTTTTCCTCATTGTTACCGTTCACCACAATAAGAAAAATATTATTCGGGCCAATGTATTGAATTCAAATTCAGGCCTTTTTTTAACACTATCTGGCTATCTATTTAGGCTACTTTCACACCTGCGTTCAGGTGTCCGCTCGTGAGCTCCGTTTGAAGGGGCTCACGAGCGGTCCTGAACGCAGCCGTCCAGCCCTGATGCATTCTCAATGGAGGCGGATCCACTGAGAATGCATCCGCCTGCCAGCGCTCAGCCTCCACTCCTTGAGCGGACACCTGAACGCTGCTTGCAGCGTTCGGGTTTCCGCCTGGCCGTGCGGAGGCGAGCGGATCCGTCCAGACTTATAATGGAAGTCAATGGGGACGGATCCGCTTGAAGATGACACCATATGGCTCAATCTTCAAGCGGATCCGTTCCCCATTGACTTTCAATGTAAAGTCTGAACGGATCCGCTCAGGCTACTTTCAGACTTAGTGTAATACGGTACCTAAGGCTACTTTTACACTAATACAGGCACACCAGTAATGACAGATTTAGCTGAATATAAATTTGAGGCCTATTATTTAGGCGCTGGGTGACAGGTATACGTTTAATCACAGAATTAGACTTGGATCTGCACTGTATCGTGTGTGTGAAGTTATTGAGAATTACCCTATCAGCACCTTGAATCTAATATACAGTGGCGGAAATAATTATTTGACCCCTCACTGATTTTGTAAGTTTGTCCAATGACAAAGAAATGAAAAGTCTCAGAACAGTATCATTTCAATGGTAGGTTTATTGTAACAGTGGCAGATAGCACATCAAAAGGAAAATCGAAAAAATAACTTTAAATAAAAGATAGCAACTGATTTGCATTTCATTGAGTGAAATAAGTATTTGAACCCTCTAACAAAAAAAGACTTAATACTTGGTGGAAAAACCCTTGTTTGCAAGCACAGAGGTCAAACGTTTCTTGTAATTGATGACCAAGTTTGCGCACATTTTAGGAGGAATGTTGGTCCACTCCTCTTTGCAGATCATCTCTAAATCCCTAAGGTTTCGAGGCTGTCTCTGTGCAACTCTGAGCTTGAGCTCCCTCCATAGGTTTTCGATTGGATTAAGGTCCGGAGACTGACTAGGCCACTCCATGACCTTAATGTGCTTCTTCTTGAGCCACTCCTTTGTTGCCTTTGCTGTATGTTTTGGGTCATTGTCGTGCTGGAACACCCATCCACGACCCATTTTCAGTTTCCTGGCAGAGGGAAGGAGGTTGTCGCTCAGGATTTCACGATACATGCTCCGTCCATTTTCCCGTTTATGCGAATAAGTTGTCCTGTGCCCTTAGCAGAAAAACACCCCCAAAGCAAAATGTTTCCACCCCCATGCTTGACGGTGGGGACGGTGTTTTGGGGGTCATAGGCAGCATTTTTCTTCCTCCAAACACAGCGAGTTGAGTTAATGCCAAAGAGCTCTATTTTGGTCTCATCAGACCACAGCACCTTCTCCCAGTCACTCTCTGAATCATTCAGGTGTTCATTGGCAAACTTCAGACGGGCCTGCACATGTGCCTTCCTGAGCAGGGGGACCTTGCGAGCCCTGCAGGATTTTAATCCATTGCGGTGTAATGTGTTTCCAATGGTTTTCTTGGTGACTGTGGTCCCTGCTAATTTGAGGTCATTAACTAACTCCTCCCGTGTAGTTCTAGGATGCTTTTTCACCTTTCTCAGAACCATTGACACCCCACGAGGTGAGATCTTGCGTGGAGCCCCAGAGCGAGGTCGATTGATGGTCATTTTGTGCTCCTTCCATTTTCGAACAATCGCACCAACAGTTGTCACCTTCTCTCCCAGCTTCTTGCTAATGGTTTTGTAGCCCATTCCAGCCTTGTGCAGGTCTACAATTTTGTCTCTGAAATCCTTGGACAGCTCTTTGGTCTTTCCCATGTTGGAGAGTTTGGAGTCTGCTTGATTGATTGATTCTGTGGACAGGTGTCTTTTATACAGGTGACTAGTTAAGACAGGTGTCCTTAATGAGGGTGACTAATTGAGTAGAAGTGTCTAACCACTCTGTGGGAGCCAGAACTCTTAATGGTTGGTAGGGGTTCAAATACTTATTTCACTCAATGAAATGCAAATCAGTTGCTATCTTTTATTTAAAGTTATTTTTTCGATTTTCCTTTTGATGTGCTATCTGCCACTGTTACAATAAACCTACCATTGAAATGATACTGTTCTGAGACTTTTCATTTCTTTGTCATTGGACAAACTTACAAAATCAGTGAGGGGTCAAATAATTATTTCCGCCACTGTACCCTTTTAGGGATAGATTTAAAGTAGGCCTGATACAGCAGAAACCACTAATTTAGAGAATTGCAAAATTGGAAATTGTATTTCAACCCAGAACAAAAACTGTGCTTTGATGGACACTAAATAACTTGACCAGCTAAAGCAGTAATAATGAGAGATTTGGATGAATATAAATGTGAGGCCTATTTTTTAGGCGCTGGGTGACAGGTATAAGTTTAATGACAGAATTAGACTTGGATCTGCACTGTAACGTGTGTGTGAAGTTATTGAGAATAACTTCGTGACAGGCTCAGCTTGCCCCTGATGTAGTATATGGCCAAAAAATAACCACACTATTGATGGTTAAATGCACTTGGTGGCAGCTTGTGCTGGAGCACCACAAGCCACAAAATGGCCGCCGATCACCCCAGAAAAAAGTGACTGAAAAACGCTCTGGGCAGCCTAAAAACAGTGAGCAATTGAATAGCAGCAGTTCAATGATCCACAGCTGTAGATCAATCACTGAATGAAGTCTTTTGGAGGAGTTAATCACTGCCTAATCTCACCCTAACGTCGCAGCTGCAACCTCTCCCTACACTTGTATCAGCAGAGTGACGTGCAGCGCTACGTGACCCAAGCTTATATAGAGGCTGGGTCACATGCTGCACTGGCCAATCACAGCCATGCCAATAGTAGGCATGGCTGTGATGACCTCTTGGGGCAAGTAGTATGATGCTTGTTGATTGGCTGCTTTGCAGCCTTTCAAAAAGCGCCAAGAAAGCGCCGAACACCGAACCCAGACTTTTACGAAAATGTTCGGGTTCGGGTCCGTATCACGGACACCCCAAAATTCGGTACGAACCCGAACTATAGAGTTCGGGTTCGCTCATCCCTAGTTGTTAGTCTTGGAGGTGCTGACCTGCCCTGCAGCCAGTGTATAGTGTGAACGTGTGTTTAGCATGGCAGAGAGCATTATCACAGGCCACAGCCAATGTGGACAAGCTTACGTTTATTAAAATGAACCAGGCATGGATCCCACAGGACTTGTCCATACCTTGTGCAGGATAGACATTTATACCAGCCTCAACCATCCATTCTTGTACTCAAGTGCACTTATTTTTTGTTTTATTTTGTTATATGTCCCAATATTTTGGGGGATACCCCTAATTAAAAATAAAAAATAACACAAATCAGTGTTGGCTACCTATTCCTCCTTCACCGTCGCGTCAACCTACACCGCCACATCCACTGCCTCCTCAAACTCCTACTCCTAGATCCAGATTGTTATTTTAAATTTTTTTGTATTTTATGTTATTTTAAGTCATTTCCCTATCCACATTTGTTTGTAGAACAGTTGCCATGCTCTTAGGCACATTTTGATGCCTTTTGCAGCCCTCTAGCCCTTTCCAGGACTATTTTAGAGCCATTTTAGTGCCCAAAAGTTTGGGTCCCTATTGACTTCAATGGGTTTCGGGTTCAAGTTCGGGTCCCGATGTAATGACCAGCGTCACGCAAAGGGAGGGAAATGGGAAGGCCCTGTCCAAGGGAGAGGGAAAGGTGGTGAACCCTGACTCACCTTGCAGCTGGCACCTGACTGCCCTGATGTCACTAGACGGGTTCCTCACCCATACGCCAATCACGTGCCTAAACCCTGGCTTTCCCTAAGATGAGCGCTATGTAGTGAACGGGGCGGTGGGATCACTAGTCCGCACCACTGACTCTAAGAGGAAAACACCAAGGAGAGGACAGACAATACAGACAAACATATAATCCCAGGTGGGCGACAACAGCAGACCACCAAGGCCCAACAGGGATCCGGAGGGTAACGTTCTGGAACAACAACCAGTGAACACAGCTACACAGCTCCAGTGGGTCAGTATAGAAGTCCAGGCAGGAAGCTCTATATCTGGCAACCAGAGAAGTGAGAGAGGGGAATATAATGAGGTTATGACAGTACCCCCTCTTCTACGAGGGGCCTCCGGACACTCAGGACTAGGTCTCTCAGGATGAGAGGCATAAAAAACCCGAACTAACCTGTCGGCGTTTACCTCAGACGCTGGAACCCACATTCTTTCCTCGGGACCGTAACCCCTCCAATGCACCAGATATTAAAGAGAACGGCGGACCCGACGAGAATCAACAATTTTGGATATTTGAAACTCTAGATTACCATCCACAATAACAGGAGGGGGTGGCAGCGGTGATGGTTCTAGAGGTGGAACATAATTTTTGAGTAACGATTTATGGAAGACGTTATGAATTTTAAAAGCCTGAGGTAGCTCCAGGCAAAAAGCCACGGGGTTAATGATGGCTACTATTTTGTAAGGACCAATAAACCTAGGACCCAGTTTCCAAGAGGGAACCTTTAATTTAATATTCCTAGTAGATAACCATTCACTCCTAGGTCCGGACCTGGCGACCGTTTTTTATCAGCCATGCATTTATATTTACCTCCCATATTTTTCAAATTAGCTTGCACTTTCTGCCATACAGATGAAAGAGACGACGAAAACCGTTCCTCTTCGGGAACCCCAGAAGACCCCCCCCCCCCCCCCTCTTTGAAAGTACAGAATTGGGGATGAAAACCATATGCACCAAGAAATGGTGACTTGCCAGTAGATTCCTGACGGCGATTATTTATGGCAAACGGTAAATATGATGACCACACCTCTTGGTTTTCAGACACAAAACATCTTAGATATGTCTCAAGGTTTTGGTTGGTACACTCAGTCTGTCCATTCGACTGAGGATGGAAAGCTGAGGAAAAGGACAAGTGTACCCCCAAACGGGAACAAAAAGCTTTCCAAAACTTAGAAATAAACTGGGTTCCCCGATTCGAAACATCGGAAGGGACCCCGTGAAGCTTCACGATTTCACTGATGAATACCTGAGCAAGAGTCTTAGCATTAGGTAGTGTGGGTAACACAATGAAGTGTACCATTTTGCTAAACCTGTCCACTACTACCTAGATAACTGTTTTACCCGTAGACAAAGGTAAATCAGTGATAAAATCCATTGACAGATGTGTCCATGGCCTATTGGGAATGACAAGTGGCAATAAAGACCCTGCAGGACGTGTATGAGAGACTTTCGCGCGCGCACAAGTAGAACAAGAAGACACAAAATCCATTACATCCTGACGCAACCTTGGCCACCAAAAACAACGAGACAATAGCTCCAAGGTTGCTTTACTACCCGGGTGCCCAGCAAGTGCCGAATTATGATGTTTCTTTAATAATTCGAGGCGCAGGTTCAACGGTACAAACAATTTCTCTGAGGGGCAAGAGACCGGAGCGTTCCCCTGGGCCTCTAACACCTTCCCCTCCAGAACAGAGTGTACCGCAGAGACAACCAGTCCTCTTTGTACAATGGGTACCGGATCACTCACATTACCCCCTCCAGGGAAACAACGAGATAATGCATCTGCCTTGGTATTTTTTGCCCCAGGACGATAGGTAATAAAGTTAAACCTGGTAAAAAATAGCAACCACCTAGCTTGTCTAGGGGTGAGACGCTTAGCTGATTCGAGGTACAGAAGGTTTTTGTGGTCCGTAATCACAGTGACGGGTTGGATTGCCCCCTCTAAAAAGTGATGAAATTCTTCAAATGCTAGTTTAATAGCTAATAGTTCCCTATTGCCAATATCATAGTTCTTCTCTGCTGCAGATAGTTTTTTAGAAAAGGAAAGCACAAGGACGCCATTTGCCAGGAGACGGACCCTGAGACAGCACAGCCCCTACTCCCACCTCTGACGCATCTACTTCAACAATAAAAGGCTGGGAGACATCAGGTTGGATTAGTACAGGTGCCAAGGTAAACCTCTCTTTTAGAGAGGAAAAAGCAATTTTAGCGGCGTCAGACCATTTAGAAAAATCAGTCACCTTCCTAGTCATGTCAGTAAGGGGTTTTACAATCACCGAATAATTTTTTATGAATTTTCTATAGAAATTTGCGAAGCCCAAGAACCGTTGCAGTGCTTTGAGGTTCTCAGGAAGATCCCAATCTAAAATTGCCTGGACCTTCCTAGGATCCATACGGAAACCTGAAGCAGATAATAAATAACCTAGGAACTGTATTTCCTGAACGGCGAAAACACACTTTTCAATTTTAGCATATAATTTATTCGTCCGTAGGACCTGCAGTACCTGTCTGACATGCACCTCATGCATTTTCAGATCCGACGAATAAATTAAAATATCATCTAGGTATATCACCACAAACCTGCCGATAAGATGACTAAAAATGTCATTAACGAAATGTTGGAAGACAGCAGGAGCATTGGTCAGACCGAAAGGCATGACTAGATTTTCATAATGCCCCTCAGGGGTGTTAAAGGCTGTCTTCCACTCATCCCCTTCCTTGATACGAATCAGATTGTAGGCCCCCCTAAGATCAAGTTTGGAGAACCACCTAGCACCTGCAATCTGATTAAACAGGTCAGGAATGAGAGGAAGAGAGTATGCGTCTCGGATGGTTATCAGTTTTAATTCGCGAAAATCTAGGCAAGGACGCAGGCACCCATCTTTCTTTTTAACGAAGAAAAACCCTGAAGCCACGGGTGAAGAAGAGGGTCTGATGTGTCCCTTGCTGCTGTTGCTGGAGGACCGACGCCTTCAATCCTGCCACCTCCAAAAGACAGGCCTTGAAGTTGCTTTGACAAAGCAGCAATTGGATCCATACTGGATTCTAAGTAGGTTTTTTTTTTTTTTTTTTACCTACACAAAATAAGGGCCAGATATAATGTAATGACCGGCATCACGCAAAGGGAGGGAAATGGGAAGGCCCTGTCCAAGGGAGAGGGAAAGGTGGTGACCCCTGACTCTCCTTGCGGCTGGCACCTGACTGCCCTGACGTCCCTAGACGGGTTCCTCACCCGTACGCCGATCACGTGCCTAAACCCTGGCTTTCCCTAAGATGAGCCCTGTGTAGTGAACGGGGCGGTGGGATCACTAGTCCGCACCACTGACACTAAGAGGAAAACACCAAGCAGAGGACAGACAATACAGACAAACATATAATCCCAGGTGGGCGACAACAGCAGACCACCAAGGCCCAACAGGGATCCGGAGGGTAGCGTTCTGGAACAACAACCAGTGAACACAGCTACACAGCTCCAGTGGGTCAGTATAGAAGTCCAGGCAGGAAGCTCTATATCTGGCAACCAGAGAAGTGAGAGAGGGGAATATAAGGAGGTTAGAAGTGCTGGACAAGAAACAGCTGAGGAGAAGAAGCTACGGATCCCTGAGTGAGCCAAAAAGGGTTGCAAGGCAAACCCAGAAAGCTACCATTACGAAACAGCACCGTCTTTGTACATAGAACGCGCAGCCACCTGCTGCGACTTCCTGACCCCGGGTTTAACGGAGTCAGACGTGGCTCTTGACACCCTTGTGGCACCCGAACTTTTTTTTCAAGTTCGGCCAAACTCGTCGAACCCAAACATCCAGGTGTCCGCTCAACTCTAGTCCTTATCACCTATGCAGAGCAGGGGTTTAATCATGGCAAAAATGGTCAAATGTCACCCAAGAATGTAACAGACAAATTAGTGATTTTTTTTACCTGTCCACTAGGTATAGCAGTGGTATATCACACCCAAAAATGGGTGAATTTCACCCGAATATGTAACAGACAAATTAGTGAAATGTTACCCGTGTACTAGGTACAGCCGGGGTATATCACACCCAAAAATTGGTGAATTTCACCCGAATATGTAACAGACAATTTAATGATTCTTTTTTTTTATCTGTCTACCAGGTATAGCAGTGGTATATCAAACCCAAAAATTGGTGAATTTCACCCTAAAATGTAACAAACAAATTATTGAATTTTCTTTACCTGTCTACTACGTATAGCTGTCATGCACTAGGGAGTGGGGAAGAGGAAGTGCACCCACTACCTGCCACCCACGCCTTTGTCCCTACCTACTTACACTACCCCTCCTAGGAGACGGGGTGTAACTGGGCGACGGTCCCTAAAACTCTATAAGTGCAGAGAGGCAGAGCGGACAGACAGAATATAGACAGACAGAGGCAGTAGAAGGTAACCCTGCAGATGGATCCAAAGTCACGTAAAGTGTCAGGAGCAATACTGAAATGCCAGAGATCAACACTCGTGTAGGCGAGCGGGGGTAACAAGGACGGTAAACAAACACGCCTAGGGTCAAACCAGGATGTCACGTCAGTACACAAGGAACAGCAAGACGCGAGATTTCCTGTGAACGCCCGCACACAGGAGCGCGCGTCCGCGGATCCGCAAAACACATACGGACGTCTGACTGGAGCCTT
This sequence comes from Bufo bufo, assembly GCF_905171765.1. Taxonomy (NCBI): domain Eukaryota; kingdom Metazoa; phylum Chordata; class Amphibia; order Anura; family Bufonidae; genus Bufo; species Bufo bufo. The sequence goes on from NC_053390.1 coordinate 233,918,796, forward strand.
ACAGGGGGGTGATCACCCCATATAGACTCCCTGATCACCCCCCTGTCATTGATCACCCCCCTGTAAGGCTCCATTCAGACGTCCGTATGTGTTTTGCGGATCCACAAAACACGGACACCGCGTATCCGCAAAACACGGACACCGGCAATGTGCTTTCCGTATTTGGCAGATCCGCACATTGCCAGAACTATATAGAAGATGCATTTTCTTGTCCGCAATTGCGGACAAGAATTGGACATGATCTATAGGCTCTACAAAAAACGCAGTGTTTGCCCGATCAGGCCTTATCTTGTGCGCACACTTGCGTTCAGTCCGCCCCACCGCAGTGACAGAATTCTTTTTTTTCCTGATCACTGCAAAAACACCGTAAAATCGCTGCGGCGCTATAAAAATATCACTTTTGAGGGGCATGGCGAGTTCATAGAAGATTTTTTTTTGGCACAAGTTAGCGGAAATGTATTTATTTTTTCTTTTTTTCTTACAAAGTCTCATATTTCACTAACTTGTGACAAAAAATAAAATCTCACATGAACTCACCATACCAATCACGGAATCCAAATGCTTAAAAATTTTAGACGTTTATATTTCGGACTTCTTCTCACGCTTTAGGGCCCCTAAAAAATGCCAGGGCAGTATAAATACTTCAAAGAAGACACCCCAAGGTATTTCGTGAGGGGCATGGCGAGTTCATGTAAAATTTTATTTTTTTGTCACAAGTTAGTGGAATATGAGACTTTGTAAGAGAAAAATAAAAAAAACATTTTCCGCTAACTTGTGCCAAAAAAAAATTATTCTAGGTACTCGCCATGCCCCTCACGGAATACCTTGGAGTGTCTTCTTTCCAAAATGGGGTCACTTGTGGGGTATTTATACTGCCCTGGAATTTTAGGGGACCTAAAGCATGAGAAGTAGTTTGGAATACAAATGCGTAAAAAATGCCCTGTGAAATCGTAAAGATTCTCATTGGAATTTGGGCCCCTTTGCGCACCTAGGCTGCAAAAAAGTGTCATACATGTGGTATCGCCGTACTCAGGAGAAGTAGGGCAATGTGTTTTGGGGTGTATCTTTACATATACCCATACTGTGTGTGAGAAATATCTCTGTAAATGACAATTTGTCCATCCAGTTCGGCCTGTTATCCTGCAAGTTGATCAGGAGGAAGGCAAAAAAAAAAAGTGAGGTAGAAGCCAATTAAAGGGAAAAAAAATTCCTTCCCGACTCCATTCAGGCAATCAGACTAACTCACTGGATCAATGACCCCTCTCTACTAGCTATAGCCTGTAATATTATTACACTCCAGAAATACATCCAGGCCCAGCTTGAACTCTTTTAGTTAACTTACCATCACCACCTCCTCAGGCAGAGAGTTCCATAGTCTCACTGCTCTTACCATAAAGAATCCTCTTCTATGTTTGTGTACAAACCTTCTTTCCTCGAGGCGCAGTGGATGTCCCCTTGTCACAGTCACAGTCCTGGGGATAAATAGATGATGGGAGAGATCTCTGAACTGACCAGTGATATATTTATACATGGTAATTAAATCTCCCCTCAGTCGTCTTTTTTCTAAAGTGAATAACCCTAATTTTGATAATCTTTCAGGTACTGTATTTCTCTCATTCCCGTAATTACTTTAGTTGCCCTCCTCTGAACCCTCTCCAGCTCTGCTATGTCTGCCTTGTTCACAGGAACCCAGAACTCTACACAGTACTCCATGACCTTTTAGTAATTTAGGGATAAGGCTTATTAGCTGACCGGCAAACAGTAAAAGTACAATTCACACAGCTAGAAAAATAGTTAATACTTTGTGACAGAATGGCTGAATGTATTTAATAAAGACCAATTTCTTTTGCCCAAAATGAGAGAAAGGCAATCATAAAAAAAAATGCAGCCTTAGATCTGTATGTGAATTTTATTTTATTATACAGTATATATAATGAGAATTCCACACTAAAAAACACAAGTAAGACCATGTCAGAAGCTTGCTGCTGTAATCTGCCACGTATTGCTAAAGGAAAATTAAATAGAAACAGTGTTTAACAGTTACTAGGTCTTTCACATAGCGTTTAATAAGGTGACAATCTATATTTAAAAATAATATATGTTTTTCTGTACATGATTACAGATGAGTGATGAATGATTACTTACATTTAGTGGGATTTTAAATGATCTTTTATTCATTTTCTAACTATGCAGCATCTGGTGGCTCACCCTTTGCATAAAGGATTAAAATGAATCTTCTTTTCAAATATTCAGCTTGAAATACCCAGCAATTTTCAAACATCAATAAATCTTTGTCATTCAGCTTTAGTATAATGCCATATGTATTCCCCTGAATATACCGCTAAGCTAGATGACGGAACAATATGTCCTCTAAAAGCATCTAGTTTGCGGGGAGGTAATGAATGTTTTTGTTGAAAATGAAGGGCTGGATTTTTGTTAATCCAGATTGTTAAATAAATGGTCATTGTAACAATGTAAAATAGCTCCATTAGTGGAGAATCATGTCCCTTCAATACCAAGTAATACATGCTGATACAATGACCTTTAGAAAAAAAACCACTTTCTTTTGTGTCCATCATATTGCCATTGCATGCAATGCCGGATCCAGTGATCTCCAGAAGGCTGCTCTCTGCTACAACAGCCTGCTGGATCAGGTTGCCTTATAGAGATAGTAATGGCTAGACATTAATTATTCCGATTATTAATTTTGCTCTTATTGTAGCTATTTTGTAAACACTTGGTTTGTAAATACACTGCTCAAAAAAATAAAGGGAACACTTAAACACAATGCAACTCCAAGTCAATCACAATTCTGTGAAATCAAACTGTCCACTTAGGAAGCAACACTGAGTGACAATCAATTTCACATGCTGTTGTGAAAATGGGAGACAACAGGTGGAAATTATAGGCAATTAGCAAGACACCCCCAATAAAGAAGTGGTTCTGCAGGTGGTGATCACAGACCACTTCTCAGTTCCTATGCTTCCTGGCTGATGTTTTGGTCACTTTTGAATGCTGGCGGTGCTTTCACTCTAGTGGTAGCATGAGACGGAGTCTACAACCCACACAAGTGGCTCAGGTAGTGCAGCTTATCCAGGATGGCACATCAATGCAAGCTGTGGCAAGAAGGTTTGCTGTGTCTGTCAGCGTAGTGTCCAGAGCATGGAGGTGCTACCAGGAGACAGGCCAGTACATCAGGAGACATGGAGGAGGCCATAGGAGGGCAACAACCCAGCAGCAGGACTGCTACCTCCGCCTTTGTGCAAGGAGGAACAGGAGGAGCACTGCCAGAGCCCTGCAAAATGACCTCAGCAGGCCACAAATGTGCATGTGTCTGCTCAAACGGTCAGAAACAGACTCCATGAGGGTGATATGAGGGTCCGACGTCCACAGGTGGGGGTTGTGCTTACAGCCAAACACTGTGCAGGACGTTTGGCATTTGCCAGAGAACACCAAGATTGGCAAATTCGCCACTGGCGCCCTGTGCTCTTCACAGATGAAAGCAGGTTCACACTGAGCACATGTGACAGACGTGACAGTCTGTAGACGCCGTGGAGAACGTTCTGCTGCCTGCAACATCCTCCAGCATGACCGGTTTGGCATTGGGTCAGTAATGGTGTGGGGTGGCATTTCTTTGGAGGGCCGCACAGCCCTCCATGTGCTCGCCAGAGGTAGCCTGACTGCCATTAGGTACCGAGATGAGATCCTCAGACCCCTTGTGAGACCATATGCTGGTGCGGTTGGCCCTGGGTTCCTCCTAATGCAAGACAATGCTAGATCTCATGTGGCTAAAGTGTGTCAACAGTTCCTGCAAGACGAAGGCATTGATGCTATGGACTGGTCCGCCCGTTCCCCAGACCTGAATCCAAATGAGCACATCTGGGACATCATGTCTCGCTCTATCCACCAACGTCACGTTGCACCACAGACTGTCCAGGAGTTGGCAGATGCTTTAGTCCAGGTCTGGGAGGAGATCCCTCAGGAGACCGTCCGCCACCTCATCAGGAGCATGCACAGGCGTTGTAGGGAGGTCCTACAGGCAAGTGGAGGCCACACACACTACTGAGCCTCATTTTGACTTGTTTTAAGGACATTACATCAAAGTTCGATCAGCCTGTAGTGTGTTTTTCCACTTTAATTTTGAGTGTAACTCCAAATGCAGACCTCCATGGGTCGAAAAATTTGATTTCCATTTTTAATTTTTGTGTGATTGTTGTCAGCACATTCAACTATGTAAAGAACAAAGTATTTCAGAAGAATATTTAATTAATTCAGATCTAGGATGTGTTATTTTTGTGTTCCCTTTATTTTTTTGAGCAGTGTAGTTTTGCCATAATACAAGAGTTTTGCTATACTTTTAACTAATTGTTTTATTGCAAAACATGATTTACCTAGAACCATAGACAATGTGATTATTAAGACTTAATGGGGTTCTATCACAAAAACAATATTCTATATTTTTAAAGTCAGTGACTAAATCTGAATATTTATGTTAGTCAATGAGTTGTTCAATAAAATGCATCTGTATAATGTCACCTGCTGTTTGTTCTCTTCTTCATCTCTCTGCCCACCTCGCTGAGGTGAACGCACATGATCAGTTCCATCATTCAACTGCCACCAGCCCTATCTTTTGTTAGAAGCTGTTATAGTAACAGGACACTGTCATGCCCTGCTCAGGCTATGTGCAGAGGTCTGACTGGTTAGCAGCACGTGTGTAGCCTTTTGTTTTTTGTTTTTTTGGGACTTGAGCTATATCCGCCTCCCTTCAGGTGCACTGGGTGGGGTAGTTGGTTTGAGTTTAAATTACGCCCACTCCCAGTGTCCTGTGCGGGTTATAGCTTCTGTCTGGCTCAGAGGAAGGAAGGAAGGAAGGATTTGCTGTTCCTGCTCAGTAAAAGATAAGTTGGTTTTGTTATCTTGTGGTTGTCTGTCTAGGCTGTTAGAGAGACGCCGGCCCCCTCCAGGTCTGAGGGCGCAGGCTGCCTCTTTCCCCCTTTCACCATCTTAGGGATTTTAGGGAATATTCAGCCTAGGCACGGGGACACGTTTATTCCCACCTTCAGGGTCTGAATGTGGGCTTAGAAGTCTAGGGAGAGCTGGTAAGGATTGTCAGGAGGTGACCTTTATCCCCAGCTTCTTGCCTAGACACTTGTTTGTTGATATTCTGTGTATCTTGTATCCTGTCCTCCATGACATTATAACCCACCAATACTTTGACTGCTATTTCTCAGCGGTTTTGAGATGGAGTCAATTGATGCGCTAGTTGATCGCATGCAGGGATTATCCCTAGAGGTTGCGGATCTGCGTAATTTGGTCACACGGTTTCAGAATGCTCTGGCATCAGGTGCAATAGGAGGAAGTCAGATTTATGGGGAGCCTAAAGTCGCTCTCCCTGATAGATTTGCAGGGGGTGTGGATGACTTTATCCGCTTTAAAGAGTCATGCAAGTTAGATCGCACGGGCGTGCTGGGCATGTGGGCGGGCGCACGCAGGTGACGCACTCACCTCCCTCCCAGCCATGGAGCTCCTAGCCCGATGAGAAGCTGAGTCCCCGACGAGGCCGCCTGGCTGCTGGGTTGGCTCCCCGCTCATCCGCCTGCTGCTTGGACACGCTGGGGAAATCTCCTGATTTAACCGCCGTCTAACATCGGACGGTCCGGCCCGCTCTATTGACAGTCTTTCCACCGCTCGTCAGCCAACGGTCCTGGGTCTTCCGAGCACGCTGTGAGCGCTGGGATGCATGGGCACGGAGCTGGAGCCGGTTGCTGAACTGTGACTGAAGGAAGGCTGGGCCGACCTGGGGTTTGAGAGTGTCCTGCCTTCCCCCCTCCCTCTTCCTGCGAACAGGATGTGAGTAGCCGGCTGTCTCTCTTTTTGCCTCCGGAGGTCTGCTGTTGGTGGTTCGGGACGACAGTGGAGAGAGGGAGTAGGTTGGGGATTGCTGGAAGGGGGCCACGGAACAGACCCTAAAGGCATACATGTGGGATCGGTGTGGCGCCCCCCCCTCTCCCTCTGAAGTTTTGTGGAAAGGGGTGGAGAATCCCCCAAACTAGCAGAATTATTGACTGCCACTAGTTGCATGATACTAACGGCATAAGTTGCTATCATAAGTACGGGGGTATACGGCTTAAAGTAAAGAGGCTCGCCACTGCCACCAATGCTTTTAATACTGGGGAGGGAGGGGGGGGGGTCTGCCCCCTGCTGCCTGGCAGCACCCGATCAGGGGGCTGAGATCCGCACAATTAACCCCTCAGGTGCGGCACCTGAGGGGTTAATTGTGCGGATCACAGCCCCTGTAAGAGATCGGGTGCTGCAAGGCAGCAGGGGGCAGTAATGTACACAGTTCTTAGTATATTCTAACTTGAAGCGTCCCCATTACCATGGGAACGCCTCTGTGTTAGAATATACTGTCGGATCTGAGTTTCACGATCTAACTCAAATCTGATGGTATATTCTAACATAGAGGCGTTCCCATGGTGATGGGGACACTTCAAGTTAAAATATACCATGGTATATAATCGGCACACACTCACCCTGCTGTGTGTGTGTACTGTGTGCTGATTGGTTTGTGCGCTGCGCATGCACGCTTCACTAATCGGCACACATGCACGGACAACAGCTCTGAGCATGTACACAGGGCTTTTATTAGTATAGATGGGTTGCTATCAGTCAGGAATTGGCCCAGAAGTTGATTGAGAGCATGCCCAGTTGAATTGCAGAGGTCCTGAAAAAGAAGGGCCAACACTGCAAATACTGACTCTTTGCATAAATGTCATGTAATTGTCGATAAAAGCCTTTGAAACGTATGAAGTGCGTGTAATTATATTTCACTACATCACAGAAACAACTGAAACAAAGATCTAAAAGCAGTTTAGCAGCAAACTTTGTGAAAACTAATATTTTTGTCACTCAAAACTTTTGGCTACGACTGTACACTGGTAAATGGCAGAATCTAAGATTGCTGCACTATTTATAGGGCTGTGACATCACAGGGCTGGCTGGTTGCTGATTGGCTGCATGCATGGCATTATGGGCTCCTTGCGCCATGTCCTCACACGTGCAGCAGCCATTTTAGGAAAAAATGTGATTCGTTACCACAAAGCACTAGGAAATTAAAATTTTATCTGAAATTCGATCGAATTATACTTCGTTAGCTTCAATTCGCTCATCTCTACTTGTAATATTACTCAAAAAGTCATCCTAGTATTAGCCATCACCACATCCAGTCCGTTTCAAGTTACTCCTTTTACATTAAAGGATAGGTCATCAATATCACAATCTCAGACAACTCCTTTAATTATGTTTACTTTAAATTTATCACTGCAACTTTTTTTAAAAAAATTGCAAAAAACTCGCAATATCTGGTAGAAAAACTGAAGTATCATTTCTAGACAAAAGTGTAAGATTTAAAGATGCACCAAATATATTAAACAACTTGCAGCAGGTGATACATTTGGTGTAAAAAGTAATCCAATGCAAAAACTGGTTTCAAATATTACTCATTACTAGGGATGAGCGAACCCGAACTGTATAGTTCGGGTTCGTACCGAATTTTGGGGTGTCCGTGATACGGACCCGAACATTTTCATAAAAGTCCGGGTTCGGTGTTCGGTGCTTTTTGAAAGGCTGCAAAGCAGCCAAATCAACAAGCGTCATACTACTTGCCCCAAGATGCCATCACAGCCTTGCCTACTATTGGCATGGCTGTGATTGGCCAGTGCAGCATGTGACCCAGCCTCTATATAAGCTTGGGTCACGTAGCGCTGCACGTCACTCTGCTGATTCAAGCGTAGGGAGAGGTTGCTGCTGCGACGTTAGGGCAAGATTAGGCAGATTAACTCCTCCAAAAGACTTCATTCAGTGATCGATCTGCAGCTGTGGATCATTGAAGTGCTGATATTCAATTGCTCACTTTTTTTAGGCTGCCCAGAGCGTTTTTATATCACTTTTTTCTGGGGTGATCGGCGGCCATTTCGTGGCTTGTGGTGCGCCAGCACAAGCTGCCACCAAGTGCATTTAACCATCAATAGTGTGGTTATTTTTTGCTATATCCAACATCAGGTGCAGGCTGAGCCTGTGTCACCCAAGTGCATTTAACCATCAATAGTGTGGTTATTTTTTGGCCATATACTACATCAGGGGCAAGTTGAGCCTGTCACCCAGCGCCTAAAAAATAGGCCTGACATTTATATTCCTCCAAATCAGTACAGTTTTAGCTGGTCAAGTTATTTTTAGTGACCGTAAAAGCACAGTTTTTGTTCTGGGTTGAAAAACAATTCCCAAATTTGCCACTCTCAAAATTAGTTATTTCTGCTATATCAGGCCTACTTTAAATCTATCCCTAAAAGGGTATATTAGATTCAAGGTGCTTATAGGGTCATTCTGAAAAAACTTAACACACACGCTACAGTGCAGATACAAGTCTAATTCTGTGATTAAACGTATACCTGTCACACAGCGCCTAAAAAATAGGCCTCACATTTATATTCAGCTAAATTGGTCATTACTGGTGTGCCTGTATTAGTGTAATACGGTACCTAAATAGATAGCCAGACAGTGTTAGGTGTCTGTAAAAAAAGACCTGAATTTTTATTCAATACATTGGCCCGAATAATATTTTTCTTATTGTGGTGAACGGGAACAATGAGGAAAACATCTAGTAAGGGAAGCGGACGTCGACATGGTCGTGGTGGTGTTAGTGGACCCTCTGGTGCTGGGAGAGGACGTGGCCGTTCTGCCACAGCCACACGTCCTAGTGTACCAACTACCTCAGGTCCCAGTAGCCGCCAGAATTTACAGGGATATTTGGTGGGGCCCAATGCCGTTCTAAGGATGGTAAGGCCTGAGCAGGTACAGGCATTAGTCAATTGGGTGGCCGACAGTGCATCCAGCACGTTCACATTATCTCCCACCCAGTCTTCTGCAGAAAGCACACAGATGGCGCATGAAAACCAAGCCCATCAGTCTGTCACATCACCCCCATGCATATCAGGGAAACTGTCTGAGCCTCAAGTTATGCAGCAGTCTCTTATGCTGTTTGAAGACTCTGCTGCCAGGGTTTCCCAAGGGCATCCACCTAGCCCTTCCCCAGGGGTGGAAGAGATAGAATGCACTAACGCACAACCACTTATGTTTACTGATGAGGACATGGGAATACCACCTCAGCACGTCTTTGATGATGACGAAACACAGGTGCCAACTGCTGCGTCTTTCTGCAGTGTGCAGACTGAACAGGAGGTCAGGGATCAAGACTGGGTGGAAGACGATGCAGGGGACGATGAGGTCCTAGACCCCACATGGAATGAAGGTCGTGCCACTGACTTTCAGAGTTCGGAGGCAGTGGTGAGACCGAGCCAACAGCGTAGCAAAAGAGGGAGCAGTGGGCAAAATCAGAACACCCGCCGCCAAGAGACTCCGCCTGCTACTGACCGCCGCCATCTGGGACCGAGCACCCCAAAGGCAGCTTCAAGGAGTTCCCTGGCATGGCACTTCTTCAAACAATGTGCTGACGACAAGACCCGAGTGGTTTGCACGCTGTGCCATCAGAGCCTGAAGCAAGGCATTAACGTTCTGAACCTTAACACAACCTGCATGACCAGGCACCTGCATGCAAAGCATGAACTGCAGTGGAGTAAACACCTTAAAAACAAGGAAGTCACTCAGGCTCCCCCTGCTGCCTCTTCTGCTGCTGCCGCCTCGGCCTCTTCTGCTGCTGCCGCCGCCTCGGCCTCTTCCTCCGCCTCTGGAGGAACGTTGGCACCTGCCACCCAGCAAACATGGGATGTACCACCAACACCACCACCTGCGTCACCAAGCATCTCAACCATGTCACACGGCAGCGTTCAGCTGTCCATCTCACAAACATTTGAGAGAAAGCGTAAATTCCCACCTAGCCACCCTCGATCCCTGGCCCTGAATGCCAGCATTTCTAAACTACTGGCCTATGAAATGCTGTCATTTAGGCTGGTGGACACAGACAGCTTCAAACAGCTCATGTCGCTTGCTGTCCCACAGTATGTTGTTCCCAGCCGCCACCACTTCTCGAAGAGAGCCGTGCCTTTCCTGCACAACCAAGTGTCCGATAAAATCAAGTGTGCACTGCGCAACGCCATCTGTGGCAAGGTCCACCTAACCACAGATACGTGGACCAGTAAGCATGGCCAGGGACGCTATATCTCCCTAACCGCACACTGGGTAAATGTAGTGGCGGCTGGGCCCCGGGCGGAGAGCTGTTTGGCGCACGTCCTTCCGCCGCCAAGGATCGCAGGGCAACATTCTTTGCCTCCCGTCTCCTCCTCCTCCTCCTACTCAGCTTCCTCCTCCTCTTCTTCCACCTGCTCATCCAGTGAGCAACACACCTTCACCACCAACTTCAGCACAGCCCGGGGTAAACGTCAGCAGGCCGTTCTGAAACTCATATGTTTGGGGGACAGGCCCCACACCGCACAGGAGTTGTGGCGGAGTATAGAACAGACCGACGAGTGGTTGCTGCCGGTGAGCCTGAAGCCCGGCCTGGTGGTGTGCGATAATGGGCGAAATCTCGTTGCAGCTCTGGGACTAGCCGGTTTGACGCACATCCCTTGCCTGGCGCATGTGCTGAATTTGGTGGTGCAGAAGTTCATTCGCAACTACCCCGACAGAGCTGCTGCATAAGGTGCGGGCCGTCTGTTCGCGCTTCCGGCGTTCACACTCTGCCGCTGCTCGCCTGTCTGCGCTACAGTAACTTCGGCCTTCCCGGTCACCGCCTCATATGCGACGTGCCCACCAGGTGGAACTCCACTTTGCACATGCTGGACAGACAGCTGCAGCACGCACGGGTCAGTCGCACTGCGGAACAGCACCACTTCACCACCAATGACTGGGCCTCCATGCGAGACCTGTGTGCCCTGTTGCGCTGTTTCGAGTACTCCATCAACATGGCCAGTGGCGATGACGCCGTTATCAGCGTTACAATACCACTTCTATGTCTCCATGAGAAAACACTTAGGGCGATGATGGAAGAGGAGGTGGCCCAGGAGGAAGAGGAGGAAGAGGAGGAAGAGGGGTCATTTTTAGCACTTTCAGGCCAGTCTCTTCAAAGTGACTCAGAGAGAGGTTTTTTGCAACAGCAGAGGCCAGGTACAAATGTGGCCAGACAGGGCCCACTACTGGAGGACGAGGAGAACGAGGATGAGGAGGAGGTGGAGGAGGATGAGGATGAAGCATGTTCACAGCGGGGTGGCACCCAAAGCAGCTCGGGCCCATCACTGGTGCGTGGCTGGGGGGGAAACACAGGACGATGACGATACACCTCCCACAGAGGACAGCTTGTCCTTACCTCTGGGCAGCCTGGCACACATGAGCGACTACATGCTGCAGTGCCTGCGCAACGACAGCAGAGTTGCCCACATTTTAACGTGTGCGGACTACTGGGTTGCCACCCTGCTGGATCCCCGGTACAAAGACAATGTGCCCACCTTTTTTTCCTACACTGGAGCGTGATAGGAAGATGCGCGAGTACAAGCGCACGTTGGTAGACGCGCTACTTAGAGCATTCCCAAATGTCACAGGGGAACCAGTGGAAGCCCAAGGCTAAGGCAGAGGAGGAGCAAGAGGTCGCCAACGCAGCTGTGTCACGGCCAGCTCCTCTGAGGGCAGGGTTAGCATGGCAGAGATGTGGAAAAGTTTTGTCACCACGCCACAGCTAACTGCACCACCACCTGATTCGGAACGTGTTAGCAGGAGGCAACATTTCACTAACATGGTGGAACAGTACCTGTGCACACCCCTCCACGTACTGACTGATGGTTCGGCCCCATTCAACTTCTGGGTCTCCAAATTGTCCACATGGCCAGAGCTAGCCTTTTATGCCTTGGAGGTGCTGGCCTGCCCGGCGGGCAGCGTTTTATCTGAACGTGTATTCAGCACGGCAGGGGGCGTCATTACAGACAAACGCAGCCGCCTGTCTACAGCCAATGTGGACAAGCTGACGTTCATAAAAATGAACCAGGCATGGATCCCACAGGACCTGTCCATCCCTTGTGCAGATTAGACCTTAACTACCTCCCCTTAACAATATATTATTGTACTCCAGGGCACTTCCTCATTTAATCCTATTTTTATTTTCATTTTACCATTATATTGCGGGGCAACCCAAAGTTGAATGAACCTCTCCTCTGTCTGGATGACGGGGCCTAAATATGTGACAGTGGCCTGTTCCAGCGGTGGGTGACGTGAAGCCTGATTCTCTGCTATGGCATGAAGAGACTGATTCTCTGCTGACGTGAAGCCCGATTCTCTGCTATGGGACCTCTGTCCAATTGATATTGGTTAATTTTTATTTTTTTTATTTTAATTTTAATTCATTTCCCTATCCACACTTGTTTGCAGGGGATTTACCTACATGTTGCTGCCTTTTGCAGCCCTCTAGCTCTTTCCTGGGCTGTTTTACAGCCTTTTTAGTGCCGAAAAGTTCGGGTCCCCATTGACTTCAATGGGGTTCGGGTTGGGGACGAAGTTCGGGTCGGGTTCGGATCCCGAACCCGAACATTTCCGGGAAGTTCGGCTGAACTTCTCGAACCCGAACATCCAGGTGTTCGCTCAACTCTACTCATTACTCATGATAAATTATCATGACATCTATCTGATTGCTATGGCAGCTGCAATATGCAAGGGGTAAGGGAAAAGAGGGGCACAAGATATAAACATCTGCAACAGAAAGGGATATGTGCAGTTACTTTCTGATTGAAGAACCAATGCATTTATTTAGCAATAGACCAAAGAATAATGTACATCTCTTATTTTGTACATGTCTAAAACAAGAAATAATTAAAAAGTTTCCCAGGACCGATAGCTGACCTATCCGCAGATGTATACCTAGATATTTGTGTTGTTGACTCAAGTTTTTAGCTATCATTGGTATTGCTTCATCTGAAAATGCCCAAATTATTAATTATTAATAGTATTTATCCTGCATGCAAATGTGATGCAAATAATTTGTCATTTATTTTTTTTTAGTATTAAATGTGTTACCCACCTTTTTTTGTATCTTTTTAGATTTTAAGCCCATCTGTTCCCCATTAGCAGCCAATGCCTAAGTGACAGTTGGGAGTAAGGTATGAGTTTCTATTTCTTTCTAGCTTGTACAGAATATTAAATAGTGCCATTAGAAGTATAAATGTCTGCTTTCTAAATACTATCAGGGTCATTTACAAACAAAAAAATGTCCTATTTTTGGCGTATTTCTGGTGCAGATCACGGCGCAAAGGTTATTTGCTCCACAATCTGTGACTTTGCCCAGCCCAGGTATAAAAAAGGGGACGTGGCATGAGAATTAACCTCTTCAGGACACAGGGCGTACAGGTACACCCTTATGTCCTGGTACTTAAGGACACAGGTCATACCTGTACGCCGTGTGTATTTCTGATCACCGGCGCGCGGCGATCAAAAGCCGGTGCCTGCTCATATCATTGAGCAGGCACCTCGGCTAAATGCCCGGGGGGGGGGTCCCGTGACCCCCCCCATGTCGGCGATCGCCGCAAACCGCAGGTCAATTCAGACCTGCGGTTTGCGGCTTTTACCTATTGCGGAGGCGGGCGGTGCCATCGGGTCCCCATGCGGCTGTAGGGGGGACCCGATGGCATGGAAGGCAGAACGATGTCTAAGGAAGGCATCGCGCTGCCTTCCTGTGACGTGCCTGTGAGATACAGCCCCCTGGATCTCACAGGCCGGAAGCTGTATGAGTAATACACACAGTATTACTCATATAGCCAATGCATTCCAATACAGAAGTATTGGAATGCATTGTAAAGGATTAGACCCCCAAAAGTTCAATTCCCAAAGTGGTACAAAAAATTAAGTGAAAAAAAAGTTGAAAAAATAAAGTTTTCCCCCCCCAAAAAAATTAAAGTTTCAAGTAAAAATAAACAAAAACGTCATTTTCCCCAAATAAAGTAAAAAAAAAAAAAAGGTAAATAGGGGAAAAAAATAAATAAAAAGTATACATAACAGGTATCGCCGCGTCCGTATCGACCGGCTCTATAAACATATCACATGACCTAACCCCTCAGATGAACACCGTAAAAAATAAATAAAAACTGTGCTAAATAAACCATTCTTTTGTCACCTTACATCACAAAAAGTACAACATCAAGCGACCAAAAAGGTGTTTGCCCACCAAAATAGTACCAATCTAACCGTCACCTCATCCCGCAAAAAATGAGCCCCAACCTGAGACAATCGCCAAAAATTAAACTATGGCTCAGAATATGGAGACACTAAAACATAATTTTTTGGGTTTTAAAAAAAAAGCTGTTATTGTGTAAAACTTACATAAATAAAAAAAAAGTATACATATTAGGTATCGCCGTGCCCGTATCGACCGGCTCTATAAAAATATCACATGACCTAACCCCTCAGATGAACACCGTAAAAAAATAAAAAATAACTGTGCTATTTTTTTGTCACCTTACATCACAAAAAGTTTAATAGCAAGCGTTCAAAAAGTCAGGCACCCCAAAATAGTGCCAAAAAAACAGTCATCTTATCCCGCAAAAAATCATACCCTACCCAAGGTAATCGCCCAAAAACTGAAAAAATTATGTCTCAGACTATGGAAACACTAAAACATGATTTTTTTCGCTTCAAAAATGAAATCATTGTGTAAAACTTACATAAATAAAAAACTAGTATACATATTAGGTATCGCCGCGTCCGTGACAACCTGTCTATAAAAATACCACATGATCTAAACTGTCAGATGAATGTTGTAAATAAAAACGGTGCCAAAACAGCTATTTCTTGTTATCTTGCCTCACAAAAAGTGTAATATAGAGCAACCAAAAATCATATGTACCCTAAACTAGTACCAACAAAACTTCCACCCTATGCCGTAGTTTCTAAAATGGGGTCACTTTTTTGGAGTTTCTACTCTAGGGGTGCATCAGGGGGGCTTCAAAATGGGACATGGTGTAAAAAAAAAAAAAAAAAAAAAAGTCCAGCAAAATTTGCCTTCCAAAAACCGTATGGCATTCCTTTCCCTCTGCGCCATGCCGTGTGCCCGTACAGCAGTTTACGACCACATATGGGGTGTTTCTGTAAACTACAGAATCAGGGCCACAAATATTGAGTTTTTTTTAGCTGTTAACCCTTGCTTTGTAAAAGTAAAAAAAATATTAAAATGGAAAATCTGCCCAAAAAGTTAAATTTTGAAATTGTATCTCTATTTCCCTTTAATTCTTGTGGAACACCTAAAGGGTTAACAAAGTTTGTAAAATCAGTTTTGAATACCTTGAGGGGTGTAGTTTCTTAACTAGTACCAACAAAACTTCCACCCTATGCCGTAGTTTCTAAAATGGGGTCACTTTTATGGAGTTTCTACTCTAGGGGTGCATCAGGGGGGCTTCAAATGGGACATGGTGTCAAAAAAAAGTCCCGCAAAACCTGCCTTCCAAAAACCGTATGGCATTCCTTTCCTTCTGCGCCCGTACAGCAGTTTACGGCCACATATGGGGTGTTTCTGTAAACTTCAGAATCAGAGCCATAAATATTGAGTTTGGTTTGGCTGTTAACCCTTGCTTTGTAACTAAAAAAAAATTAAAATGGAAAATCTGCCAAAAAAGTGAAATTTTGAAATTGTATCTCTATTTTCCATTAATTCTTGTGGAGCACCTAAAGGGTTAACAAAGTTTATAAAATCAGTTTTGAATACCTTGAGGGGTGTAGCTTCTAGAATGGGGTCATTTTTGGGTGTTTTCTATTATGTACGCCTCGCAAAGGGACTTCAGACCTGGACTGGTCCCAAAAAATGGTTTTTTGAAAATTTCTGAAAAACTTCAAGATTTGCTTCTAAACTTCTAAGCCTTGAAACATCCCCAAAAAATAAAATATTCCCAAAATGATCCAAACATGAAGTAGACATATGAGGAATGTAAAGTAATTATTTTTGGTGGTATTACTATTTATTATAGAAGTAGAGAAATTAAAACTTGGAAATTTTCATTTTTATACAAATTTTTGCTAAATTTGGTATTTTTTTTATAAATAAAAATGTTTTTTTTTAACTTCATTTTACCAGTGTCATGAAGTACAATATGTGACGAAAAAACTATCTCAGAATGGCCTGGATAAGTCAAAGTGTTTTAAAGTTATCACCACTTAAAGTGACACTGGTCAGATTTGCAAAAAATGGCCTGGTCCTTAAGGTGAAATAAGGCTGTGTCCTTAAGGAGTTAAAGGGGACAAACCCGCAGGCCCATCTCATTTATCATTTTCAACACCTATTTGAACCATAGAAAATGGTCTAAATTAGAGATGAGTGAATCGAAGTTGACGAAGTGAAATTCGATCCGAATTTCAGAAAAAATTCTATTTGCATCCTCTCTCTCTTCGTGGTAACAAATCACATTTTTTTTACTTAAAATGGCTGCTGCATGTGTTAGAACATGGAGCAAAGAACTCTGGGAACAAGGGATCACCCACAATGCCATGCATGCAGCCAATCAGCAGCCAGACAGCCCCTGTGATGTCACAGCTCTATAAACAGCCTCAGCCATTTTGGATTCTGCCATTTTTAAATGTACTAACTGAAGGGAGAGAAGTCAGCAGGCGCTAGGGACAGTCCTAGGAAAGACTTTATTGTGCTGAAAAAATGATTTACAAGTTCAGGGAAAAATTAGTCAAGGTGTAGGGAAAGGATAGGAAGGCATCATCTACACTATAATAGGAGGAAAAGCCAAAAAAGGGGGTCAGTCAGCACTTACCAAACCGCAGTAGCACATTGCTATGGCAGGGAACAACATTAAAAGACAGAAACATGCAATGCGACAATAAACTGCAATATAAAGTACAAAATTGCGTAATAATAACAAGTGCTACACTATAAGTGCGAGATACTTGGCAAATCGTTTTGTACAAAATTATTTGAGCCCGTCTGCCGAGCGTCAAGGCGATCTCTGTTAGACGGGTTCCTACGCTAAATTCTACCTGTTAGGTGCCATGACGGCTACCATACACTTCAGGGAGTGTAGGTTCCACGTACCTGCATTGTATACTACCTGTTAGGTGCCATGACAGCTACCATACACTTCAGGGAGTGCAGGTTACACAGCAGGCCCACTCCACGACACCACCGGCGCCAAATGGCTACCAAGGATTGCAGTGAGAGTCCACAAACTATCTCACTCCTGGTGCCATGGCTTCAGTGAGTGAGGGGGAGCAGGCCTGACTATGTACTAACACTAATTAAAATCAGCCTATAGGGCAAACAGGATGGTCAGGAGTGCAGGACTAAGGAGGCAGCCACACCTCCAGTACAAACTGCAAAGAAAAGCCTGAAGTGTATGGTAGCCGTCATGGCACCTAACAGGTAGAATTTAGCGTAGGAACCCGTCTAACAGAGATCGCCTTGACGCTCGGCAGACGGGCTCAAATAATTTTGTACAAAACGATTTGCCAAGTATCTCGCACTTATATAGTGTAGCACTTGTTATTATTACGCAATTTTGTACTTTATATTGCAGTTTATTGTCGCATTGCATGTTTCTGTCTTTTACTATAATAGGAGGAGCAATAGTAGAGTTTACAGCCTGGGTAATAGGAGCGATTCACCTTGCTGCACTAATTGGGGATCCAAATTGGTGTTATACTGCTGCTTTTAGATTGTTTGCACTATAGGATACATAGTTACTAGTGTTGACCGAGCCCCCGAGTATAATGCGAGTCAATGGGAGAACCCGAGCATTAAACCAGGTACCCCCTGCTCTGAAGAGGGGAGGGTGCCTGGTTCATAAGAAAATGTCAGAAATTGTTGGTAACACCACCGAAATGGATCTGTAACAGCATAGGGAGGATGTATGGATGCATCTTTGACTCGCTGGTCGCTGCTGGAAACTATGTTGTCCAAATAGTATGCCACTTTTACATAATGACAATACCAAGGGTAAAAAAAAAAATAGATTTTAGAGGAAAAATGTATAGAAAACATTCTTTCCTGAATATTTACTTGTATATAAAGTGTAAGGGCATTATACACAACCTTAAAAAATTATGATTGATGGCCTGCTGGTGACCCTCAAAAACATTAGGAGCAAGGGCCTACTGATCTGACCATCTAAAACATTATGGGCGGTGGCCTGCTGCCGCTTTGTTAACTCTAGTTAACCTGGGGCCGATGGCACGTCCGCGTGACGGCGACGATCCATTCAGATGTCTGGCCTATCAACTTTCGATGTAATTGTCAGCTCAAAACCATTGTAAACTATGGGTAACAGGGAATCAGTGTTTGATTCCGGAGAGGGAGCCTGAGAAACGGCTACGACATCCAAGGAAGGCAAGCGGGTGGCGAGCAAATCACACTCTCCCGACTCGTGGATGTAGTGACGATAAATAAAATCTTGACTCTTAAGATGCCCTGTTATTGGAATGATTAATAAAAAATTACAGAGAATGTCACTGCAGTATTTTGGATGAGGAAACGTTATACAGAAGAAGCACTGCTGTCGCTTTGTTGACTCTAGATAACTTCTGTCTGATCGCACGTCCCCTTGACGTCCACGATTCATTTGGATATCTTCCCTATCAACTTTTGATGTTCTTTTATGCGCCTAACATGGTGACCCCGGTAATGGGGAATCATTGTTCGATTTCGGAAAGGGAGCCTGATAAACAGCTACAGCTACTAGTTCAAAGCAAGGCAGTATGAGTTGCGGGCCTGCAGGTGAGCTGACCCTGTAAAACACTATATGCGAGTGCCTGCGGTTGAGCTGACCCTGTTAAACATTATATGCAAGGGCCTACAGCTGAGCTGACCCTCTAAAAAATTCTATGTGAGGGCCTGCAGGTGAGCTGACCCTGTAAAAGATTTGAGTTGCAGGCCTGCTGGTGAGCTGAGGTGGAACCCAGCTTGATTTTGATGGCTGCATTAATCTGTAGGTGACCGTTATACATCTCTACAGATTTGTTCTATTTGCATTTTCTCAACATTCTGTGGCTTTAGTCTTTTATCCAGACTCAGTTATTGTGCCTCTTCATGCTGCCATCTCCACACCATGTCACCTTGACACTCATTTTTATCACCATGCCCACAATCTAATTAAGATTTTACGCACAAAAAAAAATAAAAAATAAAAGATTTTATAGGAAAAATGTATTGAAAACATTCTTTCCTGTATATTTACTTGTATATAAAGTGCAAGTGCTGCCAAGATTTACAAGGAAGAGGCACTCTGATACAACCTGATATCACATAAAGGAGTGCCTCATTCACATTCAGTTGCGGACCTGCACGTGAGCTGACTATGTAAAAGATTTGAGTTGCGGGCCTGCAGGTAAGCTGACCCTGTAAAAGACAAAACACTGGTGGCGGGGCAGGTCAGCATCTCCAAAGAGTAAAGCGCAAGTTCGTGCCACGTGTACAGCTTGGACACCCAGTAGTTGTAAGGCAATGAGGGATCATTCAGGACACTGACATGGTTTGCTATGTACTCCTTCACCATCTTCCAAACTCCCCCCCCCCCCTTTTTTGAAGTAGGCCGCACATCAGGGTGAGGGTGCTGGTGGGGTGTCATGAAACTGTCCCAGGCTTTGGAGAGTGTTGTCCTGCCTCTGTTGAAATTGCTGTGTGTTCCCATTGTCTCCCCTCCTCGGTTGGTCAAGGAAGTACGGACTCTGCCGCCAGCATTGTCAGATGGAAAATTTTGGAGCAATTTTCCAACAAGGATCTTCTGGCACAATTTTGCTCGTCCTCTCCACCAGAGGAATGAGAGATGATAAGTTCTCTTTGCAGTGGGGGGGGGGTCGAGAAGGGTGAACAACCAGTAATCAATGTTGTTCTAAATTTGTATAACGCGCGGGTCGCAGGAAAGGCAGCCTAACATGAAGTCAGCCATGTGTGCCAGAGTACCAACAGGTGAGATTTTGCTGTCATCAGGAGGATCACTCCCAATCTCCTCATCCTCTTCCCCCTCTTATGCCCACCCACGCAGAACATAGAAACATAGAATGTGACGGCAGATAAGAACCATTTGGCTCATCTAGTCTGCCCAATAAACTGAATACTATGAATAGCCCCTGGCCCTATCTTATATGAAGGATGGCCTTATGCCTATCCCATGCATGCTTAAACTCCTTCACTGTATTTGTAGCTACCACTTCTGCAGGAGGGCGAATCCATGCATCCACTACTCTCTAAGTAAAGTAATACTTCCTGATATTACTTTTAAACCTTTGCCTCTCTAATTTAAAATGATGTCCTCTTGTAGCAGTTTTTCTTTTAAATATTTTCTCCTCTTTTACCTTGTTGATTCCCCTTATGTATTTAAAAGTTTCTATCATATTCCATCTGTCTTGTCTTTCTTCCAAGCTATACATGTTAAGATTAGAGTTGACCGGACACCTGGATGTTCGGGTTCGACGAGTTCAGCTGAACTTGAAAAAAAAGTTCGGGTTCGGGACCCGAACTTGACCCCGAACCCCAACCCCATTGAAGTCAAGGAGGACCCGAACTTTTGGGTACTAAAATGGCTCTAAAATAGTCCTGGAAAGGTCTAGAGGGCTGCAAAAGGCTTCAAAATGTGCTTAAGAGCATGACAAATGTATATGGGGAAAGGACTTAAAATCACATAAAATACAGAAAAATTAAAAAATAATCTGGATCTAGGAGTAGGAGGTTGAGGCGGTGGATGGGTGGATGTGGCGGTGTAGGTTGACGTGGCAGTGTAGGTGGAAGCGGCGGTGAAGGAGGAATAGGTAGCCAAAATTGATTTGTGTTATTTTTTATTTTTAAATTGGGGTATCCCCCAAAATATTGGGACATATAACAAAGAATAAGTGCACTTGAGTACAAGAATGGATGGTTGAGGCTGGTATAAATGTCTATTCTGCACAAGGTACGGACAAGTCCTGTGGGATCCATGCCTGGTTCATTTTAATAAACGTAAGCTTGTCCACATTGGCTGCAGCCTGTGATAATGCTCTCTGCCGTGCTAAAAACACGTTCACACTACACTGGCTGCAGGGCAGGTCAGCACCTCCAAGGCTGACAAAGCTTTTCCACATTTTGGCCATGCTAACCCTGCCTTCTCAGGTGCTAGCGGTGCCCCAGCTGCGTTGGCGACCTCTTCCTCCTCCTCTGCCTTCGCCTTGTGCTTCCACTGTGCCCCCGCTGTCAGGTGGGAATGCCATCAGCAGCGTGCGCTTGTAGTCGCGCATCTTCCGATCAGTAACAGATGTTTTCACTAAATTTAGTTCCCTGTCAGAAATGCAGAGTAGGGGGTCATTCACGGCAAAAAGAGGGTTCATGTCACCCAGCAATAGAACAGAAAATTGAGAGATTTAGGCCCCTGTCACTCAGGCACAGCAGGGGTTCATGTCTCCCATCAATACAGAGGATTTTGAGAGATTTAGGCCCCTGTCACAGCAGGGGTTTATTCACGGCAAAAGGGGGTTCATGTCACCCAGCAATGGAACAGATGATTTTGAGAGATTTAGGCCCATGTCACACAGGCAGAGCAAAGGTTCATTCACGGAGAATTTTTTTAATTTAGGGCACTAAATTGGCACTTTTTTGCATTAAAATGGCTATAAAATAGTCCTTGAAAAGGCTAGAGGGATGTAAAAGGCAGTAAAATGTGCTTAAGAGCATGGCAACTGCTCTGCAATCAAATGCGGATAGGGAAATAACTTAAATAACAAAAAATTACAAATTATTAACCTGCAACTCAGAGAAGGAGGTGGATATGGAGTCGGAGGTTGACTAGTCGGTGAATGTGGTGTTGTAGGTGGAGGCAGCAATGGAGGAGGAGAAGGAGGTAGCCAATGTTTTTTTTTATTTTTTATTGGGGTAGGTAGCCCCCAAAATATTGTGACAAATAAAAAAAAAGAAAACAAAGAATCATTGCACTTGACTTTAGTACAAGAACGTATGTTTGATGGTGGTATAAATGTCTGTACCTTGTGCAGAATAGACAAGTCTTGTGGGATCCAAGCCTGGTTCATTTTAATGAATGTGAGCTTGTCCACATTGGCTGTGGACAGGCGGCTGCGCTTGTCTGTGATGACGCCCCCTGCCGTGCTAAACACACGTAAAAGGTCAAGCTCAGGCCATGTGCCCAATTTGGAGACCCAGAAGTTGAAGTGGGCAGACCCGTCATTCAGTACGTGTAGGCGTGTGCACACATACTGCTCCACCATGTTGGTGAAATGCTGCCTCCTGCTAAGACGTCCATATCAGCTGGTGGTGCTTATTGTTGTGGCGTGCTGACAAAGCTTTTCCACATGTCGGCCTTGCTAACCCTGCCTTCTGAGGTGCTGGTGGTGCCCCAGCTGCGTTGGCGACCTCTTCCTCGTCCTCTGTATTTGCCTTGTGCTTCCACTGTGCCCCCGCTGTCAGGTGGGAACGCCACCAGCAGCGCGTCTACCAGCGTTCGCTTGTACTCGCGCATCTTACGATCATGCTCCAGTGATGGAATTAAGGACGGTACGTTGTCCTTGTAACGGGGATCCAGCCGAGTGGCCACCCAGTAATCAATGTGGGCAACTCTGCGGTCGTTGAGGAGACACTGCAGCATGTAATCTCTCATGTGTGCAAGGCTGCCCAGAGGCAACGAAAAGCTGTCCTCTGTGGGAGGTGTATCGTCTGTGTCCTCTGTATCCCCCAATCCACGCACCAGTGATGGCCATGAGCTGGTCTGGGTGCCACCCTGCTGTGAACATGGTTCCTCCTCCTGCATCTCCTCCTCCTCCTCATCCTCCACCTCCTCATCCTCCAGAACTGTGCCCTGGCTGGACAATTGTGTACCTTGGGTTTGTGGGTGCAGGAACCCACCCTCGGAGCCACTTGGGAATGACTGGCCAGAAACCCTACGTTATGATCCCTCTTCCTCCTCCTCTTCCTGTGCCACATCCTCTTCCTATCATCGCCAGGAGCGTTTTTTCAAGGAGGCATAGAAGTGAGATAGTAACGCTGAGAACTGCGTTATCGGCACTGGCCATGTGGGTGGAGTACTCGAAATAGCGCAACAAGGAACACAGGTCTCGCATGGAGGCCCAGTCATTGGTTGTAAAGTGGTGTTGTTCCGCCGAGCGACTCACCCGTGCTGCAGCTGAAACTCCACTATCGCCTGCTGCTGCTCGCACAGTCTGGCCAGCATGTGCAAGGTAAAGTTCCACCATGTGGGCACATCGCATATGAGGCGGTGAGAGGGAAGGCCTAAGTTACGCTGCAGCGCTCACAGGCGAGCAGCAGCAGG
The DNA here is from genome assembly GCF_905171765.1 of Bufo bufo. Taxonomy (NCBI): domain Eukaryota; kingdom Metazoa; phylum Chordata; class Amphibia; order Anura; family Bufonidae; genus Bufo; species Bufo bufo. The sequence continues at coordinate 233,942,021 of NC_053390.1, forward strand.
GTGAGAACGCCGAAAGCACGCACAGACGGCCCGCACTTTATGCAGCAGCTCAGACATGTCGGGGTAATTTTTAAGGAATCTCTGCACCACCAAATTCAGCACATGCGCCAGGCAAGGGATGTGCGTCAAACCAGCTAGTCCCAGAGCTGCTACGAGATTTCTCCCATTATCGCACACCACCAGGCCGGTCTTGAGGCTGACTGGCACAAACCACTCATCGGTCTGTTGTTCAAGGCCCATCCACAGCTCCTTCGCGGTGTGGGGTTTGTCCCCAAACAGATAAGTTTTAAAACTGCCTGCTGTCGTTTACCCCTGGCTGTGCTGAAGTTGGTGTTGAAGGTGTTACGCTGACTGGATGAGGAGCTAGTAGAGGATGAGGAAGCAGAGTAGGAGGAGGAAGCAAGAGGAGGCAAACTGAAGCGCCCTGCAATCCTCAGTGGTGGAAGGGCATGCGCCAAACTGCTAACCACCTCAGGCACAGTCGCCACTGCATTTACCCAGTGTGCTGTTATGGAGATATAACGGCCCTGACCGTGCTTACTGGTCCAAGTATCCGTAGTCAGGTGCACCTTGCCACAGATGGCGTTGCGCAGTACACACCTGATTTTGTCCCCTACTTGGTTGTGAAGGGAAGGGATGGCTCGCCTTGAAAAGTAGTGGCGGCTGGGCACGACGTACTGTGGGACAGCCACCGCCATAAGGCCTTTAAAACTATCCGTCTCCACCAGACAGAATGACAGCATTTTAAAGGCAAGTAATTTAGAAATGCTGGCATTCAAGGCTAGGGATCGCGGGTGGGTACTTCCTCTTCCTCTCCAGCGTTTGGGATATGGAGAGCTGAACGCTTCCGTGTGACATTGTGGAGATGCTTGGTGACCCAGGTGTTGGTGTTGCTGGCAGATCCTCTGTTTGTGGGGTGCCAGGTGGTACTGTCACTTCAGAGGTGGATGAAGAGGCCGCGACTGCAGCAGAAGAGGAAGCAGGAGGAGCCAGAGACCTTTCTTGGTTTTTTAGGTGTCTACTCCACTGCAGCTCGTGCTTTGCACTTAAATGCCTGGTCATGCAGGTTGTGCTCAGGTTGAGAGCGTTTATGCCTCGCTTCAGGCTCTGATTGCACAGCGTGCAAACCACTCGTGTCTTGTCGTCAGCACATAGTCTGAAGAACTGCCACGCCAGGGAACTCCTTGGAGCTGGCTTTGGTGTGCTCGGTCCCTTGCTGCGGTGGGCAGTAGGAGGCGTACTGTCTAGAGGAAGGCCGCTCCGCTTTTGCACCCTGCTCCCTCTTCTGCTGTGATGGTGGCTCTGTGCGACCACCGCCTCTTCCTCCGAACTACATCGGTCACTCGCATGACCTTGATTCCATGTGGGGTCGAGGACCTAATCGTCCTCCGCATCATCTTCCACCCAGTCTTCACCCCTGACTTCCTTGTCGGTCTGCACGCTTTCGAAAGCCCCAGCAGTTGGCACCTGTGTTTCGTCATCATCCGAGACGTGCTGCGATGGTGCTCCCATGTACTCATCTTGAAAAATAAGTGGTTGGGCATTGGTGCACTCAATCTCTTCCACTTCTGGGTCATCAAAAAGCAGAAGAGACTGCTGCATGACTTGGGGCTCAGACTGCTTGGCTGATTTGCAAGGGGGTGAGGTGAAAGACGGATGGACATCGGCTGCAGGTGCCAACTCTGGTCTTTCAGCAGGAGACTGGGTGGGAGACAATGTGAAGGAACTGGATCCACTGTCAGCAACCCAATCTACTATCGCCTGTACTTGTTCAGGCCTCACCATTCGTAGAGCAGCATTAGGCCCGACCAAATACCGCTGCAGGTTTTGTCGCCTACTCGCACCTGAGGAAGGAGTTTCACTTGTGCATGTAGCTGGCACAGATCGACCACGTCCTCTCCCTGCAACAGGAGCTCCACCAGCAGCACCACAACCTGGGCCACGTCCCTAATTTGATGCTCTCCTCATTTTTTTAATTTAGGATCTTGCCCTAAATGAGTGTTTAATTAATAGTAAAAAAGAACGACAGTATGTAAAGGGTGTATCTCACATGGCCTGAACCAGACTAGGACTCAATTAAAGATTTCTATGCACAAAATGGCTGTATTTCAAATGGCTGTATTTCAAATGGCTGAATCAAACCCCTGTATGTATAGGGGGGGATCACACACGCCCTGAATCAGTGTAGGCCTGAATTAAAGATTTATTTGCACCAAATGGCTGTATTTCAAATGCCTGATTCAAACCCCTGTATGTATAGGGGGGGGGGGGGGATCACACACACCCTGAATCAGTGAAGGCCTGAAGTAAATATATCTTTGCACAAAAAGGCTGTATTTCAAATCCCTGAATCAAACCCCTGTATGTAGAGGGAGTATCTCACAGGGGCTGAACCAGTGAAGGCCTGAGGTAAATATTTCTTTGCACAAAATGGCTGTACAGTTGTGTTCAAAATTATTCAACCCCAATGCTGTAAAGGGTTTTAGGGAATTTAGTGTACATTTGTAATTGTGTTCAGAATGAAATCTTACAAGGATTTTTTAAAGAACCAAATGCAACTAAAATGACATCAATTGTTTTGTAATACAGTATTAAATTATTTTTTTTTTTGTGATTTCTTCATTGACACAATTATTCAACCCCTTAAAGAATACCACTCTTAAGAACAGAGGTTCATTCAAGTATTTTCGATCAGGTATTGAAAACACCTGTGGATGTCAAGGAGCAGCAATCAAGCATAATAAGCACCAATTAGGCAGATTTAAAAGGACCATGATACTCGGCTCCTTCTAGACATTTACTGGTGTGTTTACAAACATGGTGAAGTCAAGAGAATGGTCCAGGAAGACAAGAGAAGAGGTGATTTCTCTTCACAGGAAGGGCAATGGCTATAAGAAGATTGCAAAGATGTTAAACATACCAAGAGACACCATAGGAAGCATCATTCGCAAATTCAAGGCAAAGGGCACTGTTGAAACGCTACCTGGTCATGGCAGAAAGAAGATGCTGACTTCGACTGCTGTGCGCTACCTGAAGCGCAAAGTGGAGAAAAGTCCCCGTGTGACTGCTGAGGAACTGAAAAAAGATTTGTCAGATGTGGGTACTGAAGTTTCAGCTCAGACAATAAGGCGCACACTGCGTAATGAAGGCCTCCATGCCAGAACTCCCAGGCGCACCCCCTTGCTGTCTCCAAAGAAGAAGAGTCGACTGCAGTATGCCAAAAGTCATGTGGACAAACCACAAAAGTTTTGGGATAGTGTTCTGTGGACTGATGAAACAAAATTAGAACTGTTTGGGCCCATGGATCAACGCTATGTTTGGAGGAGGTAGAACAAGGCCTATAAATAAAAGAACACCTTGCCTACTGTGAAGCATGGCGGGGGGTCAATCATGCTTTGGGGCTGTTTTGCTTCTACAGGTACAGGGAAGCTTCAGCGTGTGCAAGGTACCATGAATTCTCTTCAGTACCAGGAAATATTGGATGAAAATGGGATGCAGTCCGTCACAAACCTGAGGCTTGGGAGACGTTGGACCTTTCAACAGGACAATGATCCCAAGCATACCTCCAAGTCCACTAGAGCATGTTTGCAGATTAAAGGCTGGAACATTTTGAAGTGGCCATCGCAGTCATCAGACTTAAATCCGATTGAGAACCTCTGGTGGGACTTAAAGAAAGCAGTTGCAGCGCGCAAGCCTAAGAATGTGACTGAACTGGAGGCTTTTGCCCATGAAGAATGGGTAAAGATACCCGTAGATCGCTGCAAGACACTTGTGTCAAGCTATGCTTCATGTTTAAAAGCGGTTATAACTGGAAAAGGATGTTGTACTAAGTACTAAGATTGAATGTCACTTGGGGGTTGAATAAAACTGATAATGATGTGAGCACAGAAAAGACATTTGTGGTTATTTTATTATAAATGTTATGTTATATTTGTCTGACTTACAAGTGCCTCTTTGATTTAATTGTAAACAAGATGACTGAAATTATCAAAATCAATGTCAAACTGGCCAAAACACTCAATTTCAGTGGGGGTTGAATAATTTTGAACACAACTGTATTTCAAATGCCTAATTCAAACCCCTGTATGTATAGGGGGATCACACACGCCCTGAATCAGTGTAGGCCTAAATTAAAGATTTATTTTCACCAAATGGCTGTATTTCAAATGCCTGATTCAAACCCCTGTATGTAGGGGGGTATCTCACACTCCCTGAATCAGTGAAGGCCTGAAGTACATATATCTTTGTACAAAAAGGCGGTATTTAAAATGGCTGTATTTCAAATGCCTAATTCAAACCCCTGTATGTATAGGGGGCATCTCAGAGGGCCTGAACCTCTGTAGGCCTGAAGTAAATATATCTTTGCACAAAATGCCTGTATTTCAAATGCCTGATTCAAACCCCTGTATGTAGAGGGAGTATCTCACACGGTCTGAACCACTATAGGCCTGAAGTAAATATATCTTTCTACAAAAAGGATGTATTTCAAATGATTGTATTTCAAATGCCTAATTCAAACCCCTGTATGTAGGTGGTATCTCACAGGGCCTGAACCTCTGTAGGCCTGAATTCAATATTGGTGCACCAAATGGCGGTATTTAAAATCTCTGAATGTAACAAATGTATTAAGGGTGTATCTCACAATGACATCTGCATCAAAGGCTGCCAACAAAAAATTTTGTGCCCAAACAAGTGTTTGTTTAACAACTGAATTTGACAGCAGTATATAAGCCTGTAATTTCACATGTGCTGATGCTGCAAGGCCTGAAAATAGTGTTTTTTTTTTAAATAAGTGTGTTTTTTAAACCCCAGAAAATGATGGGTGTATTTCTAGCTTAAATTGCACAAAAAGTTTTTTTTGCTAACAGAATATGAATGCTGTATATATTTAACTTGAATTTAACACTTGCAGATCTGGCAAATACTGTTTTTTGGAGACAAAAAAGTGTGTTTTTTAAACCCCAGAAAATGATGGGTGTATTTCTAGCTTAAATTGCACACTGACAAATACAGATGTTGTAGTTTGCTCCAAAAAAAATTGTGATTTGCAATGTCTCAAAAGCTCAGATGCAGTGCTGGTGCACTGAGCATGCATAAAATGGCCGCCGCCACCCACCTAACTAACAGAATTCTAAAAGTTTGTATTTTTGGTCAATGAGCTCAGGGCAGGGTAAAACGATAGTGACCTGCACCGACACAACTATTTGCCTGTAGATCGCCGAGTTAGATTCTCTCCTATTCTCTCCCTGAAATCACAAGTCCAGCAGCATCCTCTCCCTACTTTTGTAACAGCAGAGTGACGTGCAGCGCTACGTGACCCAAGCTTATATAGAGCCTGGGACACATGCTGCTCTGACCAATCACAGCCATGCCATTTGTAGGCATTGCTGTTATGGCCTCTTGGGGCAAGTAGTATGACGTTGGTTGATTGGCTGCTGTGCAGCCTTTCAAAAAGCGCCAAGAAAGCGGCGAACACCGAACCCGAACCTTTACGAAAATGTTCGGGTCCGGGGTCCAAAAATCCTAAAGTTTGGTACGAACCCGAACTTTACAGTTCGGGTTCGCTCAACCCTAGTTAAGATCCTTTAATCTTTCCTGGTAAGTTGTATCCTGCAATCCATGTACTAGTTTAGTAGCTCTTCTCTGAACTCTCTCCAAAGTATCAATATCCTTCTGGATATATGGTCTCCAGTACTGCACACAATACTCCAAATGAGGTCTCACTAGTGCTCTGTAGAGCGGCATGAGCACCTCCCTCTTTCTACTGGTAATGCCTCTCCCTATACATCCAAGCATTCTGCTAGCATTTCCTGCTGCTCTATGATATTGTCTGCCTATCTTTAAGTCTTCTGAAATAATGATCCCTAAATTCCTTTCCTCAAATACTGAGGTTAGGACTGTATCACTGATTTTATATTCTGCTCTTGGGTTTTTACACCCCAGGTGCATTATCTTGCATTTATCAACATTAAATTTTAGTTTCCAGATTTTTGACCATTCCTCTAGTTTTCCTAAATCCTTTTCCATTTGGTGTATCCCTCCAGGAATATCAACCCTGTTACAAATCTTTATATGTCATTAGCAAAAAGACACACATTACCATCGAGGCCTTCTGCAATTTCACTGATAAAGATATTAAACAATATGGGTCCCAGAACAGATCCCTGAGGTATCCCACTGGTAATAAGACCATGGTCTGAATATACTCCATTGACTACAACCCTCTGTTGTCTGTCCCTCAGCCACTGCCTAATCCATTCAACAATATGGGAGTCCAAGCCCAAAGACTGCAATTTATTGATAAGCCTTCTATGTGGGACAGTATTAAAAGCCTTAGTGAAGTCTAGATAAGCGATGTCTACTGCACCTCTTCCATCTATTATTTTAGTCACCCAATCAAAAAAAAAAAAATCAATAAGATTAGTTTGACATGATCTCCCTGAAGTAAACCCATACTGTTTTTCATCTTCCAATCCATGAGATTTTAGATGTTCCACAATCCTCTCCTTAAGTATGGCTTCCATTAATTTCCCCACTATTGATGTCAGGCTTACTGGCCTATAGTTGCCCGATTCCTCCCTACTACTTTTCTTGTGAATGGGCACATTTGCTAATTTCCAATCTTCTGGGACGACTCCTGTTACCAGTGATTGGTTAAATAAATCTGTTAATGGTTTTGCTAGTTCACCGCTAAGCTGTTTTAATAGCTTTGAGTGTATCCCATCAGGCCCCAGCTGACTTACAACCTCTTCCTGTGTAAAGACACATGCATCAAAAGATTCATTAGTCTTCCTCCCTAACAGATCCTTTTCCTTCATTCTCCTTTGTAAAAACTGAACAGAAGTATTCATTGAGGCAGTCAGCTAGCTCTTTATCTTCTTTCATATACCTTCCTTCTTTTGTTTTTAATATGGTAATTCCTTGTTTTAGTTTCGTTTTTTCATTTATGCATCTGAAGAATGTCTTATCACCTTTTTTCACTGACTGAGCTAATTTCTCTTCTGCCTGTGCTTTAGAAGCTCTTATAACTTGCTTGGCCTCTCTCTGCCTAATCTTATAAATTTCCCTGTCATCCTCGTTTTTCTTTTTTTATTATAATTACAAAATGCTATCTTTTTGTTTTTAATGATTTTGGCCACTTCTGCTGAGTACCACAGTGGTCTCTTTCTTTTATGGACTAGACTAATTAAATTATCTGTTGCCTTCAACAGTGCCACTTTTAAGTAGTCTCATTTCTCCTGGACTCCATTGAAACTGTTCTCATCTGATAGGGACTCGTATACCTCTAATCTAATTTTAGAAAAGTCAGTTGTTCTAAAATCTAAAACTTTAGTTTTTGTGTGGTGTGACTTAGTCACTGTACTTATAGTAAACCACACTGACTGGTGATCACTAGATCCCAAGCTTTCCCCTACAGAACAGATGGAATTAAACTTCCATGGGTACTACCCTCTGTAGCTGAGGCAACCGTCTCCTGCTCCTCCTCCTACTCCTCTTCGGCCTCCAATTCGCGGTGAGAAGACGAACTGAGGGTGGTCTGGCCATCATCAACCTGTGTAATGTCTTCCCCCATTTCCACCTCTTCCACATACACAGCATCACCCTTAATTGTGAGCAGTGAGAAGACACAGAAGTGGGATTGTGACGCTGATAATAGCATTATCGCCACTCACCATCTGCGTTGATTGCTCAAAGTTGCGCAAAACCACAGAGGTCAGACATCCATGCCCACTCCTCGCTTGTGAATAGCGGAAGCCAACTGGAAAGGCGACGACCACGTTGCAGCTTGTATTCCACAACTGCCCTCTACTTCTCAAAGTCTGGGCAACATGTGCTCACATTGCACAACAGTCTGTAATTGTAAGTGCTGCGACAGCGTTGACAGACCGGCAGAAGCTGTCGATGACTTGTGGAAATGGGCACACACGCGGCGCACCTACCTTTACTAGTAGCTTAGGAAAATTGGGGTAGGTTTTGAGAAACCGCTGAACCACTAAGTTGAAGACGTGGGCTAGGCATGGAATGTGTGTGAGCTTGTTGAGCTCCAAAGCCGCCACCTAGTTACGGCCATAATCAGACACAACCATGCCTGGTTCTAGGTTGAGTGTAAAGGGCCACAGCTCAGTCTGGTCTCTTATCCCCTGCCACAGATCTGCGGCGGTGTGCTGTTTGTCACCTAGGCGCTTCAGCACGGCCTGTTGCCGCTTCCCCACTGCAGTGCTACACTGCATCCAGCTACCGACTGATAGCTGACTGGTGCTGCACGCGGATACTTCGGAGGTGGAAGTGCAGGAGGAGGCGGAGAAGGAGAAGTGGGGGTTGGAGCCACTAACGTAGGTGGTGGCGGAAACCCTGATTGAATTGGGGCCCGCAATCCTTGGCGTCGGTAGCACCTGTACCTTCCCAGGGTAGGAGTCGCTCCCGGCCTCCACAACATTCACCCAGTGTGCCATCAGGGAAATGTAGCGTCCCTGGCCGAAAGCACTTGTCTATGTGTCCATGGTTAAGTGGGCCTTTCCAGTAACTGCGTTGGCCAGGGCACGTGTGATGTTAAGGGACACATGTTGGTGTAAGGCTGGCATGGCACACCTTGAAAAATAGTGGGGAATGGGGACTGCGTAAGGAGGGATGGCCACCGACATCAGGCTGCGGAATACCTCAGTGTCCACAAGCTTAAATGGAAACATTTCCAGGGCCAGTTATTTGGAAAGCTGCGCACTTAGTGCTATGGCCTGTGGGTGGGTGGCTAAGTATTTGTGCTTGTGTTCAATTGCCCGGGGTAATGACATTTGGACGCTGCGCTTGGACAGTGAAGTGGATGTGGTCGCTGATGGTGCTTGCAACAGTTCAGGTGCAGGGCGGGAGGCATCCGGGCCTGCCTCTTGGACAGGGGATTGGACAGCACGTAACACAGGGGAAGAGGAGGCAGTGGTGCGACTCGCAGACACAGATTGTGGACCCAGGCATTCGACCCACCTATTACGGTGCTTTGATGACATGTGGCCGATCATGCTGGTGGTGGTGAGGTTGCTAGTGTTTACGCCCCGGCTCATTTTGGTGTGGCACAGGTTGAAAACTACTATTCTTTTGTCGTCCGCACTTTCCTCAAAAAAGCGCCATACTGCCAAACACCTACCCCTTGGCAAGGGAGATTTACACAAGGGGGTGCTCCGTGGAACAGTTGTGGGCCTGTTCGGTGGTGCTCACCTTCTACCTTTTGCCACCCCACTGCCTCTTCCATCCTGTTGCAGTGCTGCAGATCCCTCCCCCTCTGTACTGCTCTCCTCGCTCAGCTTGTTGCCACCTTCCCAGGTTGGGTCAGTGACCTCGTTGTCCAGCACCTCCTCACCTCTGATCATCCTCCTGATTTGTTGACCTAACTACAACCTCAGAGATTGACAACTGTGTGTCATCCTCTTCCTCAACCTCTTGAGACAGTATTTGCGGTTGAGTTATTGGCAACTGTGTCTCATCATAATCCACCTCATTAAACACTATTTGTCGTTCCCCAGCGTCATGTTCTTGTGACTCTGGATGCTCAAGATGCTGGAAATCGGGGCACAAGATCTCATCTCCCTCTTCAAGCGTGCTTGGCGAGAGGGCCAAATCAATTAATGGCGATGCAAATATCTGAGCGTGGGATTACTTGTTTGGCCAGATGTAAATAGTGGGAGGAAGAAGGATCACGGTGAGGATTGTGTTGACCAGACTCCTGGCTACTGAGACTGGACTTGGTGGAAGACAGGGTGGTGCTTAACCGACTAGAAGCACTATCTGCTGCAATCCAACCGACCACCTGCTTGCACTGCGCTGACTTCAAGAGTGGTGTCCTGCACTGCCCTGCAAACTGGGACATGAACCTAGGTATCTTGGATGATTGTTTTTCTTGTGCTCTGGCAGCAGACACAGTTTCACCGCGCACAGGGCCACGGCCTCTGCGTGCACCATCAACATCACGGCCACTTCCCCGTCCCTTAATGGTCACCTTCATATTAAATGTTATATCTTATAAGGGACCGTTTTTAGGAAAAATGTGGATAAATTATGGAAAAATATTATTGTTTTTGCTAATATTTTTCCCAATATCTGGCCCTGACACACACGCTATTGCAGCGCAGATGTGACAATTCACTGCAGACACAGTTTATAGGCAAAGTGTGGATAAAAATAATATCAACCATTGGTGTCCCTGTCGAAACAGTAACCAATAAAATATTGCGGCTACATATAGTGACTACTTAATACACATGTAACTTCGAAGAGCTTATCAAATATGAAGCAAAAAAACTAGAGGGACTGAAGCTCATAAACAACCAATTTATGAAAAATTACTTTATGGTCACATAATAAATATTAATGTATAATACCATTAAAAAGGGTAGGGAACAAAAAAAAAAAAAAACATCCCGGCATACTACAGATCCCAAAACACAAGTAAAGTGCATGTAAACAAGAATTCATCCATAATCAAGTAATAATAATAATAATAATAATAATAATAATAATAATAATAATAGATTATGAAGGTGAGCCCACTGCAACAAATGACATAAAAAGGACAGCAGATGGCAGCAACACCAGAGGTGCAGAAGTCCTCATATAAAGTGCCTGGTGGCTAGGGTATATACCATCTGAATCATGGTTAAATGTAACCTAATGTCATACAGACAAACTAAAAGTTGGAATGACATACAAATACAAAGGACTCACCTAACAAGAATGGGATCAGATTACCGGGATGGCGTTACCCCGATGCACGTTTCGGCATGCCTTCGTCCGGGGGTCTGTGTGGATAAATGATGGAAAAAATATATTTGTTGTCAGTAATATTTTCCCCAATATTTGGCCCTGACACACGCTATTGCAGCGCAGATGTGACAATTCACTGCAGACACCTTTTATAGGCAAAGTGTGGATAAATGAAGGAAAAAATATATTTGTTGTTAGTAATATTTTTCTCAATATCTGGCCCTGACACACACAAACGCGCTATTGCAGCGCAGATGTGACAATTCCCTGCAGACACCGTTTAGGCTCCATTAACACGTCCGCAATTCTGTTCCGCATTTTGCGGAACGGAATTGCGGACCCATTAATTTCTATGGGGCCACACGTGTACTGTCCGCATCCAGAAATGCGGATCCCCACTTCTGGGTCCGCAATTCCGTTCCCGAAAAAAAATAGAAAATGCCTAATCTTGTCCGCAATTGCGGACAAGAATAGGACATGTTCTATTATAGTGCTGGAGATGTGCGGTCCGCAAAATGCGGAACGCACATTGCCGGTGTCCATGTTTAGCGGATCCGCAAAACACATAAGGATGTGTGAATGGACCCTTATACCCACCCCCTCCAGGTACCTATCCCCAGGGGTGAGACCCGTGCCCTTACCACTGGAAATCTGTTGCTGGTCAGATATAAGGACAAGAGGGATGTCCTTGTACTGTCCAAAATTCATGGTAACGGCATCACCCCTGTCCGAGGTACCGCAGCAACGGTCCTCAAGCCCGATTGTATTGTCGACTACAATTGGTATATGGGAGGAGCTGATCTCTCTGATCAAGTCCTCAATCCATATAACGCCATGCGCAAAACCCGGGCATGGTACAAAAAAGTTGCGGTCTACTTGGTACAGGTTGCCTTGTACAACTCTTTTGTGCTGTCCCGGAGCGCTGGCAACACAGGAACATTCCTTCAGTTCTATGAGGCAGTCCTCAAGGCCCTGATCTTTTCTGACCGGGAAAGAGCAGGCCGGAGTACCTCGGGAACTGTAGGTGCCCGGATCGCCCCTGGCCAACACTTTCCAGGTGTGGTCCCCCATACTGGAAAGAAGGGACGGACCCCAAAAAAGTGCAGAGTGTGTCACAGGAGGGGGATACGGAAGGACACCACTACTCAATGTGACACGTGCCCCGATCATCCGGGCCTCTGCATTATTGGTTGCTTCAGGGAGTACCACACTTCCATGGAGTACTACATTTATATCCCAATTTAGCCGCTGACAATCGGATAAAAAAAAAATTGTTCTCAGACTTGACACTAAAACGAAAAAAATAATAATTCAAAAATATTTAGTAAAACTAAAAGAAATAAAAAAAAGTTGACATATTAGGTATCGCTGCGTCCGTAATAATGTGCTCTATAAAAATACCCCCCCAACCCCTCAGGTGAATACAGTCAAAAAAATAAAAACGGTGTAAAAAAAAGTTTTTTTTGGTCACCTTACATCACAAAAATTGTAATAGCAAGCAATCAAAAAGTCATATCCCCCCAAAATAGTGCCAATAAAACCATCCTCTGAGCCCCTACCTAAGATAATCGGCTAAAAAAAAATAAAAAAATAAAAAAATAATGACTCTTAGACTATGAGATACTAAATGTTTTTTTGTTTATAAAAAGAATATAGTGTAAAACAATAATAAAAAAAAAATTTGACATTAGGTATCGCCGCGTCCGTAAGAATCTGCTCTATCAAAATACCCCCCCAACCCCTCAGATGAACACTGTAAAAAATAAATAAAAACGGTGCCAAAAAAGCAATTTTTTGGCAAATTTTCCATTTAAATCCGTTTTTTTTCACATAAACACCCCATATGGGGTTGTAAACTGCTGTATGACCAAATGGCAGGGCGCAGAAGGAAAGGAATGCCGTATGGTTTCTGGAAGCAGATTTTAATGGCCTTTTTTTGGCAGCATGTCCCATTTGAAGCCCCCCCTGATGCACCCCTAGAGTAAAAACTCCATAAAAGCGACCCCATCTAAGAAACTACACCCTTCAAGGTATCCAAAACGGATTTTACAAACGTCGTTAACCCTTTAGATGTTCCACAAGAGTTATTGGCAAATGGAGATGAAATTTCAGAATTTCTATTTCTGGTAACCTTGCCTCACAAAAATGTAATATAGATAAACCAAAAGTCATATGTACCCTAAAAATAGTCCCAAAAAAAACCTGTCACCTTATCCCATAGTTTCCAAAATGGGGTCACTTTTATGGAGTTTCTACTCTAGGGGAGCATCGGGGGGCTTCAAATGGGACATAGTGTAAATAAACCAGTCCAGCAAAATCTACCTTCCAAAAACCACACGGCGCACCTTTCCCTCTACGTCCTACTGTGTGCCCGTACAGTAGTTTATGGCCACATATGGGGTGTTTCTGCAAACTACAGAATTGGGGCAATAAATATAGCATTTTGTTTGGCTGTTAACCCTTGCTTTGTTACTGGAAAATGGATTAAAATGAAATTTGAGAATTAAAATTTTTGGGGAATTTTCCATCTCCATTTGCCAATAACTCTTGTGCAACACCTAAAGGGTTAACAAGGTTTGTAAAATCTGTTTTGAATACCTTGAGGGGTGTAGTTTCTTAGATGGGGTCACTTTTATGGAGTTTCTACTCTAGGGGTGCATCAGGGGGGCTTCAAATGGGACATGGTGTAAATAAACCAGTCCAGCAAAATCTACCTTCCAAAAACCACATGGCGCACCTTTCCCTCTACGTCCTACTGTGTGCCCGTACAGTAGTTTACGGCCACATATGAGGTGTTTCTGCAAACTACAGAATGGGGGCAATAAATATAGCATTTTGTTTGGCTGTTAACCCTTGCTTTGTTACTGGAAGAAAATTGATTAAAATGGAAAATTTGCCAAAAAATTTAAATTCACAAATGTCATACCCATTTGCCAATAACTCTTGTGCAACACCTAAAGGGTTAACAAAGTTTGTAAAATCAGTTTTGAATACCTTGAGGGGTATAGTTTCTAGAATGGGGTCATTTTTGGGTGGTTTCTATTAAATAAGCCTCACAAAGTGACTTCAGACCTGAACTGGTCCCTACAAAGTGTTTTTTTGAAAATTTCGGAAAAATTTCAAGATTTGCTTCTAAACCTTGCAACATCCCCAAAAAAATAAAATATTCCCAAAATGATCCAAACATGAAGTAGACATATGGGGAATGTAAAGTAATAACTATTTTTGGAGGTATTACTATGTATTATAGAAGTAGAGAAATTGAAACTTGGAAATTTGCAATTTTTTTAATTTTTTTGGCAAATTTGGTATTTTTTTTTATAAATAAAAAAAATATATTTTGACTTCATTTTACCAGTGTCATAAAAGTACAATATGTGATGAAAAAACATATTCTTTCTTCATAACTAAGACCCTCCATACCCGTTATCAGTTTAGTCGCTCTCCTCTGTACTTTTCCCAGCTGCAGTGCATCCTTTCTATGGACTGGTGCCCATAACTGAACTGCATATTCCAGATGAGGCCGCAACAATGCTTTGTAAAGTGGTAATATTACATCTCTGCCCCTCGAGTCCATGACTCATTTAATGCATGGCAATATCCTGGTTTCTTTAGCAGCAGCTGATTGACATTGTATGCTGTTATTTAATCTATTAACACGTTTTATTATTATGTTTTGAGATATTGTAGGTCCTCTCATCAATATTATTCTCTCTAAAGTCAATTTCCGAAAATTGACTTTAGAGAGAAGGTTATTTAATCTACCATCTACATTCTACAAGGACACCCAAATCCTTCTCTATAAGTGACTCTCCCAGTGTTACATCACCTAGGACATATGAAGCACGGAGATTATTACTACCAAAATGCATAACTTTACAATTATCCACATTGAACCTCATTTGCCAAGTTGATGCCCGATCACTCAGAAGGTTCAAGTCAGCTTGTAGTTTATGGAAATGTTCCATAGACTGTACAGTACTACATAGCTTAGTGTCATCTGCAAAAAAAGAAATGGTGCTATTAATCCAGTCTTCGATATCATTAAAAATAAATTAAATAATAGAGGTCCCAGCACTGAACCTTGGGGTACACCACTTATAACCCAGGACCATTCAGAATAGGAATGATTGACCACAACTCTCTGGACACGGTCCTTCAGCCAGTTTTCAATCCAAATACAGACTATACTTTCCATGCCTATAGACCTTACTTTACCTATTAAATGTCTATGAGGCACAGTATCAAAAGCCTTTGCAAAATCCAGAAACACTACATCCACAGCCGCCCCTCTGTCCAGGCTACTACTCACCTCCTCATAAAAACAAATCAGGTTAGTCTGACAACTTCTGTCCTTGGTAAACCCATGTTTGTTATCACTTCTAATATTATTTACAGTCACATACTCCTGTATATAGTTGTCACGGCGAGGAGTGGGGAAAACCCCCCCATCGTACAATGTCAAGGGATAACAGTAGCTGCTAGGCCAGTACGGCGGAATAAGGGAACTGGTCACCTCCTAATGCATCCCTAAATCTGGCCCTGTTCTCCAAACTGTATGAGCCGACCCATAAGGTAGGAGGGCCCATACGCTGGAACCTCAGAACTCTGAAATCCCTGAATTTCCCTGAGGTTAGGAGACAGGGACCAGAGACAACCAGATTCATCCAAGACACGGATGAACCAGAGTCTCCACAGGCCTAGCAACAAAGGGAAAAGGAGAGACCATTCGCAGCAAGAGGAACGGCAGGTAAGAACATCATAACAACTCACTTAACTGCTGAAGCCTCCACAACTGGAACCCGTGCATCAGTACAGGAGCCCGAACACACAGCAGGTCACAGTACAAACCACCCACACAGGAATCCAGCATATCAACTCTGCCAGAGCCCCCCATGCTCACACGATGCATGGCCGCCCCAAGCAGCGCTGCAAACAGGCTTCAACATACAGGGTAAACGTCAAACATACATGTAGGGACAAACACCAACAACAGCCCAGACATGTAACAACCATGAAGACGTACAACACACCCTGAACATAAACCCACACCAAACAACCACACAGGTAAGGTAGGGGAACATGGAGGATGGAATGGGAAGACATCGCTGGAGATATCGATGTCCCACTAGGTTGCCCTCACACTGGAAGAAGGAACAACCAGACAAGGAGCATAACTCCAGCACACACCAAGGCTGGAGTACAACTGACTCCTGACCTTAAGCAACAGGTATAAGAAGCACCTAGTGACCACACCCAGCAAGGTAGTTAACCCTTACTGCACCAGACAGGGGAAGGCTACAACTTAAAGGGGAAGTGCACACACCAGCCACAATGTTGCCCCTGGCAACAGCATGCGTGGCAACCATGTCACAGCACACACAGCCAAAGCCAAAACACTGCCACCACATGCCATAACAGCAACACGTTGCCACCGGCAGCAGCAAGCATGGCACCAGTGTCACGGCGCACACAGAAAAGGCCGTGACACTCCCACCCCTCAAAGAGCCCCAACAGAAAAAGGGGAAAGTAAACTGAACACCCAATCAACAACAGGGAGAGGGGGGGGGGGGGGGGGGGGGGAGTTGCAGAATCAACGTCAGTGAAAGGGAGTCTCCCCAGAACTGCTGCCAGCCCCTGGATCAACACACAGGAACCAGGGCACCAGCCACCAAACAGCCAGGAGAGACCGCACTGATAACTGCGTCCACACTGACACGGTTCACACCAAGTCGCTGCCAGCATGCATCCCCCACCAGCATACACCAAAGCCAGTTCAACAAGGACTGCAGCAAGCCATCACAACACAAGCAACAAAACCACTGAGACGTGGACGAGGGGAGACCCAAACAAAAGTGCCAGTTCACACCAACTGCAACCACTAATACAGAGAACTGCACAGTAACAGGATTCCCTTTTCACCCTCCCTCCTGAGGATAAGCATGTGCGCCAGAAAATGGCAGGCAACACATGCTGGGTCATAGGCATGCGCAGCCTATTGCATTAAGGTGTGCACACTAAAGCACTAACACACCACGCGCATGTGTAACTATATATACATACACTGTACATGCCCACATACCTAAGCTGAAACACACTGGACCAAACCCTCAGCAGTAGGGAAAAGGGAAAAAGACTACCAGCTCCTTCAACCACCAAAGGAGCTAGCATCACTCTAGGGGCCTAGTAAAAACAGACACAAAAGGAAAAAGGACTTATCTTTAGCTGAGCTGGCGCAGACACTCCACTAAAACTTCCAGCACTATAACCCACAAAGGCTATAGGGAGCGGGAGGAATAAATAGCCTCACCAATTACCAAACGAACCACACCTGATGGGAGGTGGGATTCTGTTCAAACCCAAAATAGTCAGATCAAGTCACATGCAGCAACTCTGACAGATCATCTCAGAACACCCACAGGGCAGGGCGTGACATATGGGCATCTGTGGATGACGCACTGTTATGGGCATCAGTGGATGACACTATTATGGGGGCATCTGTAGATGATGCACTGTTATGGGCATCTGTGGATGACACTATTATGGGGGCATCTGTGGATGATGCACTGTTATGGGCATCTGTGGATGACACTATTATGGGGGCATCTGTGGATGACACTATTATGGGGGCATCTGTGGATGACGCACTGTTATGGGCATCTGTGGATGACACACTGTTATGGGCATCTGTGGATGACACTATTATGGGGGCATCTATGGATGACGCACTGTTATGGGGGCATCTGTGGATGACACTATTATGGGGGCATCTGTGGATGACGAACTGTTATGGGCATCTGTGGATGACGCACTGTTATGGGGGCATCTGTGGATGACACACTGTTATGGGCATCTGTGGATGACACTATTATGGGGGCATCTATGGATGATGCACTGTTATGGGGGCATCTGTGGATGACACACTGTTATTGGCATCTGTGGATGACACTATTATGGGGGCATCTATGGAGGACGCACTGTTCTGGAGGCATCTGTGGATGACGCACTGTTATGGGCATCTGTGGATGACGCACTGTTATGGGGGCATCTGTGGATGACGCACTGTTATGGGCATCAGTGGATGACACACTGTTATGGGCATCAGTGGATGACACACGGTTATGGGCATCAGTGGATGACACACGGTTATGGGTATCAGTGGATGACACACGGTTATGGGCATCAGTGGATGACACACGGTTATGGGGGCATCTGTGGATGATGCATTGTCATCCACAGATCCCCCCATAACAGTGATCCACAGATATCCCCTTAATAGACTGTTAAGGGGATATCTGTGGATGGCACTGTTATGAGGGCATGATCATTTGTGTGGAATCTGACACAGATGCGGGGGGGATCTGTGGATGACACTGTTATGGGGGGCCGGGGGGATCTGTGGATGACACACATATATAGCAGCGCCAGCATCTTGTGCTATATGTGTCATGATCATCCACAGATATCTACCCAACCCCCATAACAGTGTCCCTGACAGTGACTGACCCCCAACAGGGGGTGGAGGCCGGCAACTATTGTAAGACGGACCCCGCGTTCCTTATGTAAGTGAGCTTAAGTTGTAAATAATAAACTTGTGCAAAGTATGTACTAGTATTACTACTATGTAATAATCCTTATCTATCACTTCACTAACTTACTGGGACAGTCAGGACTGTAGACAAGATCAGGATCCATTCACTGGGGCAGTTAGGCACACTGGGCGCGGGCAGGCAGGCTCCCGCTCTTCAAACATTCAAAATAGGCACTGGCAGCCGGCGGCAGCGTAACGTGACGTCACTCACTCCGTCACGCCGCAGGCTCCTCCCACTTTATTAATGAAGCAAGCGGAGCCGGCGCGTGACGTCGGAGTGAGTGACGTTACGCCGCCGGGAGACTGAAGATTGAGACGAGGAGCACAGCGGAGCAGTGGGGGTGGAGTCTGGATTACACTACAGACCAGCACGCAGTATGTATGTATGTCACTCTCATACATGACATGAAGCTGTGCGGTCGGACACTAGTGCGGGGCGGCTGGCAGGCGGCAGTGCAGTAGGCGGAGCACAGAGGTGTGATTCGGGTGTGCCCAGGCACACCCGGCACACCCCGTGCGCACGCCTATGTGCTGGGTAGGGTTGAGCGAACCCAAACTGTAAAGTTCGGGTTCGTACTGAACTTTAGGTTTTTCGGCACCCGGACCCGAACCCGAACATTTGCGTAAAAGTTCGGGTTCGGGTTCGGTGTTCGCCGCTTTTTTGCTGCTTTTTTAAAAGGCTGCACAGCAGCCAATCAACAAGCGTCATACTACTTGCCCCAAAAGGCCATCACAGCCATGCCTACTATTGGCATGGCTGTGATTGGCCAACTGCAGCATGTGACCCAGCCTCTATTTAAGCTGGAGTCACGTAGCGCCACCCGTCACTCTGCTCGGATTAGTGTAGGGAGAGGCTGCAGCTGCTGTGAGAGAGAGATCAGGGAAAAATCTTATGAAGAACTGCTTTTTTACTCAGCGATCTACAGCAAATGTGTTTTGTGGGTGCAGTGCACAATTTTTTATGCATGCCCTGAGCCAACTACTGCTGAAAACAAACTTTTTTTACTTCAGTTTGTCAATATAAATACATAATCGGCAGCCATTTTATGCAACGATAGTGCACCAGCACAGGATATCTGCATGTCTGCAAGTCCAGAAATACAGATTTTGCTTACTGGGGTTAAAAAAAAAGTTTTTTTCATATAGTGCACATCTAGGATTAGACATGCATAAGTAATTGTCACATTTAGGCCAGAAATACAGCTTTTTGCTTACTAGGGTGAAACAAAAAACATATTTTTCATATAGTGCACATCTAGGATTAGACATGCATAAGTGAACGTCACATTTAGGCCAGAAATACAGCTTTTTTCTTACTGGGGTGAAAAAAAAAGCATCTGTTTCATGTAGTGCACATCTAGGATTAGACATGCATAAGTGAGTGTCACATTTAGGCCAGAAATACAGATTTTTTACTTACTGGGGTGAAAAATCCCTCTGATATACTGCACATCTGGGATTAGACGTGCATAAGTGACTGTGAAATTTAGGCCACAAATACGGCTTTCTCATACTGGGGTGAAAAAAAACCCATCTGTTTCATATAGTGCACATCTAGGATTAGACGTGCATAAGTGAGTGTCATATTTAGGCCAGAAATATAGCTTTTTGCTTACTGGGGTGAAAAAAAAAAATCTGTTTCACATAGTGCACATCTAGGATTAGACGTGCATAAGTAAGTGTCACATTTAGGCCAGAAATACAGCTTTTTGCTTACTGGGGTGAAAAAACCCTCTGATATACTGCACATCTGGGATTAGACGTGCATAAGTGACTGTGAAGTTTAAGCCACAAATACGGCTTTCTTATACTGGGCATACTGGGCTTACTGGGGTGAAAAAAAACCAAAACTTTTTCATATAGTGCACATCTAGGATTAGACGTGCATAAGTGAGTGTCACATTTAAGCAAGAAATACCGTTTTTTGCTTACTGGGGTGAAAAAAACCCCATCTGTTTCATATAGTGCACATCTGGGATTAGACATGCATAAGTGAGTGTCACATTTAGGCCAGAAATACAGCTTTTTGCTTACTGGGGTAAAAAAAAACTCTGATATACTGCACATCTGGGATTAGACGTGCATAAGTGACTGTGAAATTTAGGCCACAAATACGGCTTTCTCATACTGGGGTGAAAAAAAAACCCATCTGTTTCATACAGGGAGTGCAGAATTATTAGGCAAGTTGTATTTTTGAGGATTAATTTTATTATTGAACAACAACCATGTTCTCAATGAACCCAAAAAACTCATTTTTGGAAGTAGTTTTTAGTTTGTTTTTAGTTTTAGCTATTTTAGGGGGATATCTGTGTGTGCAGGTGACTATTACTGTGCATAATTATTAGGCAACTTAACAAAAAACAAATATATACCCATTTCAATTATTTATTTTTACCAGTGAAACCAATATAACATCTCAACCTTCACAAATATACATTTCTGACATTCAAAAACAAAACAAAAACAAATCAGTGACCAATATAGCCACCTTTCTTTGCAAGGACACTCAAAAGCCTGCCATCCATGGATTCTGTCAGTGTTTTGATCTGTTCACCATCAACATTACGTGCAGCAGCAACCACAGCCTCCCAGACACTGTTCAGAGAGGTTTACTGTTTTCCCTCCTTGTAAATCTCACATTTGATGATGGACCACAGGTTCTCAATGGGGTTCAGATCAGGTGAACAAGGAGGCCATGTCATTAGATTTTCTTCTTTTATACCCTTTCTTGCCAGCCACGCTGTGGAGTACTTGGACGCGTGTGATGGAGCATTGTCCTGCATGAAAATCATGTTTTTCTTGAAGGATGCAGGCTTCTTCCTGTACCACTGCTTGAAGAAGGTGTCTTCCAGAAACTGGCAGTAGGACTGGGAGTTGAGCTTGACTCCATCCTCAACCCGAAAAGGCCCCACAAGCTCATCTTTGATGATACCAGCCCAAACCAGTACTCCACCTCCACCTTGCTGGCGTCTGAGTCGGACTGGAGCTCTCTGCCCTTTACCAATCCAGCCACGGGCCCATTAATCTGGCCCATCAAGACTCACTCTCATTTCATCAGTCCATAAAACCTTAGAAAAATCAGTCTTGAGATATTTCTTGGCCCAGTCTTGACGTTTCAGCTTGTGTGTCTTGTTCAGTGGTGGTCGTCTTTCAGCCTTTCTTACCATGGCCATGTCTCTGAGTATTGCACACCTTGTGCATTTGGGCACTCCAGTGATGTTGCAGCTCTGAAATATGGCCAAACTGGTGGCAAGTGGCATCTTGGCAGCTGCACGCTTGACTTTTCTCAGTTCATGGGCAGTTATTTTGCGCCTTGGTTTTTCCACACGCTTCTTGCGACCCTGTTGACTATTTTGAATGAAACGCTTGATTGTTCGATGATCACGCTTCAGAAGCTTTGCAATTTTAAGAGTGCTGCATCCCTCTGCAAGATATCTCACTATTTTTGACTTTTCTGAGCCTGTCAAGTCCTTCTTTTGACCCATTTTGCCAAAGGAAAGGAAGTTGCCTAATAATTATGCACACCTATTATAGGGTGTTGATGTCATTAGACCACACCCCTTCTCATTACAGAGATGCACATCACCTAATATGCTTAATTGGTAGTAGGCTTTCGAGCCTATACAGCTTGGAGTAAGACAACATGCATAAAGAGGATGATGTGGTCAAAATACTCATTTGCCTAATAATTCTGCACGCAGTGTATAGTGCACATCTAGGGCTAGACGTGCATAAGTGAGTGTCACATTTAGGCCAGAAATACAGCTTTTTGATTACTGGGGTGAAAAAACCCTCTGATATACTGCACATCTGGGATTAGACGTGCATAAGTGACTGTGAAGTTTAGGCCACAAATACGGCTTTCTTATACTGGGCATACTGGGATGAAAAAAACATCTGTTTCATATAGTGCACATCTAGGATTAGATGTGCATAAGTGAGTGTCATATTTACGCCAGAAATACAGCTTTTTGCTTACTGGGGTGAAAAAAAAAAACATCTGTGTCATATAGTGCACATCTAGGATTTGATGTGCATAAGTGAGTGTCACATTTAGGCCAGAAATACGGCTTTTTGCTTACTGGGGTGAAAAAAAAACCTCTGATATACTGCACATCTGGGATTATACATGCATAAGTGACTATGAAATTTAGGCCAGAAATACGGCTTTGTGCTTACTGGGTGAAAAAACCCTCTGATATACTGCACATCTGGGATTAGACGTGCATAAGTGAGTGTCACATTTAAGCAAGAAATACAGTTTTTTGCTTACTGGGGTGAAAAAAAAAACATCTGTTTCATATAGTGCACATCTGGGATTAGACATGCATAAGTGAGTGTCACATGTAGGCCAGAAATACAGCTTTTTGCTTACTGGGGTAAAAAAAAAACTCTGATATACTGCACATCTGGGATTAGACGTGCATAAGTGACTGTGAAATTTAGGCCACAAATACGGCTTTCTCATACTGGGGTAAAAAAAAAAACCATCTGTTTCATATAGTGCACATCTAGGATTAGACGTGCATAAGTAAGTGTCACATTTAGGCCAGAAATACAGCTTTTTGATTACTGGGGTGAAAAAACCCTCTGATATACTGCACATCTGGGATTAGACGTGCATAAGTGACTGTGAAGTTTAAGCCACAAATACAGCTTTCTTATACTAGGCATACTGGGATGAAAAAAACATCTGTTTCATATAGTGCACATCTAGGATTAGATGTGCATAAGTGAGTGTCATATTTACGCCAGAAATACAGCTTTTTGCTTACTGGGGTGAAAAAAAAAACATCTGTGTCATATAGTGCACATCTAGGATTTGACGTGCATAAGTGAGTGTCACATTTAGGCCAGAAATACGGCTTTTTGCTTACTGGGGTGAAAAAAAAACTCTGATATACTGCACATCTGGGATTATACATGCATAAGTGACTGTGAAATTTAGGCCAGAAATACGGCTTTGTGCTTACTGGGGTGAAAAAACCCTCTGATATACTGCACATCTGGGATTAGACGTGCATAAGTGAGTGTCACATTTAAGCAAGAAATACAGTTTTTTGCTTACTGGGGTGAAAAAAAAAACATCTGTTTCATATAGTGCACATCTGGGATTAGACATGCATAAGTGAGTGTCACATGTAGGCCAGAAATACAGCTTTTTGCTTACTGGGGTAAAAAAAACCTCTGATATACTGCACATCTGGGATTAGACGTGCATAAGTGACTGTGAAATTTAGGCCACAAATACGGCTTTCTCATACTGGGGTGAAAAAAAACCCATCTGTTTCATATAGTGCACATCTAGGATTAGACGTGCATAAGTGAGTGTCACATTTAGGCCAGAAATACAGCTTTTTGATTACTGGGGTGAAAAAACCCTCTGATATACTGCACATCTGGGATTAGACGTGCATAAGTGACTGTGAAGTTTAGGCCACAAATACGGCTTTCTTATACTGGGCATACTGGGATGAAAGAAACATCTGTTTCATATAGTGCACATCTAGGATTAAATGTGCATAAGTGAGTGTCATATTTATGCCAGAAATACAGCTTTCTGCTTACTGGGGTGAAAAAAAAAACATCTGTGTCATATAGTGCACATCTAGGAGTTGACGTGCATAAGTGAGTGTCACATTTAGGCCAGAAATACGGCTTTTTGCTTACTGGGGTGAAAAAAAACCTCTGATATACTGCACATCTGGGATTATACATGCATAAGTGACTGTGAAATTTAGGCCAGAAATACGGCTTTGTGCTTACTGGGGTGAAAAAACCCTCTGATATACTGCACATCTGGGATTAGACGTGCATAAGTGAGTGTCACATTTAGGCCAGAAAAACGGCTTTGTGCTTACTGGGGTGAAAAAAATACATCTGTTTCATATAGTGCACATCTGGGAATAGACGTGCATAAGTGAGTGTCACATTTAGGCCAGAAATACGGCTTTGTGCTTATTGCTTAATGGGGTGAAAAACCCTCTGATATAGGCCTCATGCACACGACCGTTGTGTGCATCCGTGGCCGTTGTGCCGTTTTCAGTTTTTTTTTCGCGGACCCATTGACTTTCAATGGGTCCGTGGAAAAATCGGAAAATGCACCGTTTTGCAGCCGCATCCGTGATCCATGTTTCCTGTCCGTCAAAAAAATAGACCTGTCCTATTTTTTTGACGGACAATGGTTCACGGACCCATTCAAGTCAATGGGTCCGTGAAAGAACACGGATGCACACAAGATTGGTATCCGCGTCCGTGATCCGTGGCCGTAGGTTACTTTCATACAGACAGATCCGAAGATCCGTCTGCATAAAAGCTTTTTCAGAGATGAGTTTTCACTTCGTGAAAAATCATATCCGACAGTATATTCTAACACAGAGGCGTTCCCATGGTGATGGGGACGCTTCTAGTTAGAATATACTACGAACTGTGTACATGACTGACCCCTGCTGCCTGGCAACACCCGATCTCTTACAGGGGGCTGTGATCCGCACAATTAACCCCTCAGGTGCTGCACCTGAGGGGTTAATTGTGCATATCATAGCCCCCTATAAGAGATCAGGGGCTGCCAGGCAGCAGGGGGCAGACCCCCCTCCCTCCCCAGTTTTAATTTCATTGGTAGCCAGTGCGGCCCCCCCGGCCCCCCTCCCTCCATTGTAATATCATTGGTGGCCAGTGAGCGGCCTCCGTCGGCCCCCCTCCCTCCCTTTATTGTAATATCATTGGTGGCCAGCGTACGGCCCCCCCTCCCTCTATTGTAGTATCATTGGTGGCCAGCGTGCGGCCCCCCCGGCCCCCCCTCTATTGTATTAATATCATTGGTGGCCAGTGTGCACCCCCCCGGCCCCCCCTCTATTGTATTAATATCATTGGTGGCCAGTGTGCGGCCTCCCCTCTCCCCCCCCTTCCCCCGATCATTGGTGGCAGCGGAGATTCCGATCGGACTCCCAGTTTAATCGCTCTGGGGCTCCGATCGGTAACCATGGCAACCAGGACGCTACTGCAGGCCTGGTTGCCATGGTTACTTAGCAATATTACAATATTAGAAGCATCATACTTACCTGCTGCAATGTCTGTGACCGGCCAGGAGCTCCTCCTACTGGTAAGTGACAGATCATTAAGCAATGCGCCGCACAGACCTGTCACTTACCAGTAGGAGGAGCTCCCGGTCGGTCACAGACAGCGCAGCAGGTAAGTATGATGCTTCTAATATTGTAATATTGCTAAGTAACCATGGCAACCAGGCCTGCAGTAGCGCCCTGGTTGCCATGGTTACCGATCGGAGCCCCAGCGATTAAACTGGGACTCCGATCGGAACTCTCCGCTGCCACCAATGATTGGGCAGGGGGGGAGAGGGGAGGCCACACACTGGCCACCAATGAAATTACAATAGAGGGGGGGCCGACGGAGGCCGCACACTGGCCACCAATGATATTACAATAGAGGGGGGGCCGGGGGGGCGCACACTGGCCATGATATTACAATAGAGGGGGGACGGGGGGGCGCACACTGGCCACCAATGATATTACAATAGAGGGGAGGGAGGGGGTCTGCCCCCAGCTGCCTGGCAGCCCCTAATCTCTTACAGGGGATTATGATACGCACAATTAACCCCTTCAGGTGCGGCACCTGGAGGGTTAATTGTGCTGATCACAGCCCCCTGTAAGAGATCAGGTGCTGCCAGGCAGCAGGGGGCAGTCATGTACACAGTTAGTAGTATATTCTAACTAGAAGCGTCCCCATCACTATGGGAACGCCCCTGTGTTAGAATATACTGTCGGATCTGAGTTTCACGATGTAACTCAAATCCGATGGTATATTCTAACATAGAGGCGTTCCCATGGTGATGGGGACGCTTCAAGTTAAAATATACCATCGGATTAGAGAAAACTCAGATCCTATGGTATATTAACTCCTGACTTTACATTGAAAGTCAATGGGGACGGATCCGTTTGAAATTGCACCATATTGTGTCAACGTCAAACGGATCCGTCCCCATTGACTTGCATTGTAATTCAGGACGGATCCGTTTGGCTACGCACGGCCAGGCGGACACCAAAACGACTTTTTTTTCATGTCCGTGGATCCTCCAAAAATCAAGGAAGACCCAAGGACGAAAAAACGGTCACGGATCACGGAAAAACGGAACCCGTTTTTGCGGACCGCAAAAAAAAACGGTTGTGTGCATGAGGCCATATACTGCACATCTGGGATTAGACGTGCATAAGTGAGTGTCACATTTAGGCCAGAAAAACAGCTTTGTGCTTACTAGGGTGAAAAAAAATACATCTGTTTCATATAGTGCACATCTGGGATTAGACGTGCATAAGAGAGTGTCACATTTAGGCCAGAAATACGGCTTTGTGCTTACTGCGGTGAAAAAACCCTCTGATATACTGCACATCTGAGATTAGACATGCATAAGTGAGTGTCACATTTAGGCCAGAAATACGGCTTTGTGTTTAGTGGGGTGAAAAAAAACTCTGATATACTGCACATCTGGGATTAGACGTGCATAAGTGAGTGTCACATTTAGGCCAGAAATACAGCTTTGTGCTTACTGGGGTGAAAAAAAATACATCTGTTTCATATACTGCACATCTGGGATTAGACATGCATAAGTGAGTGTCACATTTAAGCCAGAAATATGACTTTGTGCTTACTGGGGGGAAAAAAAAACTCTGATATACTGCACATCTAGGATTAGACGTGCATAAGTGAGTGTCACATTTTGGCCAGAAATACGGCTTTGTGCTTACTGGGGTGAAAAAACCCTCTGATATAGTGCACATCTGGGATTAGACGTGCATAAGTTACTGTGAAATATAGGCCACAAATACCGCTGTCATATAGAGTTAAAAAAAAAAAATAATTGAATACAATACCCTACATCAGGGTTTTTATTGGCGGTTAATTATTTTTAACAGACTTAACCACTTTTTACTTTGCTTTGTGAACTCCAACTATGAGGCAAACATCTAATAACGAACGCGGTCATGGTCCTGGTGGTGGTGTTGCATTTAAGCAAGAAATACAGTTTTTTGCTTACTGGGGTGAAAAAAAAACCATCTGTTTCATGTAGTGCACATCTAGGATTAGACATGCATAAGTGAGTGTCACATTTAGGCCAGAAATACAGAATTTTTACTTACTGGGGTGAAAAATCCCTCTGATATACTGCACATCTGGGATTAGACGTGCATAAGTGACTGTGAAATTTAGGCCACAAATACGGCTTTCTCATACTGGGGTGAAAAAAAACCCATCTGTTTCATATAGTGCACATCTAGGATTAGACGTGCATAAGTGAGTGTCATATTTAGGCCAGAAATATAGCTTTTTGCTTACTGGGGTGAAAAAAAAAAATCTGTTTCACATAGTGCACATCTAGGATTAGACGTGCATAAGTAAGTGTCACATTTAGGCCAGAAATACAGCTTTTTGCTTACTGGGGTGAAAAAACCCTCTGATATACTGCACATCTGGGATTAGACGTGCATAAGTGACTGTGAAGTTTAAGCCACAAATACGGCTTTCTTATACTGGGCATACTGGGCATACTGGGGTGAAAAAAAAACCAAAACTTTTTCATATAGTGCACATCTAGGATTAGACGTGCATAAGTGAGTGTCACATTTAAGCAAGAAATACAGTTTTTTGCTTACTGGGGTGAAAAAACCCCCATCTGTTTCATATAGTGCACATCTGGGATTAGACATGCATAAGTGAGTGTCACATTTAGGCCAGAAATACAGCTTTTTGCTTACTGGGGTAAAAAAAAACTCTGATATACTGCACATCTGGGATTAGACGTGCATAAGTGACTGTGAAATTTAGGCCACAAATACGGCTTTCTCATACTGGGGTGAAAAAAAAAACATCTGTTTCATATAGTGCACATCTAGGGCTAGACGTGCATAATTGAGTGTCACATTTAGGCCAGAAATACAGCTTTTTGATTACTGGGGTGAAAAAACCCTCTGATATACTGCACATCTGGGATTAGACGTGCATAAGTGACTGTGAAGTTTAGGCCACTAATACGGCTTTCTTATAATGGGCATACTGGGATGAAAAAAACATCTGTTTCATATAGTGCACATCTAGGATTAGATGTGCATAAGTGAGTGTCATATTTACGCCAGAAATACAGCTTTTTGCTTACTGGGGTGAAAAAAAAAAACATCTGTGTCATATAGTGCACATCTAGGATTTGATGTGCATAAGTGAGTGTCACATTTAGGCCAGAAATACGGCTTTTTGCTTACTGGGGTGAAAAAAAACCTCTGATATACTGCACATCTGGGATTATACATGCATAAGTGACTATGAAATTTAGGCCAGAAATACGGCTTTGTGCTTACTGGGGTGAAAAAAACCCTCTGATATACTGCACATCTGGGATTAGACGTGCATAAGTGAGTGTCACATTTAAGCAAGAAATACCGTTTTTTGCTTACTGGGGTGAAAAAAAAAACATCTGTTTCATATAGTGCACATCTGGGATTAGACATGCATAAGTGAGTGTCACATGTAGGCCAGAAATACAGCTTTTTGCTTACTGGGGTAAAAAAAAAACTCTGATATACTGCACATCTGGGATTAGACGTGCATAAGTGACTGTGAAATTTAGGCCACAAATACGGCTTTCTCATACTGGGGTGAAAAAAAAACCCATCTGTTTCATATAGTGCACATCTAGGATTAGACGTGCATAAGTAAGTGTCACATTTAGGCCAGAAATACAGCTTTTTGATTACTGGGGTGAAAAAACCCTCTGATATACTGCACATCTGGGATTAGACGTGCATAAGTGACTGTGAAGTTTAAGCCACAAATACAGCTTTCTTATACTAGGCATACTGGGATGAAAAAAACATCTGTTTCATATAGTGCACATCTAGGATTAGATGTGCATAAGTGAGTGTCATATTTACGCCAGAAATACAGCTTTTTGCTTACTGGGGTGAAAAAAAAAACATCTATGTCATATAGTGCACATCTAGGATTTGACATGCATAAGTAAGTGTCACATTTAGGCCAGAAATACGGCTTTTTGCTTACTGGGGTGAAAAAAAAACTCTGATATACTGCACATCTGGGATTATACATGCATAAGTGACTGTGAAATTTAGGCCAGAAATACGGCTTTGTGCTTACTGGGGTGAAAAAACCCTTTGATATACTGCACATCTGGGATTAGACGTGCATAAGTGAGTGTCACATTTAAGCAAGAAATACAGTTTTTTGCTTACTGGGGTGAAAAAAAAAACATCTGTTTCATATAGTGCACATCTGGGATTAGACATGCATAAGTGAGTGTCACATGTAGGCCAGAAATACAGCTTTTTGCTTACTGGGGTAAAAAAAACATCTGATATACTGCACATCTGGGATTAGACGTGCATAAGTGACTGTGAAATTTAGGCCACAAATACGGCTTTCTCATACTGGGGTGAAAAAAAACCCATCTGTTTCATATAGTGCACATCTAGGATTAGACGTGCATAAGTGAGTGTCACATTTAGGCCAGAAATACAGCTTTTTGATTACTGGGGTGAAAAAACCCTCTGATATACTGCACATCTGGGATTAGACGTGCATAAGTGACTGTGAAGTTTAGGCCACAAATACGGCTTTCTTATACTGGGCATACTGGGATGAAAGAAACATCTGTTTCATATAGTGCACATCTAGGATTAGATGTGCATAAGTGAGTGTCATATTTATGCCAGAAATACAGCTTTTTGCTTACTGGGGTGAAAAAAAAAACATCTGTGTCATATAGTGCACATCTAGGATTTGACGTGCATAAGTGAGTGTCACATTTAGGCCAGAAATACGGCTTTTTGCTTACTGGGGTGAAAAAAAACCTCTGATATACTGCACATCTGGGGTTATACATGCATAAGTGACTGTGAAATTTAGGCCAGAAATACGGCTTTGTGCTTACTGGGGTGAAAAAACCCTCTGATATACTGCACATCTGGGATTAGACGTGCATAAGTGAGTGTCACATTTAGGCCAGAAAAACGGCTTTGTGCTTACTGGGGTGAAAAAAATACATCTGTTTCATATAGTGCACATCTGGGAATAGACGTGCATAAGTGAGTGTCACATTTAGGCCAGAAATACGGCTTTGTGCTTATTGCTTAATGGGGTGAAAAACCCTCTGATATAGGCCTCATGCACACGACCGTTGTGTGCATCCGTGGCCGTTGTGCCGTTTTCAGTTTTTTTTCGCGGACCCATTGACTTTCAATGGGTCCGTGGAAAAATCGGAAAATGCACCGTTTTGCAGCCGCATCCGTGATCCATGTTTCCTGTCCGTCAAAAAAATAGACCTGTCCTATTTTTTTGACGGACAATGGTTCACGGACCCATTCAAGTCAATGGGTCCGTGAAAGAACACGGATGCACACAAGATTGGTATCCGCGTCCGTGATCCGTGGCCGTAGGTTACTTTCATACAGACAGATCCGAAGATCCGTCTGCATAAAAGCTTTTTCAGAGATGAGTTTTCACTTCGTGAAAAATCATATCCGACAGTATATTCTAACACAGAGGCGTTCCCATGGTGATGGGGACGCTTCTAGTTAGAATATACTACGAACTGTGTACATGACTGACCCCTGCTGCCTGGCAACACCCGATCTCTTACAGGGGGCTGTGATCCGCACAATTAACCCCTCAGGTGCTGCACCTGAGGGGTTAATTGTGCATATCATAGCCCCCTATAAGAGATCAGGGGCTGCCAGGCAGCAGGGGGCAGACCCCCCTCCCTCCCCAGTTTTAATTTCATTGGTAGCCAGTGCGGCCCCCCTCTCTCCATTGTAATATCATTGGTGGCCAGTGAGCGGCCTCCGTCGGCCCCCCTCCCTCCCTTTATTGTAATATCATTGGTGGCCAGCGTACGGCCCCCCCTCCCTCTATTGTAGTATCATTGGTGGCCAGCGTGCGGCCCCCCCGGCCCCCCCTCTATTGTATTAATATCATTGGTGGCCAGTGTGCACCCCCCCCGGCCCCCCCTCTATTGTATTAATATCATTGGTGGCCAGTGTGCGGCCTCCCCTCTCCCCCCCCTTCCCCCGATCATTGGTGGCAGCGGAGATTCCGATCGGACTCCCAGTTTAATCGCTCTGGGGCTCCGATCGGTAACCATGGCAACCAGGACGCTACTGCAGGCCTGGTTGCCATGGTTACTTAGCAATATTACAATATTAGAAGCATCATACTTACCTGCTGCAATGTCTGTGACCGGCCAGGAGCTCCTCCTACTGGTAAGTGACAGATCATTAAGCAATGCGCCGCACAGACCTGTCACTTACCAGTAGGAGGAGCTCCCGGTCGGTCACAGACAGCGCAGCAGGTAAGTATGATGCTTCTAATATTGTAATATTGCTAAGTAACCATGGCAACCAGGCCTGCAGTAGCGCCCTGGTTGCCATGGTTACCGATCGGAGCCCCAGCGATTAAACTGGGACTCCGATCGGAACTCTCCGCTGCCACCAATGATTGGGCAGGGGGGGAGAGGGGAGGCCACACACTGGCCACCAATGAAATTACAATAGAGGGGGGGAGGGGGGGGCGCACACTGGCCATGATATTACAATAGAGGGGGGCGGGGGGGCGCACACTGGCCACCAATGATATTACAATAGAGGGGGGGCCGGGGGGGGCGCACACTGGCCATGATATTACAATAGAGGGGGGGCGGGGGGGCGCACACTGGCCACCAATGATATTACAATAGAGGGGGGGAGGGGGCTGACGGAGGCCGCACACTGGCCACCAATGATATTACAATAGAGGGGAGGGAGGGGGTCTGCCCCCAGCTGCCTGGCAGCCCCTAATCTCTTACAGGGGATTATGATACGCACAATTAACCCCTTCAGGTGTGGCACCTGGAGGGTTAATTGTGCTGATCACAGCCCCCTGTAAGAGATCAGGTGCTGCCAGGCAGCAGGGGGCAGTCATGTACACAGTTAGTAGTATATTCTAACTAGAAGCGTCCCCATCACTATGGGAACGCCTCTGTGTTAGAATATACTGTCGGATCTGAGTTTCACGATGTAACTCAAATCCGATGGTATATTCTAACATAGAGGCGTTCCCATGGTGATGGGGACGCTTCAAGTTAAAATATACCATCGGATTAGAGAAAACTCAGATCCTATGGTATATTAACTCCTGACTTTACATTGAAAGTCAATGGGGACGGATCCGTTTGAAATTGCACCATATTGTGTTAACGTCAAACGGATCCGTCCCCATTGACTTGCATTGTAATTCAGGACGGATCCGTTTGGCTACGCACGGCCAGGCGGACACCAAAACGACTTTTTTTTCATGTCCGTGGATCCTCCAAAAATCAAGGAAGACCCACGGACGAAAAAACGGTCACGGATCACGGAAAAACGGAACCCGTTTTTGCGGACCGCAAAAAAAACGGTTGTGTGCATGAGGCCATATACTGCACATCTGGAATTAGACGTGCATAAGTGAGTGTCACATTTAGGCCAGAAAAACGGCTTTGTGCTTACTGGGGTGAAAAAAAATACATCTGTTTCATATAGTGCACATCTGGGATTAGACGTGCATAAGAGAGTGTCACATTTAGGCCAGAAATTCGGTTTTGTGCTTACTGCGGTGAAAAAACCCTCTGATATACTGCACATCTGAGATTAGACATGCATAAGTGAGTGTCACATTTAGGCCAGAAATACGGCTTTGTGTTTAGTAGGGTGAAAAAAAACTCTGATATACTGCACATCTGGGATTAGACGTGCATAAGTGAGTGTCACATTTAGGCCAGAAATACAGCTTTGTGCTTACTGGGGTGAAAAAAAATACATCTGTTTCATATACTGCACATCTGGGATTAGACATGCATAAGTGAGTGTCACATTTAAGCCAGAAATATGACTTTGTGCTTACTGGGGGAAAAAAAAAACTCTGATATACTGCACATCTAGGATTAGACGTGCATAAGTGAGTGTCACATTTTGGCCAGAAATACGGCTTTGTGCTTACTGGGGTGAAAAAACCCTCTGATATAGTGCACATCTGGGATTAGACGTGCATAAGTTACTGTGAAATATAGGCCACAAATACCGCTGTCATATAGAGTTAAAAAAAAAAATAATTGAATACAATACCCTACATCAGGGTTTTTATTGGCGGTTAATTATTTTTAACAGACTTAACCACTTTTTACTTTGCTTTGTGAACTCCAACTATGAGGCAAACATCTAATAAGGAACGCGGTCATGGTCCTGGTGGTGGTGTTGGTGTAGCCTCTGGTGCAGGGAGAGGACGTGGCCATTCTGCCATAGCTACACGTCCTACTGAACCTACTACCTCAGGTCCCAGTAGCCGCCAGAATCTACAGCAATATTTGGTCGGGCCTAATGCCGTTCTAAGGATGGTAAGGCCTGAGCAAGAACAGGTTAACTAGTTAATTGGGTGGCCGACAGTGGATCCAGCACGTTCACATTATATCCCACCCAGTCTTCTGCAGAAAGCGCACAGGTGGCGCCTGAAACCCATGCCCATCAGTCTGACACATCACCCCCGTGCATATCGGGGAACCTGTCTGAGCCTCAAGTCATGCAGCAGTCTCTTATGCTGTTTGAAGACTTACAGGGTTTCCCAAGGGCATCCACCTAGCCCTTCCCCAGGGGTGGAAGACATAGAATGCACTGATGCACAACCACTTATGTTTCCTGATGAGGACATGGGAATACCACCTCAGCATGTGCCAACTGCTGTGTCTTTCTGCAGTGTGCAGACCGAAAAGGAGGTCAGGGAGGAAGACTGGGTGGAAGACAATGCAGGGGGACGATGATGTCATGGAATGAAGGTCGTGCCACTGACTTTTAGAGTTCGGAGGAAGAGGCAGTGGTGAGACCGAGCCAACAGCGTAGCAAAAGCGGGAGCAGGGTGCAAAAGCAAAGCAGCCGTCGCCAAAACAGTTGGCCTGCTACTGGCCACCGTCACCAGGGACCGAGCACACCAAAGGCAGCTTCAAGGAGTTCCCTGGCATGGCACTTCTTCACACAATGTGCTGACAACAAGACCCGAGTGGTTTGCACACTGTGCCATCAGAGCATGAAGCGAGGCATTAACGTTCTGAACCTTAGCACAACCTGCATGACCAGGCATCTACATGCGAGACACGGGCTGCAGTGGAGTAAGCACCTTCAAAACCAAGAAAGGGCTAAGGCCCCTCCTGCTCCCTCTTCTGCTGCTGCCTCGGCCTCTTTCTCCGCCTCTGGAGGAACGTTGGCACCTGCCACCCAGCAAGCAGAGGATGTGCCACCAACAACACCACCTCCGTCACCAAGCATCTCCACCATGTCACACGGAAGCGTTCAGCTCTCCATCTCACAAACCTTTGAGAGAAAGCGTAAATTCCCACCTAGCCACCCTCCATCCCTGGCCCTGAATGCCAGCATTTCTAAACTACTGGCCTTTGAAATGCTGTCATTCAGGCTGGTGGAGACGGACAGCTTCAAACAGCTCATGTCGCTTGCTGTCCCACAGTACGTCGTCGTTCCCAACCGCCACTACTTCTCCAGGAGAGCCGTGCCCTCCCTGCACAACCAAGTATCGGATAAAATCAAGTGTGCACTGCACAATGCCATCTGTGGCAAGGTCCACCTAACCACAGATACGTGGACCAGTAAGCATGGCCAGGGACGCCATATCTCCCTAACTGCACACTGGGTAAATGAAGTGTCGGCTGGGCACCAGGCGGAGAGCTGTTTGGTGCACGTCCTTCCGCCGCCAAGGATCGCAGGGCATCATTCTTTGCCTCCTGTTGCCTCCTCTTCCTACTCGGCTTCCTCCTCCTCTTCTACCACGTCCTCATCCGGTCAGCGACAGACCATCACCACCAACTTCAGCACAGCCAGGTGTAAACGTCAGCAGGTCGTTCTGAAACTGATGTGTTTGGGGGACAGGCCCCACACCGCGCAGAAGTTGTGGCGGGGTATAGAACAACAGACTGACGACTGGTTGCTGCCAGTGAGCCTGAAGCCCGGCCTGGTGGTGTGCGATAATGGGCGAAATCTTGTTGCAGCTCTGGGACTAGCCGGTTTGACGCACATCCCTTGCCTGGCGCATGTGCTGAATTTGGTGGTGCAGAAATTCATTCACAACTACCCCGACATGTCAGAGCTGCTGCATAAATTGCGGGCCGTCTGGGTGTGCTTCAGGCGTTCTCATCCTGCCGCTGCTCGGCTCTCTGCTGTACAGCGTAACTTCGGCCTTCCCGCTCACCGCCTCATATGCGACGTTCCCACCAGGTGGAACTCCACCTTGCACATGCTGGAGAGACTGTGCGAGCAGCAGCAGGCCATAGTGGAGTTTCAGCTGCAGCACGCACGGGTGAGTCGCACTGCGGAACAGCACCACTTCACCACCAATGACTGGGCCTCCTTGCGAGACCTGTGTACCCTGTTGTGCTGTTTTGAGTACTCCACCAACATGGCCAGTGGTGATGACGCCGTTATCAGCGTTACAATACCACTTCTATGTCTTATTAAAGGGAACCTGTCATGTGGATATTTGATTATAATCTAACTAAATATATACAATCATTAACTACTAAAAAGTACCTTAGATGTATTCACTTACTGGTGTGACAGATGGTTACCTCATAATATTCACACAAAGATGCCACATGCCGCATGCTAATGAGCTGATATGAGTCCAGCGTGATATCATTGAGTCCAGCGTTTATTTAATTAACAGCTATAGCCACTCCCCTGCCCACCTGCTGCTGATTCATATGGAAAATAACTGTCAATCAGCAGCAGGTAGGCGTGGAGAGTCAGGAGCTCATGAATATTCAGGACTCATCATTACGAGCTGGAGCTTTTCAATACAAGATGTTGGCAGATTGACTGGGTCAATTAAAGAAAGTGACCCAGCATTTTGCTAAGAGAATCAGTCACTTATTTATGTTGCCCTTAGTTAGGACACCATAAAACTGGTGACAGGTTCCCTTTAAGAAAACACTTAAGGCGATGATGGAAGAGGATGTGGCCCAGGACGGGGAGGAGGAGGAGGAAGAGGGGTCATCTCTAACACTTTCAGGCCAGTCTTTAAGAAGTGGCTCAGAGGGAGGTTTTTTGGAACAGCAGAGGCCATGTACAAATTTGGCCAGCCAGGGCCCACTACTGGAGGACGAGGAGGATGAGGAGAAGGAGGATGGGGATGAAGCATGTTCACAGCGGGGTGGCAAACAACGCAGCTCGGGCCCATCACTGGTGCGTGGCTGGGTGGATACGGAGGACGCAGACGATACGCCTCCCACAGAGGACAGCTTGCCCTTACCTCTGGGCAGCCTGGCACACATGAGCGACTACATGCTGCAGTGCCTGCGCAACTACAGAATTTTAACGTGTGCTGACTACTGGGTGGCCACCCTGCTGGATCCCCGTTACAAAGACAATGTGCCGTCCTTAATTCCCTTACTGGAGCGTGATCGAAAGATGCACGACTACAGGCGCACGCTGGTAGACGCGCTCCTGAGAGCATTCCCGACTGACGCCGGGGGACAAGTGGAAGCACAAGGCGAAGGTAGGGGAGGAGGAAGAGGTCGCCAACGCAGCTGCGTCAGTGTCAGCACCTCAGAAGGCATGGTTAGCATGGCCGACATGTGGAAAAGCTTTGTCACCTCGCCGCAACAACCCCCCAACTGCTGATATGGAGCGTGTTAGCAGGAGGCAGCATTTGAACAACATGGTGGAACAGTACCTGTGCAGACGCCTATACGTACTGACTGATGGTTCTTCCCCATTTAACTTCTGGGTCTTCAAATTGTCCACATGGCCAGAGCTTGCCCTGTATGCCTTGGAGGTGCTGGCCTGCCCTGCAGCCAGTGTACTCTCTGAACGTGTATTTAGCACGGCAGGAGGCGTCATTACAGACAGACGCAGACGCCTGTCCACAGCCAACGTGGACAAGCTCACGTTCAATAAAATGAACCAGGCCTGGATCCCACAAGACTTGTCTGTACCTTGGGCAGAATAGACAGTTCTAACAGCCTCAACCATCCATCCTTGTACTCAAGTGCACTTATTCCTTTTTGTTTTTTATATGTCCCAATATTTTGGGGGATACCCCTATGTAAAAATGTAAAATAACACACATCTGTGTTGGCTACCTATTCCTCCTTCGCCGCCGCTTCCACCTAGACCGCCACGTGAGCCTACATGGCCACACCCACCCATTCACCGCCTCCTCAACCTCTTCCTCCTACATCATTCCTATTTTTTTATTTTTTAAGGTCTTTTATGTTTTTTTTTATTCATTTCCCTATCCACATTTGTTTGCAGAGCATTTGCCATGCTCTTAAGCACATTTTACTGCCTTTTGCAGCCTTCTAGCTCTTTCCATGACATTTTTACAGCCATTTTAGTGCTCAAAAGTTCGGGTCCCCATTGACTTCAATGGGGTTCGGGGTCAAGTTCGGGTCCCGAACCCGAATTTTTTTTTCAAGTTCGGCCGAACCTTCCGAACCTGAACATCCAGGTGTCCTCTCAACTCTAATGCTGGGCCCTCTTCTGAAGGCATCCACAGAGTGACCTTAGTGGGACATACTGTCACGGCGAGGAGTGGGGAAAACCCCCCACCGTACAATGTCAAGGGATAACAGTAGCTGCTAGGCCAGTTTGGCAGAATGAGGGAGCTGGTCACCTCCTGAAGCATCCCTAAATCTGACCCTGTTCTCCTAACTGTATGAGCCGACCCATAAGGTAGGAGGGCCCACACGCTGGAACCTCAGGTGTCACAGCCAGACAGCTGAGAAGCTCTGACAGGAGCCTTTCAGATCCTCCTCCTTGAATTTCTTTGTTTTGGTTTAGTTCCTCATCT
Source organism: Bufo bufo (assembly GCF_905171765.1). NCBI lineage: Eukaryota > Metazoa > Chordata > Amphibia > Anura > Bufonidae > Bufo > Bufo bufo. The sequence goes on from NC_053390.1 coordinate 233,980,245, forward strand.
CGTTAGTCTATCTCAGCTGTCATGCAGTTGGACTGATTGCTGCCCTTTAAGTTCCTCCCCAGAATGCAGTAGTGTGCGGCTTATACAACTTCCTGGAGTGTGTGTGCATGCTGTTCCTAGTTCCCAGTCCACAGTCCACAGTCCCCATCGTCTGCAAGATAAGTGCTGTTTATGTATTTATGATTTTCTGTTTTCTGGATCCAGGTGACCCTGACTCCCTCCGTGTCTGTGTAGGGAGCCGGTGGTCATGTCCCCTCACTATTCTAGGGTCTTCAGATGTAAGATAGTCGAGGTACGTGGATATGCGCCCATCCACCTTTGGGGTGGTCGCATAGGCTGAGCAATAAGGGAGAGCGGCAGGTCTCATGCAGGGGTCTCCCTTTTGTTCCTTAGTTGTGGATCCAGTGAGTCATTGTTTGTATTGTATTGTCTTGTTTCCTGTACACCATCCGTGACATTATAAGCCGCCAAAACCGTCTCAAGCATGGATCCGGTTTCACTTTTGGCTGAACGCCTCCAGGGTCTTTCATTGGAGGTAGCTGATCTCCGTAGGATTTTTTCTCAGTTTCAAGTGACCGGTTCAGCTTGCGTTCATGGAGTTTGTGCTGAGCCTAAGATCTCGCTCCCGGATACGTTTTCTGGGGGTAGTGAGAATTTTGTGCGTTTTAAAGAGGCTTGCAAACTCAATTTTCGCCTTCTTCCCCATTCCTCTGGTGATAAAGAACGGAGGGTGGGGATCATTGTATCGCTGCTCAGGGGTAACGCTCAGTCTTGGGCCTTTTCGCTACCGGAGGGGGCACGGCCCCTCCGCTCAGTGGATGAATTCTTTTTAGCCCTGGGTCAGATATATGATGATCCGGATCGTATTGCTCTGGCTGAGTCTAGACTACGTCTGTTATGCCAGGGTAAACAATCCGCAGAGATATACTGCTCAGAATTTCGGAGATGGGCAGCTGATACTGGTTGGAATGATGCTGCACTCCGAAGTCAATTTTGCCAGGGTCTTTCAGAGGGATTGAAAGATGCATTTGCCTTTCATGAGAGACCTACCTCCTTGGACTCTGCTATGTCTCAGGCCGTTCGTATTGACAGGCGTCTTAGTGAGAGAGGAGAGATCTCTCCTTCCTGTCATACTCAATCCCGGGACAGTGCAGCGGTCTCATTCTGTGCGCAGGGGTCTCAGTCGCTGTCAGCCCCTTCTGAGCAGGAACCCATGCAGCTGGGGTTGATTGCCTCAGACAATAGAAGATTCAGCCCGCATGGGAGGGTTTGTTTTTGTTGTGGAGGTATAAATCATTTGGCAAATGTTTGTCCCTCTAGGAGATTCAGGCAGTTTTCTGGGAGTAATAAAGAGACAAAAAGGAAAAAATCTTTTAAAAATGTTCTGTCTGTTACTATTGGCAGGGTTGAGGCGGAAATTGAAGGTTTTCCGTTTGCTTGTAGTTCCCGTTTTGTCCTACCTGCTAGGGTGGCGCTAGAGAGCAAGAGCATTTTTTGTGAGATTTTTGTGGATAGTGGATCAGCTGTCAATCTCATTGATAATCAATTTGCAATAACTCATGGTTTCCAGATATGCACTTTGGGAAAGGATATTCCTGTTTTTGCTATTGATTCCGCTCCACTTTCTCAGAAATCATTAAAGGGCATAGTTCACAATATCCGTTTAATTGTGAGTGATGCTCATGTTGAGGATGTGTCATGTTTCGTCCTTAGCGGTTTGCCTACTCCTCTAGTGTTGGGACTACCCTGGCTCACTAAACATAACCCCACCATTGATTGGCAAGCGAGGCAAATAAATGGTTGGAGTGACTTTTGCAGAGAGAATTGCCTCATAACATCTGTTTCTGAGGTTTCTACTAAGACTGTACCACCTTTCCTCTCTGAATTTTCGGATGTCTTCTCTGAGAGTAGAGTTCAGGATTTGCCTCCGCACAGGGAGTATGATTGCCCTATTAATCTCATCCCAGGCGCCAAGCTGCCTAAATCTCGTTTATACAATCTCTCCCAACCTGAGAGGGTCGCTATGCGTGCTTATATCTCTGAGAGTCTGAGAAAAGGACACATACGACCCTCAAAGTCACCTGTTGCCGCTGGCTTTTTCTTTGTTAAGAAAAAAGATGGTTCTTTAAGACCTTGTCTGGATTTCAGGGAGCTGAACAGTATCACTATTCGTGATCCTTATTCGCTTCCTCTGATCCCGGACCTGTTTAACCAGGTTGTTGGGGCTAAAGTCTTTTCCAAATTAGACCTAAGAGGGGCATACAACCTGGTCAGGGTCAGAGAAGGAGACGAATGGAAGACGGCTTTCAATACCCCTGAGGGCCATTTTGAGAATTTGGTTATGCCTTTTGGTTTGATGAATGCCCCAGCCGTTTTTCAGCATTTCGTGAACAGCATTTTTTATCATTTAATGGGAAAATTTGTATTAGTGTATTTGGATGACATTTTGATTTTTTCTCCTGATTTCAAGACTCATAAGGAACACTTACGTCAGGTCTTGCTCATTCTGCGGGAGAATAAATTATACGCAAAACTGGAAAAATTGTGTGTTTGCAGTTCCAGAAATTCAATTTCTGGGGTTTCTTCTCTCCGCTTCTGGTTTTCGCATGGACCCCGAGAAGGTCCGCGCTGTGCTTGAGTGGGAGCTTCCTGAGAATCAGAAGGCGCTGATGCGTTTTTTAGGCTTTGCCAATTATTACAGGAAATTTATTTTGAATTATTCCTCTGTTGTTAAACCACTCACTGATATGACCAGAAAGGGGGTAGATTTTTCTTCCTGGTTGGTAGAGGCGCGTAAGGCCTTTTCTAATATCAAGGAGAGTTTTGCTTCCGCTCCCATCCTGGTATAACCTGATATTTCGTTACCCTTCATAGTTGAGGTTGATGCTTCTGAGGTAGGGGTGGGTGCGGTCTTGTCTCAGGGTTCCTCTCCTGCCAAATGGCAACCGTGTGCCTTTTTCTCAAAGAAACTCTCTTCCGCAGAGAGAAATTATGATGTGGGAGATAGGGAATTGTTGGCCATCAAGTTGGCTTTTGAGGAATGGCGCCATTGGCTAGAGGGAGCCAGACACCCTATTACCGTGTTTACTGACCATAAAAATCTGGCCTACTTGGAGTCAGCCAAGCGTCTGAACCCGAGACAGGCCAGATGGTCTTTGTTCTTTTCAAGGTTTAATTTTGTTGTCACGTTCCGCCCTGGGGTTAAGAATGTGAAGGCAGATGCCCTGTCACGTTTTTTTCCGGGAGGTGGGAATTTTGAAGACCCGGGTCCCATTTTGGCTGAAGGTGTGGTGGTCTCTGCTCTTTTTCCTGAATTGGAGGCAGAGGTGCAGGCAGCCCAGTCGGAGGCTCCTGATCTTTGTCCTCCTGGGAGGTTGTTTGTGCCTCTCACTTTAAGACACAAGATTTTTAAGGAACACCACGATACGGTCCTTGCTGGGCACCCGGGGGCAAGAGCCACACTGGATCTCATCGCTCGGAGATTCTGGTGGCCTGCGCTTCGTAAGTCGGTTGAGGGTTTTGTGGCAGCTTGCGAGACTTGCGCTCGTGCCAAAGTCCCTCATTCACGGCCATCAGGTCCTCTCCTCCCTTTGCCCGTTCCTTCCCGTCCTTGGACACATCTGTCCATGGACTTCATAACGGACTTGCCTCGTTCCTCGGGGAAGACTGTGATTCTGGTGGTGGTGGACCGTTTTAGCAAAATGGTGCATTTTATCCCTTTTCCTGGTTTGCCCAATGCTAAGACGCTGGCGCAGGCATTTATTGACCACATTGTCAAATTGCATGGTATTCCTTCAGACATAGTCTCTGATAGGGGCACGCAGTTTGTTTCCAGATTCTGGAAGGCTTTCTGTTCTCGCTTGGGGGTTCGGTTGTCATTCTCTTCTGCTTTCCACCCGCAGTCGAATGGCCAGACGGAGCGCGTCAATCAGAATCTGGAGACATATCTGCGCTGTTTTGTGGTGGAGAATCAGGAGGATTGGTGTTCTTTTTTGTCCCTTGCTGAGTTTGCTTTAAATAACCGTCGTCAGGAGTCCTCTGATAAGTCACCATTTTTTGGTGCATATGGGTTTCATCCGCAGTTTGGGACTTTCTCGGGAGAGGGGTCTTCTGGTTTACCTGATGAGGACAGATTCTCCTCGTCTTTGTCATCTTTTTGGCAAAAGATTCAAGATAATCTAAAGAGCATGAGTGAGAGATATAAGCGTGTGGCAGATAAGAGACGTGTGCCTGGTCCGGACCTGAATGTTGGTGATCTGGTGTGGTTGTCTACCAAGAATATCAAATTGAAGGTTCCCTCCTGGAAGTTGGGTCCTAGGTTTATTGGGCCTTACAAGATCCTGTCTGTCATCAATCCTGTTGCCTACCGTCTTGATCTTCCTCAGACTTGGAAGATCCATAATGTTTTTCATAAGTCCTTATTGAAACCTTATGTTCAACCTATTGTACCCTCGCCTTTGCCTCCTCCTCCGATTATGGTTGATGGAAATCTTGAATTTCAGGTCTCTAGGATTGTGGATTCTCGTCTTGTCCGCGGTTCTCTCCAGTACCTCGTTCATTGGGAGGGTTATGGTCCTGAGGAGAGGATGTGTGTCCCAGTGACGGACATTAAGGCCTCTCGTCTCATCAGGGCTTTCCATAGGTCCCATCCTGAGAAGGTGGGCTCTGAGTGTCCGGAGTCCACTCGTAGAGGGAGGGGTACTGTCACAGCCAGACAGCTGAGAAGCTCTGACAGGAGCCTTTCAGATCCTCCTCCTTGAATTTCTTTGTTTTGGTTTAGTTCCTCATCTCGTTAGTCTATCTCAGCTGTCATGCAGTTGGACTGATTGCTGCCCTTTAAGTTCCTCAACAGAATGCAGTAGTGTGCGGCTTATACAACTTCCTGGAGTGTGTGTGCATGCTGTTCCTAGTTCCCAGTCCACAGTCCCCAGTCGTCTGCAAGATAAGTGCTGTTTATGTATTTATGATTTTCTGTTTTCTGGATCCAGGTGACCCTGACTCCCTCCGTGTCTGTGTAGGGAGCCGGTGGCCGTGTCCCCTCACTATTTTAGGGTCTTCAGGTGTAAGATAGTCGAGGTACGTGGATATGCGCCCATCCACCTTTGGGGTGGTCGCATAGGCTGAGCAATAAGGAAGAGCGGCAGGTCTCATGCAGGGGTCTCCCTTTTGTTCCTTAGTTGTGGATCCAGTGAGTCATTGTTTATATTGTATTGTCTTGTTTCCTGTACACCATCCGTGACATCAGGACCCTGAAATCCCTGAATTTCCCTGAGGTTAGGAGACAGGGACCAGAGACAACCAGGTTCATCCAAGACACGGATGAACCAGAGTCTCCACAGGCCTAGCAACAAAGGGAAAAGGAGAGACCATTCGCAGCAAGAGGAACGGCAGGTAAGAACAACATGACAACTCACTTAACTGCTGAAGCCTCCACAACTGGAACCCGTGCATCAGTACAGGATCCCGAACACACAGCAGGTCACAGTACAAACCACCCACACAGGAATCCAGCATATCAACTCTGCCAGAGCCCCCCATGCTCACACGGTGCATGGCAGCCCCAAGCAGCGCTGCAAACAGGCTTCAACATACAGGGTAAACGTCAAACATACATGTAGGGACAAACACCAACAACAGCCCAGACATGTAACAACCATGAAGACGTACAACACACCCTGAACATAAACCCACACCAAACAACCACACAGGTAAGGTAGGGGAACATGGAGGATAGAATGGGAAGACATCGCTGGAGATATCAATGTCCCACTAGGTTGCCCTCACACTGGAAGATTAAACAACCAGACAAGGAGCATAACTCCAGCACACACCAAGACTGGAGTACAACTGACTCCTGACCTTAACCACCTCAACCCCCCTAGCTTAAACACCCTTAATGACCAGGCCACTTTTTACACTTCTGACCTACACTGCTTTCATCATTTATTGCTCGGTCATGCAACTTACCACCCAAATGAATTTTACCTCCTTTTCTTCTCACTAATAGAGCTTTCAATTGGTGGTATTTCATTGCTGCTAACATTTTAATTTTTTTTGTTATTAATCAAAATTTAAAAAACGACATCCATATATAAATTTTTCTCTAAATTTATTGTTCTACATGTCTTTGATAAAAAAAAATGTTTGGGTAAAAAAAAAATGGTTTGGGTAAAAGTTATAGCGTTTACAAACTGGGGTGTCATTTTACATATACCCATGCTGGGTGAGAGAAATATCTTGGTCAAATGCCAACTTTGTATAAAAAAATGGGAAAAGTTGTCTTTTGCCAAGATATTTCTCTCACCCAGCATGGGTATATGTAAAATGACACCCCAAAACACACTGCCCAACTTCTCTTGAGTACGGAGATACCACATGTGTGACACTTTTTTGCAGCCTAGGTGGGCAAAGGGGCCCACATTCCATAGAGCACCTTTCGGATTTCACCCGCCATTTTTTACAGATTTTGATTTCAAACTACTTACCACACATTTGGGCCCCTAGAATGCCAGGGCAGTATAACTTCCCCACAAGTGACCCCATTTTGGAAAGAAGACACCCCAAGGTATTCCCTGAGGGGCATGGCGAGTTCCTAGAATTTTTTATTTTTTGTCACAAGTTAGCGGAAAATTATTATTTTTTTCTTTATTTTTTTCTTACAAAGTCTCATATTCCACTAACTTGTGACAAAAAATAAAAACTTCCATGAACTCACTATGCCCATCACAAAAAACCTGGGGGTGTCTTCTTTCCAAAATGGGGTCACTTGTGGGCTAGTTATACTGCCCTGGCATTCTAGGGGCCCAAATGGGTGGTAAGTAGTTTGAAATCAAAATCTGTAAAAAATGGCCGGTGAAATCCGAAAGGTGCTCTTTGGAATGTGGGCCCCTCTGTTCACCTAGGCTGCAAAAAAGTGTCACACATGTGAAATCGCCGTACTCAGGAGAAGTTGGGCAATGTGTTTTGGGGTGTCATTTTACATATACCCATGCTGGGTGAGATAAATATCTTGGTCAAATGCCAACTTTGTATAAAAAAATGGGAAAAGTTGTCTTTTGCCAAGATATTTCTCTCACCCAGCATGGGTATATGTAAAATAACACCCCAAAACACATTGCCCAACTTCTCCTGAGTACGGACATACCACATGTGTGACACTTTTTTGCAGCCTAGGTGGGCAAAGGGGCCCACATTCCAAAGAGCACCTTTCGGATTTCACCGGCCATTTTTTACAGATTTTGATTTCAAACTACTTACCACACATTTGGGCCCCTAGAATGCAAGGGCAGTATAACTACCCCACAAGTGACCCCATTTTGGAAAGAAGACACCCCAAGGTATTCGCTTATGGGCATAGTGAGTTCATGGAAGTTTTTATTTTTTGTCACAAGTTAGTGGAATATGAGACTTTGTAAGAAAAAAAAAATCATCATTTTCCGCTAACTTGTGACAAAAAATAAAAAATTCTAGGAACTCGCCATGCCCCTCACGGAATACCTTGGGGTGTCTTCTTTCCAAAATGGGATCACTTGTGGGGTAGTTATACTGCCCTGGCATTCTAGGGGCCCTAATGCGTGGTAAGTAGTTTAAAATCTGAATCTGTAAAAAATGGCCGGTGAAATCCTTAAGGTGCTCTGTGGAATGTGGCCCCCTATGCCCACCTAGGTGCAAAAAAGTGTCACACATGTGGTATCTCCGTACTCAGGAGAAGTTGGGCAATGTGTTTTGGGGTGTCATTTTACATATACCCATGCTGGGTGAGAGAAATATCTCGGCAAAAGACAACTTTTCCCATTTTTTTATACAAAGTTGGCATTTGACCAAGATATTTCTCTCACCCAGCATGGGTATATGTAAAATGACACCCCAAAACACATTCCCCAACTTCTCCTGAGTACGGCGATACCACATGTGTGACACTTTTTTGCAGCCTAGATGCGCAAAGGTGCCCAAATTCCTTTTAGGAGGGCATTTTTAGACATTTGGATCCCAGACTTCTTCTCACGCTTTAGGGCCCCTAAAAAGCCAGGGCAGTATAAATACCCCACATGTGACCCCATTTTGGAAAGAAGACACCCCAAGGTATTCAATGAGGGGCATGGCGAGTTCATAGAAAAAAAAAAATTTTGGCACAAGTTAGCCGAAATTGATTTTTTGAGGTTTTTTCTCACAAAGTCTCCCTTTCCGCTAACTTGGGACAAAAATTTCAATCTTTTATTGACTCAATATGCCCCTCAGCGAATACCTTGGGGTGTCTTCTTTCCAAAATGGTGTTATTTGTGGGGTGTTTGTACTGCCCTGTCATTTGAGGGTCTCCGCAATCATTACATGTATGGCCAGCATTAGGAGTTTCTGCTATTCTCCTTATATAGAGCATACGGGTAATGAGATTTTTTTTTTCCGTTCAGCCTCAGGGCTGAAAGAAAAAATGAACGGCACAGATTTCTTCATTCGCATTGATCAATGTGGATGAAAGAATCTTTGCCCAAAAAAAAAATGGGAGGGGAAAGGCGTCTGCCAGGACATAGGAGCTCCGCCCAACATCCATACCCACTTAGCCCGTATGCCCTGGCAAACCAGATTTATCCATTCACATCAATCGATGTGGATGAATAAATCATTGCCGGGATTTTTTATTTTTTTTTATATATACAAAGTGTTTGCCAAAGCATATGAACACCGCCACCGCAAACGTATCTTTTACTGCAGAGGAGAAACCTCGTCCTGCAGCGCCGCATACACCGACTTGTGCGTAATCTGACAGCAGCGCAATGCTTCTGTCAGAATGCACATCAGTGCTGCAGCTAGTCGATCGGTTGGTCCACCTGGAAGGTAAAAAAAACAAAACAAAAAAGAAAAAACCAGGCCGCAACGCAATAAATTTTATTAACTTTATAATAACTTTTGAACAGAACATATAAACTTTTTTTTTACTTTTTGAACTGAAAGTTAACTTTTTTGCTTACTGGTGTTTTTTTTTTTTGTTCGCTTTTTTTACCTTTTATAGGACAAACCTCTCCTTCCCCTTGGGACAATGTGCAAAGCGCAAATCGCCCAAAGATGTGGCGAAGTACATTATGCACTTTATCTCAGGTGAAAGGAGAGGTTTGCAGCAGCTGTGAGTAAAAGGGCCCTAATAGCCCTGTGTGCCTGTCCTTTGAGATGCAATCCCTTTGCTAAGTGTACCTGTGTGTGGTACTTCCGGAAACACTCTCCAACGCATAGGGCAGGGTGGTCAGGACAGTCAGGACAGAAATAGCGGGTGTCACGCCTTATTCCACTCCTGCTACAGACACGACATCTTTTTCGGGGTGACGGTTGGGTTGAGGTACCAGGAACGACACTGGGGAAATGTCGCTCGTGTAGACGGCTAACTACACTGGTGGTTGGGGCCACGAACCTCCTGGATACAGGAGGTTCTCGATGATCTCTTACTGAAATTTGAGGAAGGATCCTGTTCTCCCAGCCTTACTGTAGAGAACAAAACTATTATATGCAGCCAATTGAATTAAATATACAGACACCTTCTTATACCAGCGTCTGGTGCGTCGGGAAACTAAATACGGAGACAACATCTGGCCATTGAAGTCCACCCCTCCCATGAGCAAATTATAGTCGTGGACACAGAGGGGCTTTTAAATGACACGGGTTGCTCGCTCAATTTGTATTGTCGTGTCTGCGTGAATGGAGGAGAACATGTAAACGTCACGCTTGTCTCTCCATTTCACCGCGAGCAGTTCTTCGTTACACAAGGCAGCCCTCTCCCCCCTTGCAAGACGGGTGGTAACGAGCCGTTGGGGGAAGCCCACGCGACTAGTTCGCGCGGTGCCACAGCAGCCAATCTGTTCTAGGAACAAATGCCTGAAGAGGGCCACACTTGTGTAGAAATTGTCCACATAAAGATGGTACCCCTTGCCAAATAAGGGTGACACCAAGTCCCAGACTGTCTTCCCACTGCTCCCCAGGTAGTCAGGGCAACCGACCGGCTCCAGGGTCTGATCTTTTCCCTCATAGATCCGAAATTTGTGGGTATAGCCTGTGGCCCTTTCACAGAGCTTATACAATTTGACCCCATACCGGGCGCGCTTGCTTGGGATGTATTATTTGAAGCCAAGGCGCCCGGTACAATGTATTAGGAACTTGTCTACGCAGATGTTTTGCTCTGGGGTATACAAATCTGCAAATTTCTGGTTGAAGTGGTCTATGAGGGGCCGAATTTTATGGAGCCGGTCAAAAGCTGGGTGGCCTCTGGGACGGGAGGTGGTGTTGTCGCTAAAGTGCAGGAAACGCAGGATGGCCTCAAATCGTGCCCTGGACATAGCAGCAGAGAACATGGGCATGTGATGAATCGGGTTCGTGGACCAATATGACCGCAATTCATGCTTTTTGGTTAGACCCATGTTGAGGAGAAGACCCAGAAAATTTTTAATTTCGGAAACTTGGACTGGTTTCCACCGGAAAGGCTGGGCATAAAAGCTTCCCGGGTTGGCGGATATAAATTGAGTGGCATACCGATTTGTTTCTGCCACGACTAAGTCCAAGAGCTCCGCAGTCAAGAATAGCTCAAAAAATCCCAGGGCCGAACCGATCTGAGCTGTCTAAACCCGAACTCGAGACTGGGCGGTGAAAGGGGGAACTACAGGTGCGGCTGAAGTTGGGGACTGCCAATCAGGATTTGCCAGCACCTTAGGGACTCTAGGGGGTCTACGGGCCTGTCTGTGTGGTGGCTGCGACTGGGTAACTACTGAACGTGCCACCGTACCAGCTTCAACTGCCCTTCTGGTGCTCGCCACTTCACCATTTTGTACGGCAGTGCTGGTACTAGGTCCAGGGAGGGCTGCGCTGCTGGTGTATGCCTCACCACGTGATCCGACAGCGCCAGCCCCACTCTGCTGCTCTTGAAGCGGATCCTGCGCAACCTGTGGTCTAGCGACACGGGGCCGGGTACGCCTGGTTCTATCAGGGACCTCAACCTCCTCGTCCGAACTTTGGGTCAGAGTGCCACTGCTTTCTACAGGTTCATATTCTGACCCGCTAGATTCGTCAGATGAGGGTTCCCATTCCTCATCCGACTGGGTCAGAATCCTGTAGGCCTCTTCAGAAGAATACCCCCTGTTTGACATTTGGACTACTAAATTTAGGGGTATTCCCTTAGACTACCCAAGAAAAACAGCAAGCCTGGAAAGTGATTGTGCAGTGATCAAAAAAATATATATTTTTTGTCACTGCGGCGGGGCGGGCGCGGGTGAACGCACGTGTGGGCAACCGATCAGGCCTGATTGGGCAAACACTGCGTTTTGGGTGGAGGGCGAACTAAGGTGACACTAATACTATTATAGATCTGACTGTGATCAGTTTTGATCACTTACAGATACTATAAAAGTACAAATGCTGATTAGCGATACGCTAATCAGCGAATAAATGACTGCGGTGCGGTGGGCTGGGCGCTAACTGACGCTAAACTATCTAACCAAGGGGCCTAAACTATCCTAAAACCTATCAGTCAATACCAGTGAAAAAAAAAAGTGACAGTTTACACTGATCACTTTTTTCCTTTCACTAGGTGATTGACAGGGACGATCAAGGGGTGATCAAGGGGTTAATTCGGGTGATGGGGGGGCTAAGTGTAGTGTTGGTGGGTACTCACAGTGATCTCTGCTCCTCTGCTGGAACCAACCGACGAAAAGGACCAGCAGAGGAGCAGACAAGCCATTTAACACATCATATTTACTAATATAATGTGTTATCTGGCTTGTGATTTGATTTTTTGAAAATCGCCAGCCTGCCAGCCACGATCATTGGCTGGCAGGCTGGTGACGAAACACTCTTCTAACTTTTGCCGGCCCGTGATGCGCATGCGCGGGCCGGCTTTGAGCGAAATCTCGCGTCTCGCGAGATGACGCATATATGCGTGACTGTGCGCAGGGATGCCGCCTCCGGAACGCAATCCTGCGTTAGGCGGTCCGGAGGCGGTTAAGCAACAGGTATAAGAAGCACCTAGTGACCACACCCAGCAAGGTAGTTAACCCTTACTGCACCAGAAGGCTACAACTTAAAGGGGAAGTGCACACACCAGCCTTAACGTTGCCCCTGGCAACAGCATTCTTGGCAACCATGTCACGGCGCACACAGCCAAAGCCGAGACACTGCCACCACATGCCATAACAGCAACACGTTGCCACCGGCAGCAGCAAGCATGGCACCAGTGTCATGGCGCACACAGCAAAGGCCGTGACAATAGTTCTTTAAGAGTCCTTCAAATATTTTTCCCACAACAGAAGTTAAACTAACTGGTCTATAATTACCTGTGAAGAACCGTGATCCTTTTTTGAATATGAGCACCACATTTGCCTTGCGCCATTCACTTGGTACCAAGAGAATCTTTAAAAATTATAAACAGGGGCACAGCAATGACTGAACTAAGCTTTTTATGCACTCTTGGTGTAATCTATCTGGACCCGGAGCCTTGTTCACATTTACCTTATTTAACTAATCTTGGACCATATCTACAGTTAGCCAATTGAGCATATTACTGGATGTACTAACAGCCCCAGCACCACAGTTATCAGCTCCTTTCTCTTCTTTGTATAAACAGAGTTTTAAAAAAACAATATTTAGTAATTCTGCCTTTTCCTTATCTTCAGTGACCCCCCCCCCCCCCCACCTTACCATTATTTAGGGGACTTACCTGCTCGGACCTTGGTTTTTTAGCATTTATATATAAAATAAAATAAATGGGGATTTGTTTTGCTCTCTTTTGCCACCTGTTGTTCATTTTGTACAGTAGCTATAAGCCATGTGGGGTTTAATTTTAGCTCTTTATATTTGTTACCTAAAGGAATACATTTTTAGTGCAATTACTCAATGTGGATTTAAAGCTCTCCCATTTATCCTCATGCCCTGAAATGCTGCCCTCAACCCAGGGTAATTAGTCTTTTTGAAATTGTGTGTCTTTGCTCTGCCTGACAGAGTTTGCTTCATATAGTTTAGGGGGAATATAATTATATTGTGGTTCACTATTATCTAGTGTTTCTCGAACAGTAACATTTCCAACAAGCTCTGCATCATTAGAAATTACCAGATCCAACCGAGCATTGCCCCTTGTGGGAGCTTCTACAAACTGGGCCATAAAGTGGTCCTGCAGCAAGTTGAGGAATTTTCTCCCCTTTGCGGTTGAGGCAGAATCATGACCCCAGTAAATGTCTGGGAAGTTAAAATCTCCCATTATGACCACTGAACCAGCTTGTGCAGCCCGCTCTATTTGGTTATACAGTTGCGTTTCTATCTCCTCTGTGATGTTAGGGGGTCTATAGATTACACCAAATATAATTTTTTCTGTGTTTATATCCCTTTGAACTTCCACCCATAAGGTTTCCTCATCCTCACCCACAATTTCCTCTTTCACACTTGTCTTCAGATCACTCCTCATATATAGGCACATGCCACCACCTTTTCTATTGACCCTGTCTTTCCTAAATAGTGTAAAACCCTCAATATTTACAGGCCAATCATGCAAAGAACTTGTCTCAGCCAGAGACCTAAGGTAACCCTGGAGGAGCTGCAGAGTACCACAGCAGAGACTGGAGTATCTGTACATAGGACGACAATAAGCCGTATGCTCGATAGAGTTGGGCTTTATGGCAGAGTGGCCAGAAGAAAGCCATTACTTTCAGCTAGAAACAAAAAGGCATGTTGTAAGTTTGCGAAAAGGCATGTGGGAGACTCCCAAAATGTATGGAGAAAGGTGCTCTGGTCTGATGAGACAAAAATGTAACTTTTCTGCCATCAAAGAAAACGCTATGTCGGTCTCAAACCCAACACATCACATCACCCAAAGAACACCATCCCCACAGAGAAACATGGTGGTGGCGGCATCATGCTGTGAGGATGTTTTTCAGCAGCCAGGACTGGGAAACTGGTCAGAGTTAAGGGAAAGATGGATGTTGCTAAATACAGGGATATTCTTGAGCAAAACCTGTACCACTCTGTGCGTGATTTGAGGCTAGGATGGAGATTCACCTTCCAGCAGGACAATGACCCCAAACACACTGCTAAAGCAACACTTGAGTGGTTTAAGGGGAAACATGTAAATGTGTTAGAATGACCTAGTCAAAGCCCAGATCTCAATCCAATAGAAAGTCTGTGATCAGACTTAAAGGGCTTCTGTCACCCCACTAAACAGTTTTTTTTTTGTTACTTATAATCCCTATACTGCGATTTATGCATACATACTGTAATTAATCATTTTGGTTCAGCAGATTCTGTTAAAAACGTACTTTTAAAATATGCAAATTACCTTGCTACCAGCAAGTAGGGTGGCTACTTGCTGGTAGCAGCCGCATCCTCCTATTCTAAAGACGCCCCCTCCGCATGTTGATTGACAGGGCCAGCGGACGGGATCTTTCTCTGCTGGCCCTGTTTGCATTCAAAATCTGGCGCCTGCGCCGTACCTGTCTTCAGTCGGCGCAGGCGCACTGAGAGGAGGACGCTCGCTCGGCCGCTCCTTCCTTAATGCGCCTGCGCCGGGGGTAGATGTGACGTCATCGGCGCAGGCGCATTGAGGATGGAGCGGCTGAAGGAGCGTCCGCCTCTCAGTGCGCCTGCGCCGACTGAATACCGTTACGGCGCAGGCGCGAGATCTTGATAGCAGACAGGACCAACAGAGAAAGATCCCGTCCGCTGGCCCTGTCAATCAACATGCGGAGGGGGTGTCTTTAGGATAGGAGGATGCGGCTGCTACCAGCAAGTAGCCGCCCTACTTGCTGGTAGCAAGGTAATTTGCATATTTTAAAAGTATGTTTTTAACAGAATCTGCTGAAGCAAAATGATTAATTACAGTATGTATGCATTAATCGCAGTATAGGGATTATAAGTAACAAAAAAAAAATAAAAAAACTGTTTAGTCGGGTGACAGAAGCCCTTTAAAGATTGCTGTTCACAAGCACAAACCATCCAACTTGAAGGAGCTGGAGCAGTTTTGCAAGGAGGAATGGACAAAAATACCAGTGGTAAGATAGAGATAGCTCATAGAGACTGATCCAAAGTGACTTGGAGCTGTGATTGCCACAAAAGGTGGCTGTACAAAGTATTGACTTTGGGGGGGTGAATAGTTATGCACATTGACTTTTTCATGTTATTTTGTCCTATTTGTTGCTTGCTTCACAAAAATAAAAAAAAACATCTTCAAAGTTGTGGGCATGTTCTGTAAATGAAATGATGCAAATCCTCAAACAATGCATGTTAATTCCAGGTTGTGAGGCACCAAAATACGAAAACTGGGGGTGAAAACTTTTGCAAGGCACTGTATATGTCATAACTGCAGTTCAGCAGTAAAGTTAGATTGTACTACAGCCATTTACGGGGTGTATTAATAGGATAGATATGTACGTCCTATTAGCCGTCCTGCATTGTTTTTCTTTTTTTTGGGGGGGTGTATTAATAGGGAAAAAAAGAAAAAATATATGCCATAAATGCTTTTCGGCGGGGAAGTTACATTGTACTACAGTCGTTTACGTGGTTTATTAAAAGGAAATATACGTACGTCCCATTAGCCGTTCTGCTGTGAATTGTGATTGTTATATTTCTTTTTTTGGGTTGTAGAAATAGGAAAAAGAATACGTCTTAATTGCCCTTTTGCAGTGAGGTTAGATTGTACTAGAGCCATTTATGAATTATTGAAGGGAAATAAACCTACTTCCTATTATCTGTTCTGCAGTGAATTGTGATTGTTATTTATTTTTTGGGGGGGGAGTTATTAATCAGAAAAAATATATGCGTCTTAATTGCCATTCAGCAGTGAAGTTACATTGTACTACAGCCATTTAAGTAGAGTATTAAAAGGAAATATACGCGTGTCCCATTAGCTGTTCTGCGGTGAATTGTTTCTTTGTTGGGGGCGTAGTAATAGGAAAAAGAATACGTCTTAATTGCCGTTCTGCGGAGTTTATTAAACATAAAAAAAAAAATATATATATATATATATATATATATATGAAAAAACAAAAAAATCACAGCAGCACAAGTCCAGAGACCGTGGGGGCAAATCCTCCCAGCCGCAGGCTTAAACGGCCATAGATGAGTATAGTATCCAAAGAATGAGGCAGCACTCCAGGTAAATTTTTTATTTTTTCTTTTTTTTTCTTTCTCTAGATTTTTTTTCTTTTTTTTTCTTTTTTTTTCTTTTTCTTTTTTTTTCTTTCTCTAGATTATTGATACTCCACTGGTGGTGTTCATGGGCTGTGTGCCTTTTGCCCTGCGTCTATTTGATGGAATTTGCCTGATGGGGGAGAACCGTGGGGCGCATGTACATTGTTTATACTACAATATAAAACTATATATTGTATATAAATATGTGGGTCAACTGTGATTATATTGTTTGCTTGGAGTGGTGGTTTTTTTCATTTTAAATAATAGACTGAAGGGTCGGCTGTTGGGTTTTGGGGTCATGTGGCATGGAAGTGTCCCTGATCCCACACCCTCAATGGACCTGGGATCTCTATCGTGAGAGTGGCGTGATCCTGTGGCCCCCGTCCGGTGGTCTTATATAATCAGTATGGCACGGACTATGAAGGTATTTCCTTTAGTGCCGATATACTTTAATAAACCACGGTCACTCCTAGATATTATATTATATATACAGTAACCCTATGGGGAGCTCATTGGTTCCCTTTATCTATTCATTTATCTATTCTTATGTTACAGTGCCCTTTGTGTTTCCCATTATTGGTATTTTTCCTCTCTGCCTGCTGCCCCTTGTTGCCGATTGTCCGGATCTGTCCTTTGTTTGAGGGCGGGCCTCTGCGCGTGTTGCTGGGCTGGCGTTTGCGGAGACGGCAGTGTGTACATCGTTGCCTGGCGACGCTAGTCCGGCGTCGTGGGTGTGGTTCCGCCTGGCGTATCCTCCGGAGGGGTCACGTGATGGTCGCGCTGGTCATGTGTTTACGCGTGCCCATGGTGACGGCGCTTGGCCCCTCCCTGAGGATGTTGCCTCTGTGACGTGATGAGGACTCTGGGCATGCGTGGTTCAGCAGTGAGGACGCGGACTTTGGCGCTTCTGTCCATACGCAGCAGTGTGAGTCGTTTTAATTTCACTGAATTACTCACTTGGTTTATGCACTCAGGTGTTATAATATTATGCTGATGAAGTTGATTATGGTCAATTAACTTACAGCCACGTTGTTACTATGATCAATATGTATATGTACACTATATTGCACTGTGCAAGATATCGGACCATGTAAAGTGTCAGGTCACACAAATTATGATAATTTTGGATACACTCTATATTGTATTTTTATGGTACTATACCCAGTATTGTATAATTGCCAGTTTTATTGCTTGCTATGAATGTATATATATACCCGTGTTTGACACCATGTGATATGCTTGAGAAAGACCGCATTGAGACGGTTGAAACGTTGCACAGAGGGGAATAAAGGATCTACTTTTTTTCAATTTACCTGGAGTGCTGCCTCATTCTTTGGATACTATATATATATATATATATATATATATATATATATATATATATGTCTTAATTGCCTAAAACAGTAGAAAAAATCCAGCAGCAAACTCAGGATAAAATCCAATTTCTTTATATCTCTATTATAAAATTCATAGGTTCATACGTCTTAATCATGACCACATTGTGTTATCATATACAGGGAGTGCAGAATTATTAGGCAAGTTGTATTTTTGAGGATTAATTTTTATTGAACAACAACCATGTTCTCAATGAACCCAAAAAACTCATTAATATCAAAGCTGAATATTTTTGGAAGTAGTTTTTAGTTTGTTTTTAGTTTTAGCTATTTTAGGGGGATATCTGTGTGTGCAGGTGACTATTACTGTGCATAATTATTAGGCAACTCAACAAAAAACAAATATATACCCATTTCAATTATTTATTTTTACCAGTGAAACTAATATAACATCTCAACATTCACAAATATACATTTCTGACATTCAAAAACAAATCAGTGACCAATATAGCCACCTTTCTTTGCAAGGACACTCAAAAGCCTGCCATCCATGGATTCTGTCAGTGTTTTGATCTGTTCACCATCAACATTGCGTGCAGCAGCAACCACAGCCTCCCAGACACTGTTCAGAGAGGTGTACTGTTTTCCCTCCTTGTAAATCTCACATTTGATGATGGACCACAGGTTCTCAATGGGGTTCAGATCAGGTGAACAAGGAGGCCATGTCATTAGATTTTCTTCTTTTATACCCTTTCTTGCCAGCCACGCTGTGGAGTACTTGGACGCGTGTGATGGAGCATTGTCCTGCATGAAAATCATGTTTTTCTTGAAGGATGCAGACTTCTTCCTGTACCACTGCTTGAAGAAGGTGTCTTCCAGAAACTGGCAGTAGGACTGGGAGTTGAGCTTGACTCCATCCTCAACCCGAAAAGGCCCCACAAGCTCATCTTTGATGATACCAGCCCAAACCAGTACTTCCCCTCCACCTTGCTGGCGTCTGAGTCGGACTGGAGCTCTCTGCCCTTTACCAATCCAGCCACGGGCCCATCCATCTGGCCCATCAAGACTCACTCTCATTTCATCAGTCCATAAAACCTTAGAAAAATCAGTCTTGAGATATTTCTTGGCCCAGTCTTGACGTTTCAGCTTGTGTGTCTTGTTCAGTGGTGGTCGTCTTTCAGCCTTTCTTACCTTGGCCATGTCTCTGAGTATTGCACACCTTGTGCTTTTGGGCACTCCAGTTATGTTGCAGCTCTGAAATATGGCCAAACTGGTGGCAAGTGGCATCTTGGCAGCTGCACGCTTGACTTTTCTCAGTTCATGGGCAGTTATTTTGCGCCTTGGTTTTTCCACACGCTTCTTGCGACCCTGTTGACTATTTTGAATGAAACGCTTGATTGTTCGATGATCACGCTTCAGAAGCTTTGCAATTTTAAGAGTGCTGCATCCCTCTGCAAGATATCTCACTATTTTTGACTTTTCTGAGCCTGTCAAGTCCTTCTTTTGACCCATTTTGCCAAAGGAAAGGAAGTTGCCTAATAATTATGCACACCTAATATAGGGTGTTGATGTCATTAGACCACACCCCTTCTCATTACAGAGATGCACATCACCTAATATGCTTAATTGGTAGTAGGCTTTCGAGCCTATACAGCTTGGAGTAAGACAACATGCATAAAGAGGATGATGTGGTCAAAATACTCATTTGCCTAATAATTCTGCACGCAGTGTACTCTGGTTTAAAAATCCTCTCTTGCCATGAGGAACACCCCCAGCCTCCCCCGATGTGACCTATAGTGTCGGAAATAGGGAGTTTGGGGGGAGCGATTGGAAGAATGAGTAGATCACTACTTATAACCATTGGTGAAATGTATTCCAAATTATTTGCGGGACACAAAGCATGTTCTGGATATTGTAAGTAGAATAGAATGGAGGGAGGGCTTTAGGTGGCCCACATGCGATGTAGTGGCATTTTACCCTTCAATCGAACACCACTTGGGCTTCTGCAATGGGCGGCCTTCCCCCCAGGGCCCTCTCTATATATAACGCGTCCCAGGTGTAGGAGATGCCAAGTGGTATGTTGCGGCCTAAATCGTCTCTTTATGTGTGTCACGGTGCTCCTACCTGGATACGGCTGGTACAAGGCTTTGGCTCCAAAGCAATACATAGGGGAAATAATTGAGGGATTTGAAGAAATAACTTCCAGACATTGAGATGAAGTTCACTGGCAGCTTTACATGAATAAACGTTTCTCCAAACAGTTTCAGGCTTTGTCTTGGTTCCAGCAGGCTTTAGCATTAGACTGGCAGGCAAACTCCCCTTTGCTATATCTGTTTCTCTCTGAATCTGCTGTACTGACAGGCTGGCTGTATAACTCAGCTTCTTCTGTATGCTGAACTTCACTTTGTAGTCTGACTCTAGGTTATGCCAGGGAACTTTACTCTTGGCTCCTGAGGCTTTAGGCTTCTGCCTCCATGGCCAGCAGAGCTTAAGGTGCTCTGGATGGCATGGGCACGTTCAGTAGAGACATGCCCCTGCACACCCTTCCCCTAGCTGGGGGTAAAATTAGACTTACTCTAACTGGTCCCCATCCTTCCTGCAGGAAGTAGGAGAAGCTCACTTCTCTCCGGGAGGGGGGGGGGGTTAGAATGAAATGGAATGCTCCATTCTACCTAATAACAGCTCTGCCATATTTGCTGCCACCTGCTGGTGAACCAGGTATATTAAATGAGCAGTTACATGACATTATTATAGATGGACATTGTGGTTAACTTGTAACAGAATACATAGATGACATACAGGTTAGCCCATTAGAGATAGTAGCAGGGTGCAGAAGTGGTAACACCACTGCTAAGCTTGAAAAGACATCTGGAAGTATATAGTAAATATAGTCCAGCTCTAAAATAGTTTCTTTATATGCCTGTGGAGTTCCTGTTCAGTCACAATTACTTCTCCTTAAATGGGACTTTTTATTTGCAGACGAGGGGAGCATCCATGGGTGCGAAATTCTCCCTCTCGTTTGCAAATATATACATGTCCCATTGGGAGGAGTGTTAGGAGGTTTTTTTTATGCATCGACTACATGAATAAGAACGACATGAATCTTAGATTTACATTATAATTTATCCTCAGAGGACATTCCTTTTTTAGACATTAAGATATCAAATAAGGCGGGCAAGGCACTAGTTAGCAGGAATTACAGAAAAGATACAAGCGGTAACACCCTGCTTCATGCCATCCAAAACATGTAATAAAAAGGCATTCCCTATGGTGAGAGAGTCCGTCTAAACTGTTCAGAAGATTCAATGTTTGAGTCAGAATGAATAGCTATGTTTGAGAGATTGAGAGGGTACAGTGATCGTATTTTGAAGCAGGCAGGAGAGAAAATAAAACCTGAATAGAGAGGCAATAATTACACATAGTCCAGTGAGGAGGGAAGGTAAGGACAACTAACAAAATAAACAAAAACAACTGAGGGTTGTCACCTCCTACAGTCGCCAGTTTCAGGAGATTCAAGGTATTATCAGGAAATATCTACCCATTTTATTTCAAATTTTAGAGCCAAGCTTTTAAGTGGTAATTAAATGAGCACCTACGTTGTACTCCGCTTTGTCCCCTAGCTAATTCATAGAAAAACCGGATACTGGCAAACCCACATGGTTGAATGTTGCGGGCAGTTACAAATGTGGCCATAGTATTTGTAAAACTTGTCAATATATTATAGTGGGTAAAACTTTTGAGTCCAGTGTAACCAAGGAGGTTTTTAAGATCAGATCGTATATCAATTGTAGCATTCAATACGTGGGATGCACCTCAGACAGTCTGAAAGTGAGAATAAGAAAGCACTTGTCGGATGTCTCAAATCTCAAACTGCTGAACATCTCTATGCTATCTAGACATTTTAGAGATGTTAATCTGGGTGACCTGACAACTCTGAGTGTCATGGGTATAGAAAGGGTGTTTAAATCAACACTAGGAGGAGACATAAACAGGTGATTGCTGAATAGGGAATCCTTTTGGATTTTTTTACATAGACCTTGCCTGTCTGGTCATCCTATGAATTTTATAATAAAGAAATAAAGAAATTGGATTTTATCCTGAGCCTGAAGCTGGATTTTTTTTCTACTGTTTTGATTGATTCCTGGTCTGGGATCGGTGAAGGAGTACGGTGGGTGAGCTGAAATCCCTTTTTTTCTTAATTGGTGTTCAGCCGTGCAGTTACACTGTACTAGAGCCATTTACATGATGTATAAAAAGGAAATATACGTATGTCGCACTAGCTGCTCTGCGGTGAATTGTGATTGTTATATTTCTTTTTTTGGGATGTAATTAGAGGAAAAAGAATATGTCTTAATTGACCTTCTGGGGTGAATTGTGATTGTTATTTTTTTTGGGGGGGGGGAAGGGGAGTTTATTAATCAGAAAAAAAAATATATGTCTTAATTGCCATTCACTGGTGAAGTACAGTTGTGCTCATAAGTTTACATACCCTTGCAGAATTTATGATTTCTTAACCATTGTTCAGAGAATATAAATGATAACACAACACTTTTTTTCACTCATGGTTAGTGGTTGGCTAAAGCCATTTATTGTCAAACTACTGTGTTTACTCTTTTTAAATCATAATCACAACACAAACTACCCAAATGACCCTGATCAAAAGTTTACATACCCTGGTGATTTGGCCTGATAACATGCACATAACGTGACACAAAAGGGTTATAATGGCTATTAAAGGTAGCCATCTTCACCTGTGATCTGTTTGATTGTAATTACTGGGTGTGTATAAAAGGTCAATGACTTTCTTGACTCCTGACAGACCCTTGCATCTTTCATCCAGTGCTGCACTGATGTTGTTTGGATTCTAAGTCATTGGCGAAAGCAAAAGAATTGTCAAAGGATCTGCATGAAAAGGTAGTTGAACTCTATAAAGCAGGAAAGGGATATAAGAAAATATCAAAGGACTTGAGAATGCCAATCAGCAATGTTCAAACTCAATTTAAGAATTGGAAAATTAGGGGTTCTGTTGAAATCAAACCACGGTCAGGTAGACCAACTAAACTTTCAGCCACAACTGCCATAAAAATTGTTCAGGATGCAAGGAAAAATCCACAAATAACTTCATGTGAAATACAGGACTGTCTGAAAGAATGTGGTGTGGCTGTTTCAAGATGCACAATAAGGAGGCACTTGAAGAAAGATGGGCTGGGGGGGCGGAGCTAGCGCCGGACGGAGATGGCTGCATAGTTCACAGCTCTCCTAAGAGGTTTGCTCATAACACCAGCTACCAGCAGCATTTTTGGGCGAGAATGGTTAAAATTGGTAACCCAAAGCAAGGTGAACATTCCACCACCTCTAAAAACCAAATTCCTCCTGGAGATATGGAGAAATTTCTTAAAAAAGCTGCCGCAACGGTCGCACAGAGAGAAGCCAAGATGGCGCCGACACCACAAGCAAAAGCCCAGAAGCGTGCTCCGGCTCTCTCGGAGGGAGAAAGTGAAGCGGAGGAACCGCAGGCCAGTAACGATCTTCCCCTCACCAGAAAATACCTGGATCGAGCCCTGAGCAGGGTCATGGAACCCATCCTCACGGAAATCTCTGCGTTCAGGCAGGAGGTAAAGCACATCGGCGATCGGGTTGAAGTTGTGGAGTCACTCCAATCGGCGTCACTAAACCACCAAGCCGCAACGACAGATGCCCTAAACCGGTGCTCAACTTACCTGAACGGGCTTCACAACATGATCGAAGATCAAGAAAACAGAGGGCGCCGCAACAACTTAAGGATACGCGGGATACCGGAAGCGATATTACCAGGAGACATCCCGGCAACTGTCCTTAATATATGCAGCTCTCTACTGGGGCCTGACTTCCCACAAGATGTGATCATAGAACGGGCGCACAGAGCTCTCCGCCCGAAACCCAAGCCCTCTGACCCACCCAGAGACATCATTTGTAAGTTTCTGAATTTTCCGGTCAAATCCGCCATCTTGGAGGCAGCTCGCAACGCTACAGATTTATCTTATGAAGACTCTAAACTTGAAATATACCAAGATTTGGCCCCCTCTACCTTGAAGAAACGTCGAGCATTAAAGCCCTTGACAGATTGGCTCCGGTCTAATAGAGTCCTTTACCGCTGGTCCTATCCATTTGGACTTTCATTCTCCTTCTCTGGGAAAAAAGTTTTCATCACTTCCTTCACTGACCTGTTTGCTACCTACGACATCTTAAATATCGACCCATTACCAATTGAGAACTGGGAGCTCTATCAAGACCTGAGAGATCTTCCAGAACTGCCCAAAATAGTTCCTTTGAGGTCCCACGTACCCCGAAGAACTCCAGATCCAGGAAAAGAGGATTACAGTTTACACCAAGAAGCCTCTCCCAAGATCATTAGCTCAAGACGCAGGAATCCATCTCAGTATGAATGGGACTTTATATTACTCTACCTTTGTTTTTCTCTCCCCTGAGTAGGTCCCGGAATGTTTGTCTACTGAGCTGTTAGTATAGGCAAAGCTGCTTAAATGTTTATTCCTGTCTAACTGTTTAGGAAGACTCTCCTTCTCTGATAAATTAATGGCCCTAGCTGAGGTGTTATACGACCTCTTTCTCGGTCACAAGACCACATTTCCCCCCCATGAGTGTAGCATATATATGTATGCTTAGTTCCTTATTGTTTGTTATTTCTTGTTCTGTTCCATATTCTCACCCTGTTTCTTCCCCAAGGTATGAGACACTCCTATCCACTACACGCGATCATTGCTGTATTCTGACACTTGCCGCATATCTAGAGACGAGAACGCTTGACACCCTTTTGCTCTCTTGGAGGAGACATCATCAGCATAGAGGTACTCACACCTACATTTCACAGTATGGCTGACTTACACATTGCTTCTTATAATGTCAAGGGCTTTCACTCCCCTTCTAAAAGGAGTCAAGTTTTTGCCATTTTAAGGAAAGCCAAGGCTGAAGTGGTGTTCCTCCAGGAGACGCACTATCGGTTCAATCGTTACCCCAACATGCAGTTCTCCTACTACTCAGATTGGTATCATTGCGGGGGCAATTCCTCTGCTTCATGTGGGGTTAGCATAGGCTTCCACAGAAAGATCCCATTTAAACTCACAGATCAAGTTCTGGACCCAGAAGGAAGATATGTGCTGATTAAGGGCTTCATTGGCCAACAAATATATACCTTCATCAACATATATGGTCCTAACACCAACCAACCTCAGTGGATAGCTAATCTTGTCCCAATTGTCAACTCTTTCAAAGAAGGGATCGTGATAATGGGAGGAGACTTAAATGTGGCCCTATTCCCTCAACTAGATATATCAACACACAGATCATCCCATTCAGGCAAATCCCTTAAATTCATCAGGAAAAACCTATGGGACCTCCACCTGGTCGACTCGTGGCGCTCCCTTCACCCCAATACCCTTGACTACTCCTTTTACTCTTCAGCTCACGACACATACCACCGGCTGGACTACCTGTTCATTTCTAAAGAACACCTCCACCTTTGTAACACAGCATCAATAGGTTCTATTCACCTATCAGACCACTCCCCTATATTTATTAAGATGCTAGCTCCCTCTAAAAACCCTACATGTTTCATTGGCGCCTAAATGAGACCTTATTGGGCTCCCAAGAATTGATAGATCAAGCTTCCAACACCTAACGGATTATTTCTTACTGAATGAAAGTGCAGATATTTCTATTAATACCTTGTGGGATGCCCATAAACCAGTTATTAGGGGTCACTTTATTAGTATGGGTTCTTTTAAAAAGAAATCGCAAGAGAAAGCAATGGATGAGGTCCTCAAAAAAATACAGAGTCTTGAGTCTTGCCACAAATCTTCCCTCTTAAACTCACAGCTCAAAGAACTTTCTGAATATAGAGCGAAACTCAAATCTCTCCTATCATCTAAAGCAGCAAAGTATTTTATGAGCATGCAACACAAGTTTCTTTGCTCATGGAGATAAGGCCACAAAATTCTTGATGAGCAGGATCAAGGAAGGAGGTCTTCTAATTATGTACATCAGTTATCTTCACCGGTGGTAAATCGATCTTCTCTATTTCCCAGATTGCTGCGCATTTCGGGACTACTATAGTAACCTCTACAACCTTTCCCTACAGAACTTATTGACAAAAGAACATCAGTTATAGGAAGCTCCTAGACTCATCCAAAGTACCCCATCTCTCACCAGATCAAAAATTAAAACTAGAAGCCCCTTTTACCATTATAGAACTTAAGAATGCAATGCTACAAATGCCAACTGGAAAGAGCCCGGGCCCAGACGGACTCCCTCTTACATACTATAAAGCCTTTCAGAAAATTCTCCTCCCCCGCCTTTTGAAGGTATGCAACCAATCCTTGTTGGGATGCCCACTCTCAAGAGACATGACCATGGCACATATTACCCTTATGCCAAAAGAAGGGAAAGATCCTAAACAATGCTCCAGCTACAGACCCATATCCCTCCTAAACATAGACCTCAAGTTCCTAGCCAAGATGTTAGCAAGCAGACTAGCCTCTCTTCTCCCCATCCTCATACATGGGGACCAGGTTGGCTTTATCCGCGCAAGAGAGGGCAAAGATAACACATCCAGAGTGATTAATGTCATCTGTCATGCCAAGAGACTTTCCTCCCCTTTACTCCTCCTTAGTACAGACGCAGGGAAAGCGTTTGATAGGGTAAATTGGCAATATCTAAAACTTACTCTTCAGAGATTCGGCCTTCCTGGTCCCTTCATAAAGACAACTTTTGCCATGTATGAGCAGGCGTCAGCAAGAGTACAAATTAATGGAAGCCTATCTGCCCCTTTCCTGATAAGCAATGGGACAAGACAAGGCTGCCCCCTCTCACCCCTTTTATTTATATTAGCACTAGAACCTCTTCTTGCTAACATAAGAAGAGATGGGGAGATTTCAGGTCTATGTTTGGGAGGCAGAGAGCAAAAAGTTGCAGCATTTGCGGACGACGTTCTCATGATGACGAACAACCCTAAAGTTTCCCTACCACGAATTCAATCCCACCTAAATAGCTTCAGTTCAGCTTCAGATTTTAAAATCAATGCGGGCAAATCCCTAGTCCTTTGCATGGGGGTACAAAGAACCAATTGATGTAGACTCACCCTTTAATTGGTCCTCACCTACTATCACATACTTAGAGTCAAACTCAGCCCCAACATACATGATCTCTTTTCCTCAACTACACTCCTTTAAGAAAATCCATATTTGAAGCTATAGACAAACTGCGCAATCCAATCCAACTCTCTCTTGTTCGGGCGCAAAAACCTCTGGCATCCCTAATCCTTCCCCGACTAACCTACCTGCAACAGGTACTACCCATCACGGTCCCCAGACAATATTATGAAGCAAATAAGCAAAAAGTTTAGATCCTTTATTTGGAACAGCAAAAAAGGCAAGGTTGTCGTATTCTCTGCTCACTAGACCTAGACATGAAGGAGGGTTCGGTTTTGCCAAACCCAGAAAACTATGGCAGGGCTATCCTCCTTGCCGAGTAGTGCCTGTTGCGGCCCACCCCTCAATCGCTCTTAGTGGAAGCGGAAGTAGATATTTTAAAGAGACCCCCTAGAGCACTACTCCTTGGTTCCCAAACGATTATCCCAGGCCAATTTAATCATTACCCATTAATAAAAGCCGCGCTAGAGGCCTGGAAATGGTTTTTGTCCTCACATGGCTCTATCCATTTCCCTCCCCTCTTCTGACAGTAAAGGACATTATTGATACAGCTCCCCCCACCTTAAGATCTGCTACCTCCCAAGGGCTCAAATCCTCATAATTACAAGTAAGTGACCTGGCATTACCTACGGGTGAGTGGTTGGACTACCAATCAATGAACGCCCTTCTAAATCCTCACCCATGTGATACCTTTACCATTACATACCTCAGAG